>NC_133023.1:37140000-37773333 GCF_048564905.1 Vicugna pacos
AGTTTTTATGTTAGTCATTTTGCCTAGACTGTCATTTTGTCATCACTATCATTCACTTCAACCCTGGGCCTGAAGAAAATAGACGTAGTTTAATACCCAGATCAAAGGCTGTACTGAGCGCTCTTTAGATGCAGTGCCTTGGCTTGCTGCCAATATGTCCTGCCTTCTACCTGCTCCCCACTCGGCTGCTGGGGCCTCTGTCCTATTTCCAGGATGGTGCTCCTGCCGCTCTGCAGGAGCAGGGTCTTCCTCCCTCTTCTACTCTCTGTAGTCTCAGGACAGTTGCTAGAAAATAGGGGAAAATATAGAGGTCCAAAACTAACATCATGGACTGTATGGGACCTAAGGCTATTCTGGAGGAATATTGTCAGAAAGTGTTCCGTGGAGGTTCAGGTTATACAGTGTACAGTAGTGGTTAATGAAAACCATAAGTTTTCATTAATAAAGTCTTGTGCTGTAGGTAACTAGGTGTGATTGTGTCTTCGTATATTAATGATGATACTCTTCCATCTCAGTTTTGAGGTGTATATAAACTCAGAAATTTTAATTTTAGAGTTTTATTTTAAGCTTTTAACTCTTAAAGGCAATTTGCCTTACTACAGAGACTCAATTTTTTATATATACATGTATAGGTGTATATACCTATGTATCTTAAGTAGTTAGGTGTATCAAAGCACTGTAGATGTCTGGGGTTGCTTGGGTTATTTAGTAAATCTAAGCCTCAGTTTCTTAGTGAGGAAACAAGGCCAAAAAATGCTCTAGTAAATTGGAGATAAAAATCTTCTGAGGCTTAGAGGAAAGTCAAGATGGCAAATGATAGGCATCCGGTTTGCCATTTCTGTTCTGTTGATGGTGTCCTGAGCTGGGCAGGGGTCCAGAAGTTAGAAAGAGAAAGTGACATAGGCGCAGGAGACTTGATGTTTTTGGTCTAGGAACTTCATAACCAGAGATAAATAAAGTGTAGGCCAGTTTATCTACAGAGCATTTTTCCATTTCTCTAACAAATGATGTGCATAAATTTGAAAGTAAATTTAAGCCAATATTGAAAATAATTGGACAATGACTAATTTCTTCCTACTCTACTTTGCTCAGGAAAAGAGTTTCAAAATGGGAGAAAAGGATTTAAAATGGAATAATCTCTAAAACCTAGCAACTGCTTCTTTCTTTAACTTCAACACCTTTTCCCACTTTGGATTGTTATATTAAAGTTTCACTGATTGGCTTGAAGTATTATAAACAGTATTGGACATTTACTCATTCAGAGGATGAAATCTATTCCTGTTATCCACAGCTATGGATTAGGATTGATAAGTATTTTCAGTGGAAAACGCTTACAGTCACGATATAGACAACTACCTACATCAGTTCTTTAAGGGAAATTCCTTTTTGTTTCAGACTTGACCTCAGTAGGCAAAGAGTCAGTGTTTGAAATACAGTAAGAAGCTGCTAAATAAAATTTGATTTCCTGGTGAATTCTGATTTTTTCACATATGTGGTTAGTCTTTAAAGTGTTCGTTAATTTTAATCTGACTCTTGTTGGATTCATCTTAGTGGTCAGTGCTGTACAACAAAAGGCAGTTACAATACTTTTGCTTTCATAGTTTAAAATTGCAATTACACCATTCAGCTGACTCAGTATCAGCTCCCTTAATCATGCCGCTCTCTCTTTTTTTTTTTTCTATTTTAAATTAAAGGCAGTTACATTTTTCATTGTTTTATTTACTTTCCCCATCTGCTTTTTTTTTTCAATTGTTATGTAACTGTAGAAATGATAGAGGCAGAATTCTGCTAATCTATCAAACCCTGTTTTCTAGTCTCAATGTCCATAATGCTGTAGAAGCTTAAATTTTGGTGTTACATTTAATTAGTATAAGATGGCTCTTTTATGATACAGTTTTAATACTTGGTCCAGATCCTTAAAATTCTTGATCCAGTTCCTTAAACTATTAATCATTTACAGTACAACCATTTCCTGCTCTGGCAAACAAATTTTATGTATTTGGAGTCATATTCTGTTTAATATCCAAAGTTAAAGAGTGGTTGATACATAATTCAACATGAAAACTATTTATGTGGAAATTGTAAGTGGATGTTTTATCATTCGTTGGATTAAAGATAATATTTGAGTTGTTTCTTTACCAATCTCAGTCAAGTATTTTGTACTGCCATGAAGTTTATAAATTAGTACCAATTTTATACCTAAATTTAAAAGCTTAAATGTATGATGTCTATCTTCAAATGTACTGGACACTTGTGCTTTGTGGAGAGATGTTGAAAGCTGGTAATGAGTAGAATATTCATTTATTTAACCTTTAACCTTAAATGTTTGTTGACCTTAAAATTCAACTTTTAATGACTATTTCACATACTTTTTTTAAAGTCAGTTATTGTAAGCTTAATTTATCCTTTGATACTTGTTATGAAGTCTTTCGTTTTTACTTGTAGTTGAGAAAGTTAAAAAAGCCACACCCATGATGCTATTATATAGTGTAACATCTCAAAAGTTTGTAGCAGTATAATTTCAAGCCTTAGTTTTCATTAGTGCCAACCAAAACCAGCTGATTTGTAAGGTTTTTTCCAGTGCTACAAAAGCTACAAAATTTCATTGTTACAAAAACATAGCAAAATAAGGAAAGTTGATTTTTTTTCAACCTATATTCTACTATTTATGTTGAAAAATTGCTAGTTCTTTCTTCAGTAAGTAAAATTACTAAGTTTCTAACTCCCTACCATAATTACAGTTTTCAGATTCTTACTTTAAATTTTAATAAGTTAAGAGGACTTGATATTTTAATGCACTGGTTATTTTTGAACTTGTAATAATTGGGTGAGGTAGGTTAGTTAACCTGGAATGATTTGAAAGCTCAAAATTATATCTTGCTGATTTTCTGAGTTAGACAGAAACTTTAAGAAATTGGAAATACCTTTCTTTTTCTTAGACTAAAATTGCAATTTGGGAATAATTCTATGTTTTAAGAATTTATAATTTAATAAATGTGATACCTGCATTAAAGAAAAATACCAAATACTAGTAAGTAATAATTATATACAGTATCAGAGAATGGATAACAACTATATGCCTCATTTAAAAAATTGGTATAATTTGCTGTAAAATTTAGTAGGTTGGAGTCTTGCTGAATTTTATTAGTCAAGGAGTTACACAGAAAATTCTTTCCACATCTGAGAAAAGAAAGGAAAAAGGTCTTTTCCGGTTTGAGAATTGTCACAAAGATAGGCTGGTTATAATTACTGAGATGAGACATAAGAAGAGAGGTATATTCCATTCTTACTATTATCTAGACCTTTTTGGGTCAGGTTATTGTTTTAACATTTAATGGGAAGAATCTGATGGTGGAAGATGGTGGAGAGGAAATTGGAGTTCAGGTGAAGAAAATAAATTGGGAAATTACAAGCAAAATAAGGAATGTTATCAATAATTCATGTGTTACAGTATCTTTTTTATTATTTTTCTTCAATGGAAGATATAGAAATCAAGCTAAGTATTTACTAAAATTAATCATTGTTCTCAGTTTTTTTCCTGGTGGATCCAAATCTCATGGATTTGTGCAACTGCCCAGTAATTTAATTAGGACTTAATTCAGGATTTTTTTTTTCTGTTTTCTAAACAAATGTACAGCTGATTTATTCTCCCTTCTTCTTTTTTTAAGGAATCTAGGTAAAAATGGCTTATCTAACAGTAGCATTTTATTGGATAAATGTCCGCCTCCAAGACCACCATCTTCACCATACCCTCCCTTGCCAAAGGACAAGTTGAATCCACCTACACCTAGTATTTATGTGAGTCTGAATTGACTGACTAGAAATAAATCAAACCAGTGTTTGCACCTACTTGTCTTTCATAAGATCTTGCTTTAAATCAATATGGATGCCCTTTAGGAAAAATTTAAATTATTGGCAGCAGCTTGAATGTTTTGAGGGGGAAAATGATGTGTTCAAAAAGATTCTGTAATAACATTTAAAAAATGACTTCTCAGATCTTAGTTGTGGTTACATTATAGTAGTGAGAAGTACTTTTTTATTGCCCCTGATTTTGAGCAGATTTAGGCAAAAACTGCCTAAAAATATAACTTTGCTTTTGAGTAAGCTGGGTTTTAAATCTGTGTTCTACTAGTTTTAAGGACCTTAACATTCATTCTGTTTTATACATCTACCAAAAAAAAATATTATTTACTTTCAAAAAAATTGAGAACATAAAATGTGGTAATAGATATGTCATTAAAAAAGCTTAATAGATTCTTTAAAGCTGGGTATTGGTTTTACTTAATGGACATTTAGACATCTGATACAGGAAGTTGATAAGAGTGTAAACAAAGCAACTCTTATTTATGTTTCTCTGAAATAGGTCCTCCTGCCCTATTTCCTTCCATCTTCCCACTTCTACTCCAAATGAAAAATTTTTAAACTATAAATGTTTTTGGAGATTTGACCTTGTTTTCGCCCTCTAGAGGCCAAATGTTATCATATTCATCCTTGCTCCAGCCAGTATTTATTGATCCATTCGTATGTTAGGGAAGCACTGGGATAGACATGTAGTAAAACTTTTAAACTGAGGTCTGAGAGAAGACAATGTAAAATTAATATTTATCTTTTATGGGTTGTCTTCTTCAGCCCGTAAATTCAGTAATTTTGAAAACATTTTGATATTTTTTCTTTTTGTGATAAAAAGAAAACCACATTACATAACATTTACCATCTTAACCATTTTTTAAGTGTACAGTTCAATAGTGTTAGGTATATTCTCATTGTTTCAAAACAGCTCTGCAGGACATTTTCATCTTGCAAGTCTGGAATTCTGTACCCATTAAAAAAAAAAACAGCTTCCTTTTCCCTGGTCTCCCCTGGTAACCACCACTTTCTGTTTCTATGAATTTGACTACTTTAAATACCTCATATAAGTGAAATTATACACAATTTTTCTTTTTGTAACTGGCTTATTTTCACTTAAAGTGTCTTCAGGGTTCATCCACGTTGCAGCAAATGATAGGGCTTTCTTCCCTTTTAAGGCTGAATAATATTTAAAACACACTGATGTTGAAGTTTGTTTTATCTTTTGTTTAAGATGTAATGGGCAAGAGAAATGTATGTGGTTACTATCTAATTACAATTAGGATCAAAAGTCATAGTGATAAAATGCTGTAAAATATAAAATAGAAGTAATGACACAAAGGATGCATTATTTATCTAAATTACAATAATTAAGAATTTGGCATAATATTTTCCAAAAGGTCTGTTTTATGGAGATCTAACCTTACATTTTAATTTTACAGTTGGAAAATAAACGTGATGCTTTCTTTCCTCCATTACATCAATTTTGTACAAATCCAAACAACCCTGTTACAGTAATACGTGGCCTTGCTGGAGCTCTTAAGTTGGGTAAGCTTTAAATAAGAAAAAGAAAAAGTTTCTATATTTCCTTTGCTAGTTATCTGTTAACTTTTAAACCACTGGCAGAAACTTATTTTTATTCCTTTTCAGGTTTTCACATTTTCATTTTAATACTTTCCTGGCTGAGGGACAGAACGAGAGAGGGAGAGAGAGAGAGAAAGGGAGTGTGTGTGTGTGTGTGTGTGTGTGTGTGTATTACTTTTTTATTCCATAACGTGAAGATATGATGATGATACTGGTTACTGGCAATTAACTGATGGTTTTTAAATTTAGCTTTTATTTTTGTCTAATTATATAATTATGGTTTAGATTGACTAATAGAAGAAATTTTTAATATGAAATATAGGTAAAACTTGATGTTACTAATAAGTACTGTAGTGCCCTAAGGAGTTCCTGTCACCTGCAGAGATTAAATAAACAAGTGAAACTTCAGCCCCTGGCCCCTTGATTCTCCCTCTGTTGATGGCGTGACAATTAGGTCCAGGACTTTAGTATAGGTTGTGCAAGTCTAGCACAAATCTCAGGATGTGCAGAGGCTCTGGTTGGTTTTTAGGAGAATTGGATAGAGTGTCATGAAACATTTCTCCTGTTTTTTTCTTACCAAAAAAATGCACTTTAAAATATTATTCCAAATATAATTTTCATTTATTAACTACATTTATTTATTTATGAAGACCTGGGGCTTTTCTCTACCAAAACTTTGGTAGAAGCTAACAATGAACATATGGTAGAAGTGAGGACACAGTTGCTGCAGCCAGCAGATGAAAACTGGGATCCCACTGGAACAAAGAAAATCTGGCATTGTGAAAGTAATCGATCTCATACTACAATTGCTAAATATGCACAGTACCAGGCCTCCTCTTTCCAGGAATCATTAAGAGTAAGTATTTCTTCCTGAAGATTATTTTATTTTGGAGGTAGTTTATTATTTTATATTATTTTACTTTGAAAGGGCACTTTCCTCCTCATTTTTATTGTTATATAAATTTTTCTTTATATAAAATACTTATAACTGCTGTCCAGTTGCTTTTAGTACTAAGTCTAAGAAGTAAATCTGTGGGTTAATAAAGTAAATATTGTTACTGTCTAGTGAGATGTCTCCCTCATCTCTAGGATATTTCTGTTTAGAGAAGGGTTTCTTAACCTTGGTAGTATTGACATTTTGGATTGGATAATTTTTTCTTGTGGGGGACTGTTCTGTGTATTGTAAGATGTTTAGTAGCATCCCTGGCCTCTCCCTACTGGATGCCCATAGCATACCCCTTACCCCCAAACCCAGTTATGACAATCAAAAATATCTCCAGACAAGCCAGGTGTCCCCTGGAAGGCAAAAGTACCCCTGATGGAGAACTACTGATGTTAGAAGATAAACTAAGTCTCATGCCTGCAGAGTCCCTAGTCTTATACCTTCCCATTAAACTCTACCAGGTTAGTATTACTTGGTGTATAACTTCTCCAGGAAGCGTTAGTGTTGTTCTTACCCATTTTAGTCTGAAAGAGGAAACTCCAGTAGAGGCATAAATTATTTCAAGATACATGGAAAATTAAAAAAATAAAACTTTGGAAGATAATCAGAGGATTATTATTGAAAGCCTTTCGGCAATGAAGCATTACTAAAATCCTTTAGCACTGAAATGAGAACTTTATGAACTCTCCCACAAAGTGAACATAGAACATCCACAAAAGTGAGTTTATTAAATGTATTACTCAAATAGTTATCTGGGCTAAGTTGTTCTGTACATATCCCACAACTGAAATTTAATATGTGCCTAGAAGTCTTTAATTTGTAATTCATTAGATTTGTTTATCTCTGTTTAAAATTCTCCCCTGAGTTCACTTTTTCAGTCAAGGCAACATTTGTACCTGTGAATCATATTTGTGTTCCTTTCTCACTACCATTCCCTATATCCTACAGAAGAATTCATCTAATAAAAACTGTCCTGCAACTTTCATGAGTTGCAGTGAATTCACTGTCCATATAAATCTCTCTAGTTCACTTCAACAACTCTGTGGTAGTATTATGGTCAGAAAAGAATAGATAATAAACAGGATCGAGAGGTCATCAAAGGAAAATTTGAAGGAAAAGTTGTAAAACAAAGATGATAAAAGGCAGAGTATTTAAATGGGAAGGAGTCCATAACCAAAGAAAGAATGACTATTTGTGTGCTTTGGAAGCATGGGCCATTACATGTGAAAAATTGGACAAATGTTTAAAAAATGTATACGTTTAAAGGGAAGGAGGCCAAAATGTCACCAAGTATTGCTAACTCAGAAATCGTAAGGCAGTGTTGAGATACCATGTCTGTAACACAAAGATGATAAATAATAGTAATATTTGCATTGAACAGCACCTATGTTTATCTAGCACTTAATTTCCTTGCTATTGTTGTGTTGATCATTCATGTCTAACTCATTGGGCGTAGGGGGGAGATTTAACCCAGGAAGAACTTCTTCCATTTGTCCGCAATCAAGAATAGAGAGCATCTTACCTTCCACCCTTCCATACGTATTCCATACATATATAGCTACATACACATGCACTGTTAGTTTAGGAAATTTATAATCAAGATTGATACTTCTTGGGCCTCCCTCTCAACTTTGCTTTAATTTTCTCTTGAAAATGGGGCAGGAATGAGAATCTATAGTTTTTCCTCTTACAGAAGAATATTAATAAGGAAGAGCTTTTAGGATAACTTTGTGGCTGATGGAAGAGGTTTGATACCATGCCAGTGAGCTTTGATTTTTCTGGGTTTCCATTTAATGTGGTCTTTCAAGAAATTTTCATGTGAAAAAGGTCTATAGAAACTTAAGTTTTAAGACAGATAATACATTGATCTAGATGTGAATTTTTCAGTTGTATGTTGGAAAGGATAGCTGGCTGTAGAATAAATACCAAGCTGGAATGTCTTTTGCTTAATCCATAGGAAGAAAATGAGAAAAGAAGTCACCATAAAGACCACTCAGATAGTGAATCTACGTCTTCAGATAAGTAAGTCATTTTTAATGTCCTCTTAGTATTTCTACTTAAAAGGCGTGTTTCTAATATTGTTTCTTTCTTTAAGTTCCGGGAGGAGGAGAAAAGGACCCTTTAAAACCATAAAGTTTGGGACCAACATTGACCTGTCTGATGACAAAAAGTAAGTCTTTGTAGTAGTTATTTCTGTGAGCTGATGCAAAGAGGTATCCTTTGTAAGGTTAGGAATTGTCTCTAATGTCCTCTTCTGTTTTGTTCTTTGTCATTTTTCTAAGTCAGTATACAAGTTTTAACTAAATTATTTTTGCTAGGCTTTACGATTATTTTCCTTGACCTAAAACTCTTGTACAAATTTTCAAGACCCTGACTGTATTTAGTTATGCAATTATAAAATGATATTTGTATAATTATATAAGAATATATTTATCAAATAGAATTACACAACAGTTATAAAAATAGGGAAGTCAATCTTTTTCTTTCATTTACTTGGTCAGTAATTTTTATGCTTTTTGTTAGGGAGTTTTCTTTGGATAAATCGGAAAATTCAAGCATTCCAGGATTTTCTATGTAAAAGTAAAATATTTATAGATTTGATTGTTTTTCTTATTGGAACGTAAGGTTTTTGAAGATATGGTTAACTTCCACAAATATTTATAGCAGGGTTTCACTCTTGATCTGTTATTTTATTGCAGGTGGAAGTTACAGCTACATGAGCTGACCAAACTTCCTGCTTTTGTGCGTGTCGTATCAGCAGGAAATCTTCTAAGCCACGTTGGTCATACCATACTGGGCATGAACACAGTTCAACTATACATGAAAGTTCCAGGAAGCAGAACACCAGGTAACTTTTATGAACTAACAGTTGAAAAACAAATTGATCAAAATGTGAAACTTGCAAAAGAGAACTGGATTCTTTCCACTTACACAGTGAATGAAACTGAAAGGATTATTTCTGTTATAAGATAAGACTCTTTAACTGGACTCAGATTATTAAGATTTTGTTCCCCTTCCTTAGTATCTTTTTTTAAATATAGTAGCCCTGAAACAATAGGAATTTAATCTGGAAAAGAAGTCATTGAAGCACTCCTGGGGAAATAAGTCCCTGTGACTTAAAAACTATTTTTGATCCCATCTACTACAGAGTGACAGGATCATTTTTTCTAAACTTATTTTTATCACAACACAATAAGAGATTTTTTTTTAATATTTTATATTATGACCTAGTGCACATGTGTATATACAAAAACAATTTCACAGAACAATACATTTTCTAATTTTTCCATTGTATTTAATTTATAAAAGAGTGGGTTGCAATGTTCGAATTGGTTTGCAGTGTGCAATCTACGACACTTGATGATGTGGCGACATTACTAGACTCATCCTGGTATCCAGTCTGGGCTTTACCGTTAATTAGGCTTGTGACTTTTGGCAAGTCACATTTCTTCTCTGGGTCTTTTTTTTTTTTGTAAAATGAATTACATTGGCTTTAGACTTAAAATGCTGTCCAACATTAATGTACTGTCCTTTTTATGTTCCCTTGGATTGCCATGAAATTGCATAGGGTGATGTTCAAAATATTTAACAAGTAGCACAGGTGTTAGTAATACCGATTTCATTTGCATGGATGCCTACAGGGTGCATATCATCCTCGGGTGTTTCTGTTTGCTGCTTGAAGTAGCCATGGCTTGTAGACCAGATTGCGTCCTTCATTACCTGCTTATTGAATTGTACTTAAAAAAATTCTCTCAAAAGAGGCCTATGCTTGCTTCTGGGTAACATAGGTCAGTGCTTCTCAGTCCTGGCTGCTCATTAGAATCTCCGTGTAAACTTTTAAAAAATATATAGTGGATTAATGTCTGGATTTGGGGATCCAGGCATCAACATTAAAAAAAAAATGTTCTCTAGAGTGTGTACAGCCAGAATCAGGACCATTAGGCTATAGTTTTTGTCCTCAGGCCATTCAGTGTCCAATTCTGTGATACTTTATCCATAGTTGGATAAAGTGGAAACAGTTCTGGAATAAATGGCGGAAGACCTGTCTGCCCCCAATCTGTCATTTAGACACCTATATAAATACCAGGCAAGTTATTTGAACTCTAGAGTTCACTTTTCTTATGTATATATTATTGGATTGGTTCTATTAAGATTCATTTCAACTGAAAACTTCTCTCTTCAATTTGAATTGTTTTATGCAAATAGTATTATTCCCCACATCAAAGAATACAGTTTTTCTTTACAAGTCAAGGGGGAAAGCAGACTTGATAGGTTACTTCTTTGTCACTTATGTCTAGACTGTTGAGGGTGGTTTTTGTTGGTTTGTGTATAAGGTATTAGTTTTTCAGAAATGTCCTTAAAGAATTCTCTAAATAATTCCCTTGAGGTAGTGCTGTCCTATAGAAATAGAATGCAAGTCTTAAGATTTTATAGTAGTCACACTAATGTAAAAAAAAGTAGGTGAAATTAATTTTAAACCAATTATATCCAGATATTATCATTTTAACATGTAATCAATATAAAAATCATTGGGACTTTCCCCCTTTTTTATATTGTCTTTGAAGTCCAGTGTGTACTTTGCAGTTACTGCGTATCTCAGTTCACATCGCCATATTTCAAGTGGTTACTGTTCAGACAGCTCGATATTAGAAGAATTGTTAATTAGTTTGGTTCAGTTTTTAAAGATTATTTTGAATACTTTTTTATAGGGCAAAACACTTTGTTCCTGGAGTTACTACCTAGATAAATTTGTTACCTGCTTTAATGGACTTTATGATCAGTCTATGTTCTAAACTCATCTAGAGATGCTCTCAGACTCTATCCTAAAAGACTTTTAGTTAGATAGTGGGGTCCCAGCATCTCTAATTTTAATTAGAGCTAAATTTTATTCAGAGTCCATGCCATGGACAATTCCAGCCATCTACCTAGGGTAAGAGACAGTTGTAAATATTAAGAGTACCATCTTCACATTATACTGTCATACTAAAAGACTCAAAGTATAGTGTGCCCAGGGTGTGGCAAGAGCAGCTCCATTTTTTCACTGAGGTAAAATTCATATAACAAAGTTAATCCTTTTAAAGCATGCAGTTCAGTCAAATTTAGTACATTCACTGTGCTGTGTAGCCATCACTTCTGTGTAGTTCTAAGGCATTTTCTTCAACCCGAAAGGAAACCACATACCCATTAAGTAGTCATCCCAATTCCCCCCTTCCACTCAGCCCCTGGCAACCACTAGTCTGCTTTTTGGCTTTATTTCCCTGTTCTGGATGTTTCTTGTGAATGGAATCATAGAACACGTTGCCTTTTGCATCTGGCTTTCACTTAGCATGTTTTTGAGGTTCATCCACATTGTATCAGTTGTTCATTCTTTTTTATGGCTGTATAATATCCATCATGGATATAGAACATTTTTTATCCATTCATCAGTTGAGGGACATTTGGGGTGCTTCTACTTTTTATCTTTTGTGAATACAGTATTTCTAGTTCACATACAAGTATTTGTTTGAAGACCTATGTCTACTTCTTTTGGTTATATACCTAGGATTAGAATCGCTGAGTCATATGGAAATTCTGTGTTTAACTTTTTGAGGACTGCCAAACTGCTTTCTATAGCAGCTGCACCATTTTACCTTCCTGCCAGCAATATACAAAGATTCTAGTTTTTCCACATCCTTACCTACACTGATTATTGTCCATTTTTTCTTATTATGGCTGATCCGATGCATATGATATGTTCTTTTCACTATGGTTTTGATATTCATGTGCTTGTTGGCCATTTGTATACCTACTCTTGGAAAAATGTCTGTTCAAGTTCTTTGCTCATTTTTTAATTGAGTTGTTTGTCCTTTTGTTGTTGAGTTGTAAGAGTTCTTTATATATTCTGGATATTAATTCTTTATCAGATATATGATTTGCAGTATTTCCTCCCATTCTGTAGGTTATCATTTCACTCTCTTGATAGTGTCCTTTGATGCACAAAAGTTTTTAATTTTGATGAAATTCAGTTTATTTTTTCTTCAGTTGCTTATGCTATTGGTGTCATATCTAAGAAACCATTGCCAAATCCAAGGTTGTAAAGATTTACCTCTGTTTGCTTCTTAGGTTTTCATAGTTCTAGCTCTTATATTAAATCTTTGATCCATTTTGAGTTAATTTGTGTGTATGGTATGAGCTAAGGACCCAACAGCATTCTTTTACATAGGGATAGCCAATTGTCCTAGCACCATTTGTTGGAAACACTTTTTTCCTTTATGAAATGATCTTGACACCCTTGTCGAAAATCAGTTGACCATAAATGTATGGGTTTATTTCTAGAATCTTGATGCTATTCCACTGATTTATATCTCTGTTTTTATGCCTGTACCACACTGGTTTGATTACTCTAGCTTTGAGGTAAGCTTCAAAAAATTGTAAAGTGTGAGTCTTCAACTTAACGTAGCTATCTTTACTGTAGTTCTTTATCTCTTCATAGAGCTTTGAGTTACTGTCTTGTATTCTTTCATTTCAGCCTGAAAATGATTTCTAGGGTAGACTGGCTAGTGACAAACTTTAGCCTTTGTTTTTCTGGGAATGTGTTAGTTTCTTCTTTATATTTGAAAAGTAGTTTTGCCAGATAGAGAATTCTTGGTTGACTTTTTTTTTCCTTTCAGCAATTTCAGTGTGTTACCCTATTGCTTTCTGGCCTCCATGGTTTCTGATATGAAATCAGCTATTTTATTAATGATCCCTTGTATATGACAGTTGCTTCTCTTCCTACTGTCAAGATTTTCTTTGGCTTTTTATGGTTTGATTATAATGTGTCTTAGTGTGGGTCTTTAGGAGTTTATCCCTCTTGGAGTTTATCCTTCTTGGAGTTCCTTGAACTTTTTGGATATATAGATTCATGTCTTTTGTCAAATTTGAGAAGTTTTTGATCATCATTTCTTCAAATATTCTTTTGTCCTCTTCTTCTGGGACTTGCACAATGCATACGTTAGTATATTTGATGATGTCCCATGGGTCTCTTCAGGTCAGTTATCTTCTCCTCAAGATGGGCAGTTTCATTTGACGTGTCTGTAAGTTTGCTGATTCTTTCTTTCGCCTGTTCACATCTCCTGTTTAGAAACCCACTAGTGAATTTATTTCAGGTATATTTTTCAACTTCAAACTTTTATTTCCTTTCTTATTATGATTTCTGTCTCTTTATTGATAATCTATTTGTTGAGACACTGTTCTCCTTGTTTCCTTTTGTTTTTGTCTACTGTTTTCTTTAGCTCTTTATGCCTATTTTAAGATAGTTGGTAAAAAGTATTTGGTAACTCCAGGGTCTGTGCATTTTCAGAAATAGCTTTTGTTAACTCCTTTCTTTTTCTTTTTTTTTTTCTTTATTTGTTATTGTTGTTTGTTTTCTTTCTGTGACTGGACCATAATTTCTTGTTTCTTTACATGCCTTACAATTTTTTATTGAAAACTGACTTTTTGAGTTTTTTTTTAAATAACCTGTATTCTCTGTAGAACATGGTCCCTGAAGTGTCTGTTCCTTTAGCGTGGTGCTCTGCTAGTGTTTTGGAATTTTGAATATTTAATCCAGCAATTACTGAAATCAGATTCTCCTCCCTTTCTAGTGTGTGTCATTGTTGCTTGTTGTGGTCTACAGGTGTTTGTTTAGTGACTTTCCACTCTATCTTTGCAAAGACTGTATTCCTTGTCATGTGTGGACACTGTAGTCTCCTTTCCAATAATTATCTCAGTAGTAACATGAAAAAGATTTCTTAAATGTTTGGGGCTTCCCCCCCTCCAAAAAAAAAAAAAAAGAAAGAAAAGTAGGGAAAAGGAGAGAAAGAAAGGAAAAAAGAGTGCTTTATGTCTTTGCAGATTGCCTTTGTGTTGAGTCACTCCTTCTACACTTAGCCATACTGCTTACAGCTCTACTTTAGCTTTTACTTCCTTGCTTGTGCTGAGCATAAAGATCACTAAGAGGTTAAGGTCTGTGGTCTTTTTAGGTTTTCTTCTGAGCATGCCTCTTGCTCTGGGTCTGCGTGTGGCTTCTAAATTCTACAGTGTACACAGGAGCTTTTTAAAGTCCTTGTTCCCCCCAAATCTCACTCCCCAGCTTTTCCTTCCAAGCCTTTGGCATGTCTGTTGTTTGCCCTAACTTGTTGGTTGGTTTGTTTGGTTTTTTGCCCTTGTTCATCTTCTGGCTTGTTCATTTGTCTTGCGAGGTTTGGAGGGGATCCTCCTCCATTGAAATGCTTGCCCTGGTAGAGTTCTGAGGTAGGTGAAACAAACAGAAGTCCCTTCCATCAGTCTTTTGGGGAAACTACAATGTGGTCAAAACAGAAGAACACAATTCTTTGGGAGCAAGGTCCACTCTGCTCCCTCCAGAACCAGGGATGCTTATATTAGGAATACAGACTACAATTTTTAAGTCCACTGCCACACCAGTGATGGAGGTGGACATAAGGTAAGTTAAAGTGACATAAAAATTTCCTGCCATGTTTAAGTTGTCACACGTTTGTTTGGTTGCTGTAAACCTTTGACTGTTGTCCAGATTTCAGGTAAGGTTGCTTCTGACAGTTTTTACTAGATTTTTATTTTTTGATACATCTTATTTTATATTTTTAATTTCTGAAAAGTCCCCCCAGAGTTCCCTGCTCTGCCATTTGTGTTGACACCACTCCTGCAGCTACAGTTTGAAAATTAGACTTCTTGTCTCTTTAGTCATATCCTAATATGACTAGTGAGAAATGGGGGTTAGTTCACAAGGAAGAAGTAGTAATGATATTGATATCAATAATAACTAATATTTATTTCTTACCATGTATTAGGCACTGCTAAAAGCAGTCATTATTTCATTGATCCTCAAAACAACCCAGTGATTTATTGGAATTATTTTAATCAAATCTTGTATAAAGAAACTGAGTCAGAAAGGTTTACAAACTTGCCCGGTTTTACATAATGACTAAGCCGAGAACCCTGGCTTTAGAACCTAAGCTTTTAACTGTGATTTAGATTGTTTTCCACAGAAACGCTTACTGAGTAAGTTAGGAGTTGACCAAACTCAGCTCTAAAACTTGACACAAAAATGCTGTACTGATATAAACAACTGAATACCACTGGAGCCTTCTCTATTGAGTGTTTCTAAGATTTCATTTCTAAAGATGCATTTTTCTGTAAAATTTATGGTATGCTGATTTTTTTTCTTTTCACATTTCAGGTCATCAAGAAAATAACAACTTCTGTTCAGTTAACATAAATATTGGTCCAGGTGACTGTGAATGGTTTGTTGTTCCTGAAGGTTATTGGGGCGTTCTGAATGACTTCTGTGAAAAGTAGGTTTCCAAACTAAATTTTCTTTAAACATAATTACTCAAAAATAATAATTGTAAAGAACAACTTGCTAAGCTGGATATCCTAATGCATGTAATCAGTTTTCATTTACCATTCAGCAGAAAATTCATTTGAAATGATTTGATTCCAAACTTGTTATTTTGTGTTATTGGGAATGCTTTAAGAAAGATGCCTTGAAATCACTCCATGCAGTAGTAATAGTCTTGAATTTAGAGGACAGAAAATTGAGTTCTTTAGTGGGTTAAACAATTGATGCACAAATACTTGCTCATGTGAAAGATCTATAATTCCAAGAAAAATTATTTTACTATAAATGGTTTTAGAAGTGGAAGGAATTTTATAATTGAGCACCCTTGTAGGTTGTTAATAACTCAAGCTTGAATGTCTAACTTTTTGCTGTATCATCGTGATATAAATTCTTTTTAAAACTACATTGGCAACTTTTCCTAAGGAATTTTTATAAAATTTAAACAATAGCTTCAGATTTTGTTTCCAAGAATTGAAAGAACTCACATAGTGAAAGTGTTCCTTTCTTTAAGATTCTAGAAAGTTTTCATTTATTTAATTATCTTGTGTTAAAGGGTACCTTGGAATTGTTTTCACTGATTTAAATTTAATTATTTGTCTCATTTTGTTTTAAAAAGAAATACTCCATTACTTAAGAACCTGATATTTTCTGTTAGTAATAAGGTTGGGAAATTATTATTATGGTTAAAAACATAAATTATACATACATTCGGTACTATCCCCCCACCCCAGTAAGATAAAGGGGGAAAGAGCCATCAAAAACATTTAAATATGAGAGACTTTGAAAACTAATTATACACATATTCCACATACTAACTTATAATTTTTAAATTTGGAGTTTAAAGATCTTTCTGTAAATATCTTGATTTAGTAAGAAGTGTAAATACAATTGGAGAAACAACCGTAATAATCTAAAATTTCTTTATCTACAAGCAAAAGGTAGTCACCTTTTGTTGTCTTCGCTATTTAACATATAGGTTTCCTTTAATGTAAGGAAACCCAAGATGTGGAATTTTAAAGTTTTAAATGCTGTGATAAAATAACCTGATCTACTTTAAGCTGTACTAGACCAGCGGTCTAGTGGTAGCAAGAGAAAGAACAGTGTCACATAGGAAATCTCTGTGGTGCTGTAGAAATATTTTTATTTCTTAAACTTTGAGGTAGTAGTATATTATTGCAGCTACAGTACAGTGATCCTTGTTGATTATTTCTGAGTAGGGATTGACTATATTTAGGATTTAGTTCCCTTTCCTATCTGAATGGAGAGGTAACCTGGGAGTAAAGTTAATTAGAATAGGCAGATGATGCCTAAAAAGCTTGAACATGAGGATAATGTTTTAAAAAGTCTGGCCTTCTCTGGAGCAGTCGCGCAGGCAGCGGCTCCAGGAAGTCGGACACCCGCCGACATGTATTACAAGTTTAGTGGCTTCACGCAGAAATTAGCGGGAGCATGGGCTTCCGACGCTTATAACCCTCAGGGATTACGGCCTTTGGTTTCCAAAGAAGCACCACCTATCATATTTGCCACACCAACTAAACTGAGTTCTAATTCTGCATATGATTATGCTGGGAAAAACAAAGTTCCAGAGCTACAAAAGTTTTTCCAGAAATCTGACGGTGTGCCCATCCACCTGAAACGAGGCCTGCCTGACCAAATGCTTTACCGGACCACCATGGCGCTGACGGTGGGAGGGACCATCTACTGCCTGATCGCCCTCTACATGGCTTCACAGCCGAGAAACAAATGAGTTAGGCTGTTGAGGACTGGTTTGCTTTTTGGCATAAACCCTTTGAATTTTCATTTTATTTCTGTAAATTTTTTTTTTGAATGGCCTTTCTTAACATTTTTCATGAAAACAGAAAGATACTAAGAATATTTTTGGCTTGTTTATAAAATGCTCATGGTCTGTCGGAGCTCATTCGATAGCTAAAACTATTGTTTAAAGAAATGGCTGCTGCCCTCCGCGTTTGGTCTCCTGATTTCCCTGGAGGTTCCAAATGAAGGTTGCACACAGGCTCATTAATGGCAGTCTGTGCTGAGGTTCTTGGGGACTAATAGTGGAATTTTGAGCATGGGGTGGAGAAGCCTTTCTGGATTTGGATGTGACTGAGGAAAGAAGATAGAAGCCAAGGCCAGGCACATGAAATGAGGTATTTGATAAGTTAGTAGTCACACTGGGGATTTTGCCATCTTGCAGTAAACTGTTAATAGAAATTACTTGCAGCCTGCCTCTGTTCATTGGGCAGTTTGTTTCAAAGGGTTATTTGCATCATCTCAGATCTTTAGTGAATTTTTTTGTGTAATTGTTAACGTATTTATTCCACCATGGGAACAGAGAACACCTATTTTGTGTTGCACTTTAGACCAATGTCTGTTTTATTAAATGCATCTGTGACACAAATTCTTTACCTTTTAAAAATGTTATGGCTTTAAATTATGATTTGTTTTAATTGTGGAATAAATACATGAATGGTAAAACAAAAAAAAAAAGTCTGAAAGATAGGGTAAATTTAACTCAGCTGTGGGAATAACACTTGCTACCTCAGCATTTCAGTGTAAT
Source organism: Vicugna pacos (assembly GCF_048564905.1). NCBI lineage: Eukaryota > Metazoa > Chordata > Mammalia > Artiodactyla > Camelidae > Vicugna > Vicugna pacos. The sequence continues at coordinate 37,158,292 of NC_133023.1, forward strand.
TTTGTTTCACATAAGGATTGTTACTTTTTGATATTAACTGATTTGACCATATCTGTAGTTTGTTTTATGACTTTAGATAATACCTGTCATGAAATAGCCATTTATTTGACTATATGATAAAAGGGATGCTTCCTTTTATGTAAGTTTGATTTTTCTTTTTCCTTAGCTTTTGATTATTTGATGGTCTTACTTGATTCCTTGCTTGCTTTTGGATAGAAAGTTTTCTCCAACTTTATGATGACAACACATGGGTTAAGGAGGGCTAGGATTTGTGTTTATAACAATATTTGGCTTTATAGGCAAGTTTTTATGGACTGTATGTAGTTTAAAAAATACTTCATATCATATCATGATGAAGTAGAATAAGAAGCAGCCAGATTTTAAAGGAAAAATTTGGTAATATGATCTGTAGTATATTTCCAAAGTATGTTGGTGGTGATGGCGATGATGATGGTTATTTGTGCGTGTGTATGAGTGTTCATTTTTGACAAAGTTTTTTTCAGCTGCATGGTTTTAGTCAACCAGTCATCAAAACTGTACAGAGACTGACATCCTGTCCCCTTTCCTGCTTAGGATTCAAAATAGTAATAGAGACCATTCTGCTTTCTGTTCTACTTTTCCTCAGAAATTTAACTTATATCTGCCATAGTGTTCCTGCTTAGTGATTTAAATGGCTTGATATCGTCTCCACCTTCCATTTACCTTTTAGAGATTTCTAGGTACTCCAGGAAGAAGGGTTTAATCAAAATAGCCTTTAGTGAAATTAAAGGTTAATGTAAATAAGTGTTACTTAAAAATAGTTTTCGATTTCATTTGGATCTTTGAAAAATCAGCTGAAGTAATACTGATCTTTGGATAAGTCATCTACTACTTAACTGTAATTAATTTCACTCACTTTACATACTGCAATTTCTCATTGCATAAACAATTAAGTGTCAGTGCAATGAATGAGCATATTTTAAAAAACTCTTGACATTGTCTTCCAGTCTTATAAGGAGCTTATTAAAGTACTTGAACCATTTGCAATATTTTTTCTTATTTCAGAAATAATTTGAATTTCCTAATGGGTTCTTGGTGGCCCAACCTTGAAGATCTTTATGAAGCAAATGTTCCGGTATATAGGTTTATTCAGCGACCTGGAGATTTGGTCTGGATAAATGCAGGCACTGTGCATTGGGTTCAGGCTATTGGCTGGTGCAACAACATTGCTTGGAATGTTGGTCCACTTACAGGTATTTTAAAGAATATGCTTTAAAAAAAAAAGTTTAGTTTATAAAGGATTGTGTCTGATGGGTTTTATTCTTTTTTTTTCTTGGAATATAACTCACCAAAAATTGAAAGAAGAATGTCTCCTTGTATAAAATTTTGATTTGTAGTACAAGATATTGTTTGAGTTAACAGATAGAAATCCAGGACCATAGATCTGAACGAATAACACAAATGTATGTCTTTATATACAAGAAAGAGATACTTTTAATAATTTTTAGAGTGCTCAATTTTGTTTTATACAGGAAACCCTTTATGGGAGAAAATAAAGTAGAGCAGTTATTTATTCTTTGAAAATTTTTCTTTTACCTAGTATGTCATATGAATAACCCTATTATGTCAACGTCTGTTTGAATTACACCTGCCTTCAGGCAGTAGATATTTAAGTTTAAGAATTTGGCCTTTGGAGCCAGAAAGACCTGGATTAGGACCAGGACCTGGCTTTTGCAACTTTGGGCAAGCTATATTACCTCTCTGGACCTCAATTTCTTCATCTGTATAATGGAAATGATAAAATTAAGAAGTTAATGGTAAAGATTAAATGGTATAATGTATCGAAATACCTTAGCACAATGCCTGGCACATAGTTACAGTAAGTACTCTTTACGTGAGTGCTACTAATATTATTAACCACAATTATCAAAAAAACATAAAAAAGATTTTTGTAATGTTCTGAGATTTTCAGAATTGGTGTTGATGATATCACCTGAGAAGGTGATAATGGTTATCTTCATATCTGTGGTACTTTGAGTTGCTTTATAACTGTTTTTTTTTTCCTAGCCTGCCAGTATAAATTGGCAGTGGAACGGTACGAATGGAACAAATTGCAAAGTGTGAAGTCAATAGTACCCATGGTTCATCTTTCCTGGAATATGGCACGAAATATCAAGGTCTCAGATCCAAAGCTTTTTGAAATGATTAAGTAAGTGCTTTCTAAAACTGCTGTAGTCCCTCTCTTTTTGGGGAGTGTTAACTATTCAATACTTTCTTACCCCCATAGAATTATTTTGACAGCAAAACAAAATGGTCCACATGTCTAGCAAAATGTAATACGAAAATCCACATGTTGAAAGTATTTTCCCTTCCAAATAGTCAGTCCACTGTGGTACAAAGAGGAACAAAAGCACAAATGATTCTAAACCAGTAGATTCACGAACCTGTGCTTCCTCACTGCCCTCTGAACCACTTGATTCCTAGGAGAACTTTAGTTTTAATGTTGAAAGACTGCCCTTAGTATCAGGGGGAGGGGATGGCATCAAAAAATAATTGCTGGTACAGAGAAATTAACATTTAATATAGGGATTTGACTTAAACGTTAACTTTTAAAATTTTTATTAAATCATCCATCTTATAATTGTCCCTTTTCTTATCTGCTTTAAACACTTAATACAAGTTATTTGAATACATATTTCCCAATAAGCTTCTCATTTATCGTGACAGTTTCTATCCTAGCTATTTTGTAGATCTTTAGAAGTAACATTTTTAAACAGTGCTGTATAGCAGTGTTTCCCTAAACTGTTTTCTACCGCTACTACTTACAGCCTCAAAAGGTGGGGAATTCTGGTCAAAGAAATATGGGAAATAATGAATTGTATAAAGTTCAACAAGTCCTTTTTTTTTAATGTTTAAGTTTTTTGTAAAATGTTTTAGACACTTATTTATAAGGGTTGGTGTGTGGTGGTTTGTTTTGTTTTTTGAGTGGGGGAGAAGGGTTATAATGTATTATATCTCCCAAACTTATTTGTTTGACCAGTATCTTTGAAGAATTAATCTCAAAAACTCATTTTGGAATACACTGCTTTATACTCACTGATAAAATAAGTTTGTCTTCATCTTTGTTAAAATAGTATTTACCTTTAAGTATTTCTCCTGCAGCTATATTAATTTGGTCAACGTGTGTTATTTTCAAAATACTGTCTTTTGAAAGGAATTCTGGCTTATTAAAATGATTTCAAACCAAAATCTAAAGTTTTATTCAAACAGAAATTGTGTGGCCAAGGTAACATGCCTGTGGATGATCTTACTTCTTTTATCAGTTGCACTATTTTATCTAGCCCTGGGCAGAAGTGGTAGGGGGAGACAAAGGTAACAAAAAACAACTTATAGCAAGTAATGTACAAATCCTTTAAAAAGTTGGATCTTAGGTACCATACTCTATAAATGTAATTGGTAGTGGGGTTGTCTATTTGTTTTTTCTATTATATCTTAGATTGGTATTTTACTCTGAATAGCAAGTTCAGGGTTACTTTTTGGGAAAAAAATAATGTAAAGTCACTGAAGTTGTTTAGTAAGTTGGAAATAGGCATAAACTAGAGGCTAATTCAGCTCACCTGAAGGTAAAGGGATAGTGCAGTATAGGAACCATTTATATATAACAGCTATGTAGACTGAAAGTGACTCATCACTTTTTGGATGGATTGGGATTTTATAATTAGAAAGTATTTTAAAGATCATTTACTCAAGATTCCCCTTCATGTAATAATCCCTTTTATAGCATCTATAATTTGTGGCCATCCGGCAACTTCTTCAACATTCTCATTACCTCACTATAATTCTGGAAAGTTCTTTACAAATTTGGCCTAAAATCTGCTTGTCATTTGGTCCCAATTCCTTGAGTATATTTGGGATTTAGGTAGAATCCCATTCAACAAGTGTGAGAGCCAGCTCCATACCAAACACTATTCTAAGGCACTAATGCTGGACATAGCGATGTGTAAGTTAAAATCCTGGCACTCAGAGGGCTTAAATTCTAGTGCAGCAAGACAGACCTCCAGGCAGTTAAATAAATTCATGATAAGTAATATGAACAAGGTAAAATAGATAATATATGTAGCGGGATGAGAGTGCTGCTTTTTCTGAAGTAGTCAGAAAAGGTGTCTGGGAAGATGAGTTTTGTGTTTAGACCTGAGCAATGAGATGGAGTCAACTACATGAAGATCTAGAGGTGCAACATTTCAGGCCCAGGGAACAAGTGAAGACTGAATTGGGAACAATTTAGGTATGTTTAAAGGACAGAAAGGACAGTGTGACTGTAGCAGAATGAGAGAAAGAGGGGGTAACGGTAGGCTCAGTGAACAGAGCAGGAAGCACGTGTGATCATATACGGACACTTAGGACGTTTTATTTATGTACTAATTTGGGGTGTTACAGGTTACCATTGGATGATTTTAAGTAGGAGAGGGATAGATTCTGATTTAAAATTTAGAAAAATTAATCTGGTTGCTTTTGTAGAGAATGGATTCCAAAGGGCAAGATTAGAAGTGTGTGTAGGGGATCACGAGGCAGCTGCAACAGGAAAGATCAACCTAGACAGGGGGTAGAGAGAGGTGTTAAATTAGGGGCTGTGGTGAAACTAAAAGCTTGTGCCATCAGAAAGGCTTGCTCACAGATTGGGTGTTGGGGTAAGAGGGAAAAGGGAATCAAGGACAGGATCATTGTCAGATGCTCTTCTTCTTCCTACCTGGTGTTTGTTAATTTAAACATCTCATCTCTATCATCTTTCATCCCCCTCGCTGCTATCATCCTTACCATCCTTCTAGACTTATTCTAGTTTATCATTGTCCCTCTTAATGTTTGAAATGTTGAGCATTGACAGTAGCATTATCTTTGTTATAAGGTTGTCTTGTGTTGAAATTGGATATACATAATTTGAATGTTTTTCTGCTTAAAATTACTGGTGATACTGTTGTTCCTCATACCTTCCTTACTTTTTTTTTTAATCTAAGTAAACGTACTTACATACTTACCTTACTCCATTTTTACTCTGTACTACAAAATGTCCAATCATTTGACTCTTGATTGTGTTCCTCATTATGATAAGAATTCTGCTCCCAGGTTGAGTTTGTCGTGAGATGTAATTAGCAAGCTCTGCTTCTCATCACACAGATTGAAAATGTTAACCATAAATCCAGACCTTAGGCCTTGCTCTGTAAACTTCCATTGGTGAAAATGTACTTTTCACAAGTCAACATTGCTCCCTTTCTTTTATTTGTATTTTCTTTCATTTAATCAATATTTGCTGACTGTATACAAGGCTCCAGGCTTGAGAGAGAGTGTGTATGTGTGTGTGTAGTATAGGTTGTATCTGGAAGTAAAAGTTAGTGCATTTAAATAAATAGACTGGAAGAAATACAACAAGAGATTCACTGGATTCTTTCCAGCGCCTTGGAGTCAGAGAAGTCTTCAGAAGTTTATGTATTCTGGGAGGCAGATATTTTGTGTGAAGGATGAAGATGTGGAGGCAGGGAGAGAAGAGAGGAATAGTAGCTAAAGCCAACTTAAGATCAAAGTCTTGTGCCATCAGAAAGATTCCTCAGTTCATCTATAAAATAACAGTATACATACATACCATGTCTCCTTCAGTCTAACACAGTCATGTTTTCCTCCAGTGAAGGAATAAGTCCCTTTTTCTTCAGTAGAGCACCAGGCAGAATATTTGGAGAGCCCCTGTGTACTAACTACTAAGGTTCTTACTCAGCATGATAAACAGCTTCCATTGTGAGAGGTTCAGAGGAAATCCAACTGCCTAGAGGAACAGTAAATGTATACTCACTCCAGATCATCTTCTCTTCCTCCTGGTCTCATTTTCTCCTTACCACCTACCTCCTTTGCTCTCTCTCCTGACTTCCTTCCCTGCTGTGTATTTACATGAGCTTAAATGTATATATGATGCTACTCTGCTCTGTATGTGTTGACAACAACAGACAGTGGTACATTCTGGCTTGAGCACAATATGTGTGATGAGTAGTAGAATAAGATATTTACAACTGTAAAAGTTCTTAGTGGCAGATCATGTGTGTCAAACTTAAGTTTATTCTGTTGGAGAGCTTTTGGTGGGTTTTTATCCAATATGTAATTTGAGTTTCATAAAGATGTTTCTAGAAGTTAAATAGAATTAGCTTCTGGGTGATAAGAAAAAGAAGTAAGTCAAGTAAATGAAGAAAGAAGTAAATACTTTGGGGTTTTCAAGTCTAGATTCTAGATGGTTTTATAATAATGTTGTTAATAAACTCAGCTTGGTCTTTAGCCAAGCACTGAACAAAGTACTTTCCAGACTGTGTCTCAGTTATGCCTCTCAGCATCCCAGGGTCACCCATTTGGTTAGAGCCAGGATTTAATAAGCCTGCACCCATCTTATGTAAAAGCCACTTGAATGTATCTGTGGCACAGGGCTTCATTTTGGAACAGTGACAAGTGTGAGGAGCCAGTAGAAGAGTTGTGCAGAGCTGTTTAACAGAAGCTGTAGGAAATGCGGGATTCCAGAGAGCAGTCAAAACAAGAGGAAGAGGTATTAGTTTGTCCTGGCTGGTTAGCCATGCCAATGCTTAAGAGATGATTCTCCCTTGGAATTCCTTCCCTCTGCTTTGAGTCATTTTCTTTATCTCCTATTCACTCTACCATCCACAGCAATTTGACCTCCCACTTTGAATATACTCCTGTCCCTTGTCTTGCTGAGGTCACCAGCAGCAACCAGCTATTCTAAACATACAAAGGCACAGATGTAACCTTTCTTTACAAATCCCCACTTACCTTGTCAGCCATTTCTCCATTTCTTTTAGATGTGTGCTTGAATTTTCTATTTATTTTTACCACTTCATTTGGTATTTTTAAACCATCTTTAATATGAACTGCAATTTTTACACCTCCCCTCTTTTTTCTTCTCCTTTAAAATTATCTTTCAGTAAGGCATTGATTTAGTTTACATTAAGCATATGAATCGCAGGCTATTTTAAAAGAAAAAAATATCAGCTAGACACAAGAAGTGAGTGGGGAGCATTTGCAAAGATGTTCTTTAACTTTTCCCCTGAATTAATTGTTTTTAGTTCTTAAAGACTGTGAGTCTACAATGTGTGATGTTTCGGTTTACGTGGTTAAGTGGTAAGTCTGCCCAACCATTAAGAACTTAGGCAACATGACCTTGTGCCTTCTCCGTCCACTCACTCACTCAGCTCTACCCAGTTCTTTTCAGTCTGTCATATTTGTTGTTTTTTTTTTTAACATTTTTTATTGATTTATAATCATTTTACAATGTTGTGTCAAATTCCAGTGTTCAGCACAATTTTTCAGTCATTCATGGACATATACACACTCATTGTCACATTTTTTTCTCTGTGATTTATCATAACATTTTGTGTATATTTCCCTGTGCTATACAGTGTAATCTTGTTTATCTATAGACTGGGATTTCAAAATTGTAGAATAGGTATTTGTTTAATACATACTGTGAACTGAGTTGGTACTCAAGTATCATGCTAGGTGATAAAAGGATTTGATCACTTCTCAGACTGCTTAAAATAAGTGGGGAAATAGTCAAAACATTAAAATACGTGATCTTTGCTTAAATGATGGAGATACTGGTTTTAAAAAAAATAGGGGAGAACAGAGGAAGGCACTTCGGAAAGAGGGGAACTTTTAGGAAATGCTTCATAGAAGTGATACTACAGCTCCATAGTCCCTTATCCTAAATTCCTTAGGCCAAATGCATTTTGGTATTCAGAATCTTTGGATTTAGGAAGGTAATACAGTGCATTTATAATGTATTTTACTCTCCCATCAGAGTCTGTGGCAGTATCCTGAAATCAAATACACTGATACTTCTGCAGTTAAACATATAGTCACTCTGATGAGCTAAGTGAAAGCAGTAAAAAGCCCCAGATCAAGTTTCAATACCAATGAGTTTATGCAAAATTTATGAAAAATTTGTGGGATTATGATGAGATTATGAACCTGTATTTATTTGCACTGAGTGATTAATAATGGGAATTGGTGTTTTCTCCTGTGTTGCCTGCTAATCCCTCATTACCATTTTGAGACAACTACCTGCAGTTATTTTAAAAAGTTAACGCCCCTCTGGTTTTTCTCTCTGTACTTTCAAGTTCAGGTTGGGTCTTTCAGAGCCCTGGAATTCCATAAAGTCCTTTATCTGAGTAAGTCATTTTGTAAATCTCTTTCAATTTCTACATCCTAGCTATTTTACTAAAATAAGCTAATCTTCATACTCTGCTTCACATTCTTCCAGATACCTCCTACATTGAAGCTAGTCTAGTGGTTCTCAACTGCGGGCAGTTTTACCTCCCCTCCCCTCTTCCCCAGAGGACATACGGCAATGTTATGACTTGAGTGGGAGGGGTGCTACTGATAATTATGTGGGTAGAAGTTAGGGATACTGCTAAACATCCTACAATGCACTGGGCAGCACCCCGCAACAAAGAATTATCTAGCCCGAGATAACAGCAGTGCTGAGGCTGAGAAATCTAGACACCTTTTAAATTATCTGTTTTATGTTCTTTTGGGTGTAACTGTTATACTTTCAGTTGGCGTTCATTGCACAGTGTCTTCAAATATAAAAAATTACTTCACTTTAGTAATTAAATAATTATCTTAACACAATTTAATAATGTCATGTCAAGTTCAAATACAGATCACTAACTTCTAGGTGTTAATCTGAGCATTTTATGTAACGTATGTAATCCTCATAATAGTACTGTGAGTTAGGTGTCCCCTTTTTACAGCTGAGGAAACTGAGGCACAGAGAAAAAGAAATACATATAGAGCTGGGATATGAACCCAGGCAGTCTGGCTCCACAATCTGTGCTTTTACCTGCTTTATGGCTTTCTCTCTGTGCTCTCTTAAGGCTCTGTTCATAAAAACGTGGTGATTTGCTGAAAAATAGTGTTTTAAATTTTAGACATTGTTTCCAATTTTGTCACTTATGAAGTAAGAGGTTTGCACTGGTTTTCTTGCCTAATCATAAGAACCACCTGAGACTCTTACTAAAATAGATCTCTAGACTCTGTTCCTAACAAGTAAATTCAAAGCTCTATGTGAAGAACCCTAGGAGTCTTTCACAGTGGCCTAGATGAATCCTATGATTCAGGCAAGTTAGGGACACCCTAAACAAACTTAAATATTAACTCCCTTTTCCCTTTGATTCCCTTGTTTAAGTGGATATACGAGGTGTTCTACAACTCGTGAGTCATAGCCTGTTGGCCTAATAATTGGACAAGAGGGTATAGCCACGAAGATCAGTTCATAGTTAGCATAGATTCTCGTGCTGTTGTCCTGAGTGGGGGTCCTAATATACCATTGGGTTAAATATACAGTGCTTTGTGATAACGTTGAGCAAACAAATCTAAAAATTCTAAAACTCTGCAATCTCATGGTTAACATAGATTTGCTTTCATGCTTGTTTTTTCCATCTGAGAGTTTAAAATTTATAAGATACTCATTTTATCATTGACTGAGACCTTGATTTTCAGCCATGTGCTTGGTTTAAATGAAACTGTTAGGTGTCTTAACTGACATTCAGACACTCTCTGTTGTCCTAGGGGAATGCAAGTTTTGAGGGCTCATGTGTCAGCTCACTTTGCCTACATGGCTCTTTCAGTAAGAGATTGGGCAGGGCAAGGCACTTCTTGGTATACTTTTAAAATTTGTCCATCACCTACTTCTTAGTGGCTGAGATTGTTACCGTAAAGGCTTTAAAAGTGCCATACCGGGTTAACCCTTGCTTCATCTTACCTCCACACTGATATTTGGGAACTTACTTTGGAAACTTAGGTTACCCACAGACTGTCAATAATTCCCAGTGTTTTCTTAACTTCATAATGTAATATTATTATGGCTTCGTTCTTTCTTTTATTCTCCTCATCCCAAGATTAAAATCACAAGAACAATTGTTTATTCCCTAAATAATCCCCACACTACCTTTGTTCATGGAATTCCTTTTGCCTAGAAGGTGCCTTTCTCCCACTTGTCCTTCCTGTTCATATGTAAATTGACAACTTCTTCATGTGAACTTCTGTGAGTTCTGCCTCCCCTCGCTTGAAGTTGTGCACTCCTTCCTTTTAGCATCCATGGCATACTATGTCTATTTATCTTTTGTGTAATGTATATTGATTTATAAATATATTGCGTATGATCATTTGTTCTCATTGCCTTCAGGTTTTTTATTCTAGTATTTCAAGTATATTTTCATTTCTAGCCTCTTTGTCAAGCCATTTTCTGGAATTCCATCCCTCTTTAGGTTTCATCTTTGCCAGATGGGTTTTTGGTTGGATTATACCCTTCTGTGTAACCTCAAATAAACCAAGCCCTCCATCAGCCTCCTCTTTGTGATTTTCTTCCAAACCAGAACTGCCTTTATTATCCCCTGCCTTTCTATGTAGTTTATTATCCAAACAACCGAAAACAGGGCTTGTGTCCTGAAACCAGACTGATCCTGACTGAGCCTGAAAAGTCAAAGGGGAGTTGCATTCCAAGCTTCTCTAGCTCTTGAAGTGATTCCTGACCCTGTTCCTAAAATGCATTTATTTAAAACAGCATCTTCTATCTTCTACATTTTTATGCTTTTTGCTAGTGATTTATAATTTTGTTTTTAACAAATTGAATTCTTAATTTCTATTAAGTAAATGTTATAAAATTCAGCAAAATTAAGGTGAAAGATTACAATCCTAATGTTTGACTTTGACTTTTAGCTCTTCAATACACTAAAAAATTGTCTTCATATAAAATCGGTCTGGGATTAATCAAAGCAGAACAGTTAAGTCTTGAATATTATATCTGTATCTTCCCTAGGTTCCTTTCCTTACACCTGTTTATTTTCTATTTTTCCTACACTTCAGTTGAATCATATCCTTTCTTGAGGACCTGCCCATTGCTGTGGACTCCAGAAGAGTCTCTCAGTTCTCCTTCTATTCCAGCTGCTACCTTTTGAGAGCTTGTTTGTAGGTCCTAGCAGGGGAGTGCAGGTACTCATATACCCTTGATGGAGAAGCACGGTCCTCCTCTATCGGGGAAGGTCATCCTCTTCGACTGAGCTTCGGGAGGGAAGCAAGCACATGGAGTGGATGAGGGAGGAAGGGGACACCTGCCTAGCCAGCCAGATCACCCGAATCAACCCTGGTGATCAGTGGGATGATAGCTGTCGCAGCTGGATCACCCTCACATCTCACTGCTACCTTTTGAAAATGGGAAGGAACAAAAAATTTTAACGTTAGGGGAAGAAACTTAAGGGCAAGGCAGAAGCCACAATTTGGTTATTTCTTGTCAGATCAGATTAATAGAGCTGTCGATTTTCTAAGGTTCCAATATCTCACAAAATAAAAATTTTGGAGCTGTGATTTCATGGCATGGTGTTTATTCTTAGCAACCCTAGCTCTAACCCTTTATTGTTTGCAGAAAAGTAATATATTGCCTTTTTCTAGATGAAACTACCAAACTAGCCATAAATTATAAACTACAATCTAACCATCAAAGTAGTCAGTAGCATTGGAGATGAAAGTTCATTCGCTGAGTAGAGAGGAATGATACTGTACAGAACCAAGGCTCTGTGTTTGTTGGGGTAGGGGTGGGGGCCTGTGCTGGCCAAGCTCCAAGTATTTCATCTTCAGAAGAGGGAGGGGATGGGGAAGAAGATATGAAGAGACCAGAAAGAAGATAGTACAGTGTGAGATAGTGCGGGGAAACGTGCGATGTTCTGCTTTTGCAAACCCCTAGCATTTCATCTTCAGAAGAGGGAGGGGATGGGGAAGAAGATATGAAGAGACCAGAAAGAAGATAGTACAGTGTGAGATAGTGCGGGGAAACGTGCGATGTTCTGCTTTTGCAAACCCCTAGCCCAGTCACTTAAAAATAGCTTTATGACAGCAGCTTCTCTGGGCCCTGGTTTCCTTATTCGTGAGGTGGAGACAACAATGCCTCCTACACAAGATTGTTAAGAGGCCTAAATGGCATAGTATGTGTGTAGTACCTAATACCATGTTTCCTGTCTGGTTCTTATTTTCAATTAATTATTTATTTTTATTATATTGTTTTATTATTTTTGTTTGTTTTCCCACGTGGGAGTATGGTTGTATCTACAAATCTTCCAAAGTTATCTGCATAGTTCTAGGAATTATTTTTCTGTGAAAAAGACCTTATTTTGAGGCCCTCCTTGGAAAGCTTGTTCAGTAAGATCAGTGCCTTCGGAGATGAATTGTATGGGACGTGGGGAGTGAAAAAGGGAAGAACAGGTACTATTCAAGACCTAGCGGCATGGTCTACGTTATATGCTCTCTCCTTGCCGTGATCCACATTTTTATTTGCTGCCTCCCCTGGCACATCTACACACACGCGCACGTGCACACACACACACACCCTCTGTCCTAGTTTTGACTTGGAACCAATAGTGTAAATAAAGCATTATTACATTATTTTGTTTCTAAATAAGTTAAACATAAAAGAATTGCTAGAGCCCAACTGAGAGAGAAGCTCTTTGAATATGATATTTAAAGGGATTTGCCTTACAGCTGTAAAGTTGACGTTGTTTTATGTTTGTTAAATAAGCTGTCAAGTTTTACATATCCCTTTAATCATCTTTTTAACCCTAGCTTTTAATTTACATGGGTTCTGATAAGTAATAATACTTTAACCTAGTAACATAAAATAGCAAGGAAATATAAATTAAGAGAAGTTAAATATATTACTTATCATACATTAAGTTTTAGTAGTTCCATGATCAAATGTTGACTGAGCATCTCCTATATGCCTGGCACTGTCCCAGGAGGTGAGTAGACAGCGTGAATAAAATAGATAAGACCTTTACTTTCAAACAACACTCAGTTGCTAAATCCATTTCCTTTTCTTTAGGGTTATTTTCATTGTCTCCAAATTTTAGACCTGGAAAGTGCCATGCAGATCATCTAGTCTAACTTCTCTATTCAAAGGAAGAGCCTGAGCTACTAAGATTCACAGGAAAGTAAGAGAACTTAGCAGACAGTTCCAAGTACTGACAGCAAACTATAGGGTGAAAAAAAAACAGGAGAATTCTCTATATCATTAGCATCATGAATTTAGAAAAAGGTATAAATTACAAGAAAAGTTCAATTGTGTTGATATAAATGAAAGACTTCACTATATTATCTTCAAGGTAAAATCAAGCAATTAGGTATTTTTTTCATCTTCAGCATTATAATGAAACCATTTCTGTACTGTATGGTGATGAAACCCATACTTTTTTGCTTATATACTCAGAAATTTCAAGAGCAACTGTATAGATGATGCTATTTATGAGTGTCTAAGGTAGTACTGATAGAAATAATGTGCTTTCCTGCCTTTCTTAGAATCAGAGTTCAGACCTAAAATTCAGACCCCTTATTTCAAGGATAAGGACATTGACTCCCAGAGAGGTTAATTGACTTGCCCAAATAACAACCAAAATTAGCAGCTTATATTCAAACAAGGAGTCAGGTTATTATATTCTGACATTCAGATTATCAGTTATTCCAACTGTAAGTGATCAAATAACGTCATTGTCAGACCTGCTGAGCATTGGCCTTATCTTTAAAGTCTGAGACTATCCGAGAAATTGATGAGAGAAAAATGATGACGTCACAAATACTAGAACAGAGTCTCTTGGCATGACTTCTATTGATAACATCCTTCATGCTAAAAATATTCAATATTCAGGTGCTGGTCACAAATAAATTTTTCCCCCACAATATAGGTATTGTCTTCTGAGAACTCTGAAGCAGTGTCAGACATTGAGGGAAGCTCTCATTGCTGCAGGAAAAGAGATTATATGGCATGGGCGGACAAAAGAAGAGCCCGCGCATTACTGTAGCATTTGTGAGGTAGGTGACTGTTCTTACCCACAGTTTTATAAACCTCTTGCCTCTCCAGGTTTGGTTTCTCTTTAGTTATTTTTTTAAATACATTTAGACTTTTATGTAATGCATTTTACTGAAATTGACATTGTACTCAATCTTGTTATTTAGCTACTATTAAAATTTAATCTGGTGATACACTGTTTCACTGTGAGTTAACTCTTAAAGTATCTACTGGAGTCATTTATCTGGTAGATTAACAGTTGGCCTTCTGTATCCACGGGTTCCTGTCTGGATTCAACCAACTGCAGATCAAACGTATTCAGGGGGGAAAATTCCAGAAAGTTCCTAAAATCAAAACTTAAATTTTCCATGCATTGAAAACTATTTACATAGCATTTATATTATATTAGGTATCATAAGTAATCTAGAGATGATTTAAACTGTAGAGGAGGATTTGCATAGATTATGTGCAGTTACTACAATGTTTTATACAAGGGACTTGAGCATCCTCAGATTTTGTTATCCATAGGGGTACCTGGAACCAATACCCCACGGATACCGATTATCATTTCAGATGATAATCGTCAAGTTTAGTCTTGAGATTTTAAACTGTCCAGACATAGACAGATGCCAAAAAACTGGATATAGTTCAGTGTAGCTCCAGGCAGATCATTGTTCAGTCTTCTCTGTTACAATTCACAGTACATTGGTTAGTCTTCTGTTGCCAAGGCTTGCAAGAGATGGAGAAACAAAAATATGTACCTGCTCTGAAGGAGCTTATATCCTACTTGGGGAAGACAAATTATAAACAATTGTAATGTACATGAGACTGTGGCATCTTGAATGATTTTAAGGAATTTGATATTCTGAGGTCACTGATGCCATCAAAAGTTTTTGTGCAGGCATCCAAGTTGGATATGTATTTCAGAGAGAAAAGTGATTGAGGAGGGTGGAGGTAGGAGGCTGTTGCAGTGGTGTTAGAGTTGTTATCCTAAGGCCTAGACTAGCACCTGGCAGTGGGAATATTAAAGAAGAGGAGGAGTTCAAAAATATTTCAAAGGTAAAATCCACAAGACAACTCATTAAATGGCAGAAGTGAGGGACAGGTCGAAAAATGCTCACAAGTTTTCTAGCTCAGATTACCTGAGGTTCGTGTTGTCGCTCATTGATAGTAATGGAAAACATGGTGAAGTCTGGGATTTTAATTAACGTAACTTCAAAGAAGACATGAAGTCATGAGAATTTTCTTTCATTGAATACATTCAAGGATGTCAAGGATATGCCAAAGCCAAGGATGTTAATGATCCATTCCAAATCTTGAAATTCTGTAATTCTGATGTGGACTTTTAATTTGAAATGATTGAATCCATCAGCTATTTTAATGTTGTGTAACCTGGCCAAAGTATGTCATTGGGAGATCAGATAGAGTCTGGTCAGGTGTGTTGTACCTCAGAAAAATGAATATATAAGCTTTCCAGTATTTGAGAATGACTTTTATCCTGTACTATTGTTCCATACCCTGCTTGAACCTTAGCAACTCATCAGTCTCTCTGTTATAAGATAGAGGTATTATTTCTAAAACCATGCTATACTCATAAATACACTTTTTAATTATACTCATACTCCTTAACATGGGGCTTATAGCTGAATACTCACTTACTGTCACTTACCTGTCAGTTTCCTTTTCTGCAAAATAATCAGAATATATTCATTTAAAAATTTTGTTTTGAGGTTTGGCTAAGCACTAAGCACTGTGATATGCTCTGGAGGGACAAAGATGAATAAAAGTTCATCTTTGAGGAGCTCAGTCTATGGAGGAAGACAGATATTCATACACAGTGCCCTGTGATGAGTACTATTTTTTTTAACATTTTTTATTGATTTATAATCATTTTGTAATGTGATGAGTACTGTTACAGAGAAGTAAAAGGAAAATAATGATCACTTTCATCTGATTGTATACTAATGTTTTGGATTTAAAACAAAAAAATAGGCTGACCATTATCAAACTTTTGAATTAGGATTTTGCCAGTGGTTGTAATGAGTATTTCATTCCCCTAGGTCACTCCCCTAAATAAGCACCACCATCCATGTCTTTGGGTTTGGTGCAAAATAAACCTGGTCTATTAAAGAGTCTCAAACATAGCCATGTTTGTCTTAGTACCTACTCTTAACCAGTGATCACTGTTAACAACTCTATGTGAAGTAGACTCTGTGATTTTACTA
Organism: Vicugna pacos; assembly: GCF_048564905.1. Lineage (NCBI taxonomy): Eukaryota > Metazoa > Chordata > Mammalia > Artiodactyla > Camelidae > Vicugna > Vicugna pacos. The sequence goes on from NC_133023.1 coordinate 37,174,372, forward strand.
AAGTAGTCCAACAAATAAATACTATTTATTTGAATGCTTTTTCTCTTGTATAAAATAGGTGGAGGTTTTTGATCTGCTTTTTGTCACTAATGAGAGCAATTCTCGAAAGACCTACATAGTGCATTGCCAAGATTGTGCACGAAAAACAAGTGGAAACCTGGAAAATTTTGTGGTGCTAGAACAGTACAAAATGGAGGACCTGATGCAAGTCTATGACCAATTTACATTAGTAAGTGAAATCAACGTGTGAGTACATAGTTAGCTGGATAGGGAAGCAGCAGTGTTTGTTCTGTCACCTGATAAGTAGGAGGTAATGAAATCTTTAAATTTTCCTTTGGCTTGTTAGCTATTACATGAGGAAATATTCATATCATTCCCCCCTCCTTGACTTATTCCTATGAAATTGGCATATTTCATTTTCATTTTTCTTCCTGGGTGAGACCAGCCTATATAATGTCACAGTAATTACATTTTAAAATCTTTGTGTGCTTTTGGAACACTATCACATCATTTGATGTGACTTGATCTCAGTTGACAAAACGTTTGTGTACACAGGTCAGTGTCCACAAAATGAATCAGTAAGTGTGCTTTTAAATATACTTCTGCTTTCAGAGCTAATTGTATTTATTTAAAATTTTGACCTTGCCAGAAGTATTAACCTCATGGGAATATTTGATGGAGCTTAACTTCCTGGTACGTTATATAACCTTATGAAATTCAAGTATCTTTATAAATTGCACACAGTTTTTAACTTTAAACAGCAGATGCTTAGGGGGATGCATTTTACTCGAGCACATCAGTAGTTTTATGAATAGAAACACAGACATAATTTATGAATTGCTGAATTCCTCCAATACTTTTCTCCTACATACGTGATCAGAAACTGAATTCTTTGAAATTTAGCTCCTGATATTTTCACTTGAACAGTCTTCAAGATTGCTTGAAGAAGAAAATTATCTGAAATATGTTAAACAAAATGCATTATCTTGTTAAGATAGGTTCTGAAGCAGATCGCTAATGTAATTGTGATTAATTTGTTAAATTATTTTCCACAAGCCTTCTTTTTGTTTTTAAGTAATCTCAAGAAAATGGTCAACCTAATAACACTGCAAGAGTTTTTGATCAATTGATGAAGAAGTATAGAAAACTGTGGGTGCACAGCATAGCGTAATGGTCTCAGACTCTTAGGAAAATTGACCAGGTGGGAGACAGTAAGGGAGGTCGTGCTTGACGGAGTGTGGCAAGCTGTTGAACTTCCTTGAGAATTGTCATTTCCCTACTTTCATAAGCAGACTACGTTTGTAGCCTTGAGCTAGGGAACACTATTAACAATTTGTATACCAAAGTAACATACTTTACTTTTATTTTCAGGCTCCTCCATTACCATCCTCCTCATCTTGATATTGTTCCATGGACATTATGAGACCTTTTCTGCTATTCAGGAAGTAACCCAGTTCTGCACCACTGGTTTTTGTAGCTATCTCGTAAGGCTGCTGGCTGAAAACTGTGTCTATGCAACCTTCCAAGTGCGGAGTGTCAACCCGACTGGACGGGGAGAGCATTGCTCCTGCTCCAGGACTCTCACAGAGCTGATCAGCTGTGCTTCAGAAAACAAAAAAAAATAATAATTTCCATGTTTTGTATATATCTGACAAAACTGGCAACATCATACAGACTACTGACTTGAACACAACCTCTTTTATATTTCTCTATTTCTGGGATGATGAATTGGTTTTCATCTATCTTTTCCCCCATCAGAATTTTCCTTGGAAAAAAATACTAGCCTAGCTGGTCATTTCTTTGTAAGGTAGTTAGCAATTTTAAGTCTTTCTTTGGTCAACTTTTTTTTAATGTGAAAAGTTAGGTAAGGAACTTTTTTACTGCTTTTATGTTTTTCTGTCTTGTTTTGAAACCATGACGGTTATTACACTTTTGGTTCCTAAATAAAATGTTTAAAAAATTAACAGCCAAGTCACAAAGATAATGGATTGCACATAGACTAAGGAATAAACTTCAGATTTGTGATTTTTGTTTCTAATCTTGATGTAAATTTACACTATTTATAAATACATATTTATTGCTTGAAGATATTTGTGAATGGAATGCTGTTATTTTTTCCAGATTTACCTGCCATTGAAATTTTAAGGAGTTCTGTAATTTCAAACACTACTCCTATTACATTTTCTATATGTAAATAAAACTGCTTAGCATTGTACAGAAACTTTTATTAAAATTGTTTAATGTTTAAAGAGTTTTCTATTGTTTGAGTTTTAAAAAGACTTTATGTACAGTGCCCAGTTTTTGTTCATTTTTCAAATCTGATTATATATATTTTATATATACTTGTGTATGTATATATAATATATATAGAAATCTGGATATATATGTATAAAGATTTAGAACTGAAACTTTTCTCGTTTTAAGTTTCACATTTATGGTAGATTTTTGAGGTGTCTACTGTAAAGTATTGCTTACAAAAGTATGATTATTTTTAAAGAAATATATATGGTATGTATCTTCAAGACCTAAAATGTCAGACTGGTTTATTATTAAGTTGCAATTACTGCAATGACAGACGAATAAGCAATTGTTGCCAAAATGTAGTATAAATAGTAGAGAACAAACAGTGATCGAACTGAAGATTTTAAAGGGAATGTTGTATGGGTTTGACGGATCTGTACATCGCTTAGTAATGCTTTATATGGAAAGAAGATTCAGATGAAGGGCTCTATTTTAGAATGCAAATAAATTAAGAGACTTATTTTTTCATGTTAGGCAGTTTTGACATTTCATACTTTCCTTCTTGCATGACATGATTTGGGCAGGGGAGGGAGTCTGCAAATCCCATGTCACTAGTAACATATAGCAAGCTGTATTAGGATGAACAAGTCCCTTCTAATTAATAATAGTATTTCATTTTATAATAATGGTACCTTGCATTTGGCACATAGTCTCGTTTTGTCACGCTGTTCTAAGCTTTTTTTTCCAGGAAAATTCAGCGAAGAAGCATAGGGAATGCTGTAAATGAAGTTATATATGACTAAAGAGAATTTATAATCCTGCCTGGTGAAATGCTGTGCTGACTGCATTAACAGGTGCTCCTTTTCATATAGTTTTAGAGTATGTTGTCCCCCAAGAAAAAGTTTGAAGGCTTCAAAGCATGGATATGTTTTATCCAGTTAGGTAATAATTTGGTAAATACTGAATTTGAATATCTACTAGCAGCAATCATCTCTTAACTGACAATTTCAGATGGAAATAATTACATATTTATTTTAGTTAAGGAGCCAGGAGTACTTGTCTAAGTGCTGCTCAGGATGTTTACCACTCGTATTTTTTTTTTTTAAGAACTCAAGTCAAACAGTTTTCCAAATAAAAAATAAATAAAATTAAATAAAATAATAAAGCCATTTCTCCAGGAACAAAGATTATAAGAATGCTAAAGCTATGCCTAAATGTTTCTTAACCAGATCTAGTTTATCTTACTAACACAGTGTCTTATTTTCTATGGGTTTATTAAGGTGGTTTATTGCCAAGATTAATATAAGTTGTTTGACATTTAGGAGTAATTTAGTGGTGTTTCACTAACACATTTATTTGAAAGTGACATGTCAAGAATAATACTTGCTCACATAGTCTTTAAATGGGAAGAGGATAGGAGACAAGTCAAACACATCAGCATTACTGTGAAATATAACTAGATGAACAAAGTCTAATATAATCTGCTTTCTTTTCATCAGTTTAACGGTTTTCATAATTTACATTTTTGAGGTTTCAGAAGAAATAGAATGATTTTTTTCTTTGCTTGCATAGATAAATCCCACTAAGCACATACTCTAGATGCCTTAATAATGAAACAAGTTTGCATCGTAACCAACACATACACACACACACACACATTGTTTAGAGAAAGAAGCTAAATATACCATGTAATTAAAAAACATATTGATCCAGAAAGTGAGAACTAAATCGTATTTCTTTATCATTGTCACCAGTGAGATAGGAAATCTTACACCATCAGTATAGCAGTTCAACTTAACTTGTTCAACCCATTTAAGTAAAATCAATTAAAAAAAATGTTAGCTTCTGCATTTTGAAAAAAAAATCTAAATCACTTTTCCAAAGTAGTAAATTGACAGTTGGAACCTTCAAGTTACTCGTAATCAATCAGTCAACTAAAATTTAAGATCACGTAATACTGTGAATTGAACTTAAATGAGGTCTGCTTCTCGGAACCTAGTTACTAAATCTTTTAAAATTATGCGTATTTTCGTTTAGTCAGTGTATTTATTTAGCATCTCCTAAAAAATGAATTTGAATAAGATGGTGACCCCTGCCCTCTGCTATTCATACATACATCTAATGTGGGAGATTCATGTATATATCAGGGAAAACCTAGAAGAGGTGACAAGAAGGGTGAATAGTATTGGGGCTTGCATTTCAGGAGGGTTTATATCACACCTTCTAGAGCAAGAAGATTTGAGAACTTTGACTAAGGGATTAGAGCAGTGTTAAAAGACAACTGGAGAGGTAGGAGACCCCTGATGTTGGAAAGTCTCTGCCCTGAGAGGTGTTTACACTTTATTTTTATGCTGTAGTTAATACGGAACCATCCACAGGATTTAAGCAAAAGGACAGCATTGAACTTACAGTAGTCTTCCTACCTGTTTTTAACACTTTATCCTCTACGTTGCTGCCAGAGGGATATTTCTAAAGCATAGAAATTCAAGGAGAGATGATTTGGATGCTGTGAGGATGGAATTAAGAACACAGATTTGAAAGACTGAAGTCCACAGGACCCATTAGATGTCTACACATGGGTGGGAGTGCTTCTAACTAGAATAGGATATAAAGAGTAGAATTGCTTACAGCTCATCTAAGTAGTTGGAATTAGGAGAAGCCTTTTTAAAATTTTTTTAAAAATTAAAATTGTTGGGGGGGAAGTCATTAGGTCTATTTATTCTTCATTTTTTTTTTTAATGGAGGTGCTGGGATTGAACCTAGGACCTTGTGCATGCTAAGCATGCACTCTACCACTGAGCTATACCCTCCCCCTCCCCAGGAGAGGCCTTGACTGGAACCATGTATCTGGCTGTCCATTGAGGTGCTGCTTGGAGCCAGAGGGGAGAAGATCGTACAGGAACTGTGTAGTGAGAAGAGGTAGATCAAATACCCACTAAGGAACGTCAGCATGGAAGAGGAGAGGAGATTGCCAAGGAGACGAAAGCTAGAAGAAACCAGCCAGGATGATACCAGGCAAGCTAAAGCGTTTGAAAAGTAACTGTACCGTGTTGAAAAGATGAGGATCAAATGGATTTCTTTGGGTTTGGCCCAAGATGACGGCGATACCGCCAGAGCACCTTAAGTGGAGCAACGGCCTGATCACAGAGGTTGGGGAAAGGTATTGAATTGAGTGGTGGAGTCACTTCTGTCTTTCCAGGAGCACCAGGGATGAAATTAAGTTGGTCTTTGGTGAAATAACAAATAGATCACCGTCAATTTTAAACACTTTGTACCATTGTCCTGGAGTGCTTTGCACAGTAATAGTTTTGTATGTACACTGTGAAACAACCCAAGCAGTGTTTTTTTTGAAAGGAAGAAATAACATTTTAGCTGAACAGGGAAATGAAGATAGTGTTTTTAGTGTGGCCTAAAGATACCTACCATTTACTGAATACTTGTGCAAAGTACTTTATATACATTCCTTTTAGTCCTCAGTGACCCTTGGAGTCAGGTGCTCTTAGCCCCATCGTACAGATAAATAAATTGTGGCAAAGAGAGATCATGTAACTAGCCCAAGTTTCGTGGTTATTAAGTATTGAAGGAAAGATTTCAACTGTGGTGATCCGACCCCATAGCAAGTGCTGTTCTGCCTCCCACTGCAGAGAAATCAGAATTGCCGAGTGCTTACACTGTAGTCACGTATGGAAGACTTTGTTTTGAACATTTAACGAGAGAAAAATGTCTTAAAATTTATAATTAGGCTGGCATCTTTTATGGTCCGCACCAGAACCTGTTTGAGATCAAAAGGGGACACTGCTACAAGTAATCAGACAGGGCAACAGCCATAAAATGGGGCTATCCTGGGCAAGCTGGGCTAGATGTCATAGTGGTTAAGTTGGTTTTCAGAAGCATTTTGGGAGTTAGTATTTATCTCCTCGCAAATGCATACTCCTAGATTTTTGCACTCTTAGAATGTGAGGGAATCATAAGTTGCGTTAGAGCCTACAATTGTGGTTGAAAAAGATGGTGAATTATCAGGGTGCAAGCAATTAATTAAAGTGGAAATGAGTAAGGAAAGGGAAATTCCTTTCAAGTCTTAGGTGATAACTATGGAGTTGTACCCGTCCTAAAGCCAAATAGTGACACTGCAAGAAACTAACAAGAAAGTGAATAATATTCTCAATGTAAAGATTAATACACATTTTTCTGAACTCTTGGTCTGACTACCATTTACTAGTCCAGTGTAAGGTGGGAATCTGATTTAACATATTCAAGATAACAATTTTTAAGTGTACCAAACTGGGGAAAAAAAGAATCACAGTTTTCTCAGAGTTTTAAAACTACTCAGTGCCATGGAGTTACTTCCAAGTGATTAAGCATGTCTTTCGGGGGTGGGGTGGGGAGGGAGGTAATTAGGTTTATTTACTTATTTTAACGGAGGTACTGGCGATCGAACCCAGGACCTCGTGTATGCTAAGCGCACACTCTACCACTGAGCCATACCCTCTCGCACTAAATATGTCTTAATATGAACAATAAAAAGATTCCTTATGAACAAAGGGACTGTCTTAAGGTATTTAAATTATAATTGTGTGTGTAAGTGATGACTTCAAATAGATTAAAGATATGATTAACACAAAGCAATACTCTGAACCATACCTACTTCCAAAAATGCCCAGATACATCTATTAAAGAGAGTGAGAGAAAAAAAGAGGAGAAAGCAAATTGATTTGTAGGCATATATAGTTACTTGTAGCTAAGCATTAACTTTAGCTCTCCACTTTGTGATAGAATAATACATTTGGCAGGGTGAAACTAGATGAGAGTGCTATTTTTAGAAAACTTGATATACGTGATTTAAATGTTATGTTTCGTTAAATGTACTCGGATGCAAATTTTGAGATGTCTGCACATGGAAAGGATTCTGTGTCTAATGTGGAAATCAGGACCCAGATAAACCTGCGATCAACAAGATGTTCTGGGTTACTGGTACTGAAAGCATTCCGGAGGTGGGCTTGGGGACAAGTTCAAAACTATATGAGGTATTGATACATCAGAAATTTCAGTAAAAAAGAAAAACTAAAAAGTACCCAAAATTTGAAAGTACAACTGCTGCATACAAAACCTAGATCGTTTAAAAATATTGATCAGCCTACAAATTATCCTGTCATAAATCATTCTAAATCAGATGGAGCTCACAGTCCATGAATTAGAATTCCTCTGTAAGTCTGTCCATCTGCTCCTCCAGACAAGGTCAGTCTACACAAAAATTTCATGACTAAGAGCCCATTGCAGAGCTGTGTGGGAACATGAGGTGATCTGCTAGTTAGCATTGAAGGCCATGTGATGCTAGCACTCTGAAACTTTCATTTAAGGCTTGCTTCAGTCCCCACCTAGCTATCCCCCCTGCCTCTGCCCACGCCAACACCCTTTCTTTTGATTTAACTTTATTTTCAAGATACATAACATTTACATGGTTCAAAATGCAAAGCTATATTAAAAGGTACTCCCTGAAAAGTCTTGTTCCCATCCCTTTCACCTTTCAACTGTCTCTACCTACCACTGCTAAGTAACCATTTTCAATATATTAGCTCACATTTCTTGTTTCTTTTTCCAGAAGTAAATAAATTTGTGTATATGGTCTTATTTCCCTTTTTTACACAAGATGTAGGATGCTGTATACAATTATTTGGCACCTTGGGTTTTTTCCACTTAATATATCCTAAAAATTATTACCAGTTCAGGGTTTTCCGTTGTTGTTTGCGTGTACCATCTCAATGATGGACATTTGGGGGGTGTTTTCAGTCTTTTTCTACTTCAAATAATGTCTCAGTGATCTTATGCATATGTTGTTTTGTGGTTATGGAGGTACATCTTCAGGGTAGAGTCCTAGAATCTTGAATGCTGGGCCAGAAGGTGAGTGCACGTGTAGTTTTGCTTGGTAACGCTCTTCATAGCTATACTGTGTTGCGCTCACCCCAGCAATACATGACCACGGCTATTTCCCCGACAGCTTTGCCAACAAACTCTTACGGAGCATTTTGGAGATTTGCAGATATGGTTGCTGAAAAGGGAATCTTAGGATAACTTTAATTTGCAGTTCTTTTATGACCAAGGTTGAGCAATTTTTCATGTATCTAGGGGCTATTTGCCTGTTTTTTAATTTGCTCTTTTTTTTGAGATATGCTGGCATACAATAAGCTGAGCAGATCTTAAGTGTGCAGTGTGATGAGTTTTGACCAATGTATACACTATACCCCAATCAATAATGTATTGCCAGCACTTCTGCAGAGTTGAAATTTTCAACATATAAAAGTTGTAAAAGTACCCTTCTTGAAAATATTGCTTGAAGATCTATCTGCATTAAATAGAAGATTACTTAAAAGTAAAAAAAAAAAAAATGTATTGCCATCGCCCTAGAAATTTCCCTTGAGTCCTTTTCCATTCTATCACCTCCTACCTTGCTGTCCTCCCTGGCAACCACTTTTCTGATTTCTGTCCTCATAGATTAATTTTGCTATTCTTAAACTTCATAAAAATAAAAGCATGCAAAATGTACTTTTTTTGTACATTGCAACTTCTTTCACTGAGCATATTTTTGAAATTCATCTATGTTGACGGGTGTATCAGTAGTTCCTTTTATTTTATTGTGGAGTATGATCTCATTGTATGAATATAAACGATGTATTTATCAATTCTGCTGATTGACATTGGGTTATTTTTGATTTTTGGTAGTAAGAAGAAACATGGCTGGATCATGAGAGATATATATCTAACTTTACAAGAAATTGTTAGACATTTTTCCAAAGTGGCTGTACCGGTTAACACTTCCTCCAGCAATCTGTGAGACTTCTAGTTGTTTTACATCTTTACAAACATTTACTGTCATTAGATTTCAGAAGTTTAGCTATTCTAGTTGGTGTATAGTATCTCATTGTGGTTATAATTTACATATCTGTGATGACTAAAGTTGAATATCTTTGCCTGTGTGTATTGACCATTCATGTATCTTCTTTTATGAAGAGTGCAAATCTTTTGCTCATTTTAAATTGGGTTGCCTATTTGTTATTAATTTCTGGAGGGTTCCTCGTATAATCTGGTTATAAGCCATTTATCAGATATTTGCATCAAAAATATTTTCCCCAGTCTGTGATTTGCCTTTTCATCTTCTTCATGATGTCTCGATGCTCCTGAGTTCTTAATTTTAGCAAAGTCTAGTTTATCAATTTTTTTATGTTTAATTTTTTTTATGTTCTGTCTAGGAAATCTTTGGCTCCCCTTCGTCTCAGAGATATTCTCCTAAGTTTTCTACTAGGAGCTTACAGTTTTCGTTTTCACATTTAGGTCTGTAAGTCATCTCAATTGACTTTTTGTGTTCTATGAACTCTTTCAATAAAGCACTGTAAGTTTTCCAACTTTGCTTTTCCCTTTCGAAGTTGTTTTAGCTATTCCAGGTCTTTTGCATTTCTAGATGAACTTTAGAATTAGCTTGCCAATTTCTAAAAAAAAAAAGAAAGAAAAAAAATCCCGTTGGAATTTTAACTGCGACTTTATTGAATCTATACCTCAGTTTGTGGAGAAGTGACATCTTTAACAGTATTGAGTTTTCAAACCCATAAAAAAGGCATATTTCTCCATTGATTTAGATCTTTTATAATTTCTCTCAGCAATATTTTGTAATTTTCAGTAAACAGGTCTTGATACCCCTAAGTCTTTGATAGTTTTGATGTTACTGTGAATTGTATGTTTTTAAAATTATACTTTTCAGTCGTTTGTTGCTATTTTATAGAACTATAATTGATTATTGAATATTGACCTTGTGTCCTGCAACCTTGCTAAACTCATTTGTTAGTTCTAGTAGCTTTTATGTAGATTCCTTACAATTTTCGACATAAAGAATTATGCTATCTGTGAATAAAGATACTTTTACTGCTTCCTTCCCAATCTGGGTGCCTTTTATTTCTTTTTCTTGCTTTGTTGCTCTGGCTAGAACCTCCACTACCATGTTGAAGTGGTCAAGGCAGACATCCATGCCTGTTCCAAGTTTTAGGAGGAGAGTAAGTATGATGTTAACTGAAGGTTTTTCATAGATGCTCCTTGAAGGTTGAGGATGTTCCCTTATATTGCTAGTTTGCTGAGATTTTAAAAATCAGGAATATATATTGAATTTTATAAAATGATTTTTGCACATTGACTGAGATTATATGGTTTCTCTTTTTAGTTTGCTAATATGGTGAATTACATTGATTGATTTTTAAATGTTATCTAATCTTGGCATAAAGCCTACTTGTTCATGATGTTTTATTATTTTATATATTGTTGGATTATATATTGTTGCCAAAATTTTGTCGAGAATTTTTGCATCTGTGTTCATGGGGGATATTTGTCAATAGCTTTATTTTCTGATAATATTTTTGTCTGGTTTTGTTACCAGGTAATACTGGCCTCAGAAAATGAGTTGGGAAGTATTCTCTCTGTTCAGTTTTCTTGAATTTGTGTAAAACTGGTATTATTTCTTCCTGAAATATTTGATAGAATTCATCAGTAAAGCCACCTGGGCCTGGATCTTTGTGGAAAATATTTTAATTACAAAATCAATTTCTTTAATATATATAGGCTGCCCTGGTTATCTGTTTCTTCTGGAACGAGCTTTGCTAGTTTGTGGTTTTTCAAGTAATTTAGCCTTTTAATATCTGTGGAATCTATAGTTTTGTGCCATTCCCAATATCAGCGAATTGTGTCTTTCCCCCCCCCCCCCCCCAGATCAGTCTGGCTAGAGGTTTACAAATTTTCTTGGTCTTCTCAAAACCCCAAATTTTTAATTTCGTTGATTTTTCCCTGTTGTATTTCTGTTTTCTTTGTCCTTGATTTTCCCTCATCTTTATTATTTTTCTTCTGTTTATTTCAGGTTTCTTTAGCTGCTCTTAGTCTAGTTTCTTTAGGTGGAAACGGACGTCATTGATTTGAGACATGTTCTAGTATAGTCATTCAGTCCTATACATTTCCATCTCATTAATGCTTGAGCTGTGTGTCAGGGGTTCCCCAAGCCCAGACTCAGGCTTGCTGCTTTGCTAGAAAGCATCACCAGGCTGGGAAGCTGTATTATGAGCAGTTATAGTTTATCACAGTGAGGATACAGATTAAAGTCAGCAAAAGGAAAACACACATGGGGAGAAGCATGGGGGGAACCAGCCTCTAGCTTCCAGGTGTCTGCTCCCAGCGGAGTTGCCCTGGATGTGCTTAATCCCTCCAGCAACGACGTATACAACATGTATGAACGTTGGCAACCAGGAAAGCTCTAGGATTTTTATTGGGGGTCAGCACCTACATGACTGACCTCAGCTCCTCAGACTCCAGACCCAGACCCCCAGATAAAATGCACATACTCACTATAAATCACCTTAGCAGCATAATCTGGTCAAACTGGTACAGCACAGCCAAGATAGACATACAAAAACTCTCTTAACAGAACTTTCCAAGTATTTAGTTCCCAGGAGCTGACCAAGAGTTTTCCTGGGCATGTGCAGAATTTGAGTTAGCCTTTTCCTGCACTAGCTGCCTTCCACAAACTTGGGTATAAGATATTTTCATCTTCATTCATTTCAAGATACTTTCTGATTTCCCCTTTGATTTCTTCTTTCACACATGGATTATTTTACAGTGTGTTACTTAGCTTCCAACTGTTTGGGGCTTTTCAAGGTGTTTTTCCTGGTTTCTAATTTAATTCCATTGTAGTCAGAGAATATATTTGTATGTCTTGAATCCTGTTAAATTTATTGAGACTGTTTTATGGCCTGGAATATGGCCCTTTGTAAATGTTCCATGTGTGCTCAAAAAGAGTGTATATTCTGCTGTTGGATAGAATTTTCTATAACTGGTAGGGCAAGTTGATTGATAGTGTTATTCAAATCTATTTTTTTCTATCTATTTGTTCCATCAATTATTTGGGTTTTTGTTGTTGTTGTTGTTTTTTGTTGTGCTTTGTTGTTTTTTTCTCTCCAAGCAGTAAGCTGGGGCAGTGTAGAGTTCACTTCATTCTCTTCCCTTTTCTCAGTGATTACTCTCTTGGGATGCCTGTTTCCAATGTCTAAAAACCATTGCTTTATATATTTTGTCCAGTTATTTTTTAAGGCAAGAGAGTAAGTTCTGATACTCCATCTTTCTTGGAAGCAGAACTTTTTAATATAAAACTATCTTCCTTTAATGTTTTATGACTGTTGAATATATTTCCTTTTTCATTGCTATTGCAAATGAAATTTTCTATTCCACTATATCTTAGAAATAATAATGGTTTGCTATATAAAGGCTATTAATTTTTATGTTATTTTTATAGTGTTGCCTTCCTAAACTTTTCTTATTATTTGTATTAGTTTTAGCATTAAGTCTCTTGGGTTTTACAGATATATTATCTTAACTATGAATATAGTTTTGCCTCTTCCTTTCCTATTTTTATGCCTCTAATTCTTTTGTTTGGTTGTGCTGGTTAATGCCTCCATACAATGCTAAATAGTCACATTCTTCTATTTCAAACCAAATATTGACAGTTAACCTCAGTTTGTATCAGCTAGGTTTATTTTCAAGGCCTCAGACTGATGTTAAGTTAGGGGACAGTCCGGTGACCAATGAAGAAAGTCTCTCTTTTCAAAATGGGGTTAAATTGAGGGAATTCAGGATCCAAAAGTGAATTCTCCCCAGAATGTCTAAGAATGTATTGTGAACATTCAAGTGGTGCTGTTCAACATGTATGGGTGAATGAGTGTTCTGATCCACTGTGTTCTATGCCTTTTAGTTTCCCATTGAAGACCTTTCTGATGCCTATTTTGCTGCTATTGGGTAGAGTGTTCTGAAACTATTAAGTAGATCAAGTTGATTGCTATTGTCCAGATTTTCTAAATCTTTGCAAATTTTTGTACTTGTTGTACTGATTACAGAGAGAAGAGTGTTGATGTCTCCAAGTATTATGTTGTCCATTTTTCCTTTGAATTCTATTGGTTTTGCTTCATGTATTGTGGGGCTCTATAGTTAGGTGCATGAATGTTTAGAATGGCTATGTCTTGGAGAACTGACCTTTTATTATTATGAATGTCCCTTTTTGTCGCTGACAGTTTTCCCTGTTCTGAAATCCACTCTACCTGATAATAGTATAAATACTCCAGCATCTTTTTGTTTGTTTAGTTTTTTCATTGTGTGTATATGTTTAACAGGTATTCATTTCTCAGGAGAGAAAATGTATGAACAAGAAATGTAACTTTTTCAATAATTTCTATTTAGGGTCCCCATTAATTGAGAGATAACCACGGTCAACTCAGTGTTCAAGACCCTCTCCAGTGTTGTGTCTTTGCATGGGATTTGAGTGACACCAAGGCTTGAGGAGGAGGAGTCACTCTTTGTCATTGCAGACATCTGCCATTATGCCTTATGCCCCATTGCCCCCCGTCCTTGAACCACGCAGACTTGTTCTTCATCCTCAGCACCAGGCCTCTCTCCATTGTTGCCAGTTCTCAGGGTCCCATCCACACTGCTGTCAGCTTCATGAAAACACTTTCTGGGGCTCTTTGTGCTGTGTTGGCATGTGAGAAAACTCTGGAAGGCTGCCTTGGGCATTTCTTCCCTGAGTCCCCCAGACCTGCCCCCCTCCCCTGTCCCTTTTTTGGGAGCTGCCACAATGCAGTTTGATCTGGAGTAGAAGAAGAAGTATCCATTTTTATAGTTTTTATTTTAATAGTATATAATATTATTATTTTGATTTTATTTCCAATTTACAGAAAAATTGTCAGATTAGAACAAAGATCTTTGTTCATATTCACCAATTGCTTACAGTTTGCCACATGTGCTTTGTCATTCTTTCTATGTTTGTGTGTGTGTGGTGATTGTGTAAATTCTTTTTGCTTTCCTGAGTCATCTGAAACTAAACCAAAAAATGAAGTAAGTCAATGAAATAAAATATTGATTCTTTGGAAAGATCAACAAAATTGATAAACTTTTACTCAGACCAACCAAGAAACAAGAGAGAAGATACAAATTATCAAAACTAGGAATGAAAAAGGGGGCTTTCTAATGACCTTACAAAAAATAAAAGCATCATCAGGGTATGTTATGAACAACTTTATGGCAACAAATTAAACAATTTCGGTGTCTTAGGCACAAATTACCACAACTGCCTCAAGAAGAAGCAGAGTCCAATCTTAGGAATACACTCAAGAGAAATGAAAACACGTATCCACGTGAAGACTTGTGCAAAATACTCATCAAAGTGTTATTCATAATAGGCAAAAAGTGGAAACAACCAAGTGTCCATCAACTAATGAGTGCATAGATAAAAGTGGTCTGTCTGTACAATGGAACAGTATTCAGCCACAAGAAGGAGTGAGGTAGTGGTACATCTTGTAGCGTGGATGAACCTTGAAAACATTATGCAAAGAAGCCAGTGATGAGTATGCTCCTTGCTACTGGAATGTCACCTCCTTTTAGACCCTCTAAAGTGACAGCACTAGAAAATATATATATATGTGTACTAGTATGTGTATACACATATATCCACAACTCTGTTTCTCTCTGTATATATATTAAACATGAGTTCACTCACATAAAAATGTACAAGGAAATTAATGCAAAAAATTAAAATCATGCCTTGCCTTCCCAACCTCCATAATTATCTATAACAAAAATAAATATGATGTAATTACATACATACATACAGAGATAACATAAACATGAGTTTATACTGATACCTGTGACTTGAATCCAGCATTGTAGTGTGCAATCTGGCCTTCTGCCTTCCCCCTTCGTTTATTTGTAACTTCTTTGGTACTATGGCTCCTATTACCTACAATTTATTTACTTATTTGTTCAACCCTAGAATACACGTCAAGTAGTTTCAAAATTACTATCCTGTATCCCAGTGAGAAAAAAAAAACTTTACAAAGTACAGTATTTATGTATAATTCTTTTTGTCTTTGGTCTTTGAGTATCTGATTAAAATACCATTTTCCAAAGTTACTTTGGTCAGCTCCTTTTATCTCCACCTATAACCAATGAAATTATGTCATACATCTGTAATACAGTTAGATTCATTTGTCCCAGTCTGCATTCCATCCATCCTGGGCTACCCCTGATACCTTTGCTGATTTTTTAGAAATTTAGATACAGGAAAGTTCACTCTATATGGAGTCGTGTATCTACCACCCCCAGAACAGTTCAATCACCCTAAAAATTTCCCATTGTGTCTTCCCCCAGCTCCTCACTCCCCGACCTAGAGCCAGGGCCTTTTGGAAGAGCTGGTTTCCAAGTCTGCAGAAGCCATAACATTGACCCCCTGAAACTGCTGAGAGACAACTGGGGTGCAACAGAACACAAGACTGATTTCTTCTTTCTGGCTGACCTCTAGAGGCTGAACGAGAAGCCTGCGTCAGCTCCCAGGAGGAATAGAAAAGGTCTGTAACCATCCATCAGTTGTACCTTTATCTTCCTCATATACTATATTCTACTTGTTTGGTAAATGGTTATGATTATATATGTCTTCCTTCTGGAAAACCATAAAGAAGAAAAGTCTACTCACACAGTCTGGTGGGAACACAAGTCTCCTGATATGAAGAACATGACCGGCCTCTCTTGCTCCCTCATCTTCAGACACGGCCCGCACTCTGTCTATGGAGCGTGTATCTACTTTTACTTTAACCTGAACACTCAACCCCTACACCTCGTGCCTTTCTCTTGCCTTCTGAAACAGCCTATGGATCTCTCTAAATAAATCTACCTTTACTCAAAAAACAAAAGAACATGGCCTCACGACCTAATCTTTAAGCCGCCCTGTGAGAGACCAGAGAGGAGTCCTATGCTTTTGAATAGGTACCTTGCAATTGGCAGTGAAGTGGGTATAGCATTTTTCTTACATGCCACTGAATTCTATTAAAAATATTTCATTCGGTCTTCCAGCCTCCAGAACTGTGAGACCAAACATTTCTGTTATTTAAGCCCCCAACCTGACTGAGATGCTTGTGTTCTCTAAGCCATGGTTTCCTCACCCATGAAAAGAGTATGTTATTTACTACTTCTCAAGGTTTATGTGAGAAGTAAATGCAAGCAAAAAACAAACAAATAAAATGATTTGTTCCTGGCACACAGTAAACACTCAACAAATCTGTGGAGTTACCATGAGGGAGTGGAAATGGGGGTGGAGCAAACACCCAGGCATCGTTGCGACCACAGGGAACCCTCTTTAACATCATAGATTCTGGAAAGGAGACCAGATCAGTTTCCTGATCTCCACGGCATGGGGTGGAATCAGTGAGCTTTAATCTAGATCCGTTGCTAATAACCTCTCCTGAGTGCCATAGCACAGCTAAGGGGTGAATGGCTAAGACAAGGTCCTCCGTAGAGAGGTTGGTTCAAACCCCACAGATGGTGTCCAAGTCATTTGGGGGTAGGGAGGCTTATAAGCAACAGAAATTTACTTCTCACAGTTCTGGAGGCTGGAAGTCCAAGATCAGGGTGGCAGCGTGGTTGGGGGAGGGCTCTTTCGGGTTGCAGACTCCATGCTGTATCCTTACATGGTGAAAGAGGGCAGGGAGGCCTGTGGGTCCTCTTTCAGAAGGGTGTCCAAGTCATTTACGTCACACTTGTCAGGCCAGTGTCGGAAGAAACTCAGCCAAGCACAAAATTTTAATTAAAAACAAAAACTTGAGCCGAGTCATGGCTCCTTTCCTATTGTGTCTCTTTGCCATCAGACGCAGTTGCCTTTGGACTGTTAAAAGCACTGGATGGCTTCCTTGATTGGGAAAAAACGGGGCACTTCTTTGATGTTCTAAATCTGTCTGTGAGCTGGGCCTCTGGAGATGAGGCCATCCCTCCAGCGTCCTGTTGATCTCAGTGAAGTCTCTAGACCCAGACTTAACTGTCTTGGTCTTCCCCAGGAGAAATGGATTCTTCAATAAAACAGGAGTGTACATATATCACACAAAGACATGTGCAAGAACATTCATAACAGCTTTATTTATAGTAGCTCCAAACTGGCAACAACTCAAGTGTCCTTTGACAGATGATTGGATAAACGATATATGGTATCTCCACACAATGGAATTCTACTCAGCAATAAAAAAGAAGGAAAGACAGATGCTCACAACATGGGAAAAACCTCAAAAACACATTGATTGCAGGAAACCAGATGCAAAAGAGTACAATTTATGTGAACTTCAAGACCAGGCAAAACGAATCTCTGGTGAGAAAATCGAGGATGATGGTTACTTTTGTTGCAGGTGGAGGGGCGCAGAGTTGAATGGGAAGTTGCAGGGAGGCTGTTCCTTGGGGGAATGAATGTTCTAGATCTTTGTGGTGCTCACGCGGGTGTTTATTTCTGAAAATGCATCCCACTGTACACGAAGACGTGTGCCTTCTAGGCATGTGAGTTTTACCTCGATTAAAATAATAAGAAAGACTGGGTAGGAAGTGAGGAGTGAAATCATAGTGAAACCAGCAAAGCACAGAAGAAGGAGGAGACATGGAGGCTGGTCCTCTGCGGAGGCCGGCAGGAAGGGGCCCCATGAATGGAGCCAGTGTTTCTGGGCCGCCTCCATGGGGGTGTCTGTGCGGAGCTGACCCAAGAGGGGAGGCTTGACTTGATCTCAGTGCAGGGCTGGGGCTCTGCTGGGCCAGGGACTCCTCTGCCTCCAGAAACAAGTTATCGCAAAGCCTTTCTGGGAAGACAGATGCTTTGATCAAAATCACACTTGCTTTGGCCAACCCGATTGAGCCTCTTAACCTTTTGGCAGCTGCTTTAGGAACATCACAGTGCCAGCTGAGACAGTTTCCAGTGTGCGACAGAGTGGGCATTCATCCCACAGATTGGCTGCCAAACAGGAAGAAAAATGGCAACTGGAAAAAAAAAAAAGGCAAAGAAATAGTGGTTGGAGGCCAAGACTGCTTTACTGAAGGGCGGGAGTGCCTCCCAAAGTCACAGCCGAGCTCTGCATTCGGTGGTTTCCTCCTGTTCTCAGAGGGCTGGCTCTTCTGAGTCTCTAAAATGAAGAGGAGGAAGAAATCACTGGGAACATAGCTCCCAATCCTCCTCCCCGCCCGCCCTCCACTTTCCTAGCTCCCACCTACGTTGTCACCTTTCTTGCCCGTTCCGTCTTCCGACTCCACGGAGCCGCATTCTCAGTGAGCGGAAGTCGGTCTGTCCCCTTTCACTCAGCCCAGAGTTGCCCCTGCATCCCTTTCTTTCCTTCTGTCAGTCCCAACAGTGTGATGGCAAGTTGGATTTCTCTCTCTCTTCCGCCATCTCTTCCTCCTTCCGTCGCATTTCGTGCATATCACGTTACAGTCTTCATGCATCGATCCACAGAAAGCTATATTACAGACACTTGGGTGGACAATGATTCTCTGATAGAAGGACAGCTGAAAATTATGCACATGCAACCTGAACAAACAGTTTTTAAGTATAAATATTAGCCGCCTTTTCTGTGAGTGCACGAAGGCAATATAAACTGTGATTTCCCACGCAGCTCATGACTCAAAGGAGCAGCGCACAACCCAAATGGAAACTGATTTAGCACTGAAGCAAATGAAACAAAAGGGATGGTAAATGTGAAAATTATTTTTGCCGACTTTCACAGTTAGTCACCTCAGGTTTTGAAATTCTTCAGAAACTTTGCATTGGTTTCTTTTTAGTTCCTGGGATTTAACTTAAAAAGAAATATCCAAAGGGGTTCAGATGTTTTAAGTTTTCCATAAGATTTGATCTTGGTTTAAAAAAAAAAAATAGCAGTCTTGGCGCCTCAGATGAAGTCCGTCTCAAAGTCAAGGCCAAGTCTTGGAGGCCTTGGTCAAGACCCAGTTGGCCAGACTGCCTTGGGCGTGGCCGCTCCCAGGCCACTGGGCCAGCATGGGAAAGAAATCCCTGCTCTTCAAAAATTGCCTGCATTTTTTTCATAATAAAAAATACATCTGGATGCCTTTTTTAAAATTCTTGGTCCATGTTAATGTTTGCCATTTTTCTATAATGAATATATATTTAGTATTATTAAAAATCTCTTTTAAAGTTCCATGAGGGACGGTAGAGCTCAGTGGCAGAGTGCATCTGTAGCATGCACAAGGTCCTGGTTCAATCCCCAGTACCTCCATTAAAACAAATAAATAAAAACGTAACTACCTCCCCCCTTAAAAAACAATAAAGTTCCAAAAGAATATTTCTTAAATACAGAAAAATAGAACCAATTTTTAAAGACTCCCAAACCCCATTATCTAAATCCAACCACTGTTAATATTTTGGTTATTGTTACTTCCAGTCTTATTGCCATGCAAAATATTACTTATGGAAAAAGAAACAAACAAAAAATGGAACCAGAAAAAGCTCCACACATATAGACCATTTTGGTGACCTTTTTAGTTTCACTTAGCATTGGAGTCAGTGGCATTTTCTCATGGCGTTGTAACGTCTCTGTAAATAGAATTTTAATTTAGCTGCATATATAATTCAACCCAAAATACTTAGACATTTCTCCACTTTTGGAAATTTAAATTACATACAACTCTCTGCTATTTAAAATAATGGTGCCATGATAACTTCAATGCATAAATCTTCTGTTTCTTATATTTAAAATCTTTTGGTGTTGCTTTAAAAAATTCTTGGCAACGTTTTATATATATGTATATACATATACATGTATGTATATATATGTGTGTGTATATATATATATGTGTGTGTGTGTGTGTGTGTGTAGTTCGGAGAGTCATATAACACTGTGGAGTTTGTTACAAAAACCAGCTGCCCCCCATCTCTTTCCATCTATTTATCTTGTCACATGAAGAACAATATGTTCTAGCTAATTCTTTTGTCTACTTACTACTCTAAATAACAGGTTAGAATAAAGACTTCTTGATTTTTCTGTTGTAAGCATTGTCTATTGAATTTCCACTATGGAAGAAAAATATTTGTCTCGCTTTATTTTTCTTCTCCCTAGCCCATCCCTCACATACAAACGCTTCTCACACTCCCAATATGGCTATATCATCATTCTGGTTAAGTCAATATAGAGTGTTGTTAAAAGAAAACTTTCCACAGTGTATTGATCTAGCAGGTTTTTATTCAGCGATTCATGAATCAGACAGCATCCAATCTTAGCAGACAGAAAGGAGGTCTGCAGAGCTGTACAAGGTGAGAGATTTTTATGGACCCAAGTGAGCAGGAACAAGCAAGTCATACTAGGCATTTGCTGGTTGGTTATATGGCGCCAAAGGAAGTGTTGGAGCAGGTCAGGTATCTTGTGCTGAGCAGGCAAGCAGTGACTGGCTGACCCAGGACTTCCTTTTCCAGGAGAGCCAAACATATTTAGTTATGTTAGTTTGGTTTGCCGCGTGGGGCTTAGCAT
This sequence comes from Vicugna pacos, assembly GCF_048564905.1. NCBI lineage: Eukaryota > Metazoa > Chordata > Mammalia > Artiodactyla > Camelidae > Vicugna > Vicugna pacos. The sequence goes on from NC_133023.1 coordinate 37,194,960, forward strand.
GAGTGACTCAGTCTTGGCCTAATCTGGTTACTTTAACAGTGTTTGGACTCCTATGTCTATGTAAATGCCATTCAAAGCTGAGCCATGTATGTATGTAATGATCACATTTCCTCTCCTGTTTAACATTTTGTTTTCTCAGAAGTTCTTAATTGTGTTGTTAATTCCTTTGCTTGGTTTTCTATATATTTATTGTTAATTCAAATCCAACTTCTTCACCGATGATCTAAATCTTTTCTCAAAATATTCAGACACATCAGGCTTATATGAGTTGCATCTTCCTGAAGGTATGACTCTTGAAGCCTTCCAGCCTGCTCTCCTGTGAATGCCTGGTCCTGTGCGTGGTGCACAGCTGTCTCTTGGGACCGTCCTTTGCCATCATCCAGGGACCTTTCTCCCTTTTCCCTGTACTAGATCCTTTGTTTTTATAGCTCAGGTCCCCTTTATCTTGGTCTATTGAGCCCTTTTGGTAGAACCCACCCTCCAATAGCTTCCTAAGGCAGAGTGCTTGAAAATGAAAAATTTTGAGAACTTGGATGTCTGAAATTGTTAGTTTGAATAGATGTAGGACTGACTGATAGTTGCTTGGGTAGAGAATTGAAGATGGGAAATAATTTTCTTTTGGAAATTTGAAGTCATTGTCTTCTGGCTTCTAATATTGTTGGGAAGAATGAGGCTGTTCTGACTCTTGACCCTCTGCATGTGACCATCTGCCTCGCTCTCTGACCACCAGAAACTTATAGGGTCTTTCCTTTGTCCCTAGAGCTCTGAACAGTCACCCATTGTAATGGGCACTCCCAAAGTTCTTCCAATGTAAACAGTAATGGCCTTTCATTCTGGGATTTGTAATTTTCTTGTTGATGATTTCCTCCTCTGTGTGTGTTTGTGTGTATTTCTCTTTGTGTATCTGTGGGTGTGTGTCCATGTTTGTGTCTGTATCTGTATTTGGATGTGTGTGTCTGTGTCACTGTATGGTGTCTGTTTCTATATGCATCTGTATCTTTGTGTATCTTCTCTTTGCAAGTCCTATCATTGGATGTTGGACCTCCTGGACTAATTCTATAATTCAATTTTTTTCTCCCATTTCTAGTTTGACTTTTTGCTCTAATTCTTGAGAGTTTTTCCACTGGCCCAACCTGGGAAAATTTCGATCACCAAAATAAATGATAATAATCAATTACAATCACTGAATAAAATAAGAATCCCCAAGTCCACATGTATTTATTTAAATGTATGAATAAGTAAGTAAAAGGGAAGAAAAGTTTTTTTTTTTACAATAGAGTGCCAACTAATAAATACAAAAGGAATAATAAAATTACAAAATCACCACTTGGCAACCATCATAGTAATAATTGATTCAGGCAAGAATCATCAATGGATGCTAAAATGAGTGGGTGTGAGTTTGATGAATACAAGACATTTACACAGACTCAAAGTATTTCCACTCCAACTACATAGTAAATGTACAGTGGAGAAATGTAGTGGACCTCACCCTAACCAACTGAATATTACCAATAATGGGACAAACAGACCTCGTGTGTCTTCTGATAGGCTGCAGTGAAGAGCTCACAGCATCACTTCTGAGGCATGCCTGCCAAAAATGAAAAAAAAAAAAAAACAAACCCAAAAAATCTAAATTGAATTATGAGGGAACAACAGACAAACTCAAATTGAGGGAAATTCTACAAAATACCCAGTCTTTCCTCTTCAAAGATGTCAAAGTGGTGAAACGCACACAGAGGCTGAGAAACTGTTCCACATTACAGGGGACTAGAGAAACATGCCAACTAAATGCAATATATGATCCTGAATTGAATCCTGGGCCAGAAAAAAAAGTTTTCTTTGAAAGACATTATTGGAGAAATTGGCAAAATTTGAATATGGCCTGTAGCTAAATAATAGTATTGTATTAATGTTAATCTGATTTTCAGAATTGTACTGTGGTTCTGTAAGCCTTTATTTAATTTTTAGGCTATATATATATACTTTGAAGCATTTAGGGGCACATCTGCAACTTATTCTAAAAGTGTTCCGAAAAAAATGGAGAAGGTGGGTGAGGGCTGGGAGAGAGAGAAATGGAGAGGGAGAAAATGGTAAAGCAAACACAGGGAACAATTTAACAGTTGGGAATGTGGCTACAGGGTATATGGGAGTTATCTGTACTATTTCTCAGCTTTTCTGAAAGTCTTAAAATATTTTAAAATGATATTAGAAAAAAAAGAAAAGAAATAAGGAACTAAAAATGACTGGATGCTCTGGACAGCCAGTGGGGCTTGCCAGCTGTGACCTTACGTGGCTGGGTGGGGTCGTTGAGGGGCTCCCGATGTTGGGATCTTTTAGTCTTTTCCCAGGAGGCTCAGTCTTCAGTTCTCCTGCCTCGAGGTGGGGGCGAGGGGTGGGGAGGCTAGGCTATCAATGCAGGGGAGGGCAGGGAGCTGGCAGCCACTGTGCACACGTGCCCTTGATCCTCCAGTTTTCAATGTGACTTGCTGCCCCATTCTCTGTGTTGTCCATGAAGACCCTTGGATTGACTCTCCAGGGGAGAAGGTTCTACTCTTCTGTTGGGTCTTGAAGGGCCATCACCCGGCCACTCCCTGGCTATGAAGGGTGGAGGGTGAAGAGAAACCTAGGATCCAATTGCTTCTTAAAATGGCCTTCTAGGACTCACCCTTCTTTTTGCCTTTTCCCTCACTTCCTGAGGGCTCTAGTGCCGTCAATTCCTCAAACTTTTGAGAGATTTTTGTGGAATAATTTGGGATGTTTCTCAGCATCCTTCGCTGCCAGCTTAGAATTCACTTCTTTTGGTTCTGTCATCTGCTTTCCAGCTTTCAAAATTTTGTTTCTATTTTTCTCCTTTCTCATTTCCCCCTGTGTGATACTTTATGCCCATTAAAAATTCCACTTACTCTCATTTTAGGAGGGGTTACAAGTGTTCAACCCATGATTTTGAACAGTCAGTCTGTGCATAAATTGCTCTGCATTCTTGATTACTTCCTTTGGACAGTGTCCCAGAAGTGAAATGATTGGGTAGAAAATGCAATCCTTTTTGAGGCTCTTGATGAACATTGCCAAATTGCTTTTCCATAGGATTCTATATTCACCAAGTTTCCATGACTTGCCTCTTTTCCTGAAATTTTGCCTGCCTTGGGTAGGATTATTTTTTAAAAAATATACAAAACTATGTGTTTTGGCATAATTTCCCCCGAAGAGTGATTTTTTTTTCGGAGAGGAGCTCCAGGTAGGGGCATGAAGCAGAAAGGTGGATTCAGCCAAGTGAGGGTGGGGCTGGGAAGGGAGATTTCAACTCATGTGAGACGCCCTGTCTACATAAGACACCGTGGTTTGTATGTAGAAGGCAAGAAATCAGAAGTGAGCATGTGAGCCCCAGGTCTCTACTGCCTTCCAATGTGGTAGGGGCAGCCTGGTTCTAGTACGGCCCCATCCACTTGGGCAAATTGAATAAGAGACCAGGAGAGAAAGAGCAATAATAATGGAAATGGTGCAGTGGTGCTTTTATTCACTGAGCATCTCTCTGGAGTAAGCCCTAAATGGGAGACCCGAATCTTCCTTTTAATTCAACTCATGTATTTCTCATAGTCAGGACCATCTTGTCACACATGTAATGCTTTTGTGTTTTGGGATGTGTCTTTTGTTTTTTATATAGCACAGCCTCAGTGTGCAAGCCAGCTTCTTCACCTGGTAACGAACAATCTCTGCTTCATGCGCTGAGTTGCTTTTTTGACTTTTTATTTTGCAAGAATTTTAGACTTACAAAAAAGTTCCAAAATAGTATACAGAGTTCCTTCATCCAACTGCTCCTGACGTTAACATCTTACATAACCATAGTACAATGGTTGATACTAAGAAATTAACATGGATACAAAACTATGTGCTAATCTAATAGACCTTACTGGGATTCCACCAACTGTCCCACTGAGAAAGAGAAATGTGGACCACAGGAGCTGGGAACTGGCCTGGCATCATCAGGCCTCCCTCTTGGTGTTGCTCAGAGCTGGCCTGGCCCTCCCAGCGGGGTCTTTGCCTTCTCCTTGAACACAAACAATTTCTCAGCTCACTAACATTAAACAGGGTCACTCTGTGACCATGATGAGTCAAGACCAAGCAAGGCTACTCCGTACTCATGTATGGAGTACATGAATATTGTTTAAACAAAATGACCAAACACCACCCTCCCATCCTGTCTACTATGAGTGCCTCCTGCTTTACTAACTACAGTGTTAGCCTGCTTCATTCCTCCTGCTTGATAGATGAGATTTATTGAGATGGCCAATCACGGATTTACCCCCATTTCCTGACAGCATCGTACCTAGAGCAAAGCCCCGTTTCCTTGAACCCTCCCCCAAATCACCTAAAGCGCCCCCATCCTCCGTGAAGTCCTTTCAAACCCCCTCTTACTGAGACACCTCATGTTGCTCCATGGTGTGTGTTCTCCCTTGTTTCAATGAGCAATGAACCCAACTTGTTCAACTACAAGTGTGCTCCTGGTGAGTCTGGGCTGGTGGGTTGTGACATCACTGATGTCCTCTTCCTGGTCCAGGATCCAACTGAGAACCTTATGTTGCATGTAGTTCTCCTGTCTCCTTAGTCTCCTCCAGTCTGTGATAATTCCTTCGTCATTCTTTGTCTCTCATGACAAGTTGTAGCTTGTCCCTCAATTTGTCTGATGTTATCTCATGATTCAATTGAGGTTTTGCATTTGGGGGAAGAATAGCACAGAAGTCATGCTGTGCTCTTCTCGGTGCATTCTGTCAGCGGGTACATGATGTCTATGTGCCATACCATTGGTGATTTGACCGTGATCATTGGTTTAAAATTATCTGCCAGCTTTGTTTTGCAGAAATTTACTATTTTTCCCTTTGGGAGTAATGAGCATATTGTAGCGAGATAACTTTGAGACTATGCAAGCATCCTGTTTCTCATACTTTGATCTACTAGCTTTAGCCCCCACTGATGATTCTTTGCCTATAAAAATGATTGCTGTGGTGTTTGCCAAGTGGTGACTTTTCACTCCCATCATTTCTTCCACATTGATTAACTAGAATTCTACTGTAAGGACCAGCTCTTGCCTCCCCCATTTATTGACTTATTTTGTTGTTTGTTTATATCAGTGTGGTCTCATAAGAACTGGTTTTATTCTATAGGTTATAGTCCATTACTATCATTGTTTATTTTATAGCTATTTGGCTATTGGGAGCCCCTTCAAGTTGGCTACTGTGTCCTTCTGACATGCCCCTAGTTTTTTGAGCACTTCCTTCCTTTCTGGCTACACAAGATAATTCCAGGCTCGTCTTGTGCTTTTCCCTGTCTTAGTTGTGGAATCAGCCATTTCTCCAAAAAGCTCTGGCTCCTTTTACTGAAGAAACCAGGACCTGGGCACTGGGTACTGGGGCATCATTGCTTATAGACCCTCTCAGAGACAGAGCTAGGAAATATATTTCCATACACTCACATCTTTATCTATTCCTATATCTATCCATATCTGTGTATCAAAAATCCTGAGTTGATGATAGCTCCAATTCCAGTCTAACATCACAGGATTCAAAATTGGAGGTGACACTATTTTTTGAACCAGCACCTGGAGTGATGGAAATAAAGCAAAAATAAACAAATGGGATCTAGTTAAACTTAAAAGCCTTTGCACACCATAAACAAAACGAAAAGACAACCTACAGAATGGGAGAAAATGTTTGCAAATGATGAGACCAACAAGGGACTAATTTCCAAAATATACAAACAGCTCATACACCTTAATATCAAAAAAACAAGCAACCCAATCCAAAAATGCGCAGAAGACCTAAACAAGCAATTCTCCAATGAAGACATACAAATGGCCAATAGGCACATGAAAAAAATGCTCAGCACTGCTAATTGTCAAAGAAATGCAGATCAAAACTAGAATGAGGTATCACCTCACATCAGCCAGAATGGCCATCATTAAAAAATCTGCAAATGATAGATGCTGGAGAGGGTGTGGAGAAAAGGGAACCTTTCTAAACTGTTGGTGGGAATGTAGCTTGGTGCAGCCATTATGGAAAACAGTATGGAGATTCCTTAAAAAATTGAAAATAGACTTACCATATGATCCAGCAATCCCATTCCTGGGCATATATCCAGAGGGGACTCTAATTCAAAAAGATACATGCACCCCAATGTTCATAGCAGCACTATTTACAATAGCCAAGACATGAAACAACCCAAATGTCCATCAATAGATGACTGGATAAAGAAGATACGGTGTATATGCACAATGGAATACTATTCAGCCATAAAAACGACAACATAATGCCATTTGCAGCAACGTGGATGCTCCTGGAGGATGTCATTCTAAGTGAAGTAAGCCAGAAAGAGAAAGAAAAATGCCATGTGATATCAGTCATATGTGGAATCTAAAAAAAAAGACACAAATGAACTAATTATTTATAACTTAGATGATTGATTTCTTGAATATGTGTAAGCACATTTGACTGTCCTTTATGATTGGATTACCGCATTCCGTTGATTCTTATTTTGTGGTTTGCTTTATTTCTTTGATAACTATGTAAGTTTAAAAAGCAAAAGCTCTAATTTGTTCTTAGAAACAATGATCAGTACATATATGTAAACTAAAAAAAAATGTATATATGTGTTTACCTGCAATATAATGTATATCTGCAGTTGAACTGTAATAATTCTACCTAATAAAACTGAAAAAGGAAAAAAAATTAGAGGTGACACAAAATTCCCTCTTTCCTTCCTTGTAACTCCTTTCTCCAACGATGAGAAGCCTATCTGTCATTATCCACAATACATTTACTTACTTGCTCAAAATCTAAAGTAGTTTCAGAATTGCTAACCCAGATCCTCCTGGGAGAAATATTAACTAGAGCACAATCTTTGTATGTGGTTCTTTTTTCCTCTCTCTTTTGAAATTGAGGTGAAACCCACACAATATAAAATTAACCGTTTCAAAGTGTGGGTACAGTTCTTTTTGTTTTTAGTCTTATACTATGTAGTCAAAATGCTTCCTTTCCAAGTCACTGAGGTCTGTTCCTTGATGTACTTATTTTGTTCATTTGTAACACAGTTGGGTCCATTTGTTATTGTTTATATTTCATTTGAGTTCAAGCCACATCCTGGTTGATCTTAATTATTTACTTGTGCGTTATGGGGGAAATTCCCACGGTTCTAAGAGCCAGAGTTATACCAAAAAAATATACTCAGCAAAGTTCTACCCCCTCCTCATCCCTACTACTCCACTCCCATTCCTCCCTTTTTCCACCCCACTGACACCCATCCCCTGTAGGTAACCAATCTCATTAGCTTCTGGTTTATTCTTTATGTCTATATGACTTTATGTCTATATGTCTATATTTTGCATCATAGGTGAGCAGATCCATAAATATTCTCTTATATCTCCTTTCTTCCATGAAAGGTAGCATCCTATAAATACCCTTGTGTGCTTTGCTTTTTTGCCCTCACTTCACAGTATATCTTGCAAATCATTCCATACCAGTTCCTAGAGATCTTCCTTATTCATTTGTAGAGCTGCACAGCGCTCCACAGTGTGGATGTACTGCAGCTTATTTGACCACTCTCCGGTGTACGGGCATTTAGGTTGTTTCCAGCATCGGCAATGACCGACAATGCTGCAATCAATAACTGTGAAGCACTGACTTTGGTAAGATGGACTTGGCACAGGACCTGAAACGTGCCAATGGGCGGGCCACTTAGTCCTTCTTTGCCAGCCTATTCCTCCAAATTGCCTTCTTGAAGGGTCATTATATCTGCAAATTCGGGGCCCCTCGCCTGGGTGTTGACTCTTCCATGCAGCCTGCGGCCGCAGTCATTTTTCAATAATGACACAAAGAGCTGTGGGCAGAGCAGAGGAGACGTGTGTGCACGTGGGCTCAGCTGTGCCATTATATACGGGCAACAGGCCTGACGTGGGCAGAAAAGCCACATCGCATGCACAGGCAGTGAGCCAGGAGCTTTCCACCGGCCAAGCTGGATACTTGGATCTGTTGGACGCTGAGCACGGGTGGACTTCCCAGGGCTCCCAACGTTACCTGCTTGAGAAGGATCCCCTTCAAATCCTGGTGGAGGGCCAGGCTGGAGAGGCAAGTGTACTGGCTGCCCAGCTGTCATTGACAATCAACCCAGAGTCTGGATGGTGAGCGGGAAGAAAAATGGCCCCAGTCAGACCGTCTGGCAATCTGGTGGTTCCTCTGGGCTGGAGCAGAGCCTAGGGGCGAGGATCAGGGTCCCTCCCGAGAGGCTGCAGCAATCGCCTTGGCTGTGTCAGCAGACCTTCCTGCCGGGAAACCCTCTGCTCTTTCCTTGCATTCACTTTCAAATATAGAATGCCCAGATGTGCCAAGCTCTTAAAAGACAATGTATTATTTAAACAGGCCAATAACCCTGCCAGGGTAAATCTTTTTCTCATCACTTTATAGATGGAGGAAAGGGAGACTCAGAGAGGTTAAGCAACTTGCCCAAGGTTACACAGTAACCAGCTGAGTCATGATTTGAAATTGGGCCTGTCTGATTCCAGGCTTCTAGATCTTTCCAAAATGAACACAAATCCAACAAAGGATTTATTTTAACTCTGTAGAAGAAGCGTTCAGGCTTCTGCAGTCACTGGTAGGCAGAAATCAGATGCTACGAGGAGGGCTGGGAAAGCAGGAGACCTAAAAATTGTTGATTTCAGCAAATTGCTTGCACCAGGTTCCCCATTTGAAAAGCAGGACTCGACCTCAGGGCTCACTGCAGGCATTGGAGTGTGTTCTCCTATGTCAGATGGCAGTTATTAAATATTTTATATATCATCTCTGGCCCCACGGTTACTGCCCTTGGTTATGAAAGTCAGGTGAGTTCCCGGTAAACCCCAAGTACCGTCTCCGCAGAGGTGAATCAGGATTCTCGGGCACCCAGGGCTGGCTTCTCAGGCATGTAACCTAGACAGTTGCCTGCCCTTAGTTTAATGCTCTGCTGGGCCCCATGTTGCAAGTCTCGATGCCAGGAGGCCCCACTGTTTCATTTTGCACTGGGCCCTGCAAATCATGTAGCCAGTCCTGTAGGCGAAAAGACAGTGGCTGGCAAAACTCAGAAAAATAACCCTTCCAATCAGAGTCCAGGGGACTGAGAATATACTACAAGGATTGTGTTCTGGCTGAAGTCTCTTGGGTGTCAATTTACTTGTCTCCTGGCTACTGAAGGGAAAGAGCTGGGCTCCAGGACGTGGCTGTGTCCTGTACATGGCCAGCATGGTGTCTTTGTCCATTCGGGCTGCTGTAAGAATACCGTTGACGGGGTAGCTTAGAAGCAACAAACATTTATTTCTCATAGTTCTGGTGGCTGGGAAGTCCGAGATCACAGCACTGGCAGATCTGGTGTTTGCTGAGAGCAAGTTTCTTGGTCCCTAGCTAGGACCTTCTTGCTGTGTCCTCACATGGTGGCAGGAGTGAGGGAGTTCTCTGGGATTTCTTTTATAAGGGCACTAACTCTATTCACAAGGGCTCCATCGTCATGACCTAGTTACCTCCCAAAGTTCCCACCTCCAAATACCATCACATTGGGGATGAGGATTTCAACTTACGCATTTGGAAGGGACACAAGTGTTCAGTCTAGAGCATGTGGTGCATGAAAAACACCAAACAAAAAGGACTGAAGAACACAGTCGTTATTCTCAGCAAGAACGTTTTCCAAGCACCTGCTCTGTGCCCAGCCCTGTGCTGGCTGCTGCGGGGAACAAAAAGAGCTGGATAGGAAGGCACTGCACAGAGTCTCTGGAATACCCTTGGGATTAGCCTCAAATGGGCATAGGCCTGGGGCTCAGGGGTACAGACGTGGGATTCAGAAAGGGCTCGCTGGGGGCCGGGCTGTCAGGAAACGTTTTGGGTCAAGGCAGGACTCAGGGTCTTAAATGATGCCCGAGGCTTAATAAGTGGAGGAACAGAACCATCCAAGCCTCACCCCGGGTTTAGCTGCATAACACACTCCCTGCTGGCAGGTCTGGCGTTGGAATCCGTCACATTAGACTGAAGTAGGGGAGCATTGCAAGTGGGGTTCTCTGGAAGCAGACACTAAGATGGAGTTCGGGGTATGCGTTTGTTTCCTGTGGCTGCTACAACAAATTACTCCAAACTGAGAGGCTTCAAACAAGAGGAATTTATTTTCCCAGAGTTCTGAAGGCCAGAAGTCTAAGATCAGTTTCACTGGACTAAAAGCAAGGTGTTGGAAAGGGTGATCAATCCTTGTCTCCAGACCACACCGGTAGGCAACTGTCTCAGAGACACTGAGACAGCCCAAGCCTGCCCTTCCGGAAGCTTGGCCTGTCATCCTCACTTTCACAGTTGCCCCGGAAGTAGTTGGCCTGTAGCAATCCGAAGGGAAGCCCCAAAGGCAACGTAGCGCACCACAAAATTAGACTATTCTTTGCTCGTTTTTAAATGTGACCGAAGGGACCAGGATTGGACAGGACAAAGGCTGAAGGGGGAGGCAAGAGGAGCCTGGACTGGCAGCAGGAGTTCTGAAACTATCTCAGCAAGTCATTCTTTCTCCATGGGCCTCAGTTTCCCCGTCTGCAGCATGAGGCTTATGAAGCCAGACATCCGGACCTTAAAACTGATGATTCAGAGGTAGAAAAAAGGAGGCCAACTGACAGGTCCCAGCGGGTAGAGGACGGACAGGGAGGCCGGGCAAAGGTCCCAGGAACCCCCACTAGTGTTTGAGGGGCCCGGGCAAGGGTATACATGGAGGACCCACACACCACGTATTGCATAAAAGATGTTTTGTTGGCTGACCTGGAAAACACATTTTTAGAACGACCTGTAAGGCCAAGTTTGAACGAATATTCTCAGACTCGTAGTGTCCTACACTGGAGGCTGTGGTGGGGAGAGAGCTGGCCCTGGTCCCTGGCTGTGGCTGCGATCACAATGTCCTACTCATAGACCTCAGACTCTGGGGAGCAGAACTGGCTGAGCATCCTGTGCTGAGGTTTGAAATCTGTCCTTGCGGTTGGGCTGAGGCCACGCAGTTCCCTGCAGCAGGGATAGAAGGGCCATCCCTTCCTGGGTGGCCACTCTGATGGCTGGCTTTGCCCTGAGGACCCCTGACAGCCTTGCCGAGCCTTCCTTCGATTGCCTGCAGCGTGGCTTGATGGCGGGCCCAGTTGGCTCTGGCTCCCTCCTCCTTCCCTTCCAAACAGGCATCTTCCTTAATGCCATCAGTCCGGGCTTGACAGCTGGTTCTCAGAGGACCTGGACAGGCACATGGGACCCCCAGCCCACCCAGCCCACCCCTCTTCTCTTCTCACCCCTGGCTCCTTCTCACACCACGAAGTGCCTCTCTAGGGTCCCGGGCACCCAGGGTGTGGTCCTGTCCACACGTCCCCTTGGCCCGCAGTCTCCTCACCCCGTGGCAGTGTGGGGAGCGTGACAGAAGGGCTGAGCCCGGGGGCACAGGGAGCAGGGAGGGGGCTCCTCTTGTCCAGGTCTGAGGTGCTGCCGGCCTGGGGCCTCACCTTCCCATCGTCCTCCCTCCATGCCAGCCTTTTGACCTTTATGGCTCTGTCTCCTTTGCCCTGCATGTGCATGCTTCTGGAACATTCTTTGCAACCACGTGGGCTGGGGGGAGGGAGCACATGTCCCTGGCCCTTCATACCTCTGTCTTCTTTCACTAACTCCAGAGTCTGGTGGAGAAGAGAGAAAACTGGGGCTCAAAGAGGCCGAGTGAGGATGCACCCCCGGGGCCTTCTGATGCCCACCCCTGGGTTCTTCCATGATGTCCTGGCCTGTGGGGGTGATCACGCCACCCCGTGTCATGCAGCCGCCCTCCCCAGTCATTGGCCTGTTCTTCCGCCCCTGGGAAACGGATGCGCATGTCTGCCGATGTCTAAGCGGCTGCTACGGCTTTCATCCTTGCAGTCCAGCCAGTCGACCGGGTGATGGAAGGCCAAGGACGTGGTCCCCAGAGGCCAGCAGGGCTCCAGCCCCTCAGAACTTGTCATCATACTTGCAGTCTGGGTAGCGGTAGGCGAATCTGGGGTCACAGGTTCTCAGGGGCCTCAGGACGTCCTTCAGCTGCCTGGCAGCCCCGAGGACCTCCGAGTCAGGGCGGGCGCCCTCCCCACACCGAGCAAGCGCAGCGTCGATCTCCTCCTGCACCGGGGACGGGAACTTGGCCTGGAGAAGCCGAGGCAGCACCTGCCCGCACACCAGCACCAGGCTCTGCTTCTCAGGGACGGTGTCGCAGGAGGGCAGCTCCACCTGGCAGCCGGAGACCAGGCAGCTGAAGATGTCTTTATTCTCTTCTGCCCTGGTGGCTGCTTGGCTGCCTAGAAGAGAGATGGATGCTTTTACACACCCTACCACCTGTATTCCTTGGGAGGGGGGTGGGGTGCTGCTAATGAGAATTACTGGGCAAAGTGGTTTAGTCTCTTAGCATCTCCTGTCAGCAGGAGATGCAGGGCTCAGGGACACAATGGCCCCCTGTTGAGAGCCTGTGGGGAGCTCTCACTGCTACAGTAAGATGAGGCCCGGCACGGAAAACACACTTATCCCTCCCAGAAATTGGGCTTCTAATTGTAGGGCTCACACGCATAGTGTGATTATTACTGAATTAGGGAACTCAGGAAATTCCTAGGGCCAGTTGCATTTGCCCTTGTTAAATACAAAGTCCAGAGAAAGAACAGGGAATCCAGAATATGCATTCAACTGATATTCAATGGTTCACATATCCCAGATATTCTGGACTCAACCTCATTCCTTCTAATTTGAGCCTTCTTAGTAAAGGCAAATCAGATCATGAGTAAGTGTGGTTTAATTGGTCTATCTTTGGAGGCCTTCTCATGTAAACAAAATCAGAAATTGGAGGTGAAAAATCCTCTGTCCCATTCTCAGGCTAAGAAAAGTCTGGTCACCATTAGAGACTGGGATGTTTGAAGGGTTCTAGGACCCTGGATGCATCTGTGCACATCACGAGCAACACGATTCATTCATACACCTCATTCGGTGCCATGCTTTTCAATTTGAAACCTTTATAAAAAGCAAAGGTGTCAAAATGGGTTGTGAAATTAACCAGTGAAACAGCCAGATAGTTCAGATAAAGTCTAAAAGCATCTGATGAGAAAGGCTGGGAAGGGGGAGACGGATCTGGGGATGTACATGTGTGAGGAGGGCAGGCCAGGACCCCATGCCACCCAGACCCAACTGGACAACAGCAGTGCCCTTGGAGGGTGCAGTTGGGGCCACCATGATGCAAATCTCCCCCTACCCCATGGACAAGATCAAGTCCAGTTCCCCTTTGGAGCTGGAGCAGAGACTCCAAAGAGGGAGAGGGACCCCCCTCTTCCTCGAACTTGAGCTGCTCTCACTGTGACGCATGGAGACTGGTGAGGCCCAGTGGGGCCACCCCCTTGTCACCCCTCCCCAGCTCCTGTTCCCTTCCGGCAGCTGCTTAGCCAGAATCCATGCTGGGTACCTTCCTGCCTGTCGATGACGCCCAGTGCACTGGCATCCCGGATGAACAGATGTCCGTTGTTGAAGATACCAAACATGGCCGCATCAACGCGGGTGAAGTAGAAGAAGTAGTTCAAATCGTTGCTCCTCAGAGACTCCAGGACACCCAGGAGCTGGTAAGCCAGGTCGGCCGCCTGGTCTGGGGGCGCACCATAGAATTCCTGCAGCGGACTGGTGCTGGTGCTGACCAGTAACCGGCCACAGGAGCCCACGTACTTGGGCAGCGGCCATCCCTCAGCGCCTGGGAAGATCTGCCAAGCCGAGAGGAGGAGGCAGTAGAAGATCAGAGAGAAAAGAACTGAAGACAGCCCCCTCCGCACCCTCTCTCTCTCTGCCTCTCACCACGCGCAGACAGAAAGATCAGCCTTACACAGGTACCCTCCGTGTCAAGACACATCAGCAAAGCATCCTTTAACCTTGTTCACACCTCTTGGAATGCGGCAACACTCTGCTCCCCGCATCCTCTCCTGCCCCGCCGGCCAACCACAACTTGTTCATCCCATTGCTGATGGAGGGATTCGGAAAAGGAAGCTCTTCTTTCCATACAGCGGGTCACATTTCAACAGAGTTGCCCCAAGCCAGGTAAGAGAATGCCGATGTAGCACTTTCCGTGACTTTGGAAAGTATTCAGGATTCGGGGAATGTGTTTATTTTAAGAGTTGCATAGGTTGAAAAAAATAAGACCAGCATTTCAGATTTTGCAAATATCACTGCTTAGGAAGAGGTTATGGGGGCAAAAAAAAGAAGGTCAACTTCAGGCTAATTGATTGATTTATTTATATAACTATATGATTTTCTCTTTTTTGTAGGGGGGGAGAGGTAATGAGGTTTATTTACTTATTTACTTTTTAATGGAGGTACTGGGGGCTGAACCCAGGACCTTGTGCGTGCTAAGCACGTGTTCTACCACTGAGCTATACCCTCCCCTCTCAGTGCTGATTTAAAGAAAAAGATTTTCAAAAATAAAAGTGCAGGCATTAGGTTCTGGGAGAAGGCAAAAATCATGACGGTGGCCCTTGGGGGACTGAAGTTTCGGGGACCACTGCACTGGCCCGGGATGGATCTGCCTGGCCGGGCTAACTACATACTCACAGGTGCTCCCCCGCTGACTGGAATGTTCCAATAGCCTAACACGGGCCTAGGGAAGCACACAGCCCCAACCAGTCTCCTGTCTCCTTGTAAGAGCTCCAAACGTGTGGATTTGTGAGACGAAAAAGAGAAGAGGGAGTCCTGGCTGGTCTTTTTTTTTTTTTTTTTTTTTGACTAAAATAGTCAAATAGCGAGGCAGCTGTACCTAGAATGGCATTTCTTTAAACTATGGGAGAAGTGACAGGAATTATAAATACTTGGCACTTTTTTTTTTTATTTTCCTTCTTAAAAAAACAAAGTCATCCCCCTTTCTGATCATTGTTCTCTGGCTTTGTGCCATTTTAGCCCACTCGCCATGTTGGGAAAGAAGCTTTCTTGCTTCCCCTGCCCACTGGAACTGCTCCCACTGTGTGCTGTGCAGGGAGGCCCCTGGCCCCCCTGGTGACGTCTAAATGCAGCTACGAGTCCTCCCTGGGCTGGTGGCAGATGCAAGCCATGCCCTTTTTGGGCAGAGTTTAGGGTGGATGGAGGGTCCCAAACCAGGCCTCTCAGGAGCCAGGGCTAGAAGTAGCCAGGTCACCTGCCTTGGCCACCAAGGCTAGGACAGTGGGAGAAGAAGACCTCTGAGGGTGCAGGATAACCAGCGATTCCTTCTCCTCTAGGATTTAAAATGCCCGCATTACTGGGCAGGTTTTAGCAGAAAGAGCATGTGGACCTTGGGTCAGACAGCTCTGGGTTTAGGTTCCATCGCTGATAACTGGCTAAGGGACTGTGGCCAAGTCACTTCACATCTCTGAGCGCCACTTACCTCATCTGGAAAAGGGGACAATAATAATATTCCTCTGAGGTTGTCGAGTTGTTGTAAGCATTAAATGAGATCATGATGTAAAACATTTAACACAATGCCTGGCACATAGCAGGTGCTCAGTAAATGACTTGTTATACAATTAGTATATCATAAATTAAAAAATATAATAATATATTATAAATAATTATAATACATTATAAATCATTATAATACTATAATACATTATAAATCATTATAATACATATAAGTAATTATAATACATTGTAAATATAATACATTATAAATAATTATGATATAAAGTATAATCATTACTATATTATAAATAATTATAATATAGTTAATAATAATTATTAAGTGCCATCATATGGTTTCTTCCCCTTCCTCTACCTGCACCTTCTCTCTCTTCTCTTCCTTCTGTTTTCCTCTTTCCCCTTTCTCTCCTCTCTCTCTTCCTCTTATTCATCTTCCTCCTCCTTCTCCTCCTCTCCTTTCTCTTCCTCCCTCCTCCTTTTTCTGCTCCTCCCTCCCACTTCCCAGTTTCCTTTGTGCCCATTATATAGTGTCCTGAATATTGGGACCTGGGGAAACCAGTGTGATTAGACTCCGGGTGTTCTATGGATGCTGGCCGACTTATTAAGCGGCTGTCTCTACTGACTGATGCAAAGGTGCATGAAGGCAGGGGCCACTATGCCTGTCTTGCTGACTAGTGTATCCTCAAGTTTCAGTGCATCCTTGCTGATTTGACCGTTACCTTATTGATGGGCTTTTAGGTTACTTCCATTTTTTTCTTCTTTCTAAGCACAGCTGCAGAGCACATCTCCGGGTGGGCCATTCTTTGGTTATTTCCTCACCTCCTGAGCTTGCTCAAATCTTACTGATCTTCGAGGCACACAGGTCAAAGCCCTTTTGGGCAGGGCTGCCTCTGGCAGCAAAAGTGGCCATTCTCTGCGGACCCGGCTCCCCAGCTCCGACACCTCTTTCCTCTACAGCAACCACAGCCTTCTCCCACTGCGGAAGCCAACACATATTTACTGAATGCCACAAAGGTACTAACGTGGGCTGGTGGCCCCAAGGTGTACAGTGAAAGGAGAGAGGGCTCAATCCAAGGCCCGCCCCCTTGAAGTCCGACGTGAACCCCCTCCCCGTACCTGCAGGAGGATGGGATGCGCGTTGACAGAGAGCGTGTAGAGCAGACGCAGCTTGTCGCGGTCTGTGAAGTGGTCCATAAAGATGCTGCCGGCGTCGGCCACCTCGGCATAGCGCCGGACCACACGGTCCAGGAGTCGCTGCGATGGGCAGCGCAAGAAAGGGCTGGGCAGACCCTGCAGGAGGGGTTGGGAGAGACCCCGGGAGGGGGAGAGGGTGCTGAGCGCTCATGTTGGACCCGGCTAACTCACCGTCTTCCAATGAAAGGCAAAAGGAAAACCAAACCCTGGTCTTCTGTTGCCCCTCCCCCTCTCATGGCCGGTTTCCTCATCTTTGTGTTTCCTGTCTGATGCCATCCTTAGGGAACCAGCCAGCCGGGCAAGGCCTTCCTGGTGTGGTCCCAGTGACTGGGCTTTTGCTCTGTTGCACTATCACTGAACAGGGGGCTTCTGCACAGGGTGGTACCCAAGAGTGATTGTCACGCTTCTCCACAGTCCCTAATAGCTGGTAAAACAGTCAATGAAATTTAACAGGTTTGTCATTGCTCTGGTCAGTTTTCTGTGTCAACCCGGCCAGGCTATGGTGCCCAGCTATTCAATCAAACACTAACCTAGGTGTTGCTGTGAACATATTTTGTAGAGGTGGTTACCAGCCAGTCAGTTGACTTTAAGTGAAGGAGATTATCTTTGATGACGTGGGTGGGCCTGATCCAAGAAGTTGAAAGGCTTTATGAGCAAAACTAAGGTTTCCTTGAGGAGGAAGAAATTCCACCTGTGGACTGTAATGTCAGGTCCTGCACAAGGGTCTCCAGCCTGCTGGCCTGTCCTGTGGATTTTGGACTTGCCAGTCCCCAAATCTCAGAAACCAATTCTTTGAAATAAATCTGTTTATAAATACACATGTACATAAAATATAACATAATATTATATGTTATATATAATTATATATTATTTACATGCAATTATTTTATATTTTTGTATTTTATTAATTATATTATACTAAATTAATAATATATTTATTAATATTGCTTAATACATTAATGGTATATATTTATATAATATATAAAATATAATATATGCATTACATATATGTAATACACATATATATACACTGGCATCAGGGGAAAAGCACTTGTTCTTTGAGGAAACCACAGCAACTGAGATGGAAATCTAGACTTGCTTTCGCTTTTGAAGCCTCTAGTAAAATCTGAGTACACAAGACGTAACTTCCCCAGTGACCTTCGGTTGGCTTTTATCCACATCCTCCAATGTGTTTGCTCAAAAAACAGCACCAGCTATCAGCAGTGTCCTCATTTAAAGGGTCCTTACCAGAAGGGAAGCATGAAAGTTACATTGTCTGGACAAATGATTTTGTAACTCTCAAGTTACTTAAAAAGTAAAAGAGCTATGCTGGTTTTTCCTCCCTAGAAGCTAGAGATGAGAGAGTCCACGAGAGGAGGAAGGAGGTCTCCTCAGAGCAGACCACAACTTCAAAGTTATGTGGATCTTCAATAATCTTGCCAGAATTGCCCTAGGCCTTCTCAGGTTCCATGCCATGGGTGAGATCTGCCCAGTTGGAGGGTCCCATCGGAAGGTTTGTTAGCGCTAGACCTTTCTCTTCTCCCTTCGTTCTGGAAGAGCATCTGATAATCTGTAAATTCTGTAAATTCACTAAAAGTAAAAACTCATTTGTTGAAGATTTCCCTTGGCCTTTCAAATTGAGCTGACCAGGGCACCCTTCTTTCTGGGAAAGCTGACTTCTGATTTTTTTATTTTCCTCCTGGTGTCACTACGTGTGTGTTCATACATTTCCACATGTAACAATGGTGGCCTGTAGGGGCAGCGACATAAGCTTTTTTTTTTTTTCTCTTTTACATTGTACAATTTCATAGTGTTTGTTTTTTGGGGGGAAGGTAATTAGGTTTATTTACTTATTTATTTTTAGAGTAGCTGTCGGGGATTGAACCTCGTGCATGCTAAGCATGCACTCTACCACTGAGCTCTACCCTCCCCTGCTACAATTCCATAGCGTTTGACTATCTCACAGTGAACATGTCCAGGATGGCCATTTTCTCTTGGTGCATGAAACCTCTGTCCTCTTGGTGAACTCATGTAGTGATAACCAGGAAAAAAAAAAGTGTTGCACACCTCAACACTTTTCACGTGATTTAGTTGTTAAATATGCTTGTGAAGCAGGCTTTAGGTTAATTGCGTCTCATAGTTAATCGTGTCATACTTAGAACAATGACGAGTCAATAACTGTATTAATTGTAGATAATGAAGCCCCAGATTACTCAACATTTTTCCTTCAAGCTGCATCGTATTCAAAACCATGAAAAGCCCTGTTTGGTTTATGTTATGAAGAGAAACAGCTCACAGTTCTTTTTCTACTTCAGTAGATGGATTCTTCCCCCTGCTCTTTTATTAAAATTCTTTCCAATCTTTTTTTTTTTTTTAATCTGAAACATAGACTCAAAGTGAGGTTTCTTGGTTTGTTAACTTTTCATTCTACAAGTGCCGGCCGCCACAGTGATAACCTTGGAGAAACCATTTGGATGCTTTTAAAAGTTTAGACGTCTAAGAATGTCCTCGTAACTCTTAGTTCATGTTACTTTATGACGCAGATCATCCCAGCAGGTGTTAATGGTACTGGAGAAGGGAGGGAAATTTGGACAATAGATGGTCCCCAAATTATTTCAATTTTGCTTTGGAATCCATAAGATATGGTAGATTTATGATAGGCCCCTTCCCCCATTAGGAAGTTTCTCACTGCTACTGTTTGCCTCATCTGATCAATTCAGTCATGAATGGAAATTTAGTCACAAAGGGTAGAAACAAGGATAGGAAGTCAGCCAAGAGTGGGTCTAAAATTTGGAGTTGGCCTTGGACCATCTGAGAGTGGCTGTAACATGCCCAGGAGGGTTGAATGGCTGTTAAAATAACATTAGATCACAAACTAAATAGACTTGGTTGGGTGGGGAGAGGGATGTAAAATGCTTTCCTTGCACTGGAAGGCCTGTCTCTGACAGAACTCCTGTATCCATGTAAAATAGAGCCTCTAACTCTGGTTGCCATCTTTTCCTTGGGTATGGCTTCCGTTTGTTTAGATTTTTTTTAATTCAAGTATAGTTGATTACAATGTTGTGTTAATTTCAGGTGTACAGCATAGCGATTCATTTATGTATATATGTATTCCTTTTCATATTCTTTTTCATTATAGGCCATTACAAAGTATCGAATGTATTTCCCTGTGCTATACAGTAGGACCTTGTTATTTATCTATTTTATATATAGTGCTTAGTATGTGCAAATTCTGCATTCTTGATACTCTGCAGAGTTTTTGGGTTGAGCCCTGATGGAATGTTCGAGAAGTTCTGTTTAAATTGATGGGGAGGGTTCCAGGACGGGAGTAATGAAGATTCCCCACCCCCTGAACTGGTGGAGTCATATGGCTTTATCCTTTTTCCTGCCTCCTGGTGGCTCTTCCCCATATCTGTCCACTGCCTGCTCCCCCCTCTTCCATCTTGGAATCCATCGGCCTAGGGAGGGGGTGTTTGCCTAGAAGGGTGGGCATCCTTCACCTCCAACTGCAAAGGTGAAAAACTGGATTCGATACTACCTTTGAGAGGCACTGCGATGTAGTTACAAGCCTGTCATGTAGAAGCAAGCTGCTTGGGTTCAAATCCCAGCTCTGTCACTTAACAGCGGCATGACCTGGGGCAAGCCCTTTAATTAATCTGTACCTCGGGTTCCTCCTGTGTAACTGAAAGATAGTAATTAAGGGGACTATATGACTTACGTTCTGAACCTGGATATTTTTGAGAGTGAAAGGGATGCTATTAATAATTAAATCAGGACAGCTGGCATATGCTGGGACTGTCTCAGGCAAATCTGAATGTATGGTTACCCTAGTACTTATGGTACCCATCTCATCAGGGCATGGGGCAGGGGTGAAATCTGCGGGAAAAGTGTCTGGTGCACGGGGAGGGCTCTGTGGGTATGTGCTATTATTTGTCCCAAAGACAGCACCTTTCCCACGTGTCCCACTTCTGTAAGTGACCCTACTATTCTCCCAGTCTTCCAGGTTAGAATCTCTGGAGCTGTTTTTGACTTCCTTGTCTTAATGGCCGATCTCTCCCATCTTTGATTCCCCGTGTCAAGTTGTGCTGTCATCATTGTGACTGCTAACATGCCTTAACTTGTGTCCATTTGTGACCTCAGTCACCTCTCCCCCAGCTTGCGATCCCTCTGCGCTGAGCTGGCCCCGGGGTGTGCCTTTAGGCAAGTCCCTTTCCCTTTCTGAGGCTCTTTCCTCATCTTTCATGCAGGCTTGAGATTGATGCCTGGCTTACACCAGGGACATCACTCCATTGACCGGCTCTAGCTGGGTGTCTGGACGCCGTAGGCACCTGCTACAGTTTTCCTGAACGCATGGTAAACGTCTCACTGTGCTTTACTGACTGTGGAGTGCTTTGTAAACACACGGTACTGTTGTCAATTCCAAGGCTCAATGGGGTCAATGATAATCTGCCCCCTCCCCAAATTTCACAATAAATTGGATCTCTGAGTAGGAAACAAAGTTGCCTTTGGAGGGTCAAACAAATGAACTTCACACTGTGACTAGGGCTGACCCAGGATTGTCTTTAAATTTGGAAAAAAAATAGTTGGGAACCCCAGGAAGCCCTATTCGGGAAACTGGAGGTAACGTCAGAGAAAAGGGTTGGGGGGTGAGTGTTATCATCTTGTCCCCTATTTGGAGTGGCCACGTAGACATAAGAGATTGCTGAGATTGGGCACTCAGATGGGAAATCCCGAGAGTCAGGAGTTGACCTCGGGGCCTGGGGAAGAGGGTACCCAGCCCATGGCCTCCAGCAGTGCAGCCCGTGGGCAGGTGGCCAGGCCACTGAGGATCACTTGGCTGACTTCCCTCTCGGATCAGCCCACCCGACAGGCTTCTGATATGAGTTGTCTTCCACTGAGGAACCCTACTGGGTGGTGGAGCCAGGATTTGACCCCAGGCCTGTCTGAGCTCTGCTTTCTTGCATTGAACCTCAGCCTCCTTGTTGGGCTTTCTGTCTGGCATCCTGCCAGGTGGTCTGGTCTCAAATGCAGGACCTCGATCCTGTGTGTCCTCATTTCTCCAGGAACCCCGAGCATCGGTGGGGACACAATATGGCGGATGTCACACCTCTTGGATGTGCCTCTCCCCCCTGCTTTCTTCTCCAGCAGCTGTGTTTTTTGGGGGGATCCTGCCTTACTTTTGCCTCCCTGACCTCGCTCCTTTGCCCGTCCCTCCCTGCATACCACTTCTAGGTCCCGTTTGTGGAAAGATCCATGATCTTCAAATCACTTTTCTTTAGAAACGCAAATTCTCGGAGCCTGCCCCAGACCTGCTGAATCAGAAGCGCTGGGGCTGGGACCCAGCAATGCGAGTGTTAGGCAGCCCTCTAGGGGATTCTGATGTCCGCTCAAGTGAGAGAACCACTGTCTTATAGAATAAAGTTTAGTCCCCCCACCCCGCTGCCCAGTCCTACCACTGCAACATTTACCCACTGCTCTTGACACATACTGTGATCAGGGGTCATGACACTTGCTACTTCCCACAATTGCATCTTATTCTCACTTTCGTGGCTTTGCTCAGCATGCTCTTTTGTTCTCTGGAAGATCTGCCCTGGTCAGGGCTACCTCCCCTTGAATACCTGTGCCCCTAATGTCAAAGCTTTGGCAGCTGAAGCCTTACTTGGTGGTGATCATGGCCCCTTCTTCCATGGTGCAGTGCGCATCTTGGATGACCCTGCTGGTGGAAGTGTTGACTAGCTTCCTCCTTCTATTGGAGTCTGTCTCTGTCTTCCCACCTTGTCCTCTATCCTCCTCCATTCCAGGACCCTAGAGGCTTTGCCACAGAAGCATTTGTGGGCTGCTCCAAGATTTTCACTGTGGTGGATGAAATAATCATTGTGGCAGGCAATTCAGCTGATAGTTGGGACAGGCAGGGAAGCTGACACAGAGTAAAACGCATTATTTCATGGTCTGTCATTTTGATTCAGGTATACCAAAGCTGGTCATAATTCTCCACTGGGCCATTTCATTTTATAGGCTGCTGTTTTTTTCCTTCTCTCTCTTTCTTTCTTTTTAAATCAAAAGACAGGAAGCCAGTGCTTATGACAACTCATTTGTGCACGCAAACTTGCAGAAACTTCCGTAGAAGCTCAGTGGCTTTTGCTGTGCAAAGGTCCTGTGGTCCAGGAAGCCAAGACAGAATTCTGATTGTCAGGAAAACCTTCAAACCAGCCTTGAGTCTGCCTGAGGGAAGGGCTTCCAGGCTTCTTTTTACTCCCTCCCCTTCCATTGAGGTTGTACCATCTGGATCAGTCAGGATTCAATCAGAGAAGCAGAATCACTAGATTTTTTTTAAAAGCAGGATTTGAGCTTATACACTTATACAAGCAGGTTGAGTCGTCTCTGTAAGGCTGTTGTTCTCCCAGATGATGCTACAGCTTGAAGTCCATAGGCAGGCAGTTGGGAAGGGAAGACAGATGCAAAATGGGGGGAGATTAAGGACAAGGTTGAACCCACAAGCACAAGATGGAGTTCATGAGGATGGACTGAAATCCATGCCAGTTCTTACCGCCCCTGAACTTGATGGTGTGGAGACCTGCAGAAACTGGGGCCCTTGGGTGTGGTGGTAAACCTAGCCCGGGAGTCAGAGAAACTGAAGGAAGAGCCAAGGGAGAGGCTGAGTTGCAGACCTGGCTGCTGCCTCACCCCCAAGGGGAGCCAGAGCACACAGGCCACACTGTGTGTCAACCACAAAATGGCCACTGTTGCCCTTCTGCCCTTCCAAACCCTCAGTAGAATCTTCTCTATGGCTTGCTGTAACCGGAAACATAAGGGAAGGGAATTCTGGGAAATGTAGTTCAGCCTGGCCACTTTGCCACATTACAAAGCCACCACAAGCCCTTTGGCTTCTTTACTTTTCTCTTGGTGACTTTTCTCTTCTTTGAAAAGTCTCTCACTGGGCTCTGACCACCGTAAGTGTATATTTGGGGCATGGAGGCTTACCGTCCTGGGAAAAGCTTGACTAGAGGAGCAGGCTTGGATAGGCAGCTCTGGGTCGGGGTGGCGGGTGAGGAGCACTCCATCGGACAGAGCTCGGATCGGAGCCGGTGATGGTGATGCACTGTCTGGTTGGTTCCTGATCGGCTGAGCCTCCTTTCTGTCTCCAATCCCAACCCCTATTTCCAGCTCCCCCTCTTTACTGCCCTCACTCCCCTGCAGCCTGTGCTCAGGCAATCTGATGGCTTCCTGAGGTATGAGGGCTGGGGACATTAAGGCGAAACAGACAACAAAAAGGGGAGGCCATAGATTGTTCACCATTGGGTAATGGGCAGGACTTCAAGGAGGATGGAGAGAGCAGATGGACCCAAGGACAATGAATGTCAAGAATGAAGTAAGCCCCGTGACTGCAGCTGTCTGATCCTACAAAAAGCAGGTAGCTGCACGTACAGAGTTCTTTAGACCCAGAACCCTGAGGAAAGGATGATAGTTTTAGGTTGAAAAGAAGGTACCAATCTCAAGGTGCTATAAGGCAGTTATATTTACTGGTTAATTAACAAATCATTTATTGTCTAGAGACCTCTTCCACCAATGGCATACATGCTGCCCACTGTCTTGTCCCCAGAACTGGAAAGTGCCACAGATAAATGATCACCTGCTGAATCTGAGTAAGCGACAGTGTGCAGAAAGTCTCCACCACAGCCGGTGCCATTTTGGGGGCCCCTGGATGCAGGGTCACCCTGAACCACTGACCTTCCCAGAAGCCTCTTGGTAGGAGGCAGTGCTGACCTAGAGAAAGTGATTGAAGGGCACTTGGTCCTTGCCCTTCACCTTTCCATTTGGTGTCTTATCTTCTCTTTGAGGCACTGTCCTCAGAAGTGCTTGGGTCAGCTTACCAGGCAAGCCCCTGGAGGAACAAACCACCCCTTGTCCTCCTGAGCAAGAGCCCTGCCACCATCTGTTTCTTCCTCCCCTGCCCTGGCTCAAAATGCGTCAGTTATCTCTCTTCCGAAATAACTATGGAGAGATCAAGCCCTTGAAAGGCTAATGGAAAAATGTGTCACCATCCCTCCTTACCCAAATTAGGTGGACCTTTCTGGTATCAAGACTCATATTCCAAGGAGTAGGAGCCATGGGATTTTCAGGCTTGTTAACACCTGAGTCACGCCAGTAAAGATGCTCTCTTGGGGAAAGACAGGACTTTCAGAGACTCTGAAATCTCTAGATGATGACTGGGGTGTTAGCACTGATTGGATCGAGAGTCACCCTGAAGCCATGACTAGTGAGTGGTGAATGATGTCCTATTCGTTCATGACTTCGATCACTCCTTCATTTCCCAAACAATTAGAAAGCATCTACTCCATGTCAGATGTGTGTGAGGAAAGATATTGATGGATGAGATGCAGTTCCTGCCCTCAAGCACCTTCCTGTCTGGTCAGAGAGGCAAAAACAGAAAAGAAAGGAAGAAAGGAAGGAAGGAAGGAAGGAAGAAAGGAAGAAAGGAAGAAAGGAAGAAAGAAAGAAAGAAAGAGGAAGGGAGGGAGGGGAGGAAACCAATGCCATGTACTCTATAAAGAGTGCTTTTCTGGTCTGCTGTAAGTATGTTATTAATTCAGATTCTCCTCTGGCTGCCATGCCAGGCTTGATTCCTTTCATATGTACTGGGCTGAAAGCCACAGGTATTCCCCACACTTTCTTCAGCCTTGAAATCCTTGAAATAGTATCCAAAATGCCAAAGCCTTTTAGAATAAGGTGAGATTTTCAAAAGCAAGAAAGACGGCTTTCAGAGCTATACTTAGGATTTGGATATATGAATGCAATAGCACCATTTTTTTTTCTCTCCTAGAGAGTAGATTAGTTTGAGATTTTTAGTTCTGGACAAAGTAACTGGTATCAGGCTTAGCTTTCTGATGTAAATAGCTCTAAAACCTGGACACAATACATAAAACAACTTGTTTGCGGGCATTGGACCACGACCAACAGAGGGCAATGATCCTTGAGAGAAAGGATGCGCGCGAGCTGAGTCCCACACTTGTGGGATCTCTTCCTCTGAGGGCATTTTCCAAGCTGCAGTGAAGGGTCTGGCGAGGTAAGGGAAACCGTGATCAGAATCTGGGGGCTGCCTGAGTAGCTGGGATTTGGGAGAGCAGGGTCCTGTAAAGGAAAAGCCACAGAGAAGAAGCAATGAAAATATATGTAAAAGTTCCCCTCAGATCTTTGGCCAACTCCCAAGTGGCACAGGAACAGGGTGGGACTCTCGAGCCCTACAGAGGACCACCCCAGAAGGCGAGGTCACTGAGCAGAGATTTTAGAAGCCACATGGTGCTGGCGAGATGGAGGCTGGAGTTTGGGCTAGACAGCTCAGTTAGCATCCTGGGCTTTTGATGGGACCTCAGGAAGTCCACAGTCCAGTAGTAAGGCTCATGTCTTACCAGCAAGGACCACATCCTAGGAGTCAGGGCAAAACTGCAAGAGACCCTCACTAACGCAGCCCAAAACCCAGCATCAACAGGATTAAGGCAGTGGTTCTCAGCTACGGGGCAATTTTGCTCCCCCAGGGGTTGTTTGACAACATTTGGATACAGTTTGGGTTGTCACAACTGGGGGTTGTGATGCTACTGGCATCTAGTGGGGAGGGGCTAGGTACGTTGCTAAACATCTTACAATGCACAAAACAGCCTCACCTCCATACCCCCAGCAAATAATGATCCATCTCAACGGGGAGGAGACCGAGAAACTCTGGGTTTAGGTGAGCAATTTAATTGGCTGCCAGAACAAAACTCAACAATCTTTAGGAGATGATAACACTACTGAGAACCTCTACAATGTATTATCTCCTTAAAATCCAGGAAACAACCCGAAATTACCCAAAAATGGGAAGAAGCAAGAAAAACTATTGATAATCAAGAAAGTAGAAAACCACCAACAAACACAGAAGTAGAATCAGAGAGAATCCAGATGTTAGAGTTAGCAAGTAGAGAATTTAAAGTAACTATGATTGAGATTTTAAGAAAATAGAAGAAAAAGACAGACGAAATTAATGAAAGGGAGAGAATTTCGACAGAGAATTGGAATGTATAAAGAAATTAAATAGACATTTGGAAATACAAAATGCAATATCTGAAATTAAGAACTTATTGACTGGATTTAACACCAAACTGGGTACAGCAGAACATAAGATCAGTGCGCTATATACGAGAGACAATACATGGAAGCTTCTAGAAGTAAACAGGGGGCTACCTTTGTAACCATGGGATAATCATTGAAAATAAAACAATTAATAAATTGGACTTCACTGAAATTAAGAATTTCAACTCATCAAAAGATACCACTAAGACAATGAAAAGGCAAGCCACGGACTGGGAGAAGATATTTGTAATATACATATCCAACAAAGAACTCATAACCAGAATATAAATATAACTTTTACAAGTCAGTAAGGCAGACAGCCCAATAGAAATGACTCACTTATGCCCGCACTTTACATAAGATGAAGTCAAAGCCACCAATAAATATATGAAAAAGGTCTTTATATTGTAAGTACTGAGAAAGATACAAACTCAAACCACATGAGATATTGCTAGACACCCACCAAGGTGATTAGAATGAAAAACTAAAAATATCAAGGGTTGATGAAGATATGAAACAATGGAACTCTCCCTTCCATTGTTAGCAGGAGGAAATCAGTACAACCACTTTGGAAAACTGCTTGGCTATGTTGACTAAATCTGTCCATATATACATGCTCTGCCCAGAAGCTTCACTTTTGTAAACTTAACACTCTCCAACTGACATAGACAAAAATGTTCACAGCAGCCTTAATTTACAATAGCCCAAATTAAATACAACCCAAACGTTCATCAACGGTGGAATGATAAATTGTGACATCATCAGACAGAGGAATATTCTACTGCAATGAAAAAGCAAACTACCGATTCTTGCTGCAATATGGATAAATAGCATGGCAACACATTGAGTATATACTGTGTGATTCCATTTAAATGAAGGTCAAAACTAGGTAAAATTAATTTGTGGTGATTTAGGTCAGAATAGTGGTTACCATTGATTGGGAAGCAGTAGGGTGATCCCAGTTTGCCTGGGACTAAGGGATTTCCCAGGATGTGGGACTTCCAGTGCCAAAGTAAGGATAGTCTTAAGAAACTCAGATGGCTGGTCACCCTAGAAGGGGTATTTTTAGGGAGGGGACATGAATGAGCCTTCTGAGGGGCTGGAAATATTCAGTAGCTTGATGTGGATGGTGGTTACGTGAATGAACACATGTAAAAATTTATCTAGCTGTACAAGAAAGGTTGATGCATTTAAGTATGCCATTTATACTTTGATTTAAAAAGTTTGAAAAATGCTGTATTTTACAAAGCATAGGGTGCAAAGACACTAAAGGCCTTTTGAAAGGGCTCATGGGGAGAATTTTGGTGGGTAACAGAATGAAGGTCCAATTTTCATTCTTTTTTTTTTCTTCAGTTTTGTTTTGTATTTTGTAATTTTATTGCTATCTCCTATTTTTAAATTATGAATTATTATTGAATGCTTTTTACTTCTGAATCAAAAGAGATAATCATTACGGCTTTTCTTCTTTTTTAATTATTTAATTTTATTATTATCTGGGGGGTAAGGAGGTAATTAAGCTTGTCTATTTATTTATTTACTTTAATGGCGGTGCCGGGGATGGAACCCAGGACCTTGTACATGCTAAGCATGCACTCTACCACTTGAGCTACAACCTCCCCCACCGGCTTTTCGTCTTCAAATCTGTTAATATTATAAATCATTATTCACTTTTCAAATGTTAAATCAATCTCTCATTTCTGAGCTAAACCAAACTCAATCATAATCACTTCATATAGGCTATTGAATTTGTCGTAGGAATATTTGAAGGGAGAATTTTGCATTGATGTTAATGAGTGAGAGATTGGCCTCTGAGTCTACCCTTCATACACTGGTTTTATTCATTTTGGAATCAGCATCCAGCAAGCTTCTTAAAATGCATCGTTGAGTTATATTTCCAGTGTATGTACTATAAAAATAAGGATTACCTTTTTCTTCGATGTTTGGTAGAATTCACTTGTTAAGCCACCTGGGACCAATGTTTTCTTTCTAGTAATATTTTTAACTTCTAATTCAATAGTACTAAGATTTTCCACTGCCTCTGAAGTTGACCTTGGTACCAGTTTTCATTCTTAATGTTTGCTTGTGTACTTTGACAGGTATTGGACCTTTGATTTGAAAAGAGTGGAGCAAACAAGTGGCGAACAGGAATGGGACATCAGACTGCAGAAAGCAAGCCTTCATTGTTCGGAATGAGTTTCCCCACCTGGAATAGTCACAGAGACCTTGTGAACGATACTTCTGAATCTTGGGCAGTGAAAGCAGAGAATAGAAAAGGCATGAAAATCCATTGCTGATATTCAGAGGAGCAAGAGGTTAGATTTTTTTTTTACCAGTTATTGGATCATAGGAAATACTCTAAGACACGGTATTAATAGGATGATTTTCCTCTCTAGGAAACAAAACGTGATGCTCTTAAGTACTTACTGAGGATTCATTTAACCAAATCATTCTAGACTAACTTAACTTTTTTTCTTTGAGCTGGTTATTTGACTTTTTATCAGACATGCAATCGACTTAAGGACTATATAACTTTAGTGAGGCATTCAATGGTAACTCTAGTGATAACTCTTAAAGGAGATGTGGAAGTAAGATTTTGACTGCGTAGAAAATTAAGATGATTACTAGTTGGTTAACTGAGTTTACCTAACAATGAATGGCCTAATCCTTACAGAGCAAGAAGGTTTTCTCTTTGGCCCTGTTCTTTTTTTAAAAAAATTTTTTATTGAAGTATAGTTGATGTACAATGTTAGTTTCAGGTGGCCCTGTTCTGTTTAATGTTTTTATTAATGTCTACGACCTAGATAAAACTTGTGTTCATCAAAATTGAACATGATGTGTAGTTGGGTTGACAGTAACTATCAGTAGCACATTCAAGTTGACAGGCTGCTGTGATGGATTTAATCTAAGAAGATCATATTTAATGGGATAAATAAATGGTTCTGTCCCTGAAAACTAAAATCTCGCTGTAGAAGGGGTTTTAGCTGACATAACTTTTAGTATGTATCAATGTGAGGGGGATGACCAAGATGGGAAAGAGAACTGGGAATATTTCGATTGGGAAGTCAGAATTTTAGGAGGTGAATATATGGGAGGGGTAAATGTCATATGTAACTCCAAGGAGGAGGAATGATTTGATAATTTACATGAGTGAAAGCTACAAGAAGACAGATCTGAGATGAACTTCCTAACGATCCATTTGGTTCAAAGAAGGAATAGACTGTTTCTGAAGGCAGTAAGTTTTCTGTAGGGCAAAGGATGCAAATATTTTGAGAGTTTGAACTGGTGAGCTTTCAAGATTCTGTCAACTCCAAGAATCTATGATATATGTATGGTTTAGTGGGTAGAAACCTTTCTTGATCTTTAACAGATTGATACATTGCTCTGTGGTCTGCTGTCTTATGTTAGGACCAAATTGACATGCAATTCCCCATTTTGATATCTTTTTGTATTATCCCTCCCCATTAACGACCAAACTTATATTGATAGCTGCCTAACACAACACTGAATTGACTTCCAGTTTTCCTCTGAGCAGCGATTTGGCAAAGGTAAATCATAGATTGTGGATAGATAGAGTTTCAATCATTGTTACTTTCTTGATATGATTACAATTTCAGTTATTTGCTCTGTGGTTCAAAAGATAATGTTTTTAAATTCCTGGTTTGGTAGGTTCTGGGGATTTCTCCCCTCTGCTTTTTTTTTTTAAATTATTGTTAATGTCTGATTTTATTGCCTTTTAATCAGAGAAAATGGTCTTTGATATTTCTACTTTTTAAAATATATTGGCTGTTTTTGTGGTCCGATAAACAATTTTTAGAATGTAACCAATATATCAATTATTTCTATCATTAATTTTTCAAGTCAATATCTTTATAAATATGTTATATACTATATAGTTTAACCTCTGTTTACTTCATATTATGTGGACACACATAGAGGCATCGCCGATCCCCAGGACACTGAGCCAAGTCATGCTCTAGCAAAACCACTTGTTCCCGAGTGCATCGCAATAGCAAGGAAAACAATCATAGAAAGAACAAAGGATGGCTTGATTTATTTAAGAAGGAGCTTGGTTGGCTAACATCTAAGTTCAGGGAAAGCTAAAGCCCCATGAAGACACAGTTGGCTCTGGATGGTCCGTCTTGGTGATTAACCAGGCTTCAGTGATGCTTTGGCTGGGGGCTGCCTCTATTCTGCATTTGAGACTCATTTGGAGGACCCACTGGCAAACTCATCTCACGTATACCTTCCCTCGGTCATCTCTTGCCTCCTTTTTCTTTCCCAACTTGCCTGTGTCAAGGCTGGGGAAACCTTTCACTATCTCCTTTTCACTCATGAGATCCATCAAGAATAATTTAGGAGTCATTTTAGAGGACAGTCTGGATGATCTATGAATCCTTTTTCCTTGAGTTTATGATACAATGGAGATCGGGAGATGAATAATTCAGTCACTGTCCCATTCCAAATAATCCCTTTGCCACAAATGCCAGTGATGACAAAGTCTCTGTGGTTTTAATCCTAAACAAATCCCACGATTTCAAGTCTTAGTTGTTTCAACTCTCAACAATTCTATGATTGGAAGGAGAAATGGACTGGAGGTTGGGGGATGGTTCACATCCCTGCCGTAACCTCTTTCCAGTTGACTCCTGAAACTCCCATGACAACAAAAGAGATGCACCGTGACTATTTGCCAAGGGTCTCGGGGAGCAAAGTCTCATGAGCTCACAGTCACAGTGTACCTCTGAAGGGGCTCTATTTTCTGGAGACCTTTCAGCCCAAGGATGTGCACTGATGTCCTGGGAATATTGCCCTGTGTGAGGGCCCCTTTAGTTGCTTAAATTTCCTTTTCCACCAATAGTCATTTCCTCTTTGACTCCAGCATTAGATAAGTGTGAAAATGTTACAGTTACCAATCAGCTGTTTTCCTTTCAGCATCGTTATAACCATGTTATTATTTTTAAAACAAATGCAACTCTTTCGAAGGGTCCTTGACCTGGTAGTTTGTGAAGGATTAAAATACTTATAGTCTGAAAACTAGTTGTGACTTCAATATAAAATTTCCATCTTCATTCAAACACTTTATCATAACCTGTCTTGGTATCACAGGATGAGTTGAATACGGTCTGTCTCCCTCACTGGGGTGTCATCTCCAAGATCAGGGACCTTGTCTCGAAACCCTTATACCCTCCTAGAACCTAGCATATATCTTGCAAATACCCCTTACGTATTTTTGAATTAAATTTAAACAAAAGTGTATTTTATTTGTTTCACAGTTACCTCTAAAGCTGTATTCTGATTAAAATGCTTAACGTGCATTTTGGTTAATTTGCTTATTTTCCTTATTGTATCTATGTTAAAAAAAAAAAATCGAGCCTGAGGAAGTAAAATTACTAGCTATCCTCGTTTAAACAAAGCTGCGTAACACTCTCTACCACCATCTAGTGGGACGAAAGTCTTCAGGGCCATCCAGCCGGTTCCGCGTGAGGAAGAAACAGGGTCTGGATATTAACAACGTCAGTAGCGCGTCAATATCGCGTCAGTAGCGGCTGGCAGTTGAGGGGGTGGGAGGGGGACTCGACCGAGGATATCTGTTTTCCTCTGATTAGCCACGTGCTGCTGAGGGTGGTGGCCTTTTTGCGTTTGGCAGAGGAAACCCTCTTTGTGATTTTGTGAACAAGCACATCGTGATAAACTCTGGGTGCTGTTCTTGGCCGTGACTGTGTCTGTGGGCTAGTAATTTAGGCTGGTGGGATATTCCCATCAGAACAATGCAGCTTTTAGAGGAGAAAAGTCATGGTTTTATTAGCATTAGGGGGACACACACATACACACACACACATAAGCAATACACACTGCACTGTTCCACCCTCTTGCTGATACCTGGTCCTGTCCCGTCTCCTCAGCAGCCCTTTACTTGCGGCTCAAGAGCAGGTTCTTAATACAAAGCCGCACTTGGCTTTGCAGGAGGCAGGCCCCAGACTCGCTGGCTCAGCCTTTGCTGGCGATCACGGAGGCTTTTCATCCAAGGACTGCCAATCAAGGTTGTGAGGCCCCTGCACAAGTCAGATCCCTCCTGCCTTTGATTTTCTTTTATTTCTTTGATGGTTTCTCCCCTCTTCTGCCTTGCCAGTTCTCCGAGCCAACCTGTGAGTTTTTTGTGGCCCCTTCTGCCTCCTCCAAACACACATCATCACATCCACGCTCAAAGACTCACACTTGAGGGCCTTGGCCTAGATCCCTGATGGAAAATGGCTCTTGAGGAAATCAAAGAAAACCCACTTAAGTCACGAGCCGAGAGGATTCCCCGGGGGCTGGTGCAGCTGGTAGGCTGAGTTGGCATTGGGCTATTTGTTATGAGTTGAGGGATGAGGCGAGTCTCTGTACGGTCCATCCTACAATCTCTCTCCACTGGGTTCCTGAAACTCCCATATTGATAGAGAAATATCAATTTCCAAATTAGAAACGAGGACTTCATGTCTGAGAGGTTATCAGAAAAATAGGGTAATCAGAAAAAAATGTGGCCAAATCTGGGATGAATAGTCACTCAGAAATCGATTTTGCTTCATAGCTTAGTTGCAATCATGGCAGAGGCTGCTTGCTTGGAATGCTGTTGAAAAGGAATCTGGGGCCACATCTGGGTTTAGCGGGGGGAATAATGCAGGGATGTATTAGGAAAGTCTGAGACAGTCATGGGATGGGTTAGTGGGAGCGTGACAATATTGGCTTTACACACAAATGGCTTCATGGAGGGCTAACAGTGAAATGCTATTAGCTTTTAACATCTTGGCATGAATTAAATGATTAAATTAGCTGCTCATCCCCTCCCAGGGCTCTACGAGAATGGAGTCACAGGGTTGGTGATGTTTCTTTTAATGGCTTATTTTTCCCTTTTTTAATTAAGTTAACATTTGCATCACATAAAATTCACCATCTTGACCATTAAAGGTGTAAAATTCAGCGGTTTTTAGTACACTCACGAGGTTGGGCAACTATCACCACTATCTAATTTCAGAATTTTTCATCATCCCCAAAAGATATCCTGTATCCGTTAAACAGTCACTCCTAATTTTCCCCTCCCCTCAGCCCCTGGCAGCCACTAATCTGCTCTTTGTCTCTGTGGACTTGCCTATGCTGAATATTTCCTATAAATGGAATCATACAATATTTGTCCTTTTGCATCTGGCTTCTTTCACTTAGCATGATGTTTTCAAGGTTCATTCATGCTGTAGCATGTATCCTTTCTTTTCATGGCCGAATAGTATTCCATTGTGTGGCTATAACATATTATGTGTATTCATTCATCCGTTGATGGACATCTGGGTTTTTACCTTTTGGCTATTGTGAATAATAACATAATAAACACCCACATCCAAGTTTTTGTTCACACACCTGTTTTCACCTCTCTCTTTTAAAATTAAAATTAAAAATTAAAAATTTTTGTTTTCATCTCTCTTGATTGAATAGGTGAAGTTTTTTTTTCCCTCCCCCCCCCCCTTTGGTGATGATGGACCCATTCAAAACTGTTTGATAGGTGAGTTTTGCTAAGAAGAAACGAGCAGGAGTTTGGGTGCTGCCTGGCTGAGGTCCGGGAGGGAAAAGGTGTAGAGCATCTTGCATATGCTCTGGGATCCTAAGGACAGAGGGTCTCTGGAAAGGAGGACAGGAGAGGGAGGAGACGTTGCCAAAATGGGACAGCAATGACCTTGAGCTTGGTGGATGGAAGAAGAAGGGGTTTGTCCAAAATTTATAGAATGACTGCTGATATTTTTCTGGGTTTTAGAAGGAAAGGAAAAATCTCTGGTGGGGATGAAAAGATGGGCTAAGAGAGGCCTCCCCCTACACCCTGCAAAAAAAAAAAAAAAGAAGAGAAAAGAAAGAACATGGTTATGGCTTTGGCTATGTTTAACAGCATGCTGTTAATGGATGCTTTTTTTTTTTACCAGAAAGAAGGAAAGCTTGGCAGGGAGGTTATAGCTCAGTGGTAGAGTGCCTGGTTAGCTTGTACGAGGTCCTGGGTTCAATCCCCACTACCTCTGCTGAAAAAATTAAATTAAAAAAATAAATAAACCTAATTACCTCCCCATAAAAAATAAATTAAAAAAATTTTTTAAGTTAGAAAAGAAAAGAAAGAAGGAGAGCTTGTTTCACTGTATGTTAATGCAAGATGACAAAATCCATAGAGCAAGTTTTAGCGCAACAAACTGAAGAAAGGGACTTGCTGATGACAATAGCACTGCCATGCATTTCTCTGGTGCTGGACTTTTTCTAAAGCATCTTCATATCGATAAGCCCACTAGGATGAGTGGAGCAAGATAAAGCAGGCACTGCTTCCTGCCTTTTGAGAAACAGGAAATCAAGGCACCCAGCACAGTGCCTGGTGATAGGATTAGGGTTCCTTAAATAAGTGAAACAGAGTCATACCAAGTCAAAGAATGTCAGAACTGGGAGGCCCTTTGAGATTATCCAGCTGCCTTCCCCCCAACACAGGGTGTCGCGGCAGAGTGGGGAAGTCCTAGGCTTACATGCAAGGTCAACTGGTCAGTGAGTGAAGGACCCAAGTCAATAGTCTGTCCTTTGTCCCTGTATAGGCTGTTGTCACAACATCCACTACAACACTTCGCTGTGCTTTGTGTTCTTGTCCGTACTCATCACTGGACCACATGCTCTTGGAGGGGGCGGAGCTTGCACCTGATTCCTCTTTGTGTCCCTAGGATAGAGTGCAGCATTGGAACTTGTTGCATGGGTGAACAGGAACCAGAAGCTCTTTGCTCCTCCTGGATCACTGCTCCTTTGTGTTCTGCCACAGCTTTTAGTGGCTGAGCCAGGACTCAACCACGGTTTCCAGGCTCCGGGGACCTTTTGCCTCTATCACAATGTCTCTACTCATCAAGGTAGGTGACACTAGATGTACCCGGCAGGTTGCTTTGGACTTTCTAGGCCCCCTGGGATAATCCCTACTGTATTATGGAAGTGTCTAGAAAATGAAGGAAAGGGGGAGGTTCCCTTAGCTCAAAGCCCAAGGCCGGTCTAGCCACTTTCTGTAAAATCTCAAGTGTATCTTGTGCACCAACCAGTAAGTTCTGTCCTTTGGTACATGGTCCAGGTCCCAGGTGGAGGGAGTCTGGGGCCAGGGCCTTGGGAGAACTGTGCCCTCCAGGGTGGGACCTGATAACAGTGGGGGAAAGAAGAGGTGATGGGATTTTCAAGGGGTTCTGAAACAGTGCCTTGTGTATATCTTGTTTTGCTCTTCCTGAAGACTTCTCTTTATTCCTGAGCACGTGTTTGAAGCAAAGCAGAGGAGGTCTCTTATTGCTCCTTCTCATGCCTCAGGACTAGTTGTGGGCAGCCTAAGAATGGCAGATGCTGGGTACCCAGGCCAGTGCATGGAGGGTCGTCTGTCTGCAGGTGCAGGAAGAGAGGCGTAAAGGCATTACACCTAGGCTGTGTACCACGGTGCGGGCTTTGATATCTGTCTCTGTCCTCTGGTTCTGCCCAGGGTTTTGCAGCCCCCATAGGGTTCCTCCCACCGGAACCTCCACTTCCTATCTCCCATACCAACTCAGAGACCCTTAAGTTGGGTCCTGCCACCATCTCCCCAGCCTGGGAGTAGCTTGACTTCCCCTGGCTCATCTTCTCCCCACTTCATGCCAGTGAGATTCATAGAGTGCAAAGTACAAAAGGACCACCCTGGAAAGCTCAATGTCAGATGATGACCATGTCACCGGCAGCTCGATTCCTCTTGGTTTCAAAGCAGTTTCCACACAAACTTAGAGCAAAGCCACATGGTCGAGATATCTAGGGACCAGTGATTTTTCTTTGTTCTGCATTACTCATCTTGAAGAGGCCAAGGGGAAGGTCTGTTAGTGCTCAGAAGTTACCTGGGCGGCCTTACGTGCATATGTGAAGGGGCGAGTGGCCTAGGAAGTTCAAGAAATGGCCTTGGCATGCCCCTGAGGGATGCCAAATCCTCCAGCCTCATCATGGCAGGGAGATTGAGGTGAGCCTCTCCTTTCTCATCTTCGCTGAAGGTGAGCAGCTCCTCAATCCTCTGAGGTGACATCTTCTGTCCCAAGGGGCCCAGCTGGATATGTGTGGAGGTACATGATGGTTTGGATGAAAGACAGATGATACTGGCAACACGCTGAAGTTCTGAAGGCAGCCTACTCGTGGGAGTGGGTGGGAGCTCTCCGATGGGCAGAGGGCGCCATGTTATCAGAGTCTGCTTCTGCAATGACTGAAGTTTGGCTCTACTTTTTTTTTTTTCAATTGAAGTATAGTTGATTTATAATGTTGTGTTAGTTTCAGGTGTACAGAATAGTGATAGTGATTCAGTTATACATATATATACATATACAGAGTCTTTCCCTTTTTCCTATTCTTTTTCATTATAGGTTATTACGAGATACTGAATGGTTCTTCTTTATGGTGGGAGATCAAAGAAGCAGCCGGTTTTCAAAGTGGGGTCTCTATTGTGAAACAGGAGGTATATGGGAGCTTATGAGAGTGGGCACAGTTGAGGGGTTGGCAAAGCTCCCCCCTCCCCCAGAATGTCATAGATGAGCTAAGCCTTGTGGAAGGGGGAGGGCAAGGGGAAGGCGGGTGAGGATCATCCATTAGATCTTCAGACCAGAGGTGGCAGCTAGGAATTGTTCCCCAACGAGTCGCCGAGAGAATGGAGAATGACAGTAGGAAGGGTCCCTATCTCTAAACCTGTTTGGTCCCCGTCTTGTCACAAGCCACTCTGTTTCACGGCATCGTTTTGTCCCACTGAAGACAGGCTACAACTCCTTTTCCCCAGACAGACTGAGCCCGGAGCCGGGAGTGGATCTCACCCCCCCTCCGGCGACCGGGACACTCACCTGCACCAGGTCCGGTGTGAGGCGCTTGGCCTGCAGCCATTTCTGGAACCTCCCTGTTTTCCGCAGGACGCGCTCGATGCTGCAGGTCTTGGGGGCAGCTGCGGAGTCACAGATCCTCTGGTCCGAGATCTCGTTTTGGTGTTTGCTGACCAGCCTCGAGACCTCCACAGGGCGCCAGGTTTTGGAATCATCGGAGTAGTTGGCAGGGTAAGACGGCAAGTCATCCGGACGCAATCCGAGGTGGGAGTCCAGCCGCTCATCAAACCTGGAAGAATAGCCCTTTGCGGATCAGCCTGGGAGCCAGAGAGAGGGAGCAGGGACTCAGCAGGGCCCAGCCACAGTGCCGGAGCCAGCACAGCCCAGGGATGGGGAGACGGGGGACAACATCTGGTCTGATCCATTTTTTTCTCTTTAGATGGGGGTGGTCCAAACTCTTTTTGTGAGGTCTTAAAACCATAGCTCTTTTTTTTTTTCTTTAATAAAGATTCAGGTAACAATTCTGTTTTTTTTGGGGAGGGGAGGGAGGGTTATTTATTTATTTATTTATTTATTTATTTTTAACGGAGGTACTGGAGATTGAACCTGGGACTTCGTGCATGCTAAACATGGGCTCTACCACTGAGCTATATACCCTCCCCCCAAAACCCTGGTTCTTGAAGATGCTTATCGGCCTGCACTGGGGAGAGTTCTGCCTCTCCGTATCCGAACCCAAACAGCCCCATCAATTTTACTTTCGGCCCAAAGATTTAAGTGATCAGTACCAACCAAGTCTCAGGGAACAGTGGCTGTCAAAGGGTCGCCGAATTCAAAGCTATCTGGGATCCAGGGGATGTTTAATTCCACCCAATAGCCCGGCCAGGGGAGAGGTACTGCCTATTAGCATCTGATGATTTTTCTAAGCTCCACCTTGACCCTTTTCTCCAGTCTTTCCTTCAGCTGTGCACTGAAATTTCCATCAGGGAAGAATGCCGAATCTTCTGATTCATGTATGAAAAATTACTAAGAAAATGTTTATCTGCATTATTATTAATAACTGAGGGTTAGAGTGCAAATGAACATTAGGCTCATAAGATATATTGTGTATTTAGTTTCAATAAGATTCTTTAAATTCTTGGGGGAGGGTATAGCTCAGTGGTAGAGCGCATGCTTAGCATGCACAAGGTCCTGGCTTCAATCCCCCGTGCCTCCATTAAAATAAATAAATGAAAAATTTAAAAATAAACCTAATTGCCTCCCCCTCAATTAAAAAAAAAGGGATCTTTAAATTCCTATCATTGGGCATTACTGGGCAAGCTGGTAATAATGAGTTTTATAAGAATGAGCATTTTGATTATTTCTAAGCCCTAGATGGTCTCTTGTCCTCGCTTCTATGACACGGTTACCCTAAGAGACTGTAAGCTTTTCAAAGAAAGGGCTCTCACAGAAGCTGTCAGTAAGCACCTTCTGCAATGCAGGACTGTTCAAACCGCAGTGGAAGGAAGCACAAAGAATTCTGTTCAAGGACATGGCCACAGATCTGTTTAAAAAGACCAAACGCGGAAAACTTGCAAGGAGGCAATTTTACTGCAGTTTTTAGGATAACCATGGGAAATGATCCTCCCCCACCCCAGGAGGGTAAGGAAGGGCCTAGGGCCTCCAGGAGGGCCTGTCTGTTTCCTCCATCTGCTCTTGTTCATGGGGTTCAACCTCCCCGTCACCACCACCCTGCCTCAGGGCCCGAGACTAAGGATTTGTAATAGAGAATAACCTTTGTTTTGTTGGAGGTTTGCAGGGACACCATGACCTGCCCACGTGGGCGGCTGCAAGAACAAAGAATGCCTGCAGCAAGAAGTTTACAACAACCAACCACACCCCCTCCCTTGTTTTTTGTATAAAAGGAGCCTGTATTCTGACTAGAGCAGGATGGTTCTCCAAGACATCAGTCTGCCGTCCTCTCGGTCTGCCGGCTTTCCGAATAAAGTCGCTACTCCTTGCGCCAACAGCTCGTCTCCCGATTTATTGGCCTGTCGTGAGGCAAGCCGAATGAGTTTGGAGTCGGCAACAGATTTACAACTAGGGGGCTTTCTTAGATAAAAATAATAGCAATACACGTTTCTGAATCACTTTAGCAGCCACTTTGCTAAACACTTCATGTGCATCAATTCAGTTAAACATTTCAACCAACCTACGAGGTCAGTGCCGTTATTAAATACCACGCAGATGAGGAAACCGAGGCACAGAGAACTTCAGCAATCTGCTCAACGTCACACAGCCAGGAACCGAAGGAAGTGGCATTCAAGGCTCCAGAGGCTGTACCCTACACCATTTTGCTGCATCTTAGTCCTCTATCATCCATTTTATGAATAGCTTGTGGGAACATATTGGTAACATCATGAGGGGTTATAGCTAGCAGGGTCCTTAAGGATTCTTTTGTCCCTGTCCCTTGCTCCAGGGTCTTTTCAGGATGAGAACATTGAAGATGACTTGTCTGAAGAATCATAAACAACATAGTGACAGAGGACCCGATCTCAGGGATCTTTGTTTCCCAGTGGGTGGGGGTGGGACGGGGGGGGGGACTTCCTGCCCTGTAGGGTACGCTTTTTTCCCCCAAAATAGATTAGATTTGGTTTTTATTGTAGAGCACATGTATCAGGGAAAAGGGCTGCACACACAACTACAAATCATTTTGGGGGGAAAAAAGCTGTAAAAGAAATCAAAACTCTGCAACTGCTTTATTTAGTTAACGCAGTCCTGCTTGCGGAATCTACGCTGGCTAAGGAGTTCTGGCCCCTGAGAGGGGCTTCCTGCTGGTGGGCACCCCAGCTGTCTGCAGCCTCTGTAAGGCTAGGCCCCCAGCCCCGGGGTGGTGGCAGCCTGGGGGCTGGGAGGGCCTCTGCGCTCAGCAGGTCTGAGTCTTGACCCCAGGCTGGCAAGGAAACTTTCCTCCTGAACCCAGATCAGCAAAACCTTGCAAACCCTTTGAGGATCTGAATGGGTGGAAACTGCCAAAGACTTGGCTTTTTTTCATTCATTTTTTAAAAAAAATTTAAGTTTATTTTTTGTGGGAGGAGGTAATAAAGTGTACTTATTTATTTTTTTAATGAAGGTACTGGGGATTGAAACAAGCATGCGCTCTACCACTGAGCTATACCCTCCCCTCTCGTTATTATTATTTTTAAAACCCCTTCCCTGTCACTGAAACCTCGTCTGCGGGCCTGAGCTCTTGCCTCGGAGGCATGCTGTAAGCGGATGGAAGAGGTGGGGGCCCTGTTATGGGGATGATGCGGGGACAAGGCCTGAGCTGGCCTGTGGAGGAGAAAAGAAGGGGAAAGGAAAAAGCCAGAAGACCAAAGGAATAAAGGAAAACTCCGAACAAAAGAAAAAAACCCTCCTATTACACCTTTTCCTGTCTTCTTTTCTTGTCCCCTCTCCCGAGGAGGCTCCACCAAGAGGACAGAACTGACTTGGCAGGTGAGCTGTGCACGTTCAGGGGATGCTCGGTGCGTGTTCAGCAGTGGCTCAAGGCATCCCATCAGGACCAGTTGAGGACAAAGAAGCGGGTTCACAGGCCACATTTCGCTCCCATTCCAAATAGTAATAAATTTATGGTGCTCAATGAGAAAAAATGAATATTCCTACAACTCTGAGTACCTCCTTGATTGAATGCCAGTGAGAAAATGGGCCCTGGTTTTAGTCACCAAAATGTGAATATCCTGGCATTTGGAAAACCACAAAACAGAGACGGAGTTCTGTTCCTCCTTTCTGAACTGAGATCATGGGCACGTTCGAAGTGAGGCCGGCTGAGTTTCTTATTGGTTGGAAAAATGCACGAGCAAGAATATAGGTTCCCAGAGGTGGAAGGAAGCATGAAGGTCACGTGATCCCTTCCCCCAAAACCCTTCAACATGGAGATGGGGGTGGAGTGACAGTGTTGGAATAAAAATAAAATACTCTCTTCTTTTGTCTACTTTGCATGCTTGCATCCAGTCAAACATTAAGTTTGGAGCTATGCCTTCCTAAATATTTCATGCCTCTCTTCCCTCTCCCTCATCCCTCAGCTCTGCCCAGGACCCTTAAAACATCCAGCATCTTCCCCAAACTCTCCAGACACAATTCATACTTCTTAGAGCAGTTCACACTGCTTTTCTTAGGCCCATCACCTCCTGCTCCCCTTACAAGCTTGCTTTGGTCTCACCAAACCACTGACCATCCTTGGCTAAGCCATATCGTTTTGGGCCTCCAAGCCTTCACTCACCTTGTCCTATGCTGATCCCTTTGTCTGAGACATTTTTGTCTTCTTTCTCGCCTGGATAATTCCTCCCCAACCCATTAAAACCCAGACAGGCATTATCTCTTCTGATTCTTACTCCGTCGTCCCTGCGGCTGAGATAGGTTCCCTCTTACCCTGTGTAGGACATTTTATATAGTCCTCATGTACTGCTTTAATCATTGGTTCATGGCTCTTGTCTTCTCAGTAGAAAGTAAACGCCTTCAGGGCCAGGATTGGGCC
This sequence comes from Vicugna pacos, assembly GCF_048564905.1. NCBI lineage: Eukaryota > Metazoa > Chordata > Mammalia > Artiodactyla > Camelidae > Vicugna > Vicugna pacos. The sequence continues at coordinate 37,237,046 of NC_133023.1, forward strand.
TCTTTCAACTTTGTAACTCAGTACCTAGCAGGGTGCTTCGTATTGAGTTAGTACCCAACACATTTTAGTTGGATGGATGGGTATTTGAATGAATAAATGGATAAATGAGTAGAGGGATACAGGGAGGGCTGGATGGGATGGACAGAGTAGTGGTTGGGTGAAAAAATGCATGGAAGAATACCTGGATGAACAGGTGGATGGATGGATGCATGTTTGGATGACTGCTGTGTAGACGGATATTTTTGCCTTAAGCTCTGGGACCCTGAAGGTCCCAAGACCTCTGAATTGATTTGAGAAAGTGAATTAAAGGTATAATTACTATCACCTTCTGTGGTGAAGGAGACAGACAAGGGCAAGGGAGAAGGGAAGGCAAAATCAAGCCTGATGGTTTAATTCTTTTGCTGTGAGTCCTCCACCACTCAGATGTGTTTAAACATTCTTTAAGATCTTGGGAGTAGGCGGTGGGGCTGTAAGTTCAAGTGGATACAGTAAAGAAGGCAAAGTAAGGTATCCATCCTGGAAGAGCCCAGGAATCCTTTGGAGTGATTCTGATCAGAAATACTGCCATAAAGTACTCCATCCTCCACCCTTTCCCCCTACTTGTTACCTGCATATCCCAAGTCCTGATCAATCAGACCCTGGTAGATCTTACCAGTTTAAGTGGCCCTTTAGGATTTTCTATATAGGGATATTTTCAGGAGGAAGAATCTGTCAATCAGGTTGACTCATTTTTCCAGCTTCCCTTAATTTTTTCATTGAGGATTTGAAAGTCAACATGGAACGCATGGGGAAAAAAAGGTACTGAAAATATTCAAATGGTCAAAGATCATTGGCTGAGTACCAGAAGCCTCCAAATCATCTTTAGCATTCTTACCAAAGAAAAGATAGGGAAAGAAGGAAAGGTGACATCTATCTCCCAGTCACGTGTCTTCCGTCTACCCAACCACGCCGGGAAGCTCAAACTCTCTTGTTTGTTGCTGAGCAACAAGCATTGGCCAGTCCTTAAGGAGGACAAGCTAATGCTTGCCTGGCTATAGCATTTCAGTCTAACACCTGAAAGTTTCGGATGAGCTTTTTTCTTAAGGTCTCATCATGATCATTTACAAAAGTGGAGACATGTTTGGAGATGAACAAGAACAAGACAAACAAACACACAACTGGAAAGCGCGGCAAAGGATGTGAACTTAGAGACAAAGAAGAAATACAAATGGCCAAGAAGCCTGAAAAAAGGGCTCAGCTCAGACATACTGAGAAGGAAGACAAAGTAAACATGGCCGTCATATTCAACATTTCGGAGTATGCAAAAAGTAAGTTCTATGGGTAGAGGTCTCCATTTGGCTATATCTCACAATCCTAAAGATTTGCTATTATTTTTTTGCCCTGGAAATTTCACTTTTAGGAATTTGTTATAGGAATTAGTCACTGATGTGCATAAAAGTCTAGCCACGGGGATGTTCAACATGGCTCTGTTTATAATAATGAAAAGTGAAAAAAAAATCTAGCTGTCTCACAGGAGTGGATTAGTTAAATAAATTCTGATTGATTGATACAATTGAATACCACGAAACCACTAAAACTCAAACTACGGCAAAGAATAGTTAATGTGAACGGGGAGGGTGTAGCTCAGTGGTAGAGTGCATACTTAGCATGCACGAGGTCCTGGGTTCAAATAAAAATTTAAAAAATTAAAATAAATAAACCTAATTATCTCCTCAATAAACCAACCAAACAACAACAACAACAAAAAAGGTACTGTGGAAAAGTTTTCCTGATATACTGTTACATAAAAGTTTACAAAGGAGTATGCATAGTATGATCATATTTTTGTTGAAAAAATTTTTAATCGACACTTAGAAAAAAAGGTGGTAAGGATCATACACCAACATGTTCACTAAGGAGTGATCTTTAGGTGAAGAATTTTTATTTTGTGTTTTCTTTAATCAATATTTCCTGAAAATTTGAAAATAAAGAGATACCACTTTTAAAATAAGGAAAATGGTATTTACAGTGTAGACAATAGAACTATAAACAAATCCACGTTCCCAGACCTGCTCACTGCCCCTCTCTGCTTCCTTGCCCTGAGGATGTGACTTCTCAGCATAAAGCACTCCAAACCCCCACCTGCCCCGCCTGGTCTTTTCCTGCTGGTATCTGACACTTCCCTTTCAGGCAGGCGCACATGGAAAATCAATTCTGAGGGAGCTGAAGTAATATCCTGAACTCGACTGGAACACAAACCTATTTGGGGGAATGCTTCCTGCATTTGGCCAATATTTGCCTGGAAAGAAAAACCTCATTGATTTCCACGTGGTAAAAAGTCCACTGTAAGATTCAAATACGCGTGTTTACTTATCTGGAGGAGGATGTGAACTCGGAGCTCTTTCTCAGTCAAATCCCTTGATTTCCCTCCCTCCTATCTTAAAATATGTCCGTATTCTCACTGCCTTCTTCCCCCAAGGAATCAGTCCCACTTCATGTGTGTTTTCGGTCCTCTCCATCCCAGTTTCTTAGGTGGGCAATCTTGCGTTCATTTTCAACATCTCCATTTTTATTTCCTCTCCCAAAATTGAATTGGTCCACAAAATGATGCTCTAGCTGAACCCACTTGCACCCTTCCTGCCCTGCTTTGTTCCCAAAGACCTTTCTCTTGGACCAGGAGACCTGGTCTGGCCACCCCTTCCAACATCACCACGCCATTCTCATACGACTTTCCGTAAGATCTTGGTCCCCACCCTACTTAACACCCTCACCATTGCCTGCAACAGAGCCTCCCCAGTTGGAGATCTTTCAACTTTTCAACGTTCAAAATACCTTAAGAAATGGTCTCATGGGAAAAGTTCACATCAACTTCATATACTATCTACCATCTCACAAAAGAAGTTCAGCATTTTTATTGGTATTTTTCCATTTGTTATTTCTGTTTAGTAACTTAGTTAAATAGTCAAATGTGTCTTTGGTTTATACAGATTGGAAACAAAATTATTGTAAATTAATTTTCTTTGGTCACCAAATCTCACAAGCCAGAGGCAGGTCGTTGGGGGAGAGCATAGGAGAAGGGGCCTACTATAAATGGTCTTTACTATGGAAAACACTGGGAACCACAGGCCCCCAGATTAAGATCCCAATTCCTTGGTACGGCATTCAAGGCCCCCTGCCCCATCTGCCGCTTCCAGCCTCCTCCTTTGGCCACGCCTCCACATGTGCCCCATATTCCAGCCACCAAGTACTCCCCAACTCTTCCCACACCTCTGGGCCTTTGCTTAAGCTGATCCTTCTACCTTAAGCCCCTCTCCTCCCCCTACATTTCAGCTCATCCTTCAAGGCCTTGCTCAGAACCCCTCCCCAGGGAGAAGCCTTTTCCCAGTCCCCATTTGGAATTAACGTCCTCTCCCTGGAGCTCCCTGAGGTCCTTTACACTTCGCTCCCGGCCTGCGTTGAATCAGGCTTTATTATTATTATTTGTCACACTGTTCCCCACCCCTGAGCCCCTGGAGGGCAGTGACCAGAGTGACAGCAATGTCATTACAGCACGTGCTGGGTCTTGGCCGTAGGAAAGGCTCATTGACCATGTGTTCCAAAATGTGGGACCATTTTTTTGGTGAGAGCCACGTGCATGGAGATTTCCTCAACTTAGGATTTCCTCTGATCAAGGCAACATCTCACAACAGAAACCTGGTGCAGAAGCTTTGGAGCAAACCGCGTGGGTTTGCACCCCAGATCTGCCACTGATTAAGTGGTGACCTGGGGCCAGTCATTGAACCTTACCGTGTCTCAGTTCACTCTCAGAATCATGGGTGCAAAACACTAACTCCCAGGATTGTTGTGGGGAGAAAAATCAAAATAGCTTTCAAATGCCTGTCACATAGCCAGCTTTCTATAAACTTGATTTCCCTCCCACTATGAGAAATGAACTTGATAAACTTAATCATCCCAGGCTACTCCAGTCATAAAGAAGAAACAGTTAAGCTCCCATTTCAAAAGGAAACGTTGGATTTAGCATTTAGAGCTGGAATTTGGCTTCACACCTTACCACCCCCCACACCCCAACTTTAACCCATTACCACTATCTGATTCAATGGCCTCCCACCCATAAATTACAACCTGCCTTGTTTTCCAGAAACTCCTGGACGTTGTCACGTGAAGGGAACGGAACTGTGCCCCTCAGAGTTATCTGATTGAGATTCTGACCTTATTTCTTCTTTAAAGAACTTCTTGCAAATAGATGTCCCGATGCAGGCATTACATTTATCAAGACCGAGGAAAGTCCTTCCAAAATTGTAGCTGATTCGGACTCGGGGCACCAGAGAAGGAGCGAGAGAAGCCGGCGAGGAGGCAGAATAGCTCAGGCTGGAGACCCACAACAGCAGGGCCGGCCAGCCCAGGCGGAGGCCGGCAGCCTCAGGCCCCAGCCAGGGCTCCATCACCGGCTCAGGACTCCAGCTGCAGCCCTCGGCTGCCCACTTAGGGCTGCACAGAGGCAGGTCTTGGCAAAAGAGAGAGGGCTGGCTTCAGGGCGTTGACCCCATCCCAGCTTCCCGGGTTTCTGTTGGAGGATGCTGAGGAGCTCGGGGCTACCGAGGCTGGGGAGGAGGTGAGGAAGTCCATGGAGGATGCTGATAACACAGTTTCCAGAGTTATTCTTCCTCTGCCCTGGGGCCGCTGCCGCAGGCTGGGGAGGGGCCGACTGGCAGATTTCAGAGAGGACAATGGCCAGGGCTTCCCTGTGCTGTCCTTTTGACAAACACAGGATATCCTGGCTGGGCAGAAAAGGTCCATGCAGGATGTATGTCTGACCTGGTTTCCACCTGGGAGTTTCAAAGAATCCTGAAGGCCTCCGCCTTCCACTGTTTTAATCATGGGTGTACCTGTCCCTGTGGGTCATACACACACACCTCCCCCTCCCCCTCCCCACAGTGGATAACTTGGCCTACCCCTTAACCAGCCATATTTGGCCATAAAATAACTAGAAGTCACTTGGCTGGCCATTAAGTGGTACATTTGATACTGATTTAAAAGGTGAAGCCTTTTTACTGCTTGGGGAGTCGAAAAACTCAAGTTTGCTTCCGCTGATCTGAGAAGAAAGGGGAGGAAAGGTCCCGGTGGCCTCTGGTGTGATGAGAACACACCGGAAAGATCCTTCTGCCTGCACCCAGCTGTGTCCATCCCTCTCCCCCATGCCTCAAAGTCCCTCTTTACCACCCTGCCACACTTGTCAGTGGCTGGCTTGACTTGGTGGAGATACACTGCCTCGGGGTTGCCTTCCTCCTGACACCAAGATAAGATCTGATACCAAGCAAGACCTTGGGGGCATCCCCACCCCCTGCCTCTTGTTTATAGAGGAGCTGGCGTCTCCCAGGCCTCCCTGAGTCGCAGAAGAGCAGGCTCAGACAGTTGATTAGGATAGGCCTCCAGGCACTAGGGGATGGCCACGACTCTGACCACCTAGCTCAACGATTAACTGAGATTACTCCCCCATTTCCTTTTAAAACTTTCATGGCTGAACAGAATGTTTGGAGATGGTTTTTTTGGAGGGTGGGCGGGATGCTGAGTCCACCGGATTGCAGGCATTCTGATTGAAAGCAAACTTTCTTTTTCTTACCAAGGCTGTTGTCCCCAGGATCATACCCCTGCCCCTCCCTCAAATAGAAACCAATTACTCTTATCTAAGTCCCAGGAGGCAGCTGCCAGGAGAAGAAACAAGAACTGGTTAGAACCAACGCCCAAGAAGGTGGAGGATTTGACTTCCAGTGGACCTTGAGCCTCATTGTAATATATTAGCACCAGCACCATGACAGTTGACGATTGCCATGACAACCACCAGCAAAGCCTGTACAAGGACTGATTGGCTCCATCACTCCCGGAAGGAGGACGCGATGACAGAAGCCTCCCATAAAAGTCCACATGTCCTGACCCAGATGGGAGCTGTCTCTACCGGCCATCTTGGCTGACAGCTCCCTCCTTGAGTACTTCCTTTCTCTGCTCAAGTGCTTTTCTTCCATTTTCCCTTCTGAGCAAATAAAGTGGCTGTTCATTTCATCCCTCTGCCTCCGTTTCTCGAATTATTTCACAGCCAGTGGCAAGGACCCACACTTTGGTAGGCTTCCTAATTTAGGGGTCCCTCCATCTGCTAACAGGTCCATAGCATGGAGCAGATGGAAGTGCCAATTTAAGAATATGTAGTGAGAGCTTATGAGGACCAAATCAGGGAAGGCAGGCTTGGGTTGGGAGAGGGGGAAACGGAGGTAAAAGTAGGGGCTGGGGAGGGCCTTTGAAGAGCTGGGGAGTTTTGCTAAGATTCATGGGAAGAGTAGGGTAAGGGCAGGTCTCTGATGGTTAAATGTACTTAGTAGTTAATTGTGTATCCTCGGTGAAATGTGGCGTTTGTTTTTTATTGTGGAGTTGTGAGGATTCCTTATAAATTTTAGATTCTATTTCTTTGTTGGCTATGTGGCTTGCAAATATTTTCTCCCAGGTGGTGACTTGTCCTCCATCTCAATAGGGTCTTTTGCAGAGTGAAAGTTTTTAATTTGGTTAAGGCCAGCTTGTTAATTTTTCCTTCTATGGACCATGCTTCTAGTGTTAAGTATAAGGACTCTTCACCTAGCTCTTGGTCCCAAAGATTTTCTCCTATGGTTTCTTAGAAAAATTTCATAATTTTACATTGACGTCTATGATTCATTTTGAGTTAATTTTTATATAGGAGATGATTAGGTCAAAGTTCTTATTTTTCTTGAAGGGTGTCCAACCCCTCCAGCATCATTTGTTAAAAAGACTAGCCTTCTTCCATTGAAGTACTTTTGTGACTGTCAAAAATCAGTTTCTCCGCTAATTAGTGACGTTGAGCATCTTTTCATGTGCCTATTGGCCATCTGTATGTGTTCTTTGGAGAAATGTCTATGTAGGTCTTAGGCCCATTTTTTGATTGGGTTGCTTTTTTGATATTAAGCTGTATGAGCTGTTTGTATACTTTGGAAATTAAGCCCTTGTCAGTCACATTGTTTGCAAATATTTTCTCCCATTCTGTAGGTTGTCTTTTCGTTTTGTTCCTAGTTTCCGTCTTTAATTTTCCTGACCAGGACTTCAAAATCACTAGTAATACTTTACAATGCGGAGACCTCTGTAGTTTCATGAAGTGCTTTCACATTTATTGTCCATAAGAATCTTGTAAGAAACTTGTGAAGGAAGACTCAAAGCTAACTGAAGAAACTGAGGTGTAGAGATGCGTAATGGACAACTGAAGTCACTCCAACTGAAGTAAATGCCAGACCTGAGGCTTGAACTCAGCTCCTCTGAAGCATAATAACAGCGCACCATCTGCTCTACCACAGCGCCTCTCAAGACGTGGCTTGAGTTTGTACTGGTGGTTTCAGGGAGTCTAACTTGCCTTCCCAGATGTGCAGAAGTGGCGCTGGGTTCTCAGAAGGCTTTCCACGCATTTTGACAACATACCCAAGGAACACGGTGAACTTCAGAATCAGCCACGTGGGACTAGCCTGTGCCCTCTCTGCTCTACCCATCGGGGACTACTATGCAAATTGCTGACACCTGTGAAGATCTGTATGATGTCACGAAGTGTCAGCGACTTCAGATGTCCCGGACTCACCATAAGAGAGGTTGCCATTGGGCTTCTTAATACGGTTTCTCTTCCTTCTTCCATCGTGTGTTATTTTTCTCCATTCACCATCACTGTCATGAGGCTGATTTTAATTTCTCTCTGCTTTCTTATCCTGCCTTCCCTTTTGAAGTTTTCCCTTCCATCCTGCAAAGACAAAAACAAAACAAGGTAAAAACAAGAACAAAAATAAAAATGCTATTTCCTCTCCAGTAAACTAGCTCTTAGAAGATGTTCCTCAAAGCCTGCCACCTCTCCTGAGACCAGGAGACCAGTTTGTATCTATAGTATTCCCAGTGATGCGTGGCTCAGGCAGGAACGCAAACCTAGACACGCCCATCAGGCTGTTGGAAGCCTTCCTACGTTGCCCATAACCTTTAAGTAGGAAGAGACATGGTTGTGGCTTCCATGACAACTCTGCCCTGAACAGCTCATAAAGCTGACCTTTTGAAACTTAGGTTGCTGTAGAATCCAGGCCACCTTCTGCCTCTAGGTTTGTCCTTTGATGGTGGACACTTGGTTCTTTCCCAGAGAGGGAGGAAAGAGAAGGAACACTTGAAGAGCTTGGGTTACTTTTTCAAAAATTGTGTCCCTTTTTTTTTTCAAGTATAAAACAATACACCTTCAACAACTTCCTTCTGTATAGCGCAGGGAACTATATTCAATATCTTGTCATAACCTATAATGAAAAAGAACATGAAAATGAATATATGTATGTACATGTATGACTGAAGCATTACGCTGTACACCAGAAATGGACACATTGTAAACTGACTATCCGTCAATAAAAAAAAGCAACACATCTTCTTAATAGAAAACTTGGTAGATGGAAAAAATTAAAGTAAATGTTAACAGTTATAGGTATGAACTTGAACATTTTTTTTCAATGCATTTATACCTAACTTGCTTTTTAACTTAAAAATACACTGAAATTTCTGTGTCATGAAACATTTTTCCTAAAGGTAGATTTTTCATGGGTGTATAGTATGGGCCATAATTTATTGAACCAGTCCTGATTATTAAGACAGCTGTTAAAAATGACACAGGGTTAAAACAATTATACAGGATTTGATTTCTCAAGCTGCAAAGTTTCAAAACAAACATTTTATTTTCATTCTTGAAATCCTTGGGAAGGTATATCAGATAGAGTATCTTTAACTGGAAGTAACAGAATATTGCTACTAATATTTGCCCTAATATTACAAAATACATTATCTATGTGAGAAGTCCGGAGATTAAGCGGGCTCCAGCAGCTCAAATATGTCATTGAGGAGATAGGATCTTATCATCTCTCCACTTTACATGTTAGGTGTGTCCGTTTTCCGACCAGGTTGGCTCCCTTGCTCATAAGGTTTTGTAGTTTGGGGCATCACATTCATACATGTCAACTTCCAGCAGAAGAATAGGAGACACCTCTCTTTTTCTTGGAGCAAGGAGCTGTTTCCCAGAATTCTCCCTTCAGATCTCATTGGCTAGAACTGGATCAAATCCTACCCCATCACTGTGAAGAGGACTGAGATTACCATGTGGGAGAACATTTTTTTTTTTGCAGAGTGGGCAGCTAATCCCAAACAAGGTGTGGTTAGGAAGGAAAGAAGTAGGGGAAATGAATGCTGGCTAGTGTCTTGGTTTGGGTGCCCTAAGAACAAACTTTGAAACGAGAATCTGAGGATTGAGAGGTGACCTCAGGAAACACTGATAGGGGAGGAGAGAGCTAAGATAGGGAAATAAATTTAGAAAAAAAAAAAAGAACCGAAAAGAAAAAAAAAAGGTGGGAGGGTAGAGCTCAGTGGTTGAGCACATGCTTAGCATGCATGAGGTCCTGGGTTCAATTCCCAGAACCTCCATAAAAGAAAAAAGAAAGATCTGGGAAGTGAAAGAAGCCAGAAGAGTACATTGCCAAGCCAGCTACCACTGTGGACAACCAGGGTTCAGTCCTGCTGGGGAATTCTGGGAGATAGTGGAGAGCGTACACCTCAGCGTTATTCTGATTGAGGAGCAGGGAGCTGGGATTTTTCCAGACCAACTCTCATCCGCCATTGGTTGAGGGCTGCTCTAGCGGGTATTAACTCCATGGTAGTTCCAGCCTGCCCCACATAGGCTGTCAGTAGTTGGAGGAAGGTCTCAGGCTAAGTGTTGCAGTGTCTGAGGTTGGAAGCCACCAGTTAGGATGGGAAGGAGAGAAGTGCCAAGGGCAGGTGGGCTGGGCATCCAGTTTCCACCAAGGTGAGAAGTCAACAGTGTGTACGACCGACCGTAGGCACGGAGGGGATTACCTCAGGAAAGCCTTTCATCTTGCAGTGTCAGGGGTTAATACAGCAGGAGGAATCACAGAACTTCAGAGCTGGAAGTCATTTTAGCAATCCCGTGCCACTTTAACTGGGGCCAAGAGAAGTCAGTTGATGAGCAGATCCTGGGATAGGAATGCAAGGGGATACTAGTGTTTAGAGCACTGGCAGAGCCGGAGTATTAATTTTTTGGCAAGAATTTGAGATTTCAAATGTTGAAGTTGTTATTAAGGGAACCACTCAGAATTCTGTTATACTTCCTTAGATCTGTTTTTACAATTTGAGTTGGGTTTATTTTGAATTATAGTATACATAGGTAGGATATTTAATAATTTTAGGACTCTGGGCTTCTTCTGAAGTTCTTGACCTAGACTTAAACCCAGGGCTCAGTCTAGTGAACACCCCCTACACCAAAGGGAGGACTTGACTCCTCTGCCCCCGTGGCTGCTGTCAACACCAGGCTCAAATGGGCCTGGGGCCACCTTGTTCTTCTGAGAGTCGTGTCTTCCAGACTGACTCAGCGTCAAGAACTGAGCTGCTGAGTGGGAAGATGCATGTGGAGGAGCCTCGGTGTTTCTTGAAGTGTGCTCTGTGAAAAAGGTCTGCAAGAATGCTCATAGGTTTTACAAGAATAAAGACTTCTATGGTTGCACAAATGTGGTTTTTGCTGCTGTTGTATTTAACTGCAGGGCTTTTTAGAGCTCTTGAAATGTCAAAATGGTCTAAGAAATTCCAAGAGAAGGGACTAGGGGACTAGTATGCAATGTTTCCTCCAAGTTTTTTTTTTTAAATTGAAGTATAGTTGGTTTACAATGTTGTGTTAATTTCTGGTGTACAGCATAGTGATTCGGTTATACATTTTATATATATTCCTTTTCATTAGAGGCTATTACAAGGTATTGCGTATAATTCCTTCTGCTATACAGTAGGACCTTGTTGTTTATCTATTTTTTGTTTTTTAAATTTTAAAAATTATTTTTTATTGAAGTATAGTCAGTTACAAAGTGTCAATTTCTGGTGTACAGCATCGTATTTCAGTCATACATATACATACCAGCCAGAATGGCCATCATTGAAAAGTCTACAAATGGTAGATGCTGGAGAGGGTGTGGAGAAAAGGGAACCCTCCTACACTGTTGGTAGGAATGTAGTTTGGTGCAGCCACTATGGAGGACAGTATGGAGGTTCCTTAAAAAACTGAAAATAGACTTACCACGTGATCCAGCAATCCCACTCCTGGGCATATATCCAGAGAAAAATAAAATTCAAAAAGACACATGCACCCCAATGTTCATAGCAGCACTAAGTACGATAGCCAAGACATGGAAACAGCCTAAATGTCCATCAACAGGTGACTGGGTAAAGAAGATGTGGTATATTTATACAATGGAATACTACTCAGCCATAAAAAAGAATAAAATAATGCCATTTGCAGCAATATAGATAGACCTGAAGACTGTCATTCAAAGTGAAGTGGGCCAGAAAGAGAAAGAAAAATGCCATATGACATCATTTATATGAAGAATCTAAAAAGTAATAATAATAATAAAGACACAAATGAACTGATTATTATTTTGATTTCTTGAATATGTGTAAGCACATTTGACTGTCCTTTATGATTGTATTATTGCATTCTGTTGATTCTTATTTAGTAGTTGGCTTTATTCCTTTGATAACGATGTAAGTTTAAAAAGCTAAAGATCTAATCTGTTCTTAGAAACAATAATCAGTACATATACGTAAACTAAAAAAATGTGCAGTATACTGTATATATGTATTTACATGCAATATAATGTGTCTGTGTAGTTGAACTGTAATAATTCTACCTAATAAAACTGGAAAAAAATTTATTATTTTTTAGTGAAGTATAGTCAGTTTGCAAGGTTGTATCAATTTCTGGTGTACAGCATCATGTTTCAGTCATACATATACATACATATATTTCTTTTCATATTCTTTTTCATTATAGGTTACTACAAGATATTGAATATAGTTCCCTGTGCTCTATGTAGAACCTTGCTGTTTATCTATTTTATATATAGTAGTTTGTATCTGCAAATCCCAAACTCCCAGTTTATCCCTCCACCCCCTTTTCCCCTCTGATAACCATCAGGTTTTTTTTCCTATGTCTGTGAGTCTGTCTCTGGTTTGTAAATAAGTTTTTGAACAAGGAACTCTTTTTAGAAGAAACTTTCCAGGCTCATGTTGCTCATACCCCTTCAGAAATGCTAAGATAGTTCCTACCTGACCAGGCTGCCTGTGAAAATCTTAGGTTGCCTGATTCCTCCCATAGTAGGGAAAGCTCTGGATGGGGAATTGAGGTCTGGGCTGTGCTCTCTTTTCCAGCAGGACACGGCGTTACTGACCGCTGTTATAAAGTATATTTGTGCTAAGTTTTCTAGGAGCGGTTGAGGGTTTGTATCAGTCCAGCTATAGTTGCTTACTCTGCTTGTCTTATGATCAAAACCAGATGACTTGTACCAGGCAGAATGTGAAATCTGATGAGCCACAGAGGTTATGGTCCAACGAGTGGAACAAACTTCAATGGCCCCTGAGGACCTGAGACTGGGGACAATCCTTTCGGCTTCTTTTAATTGTTTCCTAACTGCCTTCTCTTGGAAAAAGCTTCTGGCTCTGCATGAGATCAACCAATTAGCGTCTTCTAGTTGCCAGGCCTTTTGCTCGGCAAAGAGATGAGCGCCAACAGGCAGACTCTTTGCAAAGTTGCCAAGGATGGTTGGAATGTGATCTTAGCAGCAGACCATCAGGCTGGGATGGGCCCTCGGTGCTTTTCTTTACAAACTTCTCATTCCCAAACCATTTCCAGACTGCAGTTTCCTTTCCTTACTTGTGACACAGTCAGAAGAGGCAGCTTTTCGCTGTAGGGGAACGAATCTGAGTTCTGTGCCTTGATTCTTTGTTGGATGAGAAAGAGTTGGAATGGATTGGGCTGCCCCAGCCAGCTCCTCACAGGTTTGAACTATCAGATACACAAACTACGTAGGGGTCCCCTGGCTAATGGTCACAGGTACATCCTCTGGACGTGGCTTACCATCATTTGTAGAGTTGGCCAATATGATAGCTGGAAAGAACTTTGTAGCCCATGACACTTGCATTAGTCATGGGCCTTCAACTTGGCAAAAAGATTCTTCAACATGAGAGAAGGGAGATGTGACATTTCATAAGGCAGCTTTGGTTCTTTCTTTTTTATGATGTACAATATAATGATTTGACTTACATACATCATGAAATGGTTACCATAATAGGTTTGGTGAGCATCCATCATCTCATAAAGATACAACATTAAAGAAATAGAGTAGTATTCCATTGAATAAATATACCACATCTTCTTTATCCAGTCACCTGCTGATGTACATTTATACAATGAAATACCACTCAGCCATAAAAACCGACAACATAACACCATTTGCAGCAACATGGATGCTCTTGGAGAATGTCATTCTAAGTGAACTAAGCCAGAAAGAGAAAGAAAAATACCATATGAGATCGCTCATATGTGGAATCTAAAAAACAAAAACAAACAAACAAAAACAAAGCATAAATACAGGACAGAAATAGACTCATAGACAGAGAATACAGACTTGTGGTTGCCAGGGGGGTGGAGGGTGGGAAGGGATAGACTGGGATTTCAAAATTGTAGACTAGATAAACAAGATTATACTGTAGAGCACAGGAAAATATACACAAAATCTTACGGTAGCTCACAGAGAAAAAAATGTGACAATGAATATATATATGTTCATGCATAACTGAAAAATTGTGCTGAACACTGGAATTTGACACAACATTGTAAAATGATTATAAATCAATAAAAAATGTTAAAAAAGTAAAGAAATAGAAAAAAACCACTTTTTTCTCCTTTGTGATGAGAACTCTTACGATTTACTCTCTTAACTTTCATATATAACATACCACAGTGTTAATTACCTTTATCATGTTGTACATTACATCCCTAGTACTTATTTGTCTTATATCTGGAAGTCTGTACCATTTGACTAACTTCATCTAATTCCCTCTCCCCACCACCTTCTGCCTCTGATAGCCACAAAGCTAATCTATTTTTCTATGTGTTTGTTTTTCGAAGTAAAATTGACCTACAATACAACATTAGTTCTTGGTACAAACACTACTGATTTGATACATCTACACATTTCAAATGACCAGCATGATACGTCTAGTTATCGTCTGTCACCATGCAGAGATACTACATCTGACTATATTCCCCACTCTGTACATTTCATACCTCCAACTCATTTATTTTGTAACTGAAAGTTTGTACCTCTTAATCTCCCTCACCTATTTCACTCATCCCCCCACCTCCTCCCCTCTGGCAACCACCAGTTTGTTTTCTGTATCTATGAATCTGTTTCTGTTTAGTTATATTTGTTCATTTGTTTTGGTTTTTGTAGATCCTACATGTAAGTGAAATGATACAGTGTTTGTTTTTCTCTGTCTGACTTATTTCACTTGGCATGATGCCCTTGAGGGCCAACCATGTTGTTGCAAATGGCAAGATTTCATTTTTTTATGGCTGAGTAGTATTCCACTATATATATATATAATAGCTTCTTTATCCATTCATCTATTGATGGGCACTTAGGATGCTTCCTATTGTAAATAATGCTGTAGCTATGCATGTATCTTTTCAAAATACTGTTTCCATTTTCTTCAGATAAATATTCAGAAGGGAAATTGTTGGATCATATGGTAGTTCCAGTTTTAATTTTATGAAGAATGTTCATACTGTTTTCCACAGTGGCTGCACCAATTTACATTCCTAACAGTGAATGAGGGTTCCCTTTTCTCCACATCCTCGCCAACACTTATTTCTTGTATTTTTGATAATAGCCATTCTGACAGGTGTCAGGTGATATCTCATTGTGGTTCTGATTTACATTTCCTTGATAATTAGTGATGGTGAACATCTTTTTATATGCCTGTTGGCCACCTGTATGTCTTCTTTGGAAAAATGTCCATTCAGGCCCTCTGTCCATTTTTTAAGACCCAGGTTTGTTTTTTTTTTTTTGATGTTGAGTTGTATGAGTTCTTTGCATATTTTTGATATTAACCCTTTTTTGGATATATCACTTGCAAATATCTTCTCCCATTCAGTAGGCAGCCTTTTCATTTTGTTGATAGCTTTCTTCACTGCGCAATAATATTTTAGTTTGATGTAATCCCATTTGTTTATTTTTGCTTTTGTTTCTCTTGCGTGAGAAGACATATTCCAAAAAATATTGCTAAGGCCAATGTCAAAAAACATACTGCCTTTGTTTCCCTCTAGAAGTTTTATGGTTTCAGGCCTTACATTTAAGGCTTTGATCTATTTTGAGTTTATTTTTGTATATGGTGTGAGGAAATGTTCTAATCTCATTATTTTGTATGTAGCTGTCCAGTTTTCCCAGCACCACATATTGAAGAGACTGTCTTTTATCCATTGTGTATTCTTGCCTCTTTGTCGTGGGTTAATTGACCATAGCCACATGGGTTTATTTCTGCGCTCTCTAGTCTGCTCCATCGATCTAGGTGTCTGCTTCTATGCCAGTACTATGCTAGTTTTTTCCTTCTCTATTCCTTCATCCTTTTTCTTTTTTTAATTGAAACACAATGTTGTATTAGTTTCTGGTGAACTGCATAGTGAATCATTTACACATATATAAATATAGTCCTTTTCATATTCTTTCTTATTATAAGCTATTACAAGGTACTGAATATGGTTCCCTGTGCTATACAGTAGGACCTTGTTGTTCATGTATTTTCTATATAGTAGTTAGTATCTGCAAATCTTGAACTTCCAATTTATCCCTTCTCACCCCCTTTACCTGCTGGTAACCATAAATTTGTTTTCTATGTCTGAGTCTGTTTCTGTTTTGCAAATGAGTTCATTTGTGTCCTTTTCTTGGATTCCACATATAAGTGATATCATATGGTATTTTCCTTTCTCTCTCTGGCTCACTTAGTATGATAATCTCTAGGTCCATCCATGTTGCTGCAAATGGTGTTATTTTATTATTTTTTATGACTGAGTATTGTTCCATTGTATAAATATACCACATCTTCTTTATCCAGTCATCTGTCAGTGGACATCTAGGTTGCTTCCATGTCTTGGTTATTGTAAATAGTGCTGCTCTGATCACTGGGGTGCATGAGTCTTTTTAAATTAGACATTTCTCCAGATATATGCCCAGGAATAGGATTGCAGGATCATATGGCAACTCTATTTTTAGTTTTTAAAGGAATTTCCATACAGTTTTCCAAGGAACTTCCAGACAGTTCTCCACAGTGGCTGCACCAATTTACATTCCCACCAACAGTGTTAGAGGGTTTCCTTTTCTCCACACCCTCTCCAGCATTTATTATTTGTAGACTTTTGATGATGGCCATTTTGACTGGTGTGAGGTGGTACTTCACTGTAGTTTTGATTTGCCTTTCTCTGATAATTAGTTATATTGAGCATTTTTTTTCATGTGCCTATTGGCCATCTCTATGTCTTCATTGGAAAGATGTCTGTTTAGAAAGTCTTCTGCCCACTTTGCCATTAGGTTGTTTTTATTGTTGCTGTTGTTATTGAGTTGAATGAGCATAAAACCTTTCTTTGTCTTTTGTTGTAGACTTCATTTTAAAGTCCATTTTGTCTGATGTGAGTATTGCTACCCTTGCTTTCTTGTGGTTTCTGTTTGCATGAAGTATCTTTTTTCATCCCCTCACTTTCGGTCTCTGTATGTCTTTAGCTCTGCAGTGAGTAAGCAGCTTATAGATGGGTCTTGTTTTCTTTTTTTTTTTCCCTCAGGGAAATTTATTTTTATTTTTTTAAAACATTTTTTAAATTGAGTCATAGTCATTTTACAATGTTGTGTCTGGGTCGTGTTTTCTTTTCTTTTTTTTTTTTAAACATTTTTTATTGATTTATAATCATTTTACAATGTTGTGTCAATGGGTCGTGTTTTCTTAATCCAATCAGCCATCACATGTCTTTTGATTGGAGCATTTAGTCCATTGACATTGAAAATAATTATCGATGAGTATGATGATTTTCTCTATTAGTATGCTCGTGTTTCTTTCTTTCTAGTTTTTGTGTATCTGTTGTAGGTTTTTAGCTTGTGGTTCTCATGGGTTTCATATATGTTGACTGATAACTCAGTCTGCTTGTTTTAAACTGGAAATTTAAGTTCAAACACATTCTAAAAGTTCTATCTTTTTCACTTCCCTCCCCTACATTTTCTGTTTTTGGTGTTCTATTTTACATCTTTATGTTTCTCCCTTCACTCTTTATTGTAGTCATGGTTGCTTTTACAATTTTTTTCTGTCTTTTAATCTTCTTTTTTTTAAAAAAAAAATTTTCACATGCATTTTATTTATTTTTGCTCTTTGAGGGAGTGCAATTATGTTTATTTTTTTACATATATGTTTTTTAGTGGAGGTAGTGGGGATTGAACCCAGGACCCTGTGCATGCTAAGCACACACTCTACCACTGAGCTATACCCTCCTCCCTCTCTTTTAACCTTCTTACTAGCTTATTTAAGTGGCTGATCCTCATCCCTTACTGTATATTTGCCTTTCCTTGTGGGATTTTTCCTCTCCTATAGATTCTTACTTCTTCTTATAGCCTTTGTCTTCCACTTAGAAAAGACCCTTTAACACCTTTTTTTAGAGTAGGTCTAGTTTTGACGAACTCTTTTAGTTTTTGCTTGTCTGTGAAGTTCTTTATCTCTCCTTCTATTCTAAATGATAATCTTGCTGGATAGAATATCTTAGGTTTCAAGTGTTTCCATTTCAGCACTTTGAATACATCATGCCACTCCCTTTTGTCCTGCCAAGTTTCTGTAGAAAAATCAGCTGATAGCCTTATGGGGAATACCCTTGTGTTTGACTCTTTGTGTTTCCCTTGCTCTTTAGCATTCTCTCTTTATATTTAACTTGTGTCATTTTAATGATACATCTTGGTGTGAGTCTGTTTGGGTTCATCTTGTTTGGGACCCACTTTGCTTCCTGTACCTGGATTATCTGTTTCCTTCTTCAGGTTTTGGAAATTTCCAGCCATAATTCCATCAAATATATTTTTGACCCTCTTCTCTCTCTCTTCCCCTTCTGGGAAGCCTACAGTGCAAACGTTGGTATGCTTGAAGTTTTCCCAAGGATCTCTTAAACCGTTCTCATTTTTTAAAATTTGTTTTCCTTTCTGCTGTTTTGATTGGGTGAGTTCCTTTATTCCATCTTCCAGATCACTTATGTGCTCTTCTGCATCACTTAGTCTGATATTCATTCCTTCTAGTATAATTTTCATTTTAGTTATTGTATTCTTCAGTTTTGACTGATTCTTTTTTATATTTTCTAGTTCCTCATTAAAATTCTCATTGTTTATCTATTCTTTTTCTAATTCAGTTAGCATTCTTGTTACTGATGCTTTGAATTCTTTATCTGGTAAGTTGTTTATTTCTGTTTTATTACTTATTTTTTTCAGGATTTTTCCTCTTGCTCTTTCAATTGAGACCAGTTTCACTGTCTTCCTTTTTGCTTAATTTTCTCTAGCTGTATAAATTTTGGTGAAACAGTTATCAATCCTGGTCTTGAAGGGATGTCCTTATGTGGGAGCATCCCTGTATAGTTTGTGTATGCCCAGTGCTTTTGGTGGAAGAGCAGTATTTGAAGTGAGCAAAAGTCACATCTTTCCTCAGGGTGTACTGGTAGCCATCACGTTGGTAGGACTTGGGGTTAAAGATGGAGGGGCTAGAGCAGAGCCAGATATGAGGCAGGGCTTCCCCTCTGCTCAGTGGCTGTCACTGCCCTATCAGGGTTGGAGTCAGAGCCCAAACTGATGGAGCAGAGGCCTTGATTGTCCAATCTGATCTGACTGTGTTCCCTTTAAGTGTCTCCTCTCTCTTCTCCCAGCACTGGCCCCTAGCCCCAGAGGGAAGCATGCTGGAGCAAGAGGGGCCTGTGGGCTCTCAGCTCCTGACAGGACACTGGCTACGGTGGACCAGCTGAAGACAGAGGTCTGGGCTGCCTTTGATGTGCCTCAAGTTCCAGTAATGGCAGCCCCCATTGTGTCTGAGTGTCCTTTGTCCCTCGCAGCCAATCACTAACCCCAGTTTCCACTGCTCCATTGTGGACCCACACCACAGAGCTGGTGCAGCCCAAGTGGGCTCTCAGTATGCATCACAGTGTGGGATGTGGCAGTCCAGCTGCCATGAGAGATTGGGACCACCCCAATGCACTGCTTGTGTAAGTACCAGCTGTGACCGCTCCACCCTGCTCAGGCACTATCCCGGGTCAGAGTTGCCTCTGTGTCCCATGGCAGAGCTCTCTCCCTGGTTGTGGCAGCCCTCACTTCAGTGCAGTGCTGGGAAGTCAAGTAAGCAGGTGGGAGCATTTGCTCGGCTCAGGCTGGGTCATGATGTAAAATATATTTCTTACTCAGAGTCATGGTTTCAAAAGTTGAGAAACACACTTCTAGGATATCAGTCCAAAAGCCTGGGGGACACTTGTGAGGATGAAAGGAGATGATTCAGGCCAAGTGCCAAGAGCTCAACATATTCAGCTGTTGTCAGGATTGGCTTCAGAATTCGTGGGGCCCGGTGCAAAAAGAAAATGTGAGACATCTTGTTCAAGAAACAGGAGGAAAGTGCCATGAAAGATATCAAAATATAAAGCCTTTTCTCTTCTTCCATGCTCTCTCTCCTCCTGTCATGTTGCTTATATTTGCTGTTTAAAGCCCTGCTCCCTGGGGTATGTGTCCTGTGGGTAAATGCACACCTTCACAGGCACCCTGGGGCTTTGCCCTGAGACCGAGTACATGTGGTTCCCTCTACCCTCCAGCTACCAGACTGACAAACAGGGTGATGTGGTGGGGAAGTCTATTGGACAACTCCTCTTCCAATGTGCCCACTGCTGCAACCCACAGCAGATGAAAAGGAGCGAGTCCCAAAGGACTTCAAACTCTGTGCCTGGAGGTGCTCAGTCTCTGGATTGGTGGTGGGTGAGAGGTTTGGCCCCACCTCCACCCCCTGAATCACTCACTAAGTGTTCCGAGGAGCTGTTAGCCCTGGCAAGGACACAGCCACCGTCCCCCACCCAGAGACACCACAGGGCCCATGCGCAGGACAGTATACCTGTGTCTAGGTCCTTGCTGGGGGCAGAGTGCAGCAGCAATGGTCGGGGGTGGGAAGTGGGCAGGAACTGAGATAGGAGGGAAGGGGGCAGGGCACATTCATTAAAAGAATGACACAGCAATTAGCACCAAAAGGGTGGAAGATCCAACTTCCAGTAGACTTTGAGCTTCAGCGTACGCTCATTGAAATACAATAGCTTGTTAATGGCACTCCCACAAGGGCCATGACAGTTTCAAGGCTGACCGTAAAAAGTCAAAAAGTGGGTGATGGCCCAGTTCCTGGGAATCTCAGCCCTTACCCCAAAGTAGTTGGAATAATCCTCTCACTTGTTAGCACATGAAGTTACCAAGCCCATAAAAACTTAACAACCCGCATGCCTCGGGACCAGTCTCATTTTTCCTAGCCAATCCCATGGTCTGAGGCGTCCCCTCTCCCTTCTGAGTAAGATGGCCCACATTCTGCCTATGAAATGCTATCTCCTAGGCCTTTCTCTTGCCTTTTGATACAGCCTGCACTCTGTCTATGAAGAGTGTATCTCTCTGAATAAATCTACTTTTACTCAACTGTGGCTGGCTCTTGAATTCTTTCCTGCATGAAGCCAAGGACCCACACTTGGCAGGGCATGTCCCAGGCACTCGCCTGGAACCCGGGAGATGGCCATCCTCTTGTGCCTCACATTTTTCCTGTATCAGAACCATCCCAGTAAGATGGGAGGGCCCAAGCCTCTGGCGCATGCTCTGTTGTCCTGTCTGATTTCACTTAGGAAACACCAATGCAAAGGTAAAATTACTAAGAATGTCAAGCTGGTGACCGCAGAGCTTTAAATCTCAAAGTGTGAGGCTGGATCGGGGGTCCCCAAGCTCACCCCCAGGTTTGATGATGCATGGGAGGGCTTACAGGACTTGGCGTATGGTTGTACTCAGGGTGAAGACAGACTTATTACAGTGTAAAGGGCACCAAATACAATCAGCATAGGGAGAAGGCACACAGGGAGAGGTCCAGGGGAGACCAGGAGCAGCTTTCCCAGAGTCCTCTCCTGGTGTAGTTATAAATGAGTTATGAAAACACATGTGAAATGTTTCCAACCACGAGAGCTTATTAGAGACTCAGCACTCAGTGTTTTTACTGGGCACTGGCCACACGAGCATCCCTTGCTTGGCACGACCATGCATGAGCACAACCATCCTTATCAGCTGGAATGATGGGAAACTCCCCAACATCCAAGTTGCCAGACTCCAGCCAAGGGTCAGCCTTGAAAACAGGCCTCTCCAAGGATAAGCCTACTGTGTTAAGTCTTTCCAGCATGGGGGCCCTTCTGAATGTGGGCCCTGTGCAACCTCACAGAAGCTGGCTTCTGAATGCTGTCCTTCTGCTGCAGGAATGGAGCCTTGTTCCAGGAAAGGACACAGGAGAGTGAGGAGGGCAGGCTTCTCTCTGAGGATGGTGGACACAGAGAAGAGCCTTTGAAGTCTTCAGGGCCAGTGGCTGTGAGGGCAGAGAGCTCTGGCCCCTTGGCTGCTGTGCCCTTTAGTGCTGGGTGGAAAACAGAGGCTGAAGAATGCCTGTTTTCACATTCTGTCCCTTAAGCACTGACAAAGAGTCTCTCCTTGACCAAACTTAAGTCAGGCAGGCTTTTCTGAATCCTCTCCCCAACTAGACCTTTACTTTTGGGCTTCTGGGTTCATCTCTGCATTGTTTAATTTTGGCAAGAATCTCTCTAAGCCAGAATCTTCCATCCTTCATACCTGATGGGGTTCTTGCTACCCCAGCTTCCCTCAGGTGATGTCTGATCCCTCTGGCCTGACCTCAACAAGAAGCCTCTGAGGATTCTTAGTAATTTTCCATCCTCTGACCCTTCCCCCCTGCCTCCACCCTCTCTGAACCTGCCTCTGCTCCTTGGTTATAAATTCCAACTTTTCTTTGTTGTATTTAGAGTTGAGCCCAATTCCTCTCCCCTACTGCAAATCCCCATTGCAGGGCCCTACACCTCTAGCAATGGCCCTGAATAACATTTGCCTCACCGTTCCTTAACAAGTGTCATGAATAATTTTTTCTTTGCCACTGCCAGTCACACCCTCCACTTAGCCTACCCCTACCAACAAGAGGAAAATACATTTTTAAAAATTTTTTTTCTTTTTTTTCCTGGCAGGGAGGTAATTAGGTTTATTTTATTATTATTACTACTATTATTTAGAGGAAGTACTGGGGATTGAACCCAGGACCTCATGCATGCTAGGCATGCGCTCTACCACTTGAGCTATACCCTCCACTAATGGAAAATGTTTTAAAAATCAAAAGTGATAGCAATTACTTGTATAATAAGATTAAGTGGACACGATTATTTCTTGATACACGTGCCCTTTGTTACCTCTCTTACTAAGACGATCACCTTCTAGATTTTAAAGGAAACAAAAACTTGAGAGTCTATGTGTGTTAGTTCACCACTGCTGTGTAACAAACCACTCCAAAACATAGTGAGTGGCTTAACACACCAGCCACCTACTTAGCTCACAAGCCGGTAATTTGATCTGGGTTCAGTTGGGCAAATTCTTCTGTTGGTCTCAGCTGGGCTCCCTCATACACCTGCAACTGGCACTCCATCCGCTGGTGGCTCTACTTCTAGGGTTTGGATGGCATTGGTGTGGCAACATGGCTGACTGGGTCATGTGTCTCTCAGGCCAGAGCATGTTTACATAGAGGTGGGTAGGTTTTCAAGAGAAGCAGGAGATAGCAAGTTCCAATACACACATGCTTTTGAAGTCGCCCCTTGTGTCACATACGCTAATGTCCCATTGGTCAAAGCAAGTCAGGTGGCTGACCCAGATTCAACAGGTGGAAAAACAGACTCCATCGCTGGACGCAAGGATCTGTAATGCCCCTTTCAGGGGCATGCATGCTGGGAGCAGAAAAATTCACAGCCCTCTTTCTAACCTACACACCATGCCATTGACTCACTGGAGCCCCATGATGGGAAGCAAAGAAATCAGCAGAGAGAGAGAGACTGGTATAATCTTGAAATCGGATTCCAATTTACTCTAGGATTGGGTGTTCATTTATTCTTTGATAAAAGCCTGAATCAAATATAAAGGCGAGCAAACAGCTCATTTTTAGGGGCCTAAACAGTCTGACAACAAAGACCATAATAACAAAATGCACAGGTACAACCATTTTCTTTTTACTTTTCAATATAGGAAAACACATAAAAATATAAATTCTGTCTGAAAATTGATAGATGTACCAGCAGACCACACTGGAATGGAACTGTTTCCACTCTTTCTGCCCAGACTGAAACCATTCATAAAGCCTGTTTATCTGTTTTGTACTCTTCTCTTTTAGTTGGCTATAATTATATTATATTATGAGGTTTGGGGGACAGGAGGAGGAGGTAATTAGGTTTATTTACTTATTTCTTTCTTTCTTAAAAATTTTTTAATGGAGGCGCTAGGGATGGAACCCAGGACCTTGAGCATGTTAAGCACATGCTCTACCACTGAGCTATACCTTCCCCCAATATACCATCTTATGAGTTGTTCTCTCTCCTTACTACTCAGACTTGAAATGTTGAGCAAAAAAGTAGCTTTGTTCTGCTCCTTCGTCTTTTTTTACAGCTTTCACAGAAGAATTACAGTCACACAGGATGTGTGCTGTCCCTGTTTTTAAAAAAGCAGAGCTTCACGTCTCTAAAATTGCCCTCAAGGATCTTAATTTGGCCTTGAAAACACTCACACAATGAGATTTTGATGCTTTTCCTGTCAGTAAACTTTAAAAAATATGTCTTCCAATTCAAGTAAGGCTTTTCTTTCTTCCTACAAATTAGGTATATTCAAAGGCATGAGGTCTATGCTTAGCATTCGCAAGGTCCTGGGTTCAATCCCCAGTACCTCCTCTAAAAATAAATGAATGATTAAACCTAATTACCTCCCCCTACAAAAATTTTAAAAGATAAAAAAATAAGTAAATTAATTTAAAAATTAAAAAATATAAAAACAAATAAACAAAAAAACCCCCACAAAGGCATGCAATCTAGCTCTTATAAACATTTAACAGCCAGGTGCAGCCCAGGCCTTGGCACAGAAGGCTAGGGAGAACACTAAGGGGACAGAAGACCCTGAGCTTCTGCCCTCTCCAAGGCAGAAACTACCCTAGAAGGGTGTTTCCACCCAAGGGCTTGGGCAACCAGGCTTGTATTTCCTGTGACCAGTAGCTGGTGGCTCTGGGGTCCTTCCCAGGGGTTGGCGGCCATATTGAATTGGAGGTCAGAGGGAGGGCACCACCTTTTGGTACAGACACTGCTGTAGGCCCTTTGTGAGAGGACTCACACATGCATTTACTTTAGTCCCTTGAGCATGAGCCCTGTGGAAGAAATTGTTTTAGTCTCCTCAGGCTGATGTAATAAAATACCGCGGACTTTTCTTACAGTTCTGGAGGCTAGACATCTTGGTGCATGCACGGGGAGAGAGAGCATTTTCATATCTCTGCCTCTTCTTATAAAGGCACTAATTCTATTCACAAGGGTGCCACCCTTATGATTTCATCTAAACCTAATTATCTCCCAAAGGCCCCACCTCTAAATACTGTCAGATTGGAGGTTAGGGCTTCAACATAGGAATTCTGGGGAGGGACACAATCCAGTCTGTAACAGAAGTGTCAATCTAGGGGTGGAGTAGGGAGGGATCAGAGCTCTTGGGGGCTAGAAATCCTCACTGCACAGAACAATAGTTGGCTCCTGGTACCCACCTCCCAGTTTAGGTACCCAGGACCAGCCTAAGGGACCTCAGGACTGCTGGCCCCTCCTCCTGTGCAGACTTCTATTCCTGTGCCCCTCCATGGCACCTCCAGGGCAGCTACCCAGGAGCCTCGGGGAGGCTGGAAGCCATGCTGAGCACAGTAGACCCTCCACATTCTCTCTCACTTCCTCTGGAGACACCCCATTACCCATGTGACAGTGGTAGATGGCATTTTCCAAAGATGGCTCGAGCCACGCCTTCCATCCCATATGCTCTTCTACACCTGTGCCACTCCCACACGAAGAGGTAGAATCTCTGTCCTGTCCCCTTGAAGCTGGTGGATTTTTTGATGGCTTCAACCAATAGAATGTGAAGAAAGTGATGCTCTGTGACTTCTGAGGTGTGATTATCAAACTGCACTACCATCTCAGTCTCCTGGCATGCTCACTCTTGGAACCAAACATACTCTTAGTAAACTCAAACTAGCTCATACAGAGAAGTCACATGGCGGCCCATGGAGACGAGTTCTGGATGACAGCCCAGCTGAGGTGCCAGCCAATAGTCAAGTAACCCTCAGCCTTTGAATCTTCCCAGTGGAGGCTTCAGAAACTGGAGAGTAGAGGCAAGCTGTCTCTGCTGTCTTCTGTTCGAATTCCTGACCCATAGACTCCATGAGCAGAACAAAATATTTCTTGGTTTACATCACCATGTTTGCGGAGGTTTGTTATGCACAAATAGTGGTTGGACCAGGGATTCTTTCCTGGGGTCCTCAGAATCAGAAGAAAAGGCAAGATCTAGCCTAGAGAAGCAGCATTACAAGCAGGGTGACCAGCTGTCATGGTTGCCTGAGCTTGAGCAGTTTTCTGAGATGCGGGACTTGCAGTGCTAAATCCTAGAAAGTCCTGGGGCAAACTGGGATGAACTGATTATCTTAACTGAGGGATAAACCCTTCCAGGAAGGAATGGCCAGTGGAGGAGCTGGGTCTTCCCAGGGGCTGGAGGATTTTTTCCCCAGCTTTACTGAGATATTTGTGTAAGGTTAAAGTGTACAAGGCGATGATCTGATACACATATATATTGCGAAATGTTTACCACAATAAGGTTTGTTAACATCTGTTTCACTTCACACAATTGCCACTTTGTTGTCGTTGTTGTGGTAAGAACATTTCAGATCTGCTTTCATAGAAACTTTCAGGTCTATGATACAGTATTGTTCAGTATAATCACTGTCCATTACTTCTCTGGAACTTATTTCTTTTATAACTGAAAGTTTGTACCTTCTGATCAACTTCTCATTTTCTCCCAACCCTGGAGGACTTTAAAATGCACAAAAAGAGCATTTGGAGCCTTATATGCTTCCTGGAAAATATTTTTTAAATAATAAGGAGCTCATGTTGGGTGCAAAATTAAAGGAGTTGCCAAAACACTCAGCAATTAAGATATATAGTATTTGAATGCAATATTTTTTTAAAAAAGTCAAATTGGCAAACTACAGCCCACAGGGCAGCTGCCTGTTATTATAAATAAAGAACCAGGGCCAGGATGAGGGTGAGATAAGTGAGGCAGAATCGAATCCTGTCTTCATGCAAAATGTTGCTATTTTCTTCATCATGGATTTTTTTTTGCAGTAATTGTGATTTTTGACATTTTTCCAAAGAAGACATACAGATGGCCAATAGGTACGTGAAAATTTGCTCAGCATCAATCATCAGGAAAATGCCAATCTAAACCATGATGAGATATCACCTGACACTTGTTAGAACGGCTGTCACCAAGGTGACAAGAAATAACAAGTGTCCACAAGGATGTGGAGAAAAGGGAACCTTCCTGCACTGTTGGTGGGAATGTTAAATTGGTGCAACCACTGTGGAAAACAGTATGGAAGTTCCTCAAAAAATTAAAAATAGAACTACTATATGATCCAGCAATCCCACTTCTGGGCATTTATCAAAAGAAAATGAAAACACTAACTTGGAAAGACATATGCACCCCCATGTCCACTGCAGCCTTATTTACCATAGCCAAGCTATGGAGACAACCTAAGTGTCCATTGATGGATGAATGGATAAAGAATATGTAGTATATTTATACAGTGGAATATTATTCCACCATGAAAAAGAATCAAATCTTGCCATTTTCAACAAATTGGATAGCCCAACGAGGGCATTATGCTAAGTGAGATAAGTCAGACAGGGAAAGACAGATATGTATGATCTCTTTTATATGTGGAATAAAAAAAAATAACTCCACCAAACTCACAGATACAGAGAATGGATTGGTGATGGTTTCCAGAGGCAGGGGTAGTGGGTGGGAAAAATGGGTGAATAGGGTTTTTGGTTTTTTTTAGTTGAAATTAATTGAATAATTTATAATAATAAATAAGAGTCAGACTAGTGGTTACTTTTGGGGTAGTATAGACTTTTGGGAGTGTTTGGGGGTGTAAAAATATTGCATCAAACTCTTATTTATCTTAATTTCGGAGATTTTAGCACTGCCTTCAATTTTGTGCCCAAGGTGAGTGCCTCACATCCCTCACCCACGTTCTCCCACCTTGTTTAGAAAACCCCACTTTCTACCAGGAGCCAGAAGTTGTTGGGGCCCTCTTGAAGGTCTAAGACCCCCTTTGCTGGTGCAATGCATCTCTCTCCCACCTTCTGTGGGTTTTGCTGCTAGTGGCCAGCGCGTTCGACCTTCTGCAGAGGTGTCTCCTTGGGCTACTGGGGCTAGAAGTGCCTGGAGATTTCTTGTCCTTGGGGTGATGACCCTTAGCCAATGTCTGACAGATGCAGAAGTACAAAAGTCCGGCTCCCTTGCCTCCAGACCTACCAAACCCTGAAGAGCAGTTTTTACCTTGGAACTCCCTGCAGTATCAGCTGAGCCTGGGGCATCATCTAAACTCCCAGCCTGGCTTGGCACTGTCCCCTGTTCCCTTTCCAGTTTCTCTCGGAGCACGTTCTGCCTGAATCACTTCTGCCTGAGTCTCCATCCCAGAGGCTGCTTCTGGAAGAATCCCACCACTCAGTAAAACTTAAGGGCCCGAACTTAAGAGCCCTGCAGAACTCTTTTATCCCCCCCAGGTTCTGCTTATGAAATTAGGTTTCCTTAGCAACCAGATTCATCACTATAGCAACTACGAGTCATGGTTACCAAGGGAAACTTGACTTTCTGAAAAGAGAGATCAGCACTCATCGCTTATCTTGGTGTTGTTTTTTTTCCCCCTCAATTCTACTTTTTCCTCTCCGTGGCAGTTTTGTGTGGGCTGTAGGGTCCTTTGCTTCTCTTAAAATGGTTCCTTTTTAATAAAACTTGCTTGAACTGGATCCAGCACGTGACCAGAGAGACCGCTGCTTGACTGCCCCTGGGGTTGCTTAGGAGGGGGCTCCCCTCAGTGCCCAGCTAGATGCTAAGGGGCAGGGCACCCACAGATGTGGTTGGTCCATGGAGTGAGGTCAAGATGCGAAACAGAACTCAGCGCTCCATAGCCAGTCTACTCTGCCAGCCTCTCCCCGGAAGTGCCCAGGAAAGTGGGTGGTGGAGGGCAGGTGCAATTGTGGCCCCTTAATACATCAAGCTTTACCATTATTTCAAAATGATGTTCCAGGGAGGGATGTGGGTACATATATCATTTTTTTTTAAGTCAAAAGGACCTATAAAAAGCAGCTAGCTCTTTGCATAAGGCTTTGTTCTCCATGGTGCTAAACTGTTTTTGTTTTTTATCCTGAACGGCTCTCTTCAGGGCTGACCTTGCGCGTGGTCTCCTGCTAGCTCAGGTTGCCTTGGCAGGTGAGGCGGCTTGGCGGCCAGGCAGGTGCCCTCTTGCCATCTTGTCTTGCTGTCTCCTGGCTTCTCGGGAGAGCAGTGCAGGGGTCAGGGCTGAGAGAATAGAGGCACCTTGCTGGCTTAAAAAAAAAAAAAACACAACTCACAACACAAAACCCTCTATTATTCTAAAAAGCCTTTCTCTTTCCCTTTCTGCTGTGTTTCCATGGAAATGGAACTAGTATCAGCCAGTAAGTCAATGGTTGCAATGGTTGTGTATTGTTCTTTGTTCTCTTCTTCGTGGAAGAAAACCGCTTTGACTTCCATTTGTCATCTTCATCAGTGGCAAGGGACTGTCCTTGTAAAGCCCTGGATCAGACACTGAGTCATGAATGGGGCCAAGGAGAGGAGAAAGCACAGGCTTTCAGAAGAAAGACACTCTTCTTCCTCTTTGCCACCAAGCTCTGGAATAATGTTTCCGGGGGAGAGAGCGGGTGGGGGGCAGAGTTGATCTAGTCCCACTAAACTCCATGTTCAGCCTGGAAACTCAGTGATGGAGGGGTTCCCTGGTTTGACCCAGAATTTTAGCTATATGGCCTGTTGTTCCCTCGGGGAAGAAATAACTCAAGGCAAGCCCGCATCGAGGCTGAGTAGCTTAGTGCTGGTGTAGCAAACACTGCTGGCGT
This sequence comes from Vicugna pacos, assembly GCF_048564905.1. Lineage (NCBI taxonomy): Eukaryota > Metazoa > Chordata > Mammalia > Artiodactyla > Camelidae > Vicugna > Vicugna pacos. The sequence continues at coordinate 37,266,249 of NC_133023.1, forward strand.
CCCACCCAGACCCCTTCCATTCCTTTGACAAATGCTGTGTGCCCATCCCCTGGCACGTGACTGGCACCTGGGACCTTCCGAGACTTGTCCCGGGGCACAAGAGTCACCTCATCTCTACAGAGTTAGTAAATGTTTAGCAACCAGCTTGATAAAGAAATCAACCAACCCCCAAACCAAAGTCAGATTTGTAGCATTTACCATTTTTCCGTGGTGTAAATATTCCCGCTAGGGCCGATCTCCAGCTCCCGATGTGATGTTACTGAATTCGGAGTGGGGAATAATTGCCTCTTGAGAGCCAGTACCAACGGGCTCCAGCACATCACTAGTTGGAAGGGCCTGGGGGTTCCAGTCCCACTTCTGCCTGGGTAGTAGCCAATGACAGATCGGTCCGGGAATACAAAATCCAACCGCCTTTTCTCCGGGCAGAATACACTCTGAGGTGTAACTGACACTCCAGAGCTCCTTTGCCTGGTTTTCTCCCCTGCTTATCCTGCTTCCTCAATTCCCTACTGGTTTCTTCTGGGAGTATTTCCTTCATGAGTTATTTGCATACAAATTCTCATCTCAGGGTCTGCTTCTAGGAGAAACTGATCTAAGACAGCCAATTACACCATGTGCAGCCAAGGGCAGAGAGAGACAGAGAGACTTTTTTTTTTTTAAATAAGTTGAGCTTAAAAGGTGGACAGTGACAGAAAATTATGGTAACTTTGGAGACTTGTATTTTTTTGCATTTCAGGGTTCTGTGGACGAGGAACTGGAGGATATAAAATAAAAAAGCAAAGACTCGTGATCCTTCCTTGATAATTCTCCGAGTGAATCTGGCCATTTTGAAGAAGGGATAGTGGAGACAATCAGAGGACTGATGACTGGTGGGTTAGGGAGTTCTATGTGAAGAGGAACACGTATCTGAGGAAAGGGATTTAGTGAGAATGCTAAGATTATTATCATTTACTGACAGCTTAGCGTGTACCAAGCATGTGTTTAGTGCTCTAGTGATGCTATTCAGTAATCTGTTTACATCACTTCTTTCTTGAGCATTTACTATGTCCCAGGCACTGTACTAAACACTGACAACCCAAGTAGTAAATAAAACAAAGTCCCTGCTCTCCTGAAGCATACACTCTAGGGGGAGATAGGTAGGCAATGAATGAACATGTTCATAATATGTTAAATGATATGAAGAAAGATAAAGCAGGTAAAGGAATGTAACGACTGAGGTTAAAGTGTGTAATTCCCTAGGGCTGCCGTAACAGGTGACCACGGACCAGGTGGCTTAAAACAAAGGAAGCAAAAATTGAACCGAATTAATATCGAATGAATGCTCAATACTGCTAATTATCAGAGAAATGCAAATCAAAACTATAATGAGGTATCACCTCACACCAGTCAGAATGGCCATCATTAAAAGTCCACAAACAATAAACGCTGAAGAGGGTGTGGAGAAAAGAGAGCCCTCCTACACTGTTGCTGGGAATGTAGTTTTGTGCGGCCACTGTGGAAAACAGTATAGAGATTCCTCAGAAAAACTGAAAATAGACTTACCACATGATCCAGCAATCCCACTCTTGGGCATATATCCAGAGATAACTCTAATTCGAAAAGATACATGAACCCCAATATTCATAGCAGCACTATGTACAATAGCTAAGACATAGAAACAACCTAAATGTCTGTTGACAAATAACTGGATAAAGAAGTTGTGGAATACTACTTAACCATAAAAAGAATGAAATAATGTCATTTGCAGCAACATGGATGGACCTGAAGATTGTCATTCTAAGTGAAGTAAGCCAGAAAGAGAAAGAAAAAGAAAAACATCATATGATATCACTTATATGTGAAATCTCAAAAAAAAAAAGAAAAAAGATAAAAGAAAAAAGATAAAAGAAAAAAGATAAAAGAAAAAAGAAGACACTAATGAACTTATCTACAAAACAGAAACAAACACACAGACATAGTAAGCAAACTTATGGTTACTGGGGGCAAAGGGGTTGGGAAGGGATAAACTGGGAGTTTGAGGTTTGCAAATATTAACTACTGTATATAAAATAGATAAACAACAAGGTCCTACTGTATAGCACAGGGAACTATATTCAATATCTTGTAGTAACCTATAATGAAAAAGAATATGAAAATGAATATATGTATGTATATGTATGACTGAAACATTATGCTGTACACCAGAAATTAACACACTGTAGTTGACTATACTTCAACAAAAATTTTTTTCTAAAAAAGACATGGAAGAAAAAGAGGTGGAGTCTAATTGCCTCCCCCTTGAGTATTGGCTGGCTTTAGTGACTTTCTTCTAAGGAACAAGATACAGGGTCGCTTTCCAGTCTATGTCATAAAATTCAATACACTTTCTGTGTGGGTCTCTATCTCCCAAGGCATGCACTTTTGGATGTCTGAGCCATCCTGTAAGAAGATGGGTTACCCTGAAGCCACTATGCTGGAGAGACCACGTGGAGATAGAGAGCGATATTTGAGGAGCTCCCACTATTCCAGGCCCCAGCTATTGGAGTCTTTGTAGCTCATGCAGATCTGTGAGTGAAGAGGCCTTTGAGATGCTCTCATCTCCAGCCAGCCACCACCCGGCTGCAACCACACGCGAAACCCTGAGTGAGAAACCGCCAATTACATTCCATCAACCACCAGACCAGGAGAGAAAATAGCAAATGATTGTTGCTGATTTGCGCCACTAAGTTTGGGATAGTTTGTTATGCAGCAGTGGATAACTGGAAAAGACGAGTGTATTTGGGTGGTGACTGGGGGGTTGGGGCAGTGGAAGGGGAAGGAAAGTGAATGGACTGCAGGAGTAGTGGATGTATGATGGGATGTAGTGGTTGAGGGCATTGTAGGTGGAGAGCTATAGTTGGCCAGTGAAATTAGCCATGTTTGTTATTCACTTGTTCATTTGTTCATCCATTCATTCATTCAGTCAGGTTTATTGAGGCCCTACTTTGTCAGGCACTGAGGATATAGAATGAAACAAGACTCAGTGTCTTCCCTTAAGAAACTTACAATCCAGTAAAGTAGATTCGGGAAATAAACACATAATCTAAGATGTACATGTTATAGAAGTCACATGGGAAGTGAATCATCATTTTTATCTGGAAGAGGAATAGGGCTATCAGGGAGTCAGGGAACTTCTTTGAAAGTCAGAGTTTTTGGGAATGAATAGAGGTAGAGTAGATTGACTGTGAGGTGAATACATTTTAAGCTATAGGGCTGCCCACAGGCATTGGCACTTTCCAAGGCCCTAGGATGACCCCTAGTAATATACTCATATGGTTCTATCTTTTGGCAAAATTTAAAAAAATAAGGTATTTTAAACTGCAGTTGGTGAAGACTATATGAGTTAAGGTGCTTCAGAGGAACAGAACATTTATTTATTTGTTTGTTTATGAGTTTATTTTAGTTTGTTCTAAGGAGTTGGCTCACATGATTGAGAAGCCCTAAGATCTGCATTTGGCAGCTGGAGACCCAGAAGGGTTGATGAGTGGTTCCCATTGGAGTCCAAAGGCTTGAGAATCAGGAGAGCCAATGGTGTAAGTTTCACTCCAAGGACTGGAGAAGACCAATGCCCCAGCTCAAGGATAAGGTAGGTAAAGTTTCTTCTTACTCAGCCCTTTTGTTCTACAGGCCTTCAGTTGATTGGACAGAGGCCCATAGACATTAGGGAGGTCAATCAGCTTTCCTCAGCCTACCAAATCAAATGTTACTCTCAACCAGAGACACCCTCACAGTCACACTCAGAATTATATTTGACCAAATGTTTGGGCGCTCCGTGGCTCAGTCAAGTTGACACATAAAATTAACCATCACAAAACCTCTGTCTTGTTTCATCCTGACTCTTAATCCGTGATGCTTCCCCTCGTGTTAGGCAGTGTTAGAGTGGTGTCTGAATTCTGAGGATCCAAGTAAGAGGAAGTTGAGTTGGGGTTACATTCACTTTGGGTTTCGTGGGATAAAAATTGATGAGTCATATAAAGTCACCTCTGTGTACAGTGAAGTGATTGCTAGCCATCCTAGCAACCCTGGTGTAGGAATAGCTCCAAAGAGTACCTTTGTCATCCATTGTGTCAATTCCCTTGGCATTGTGATATGGAAGCTCAGGCACTGAGATTGTATCATGATTGGAACTACTCAACACCAGAATTACCTGGGTAGTGTAGGAAGAAATCTGTGTTTCAGTGGAAAACTATGCCTTGTCTAGGGGACACTGCTCTAAATTGCCAGTCTCTGATTCTATGGCATAAATGATAGATAACCTTCAGCAGTGCAAAGTAATTCTTGTCTAAAAACATGCAAATTCTGCCCTATGTGGTAGAGGTTCAACTGACTTCTCTAACCCTGTGTAGAAAAACTGGATTATGAAGTCTCTTAAATTAAAGGACCTCCTTTCTGATTGACTTACAAAGGTAAATAAGCACTCATATGAATTGAATATTCCCCAAATTATCAGAAAATCAGAAAATTGAACTTCCAATACTTTAAAGGGGCCAGAATTAAAAAATTCTTATAGAAACTGATTATTCAAAGAATCCAACTTCTTAATTAAGGTAAATCTTTGGTAAATAAGACTAATTTCCCGGTTTTGGTTTAATAAAAATAGCTACATTTTCTCTATTAGTGTTAAATATAATATAAGCACACACTTTATTCTACTTAAATATGTTCTTCTTAACTTACAAAGATTTACTGACCAAATAAGCTAGCATTTCTTCTCCTATTGTTTAAGGTTACAAAAAATATAGATTTGTGTTTAACCAAATTTAATTGCTATTCTGACAAATTTTATTTCAACAAAAATTACGTTTTGTAATATGTTCACTTGAAGATAATTTCCAAGATTTCTAGGATACTCAGGAATTTGACTGATATTAAATTGATAATTAATGGATGTTCATTGGATACCTAGATCATTTCTAAATAACTTAAAATACTGAAACAGTGATCGTTAAGCATAACTTTAAGTTTATATGCTTTTGTTTCTTTTTTTTGTTTGTTTTTTTTGTTTCTTATTTTTATATGCTATAGAGAGGCCATATCTTAGGGTCTGTTAAGGAATGTGTCCATTTTTTTTTTCATCTTTTTAAAACTTCCATTTATTTATTTTTTTTTATGGAGGTGCTGGGGAATGAACCCAGAACCTCATGCATGCTAAGCATGCGCTCTACCACTGAGCTACACCTCCCCCATAATTGTCTTTTATTTAAGGAATGTGTTCATTTTTGCCACATTGAGAGTTTGTATAAAGGGTGTGTATGGCTATAGAAAGTTGTGTTAATGTGTATTCATGAGCTCTACAAATCCACTAAAATCCTTGTGCATAAGACAATTCTCAATTATCCACCCTCCCCTCAGTTTTCTCTGTGAAATAGAAATTACTTTGGTTAATAGTTACTTAAGGGAGGAAAAACTTTTCCTCTGCTCTCTTATATTCTGTGACTGGAGACGGCGAATTAAATTGACAAAGGACAGATTAACAGAAGGAAAAACAGAGTTTATTTGTGCGTGCAACACACATGTATGCGGGAGAATTCAGTGGTGAGTAACTCAAAGGGGTGGTTAGAATGTGGGGCTACAGGCCAACTCAGTAGGTGATGGGGAGAGTGAGGAAGGGTACTTATGGGAAAACAAGTGACTTTTTAGGAAGATAAATGAACTTTCAGGAGAACAAACAGGAGATAAAGTTGGTGATGATATTTGTCTGTACAGGTATGAGTGGTCTTCAGGGCTATAAAATTCTCCTGGAGAAAGAATTTGGGGTAGGTTTTATTAGCATTTTCCTTTCTGGGAGTACGTCCAACCTGAAGAGAAATTTATGGCAGCCTTATTTCATAGAAGTTCCTGCTTTTAGTCAAATAAGGGAAGCTCAGAGAGAGTTTTTTTTTTTTTTCCCCTCTGCATCTGTTGAATCTCAAAAGTCTTCAGCTTAAAATAATCTTTATACCAGCTCTGGGTTTCCGAGTGGGTCCCTATAGTTATAATGATTATAGGTGGTTGAAACTATATTTGGGAGTAATAGTTTCAGAGAAATACACGTGTGGACATGCTTCTGTATTTCAAGAAAAATAGTAGTTATATCTTAAAAGCAGCTGTTCTCAGAGTTTTGTTTTCTTGTTTATTTTATTTTATTTTATTTTATTTTATTTTATTTTATTTTAGGGAGGGAATCCTCCAAAACTTTGTATGCTCTTCAAACTTGAGAACCCCAAAGAAATTGTTTGCTGTTGTTGTTTTTCTGCGTTATAACTAATGATATTTCCTGTACTGAAAATTAAAAGTACACTATTACTAAGTTAGTTCTGGCCTATAGACCCCCTGAGATCTGCCCTAAAGTGTCAGTTTATTTTAGAATATAAACAAATTTAACAAAGGACAAAACTTGGAAAGTGAATTTTATTTGCTTTGGTTTATAATATGTGAGTCTGAAAAGCTATGAAATGTTGTTCCAATCTGAGCAAAGTGTCCTCAGTTTTGATGGGTTTTTTTTTTTTGGTTTATTTTTTGCCTTGACCTAGCATATGAATGATTACTTTTTTTTTTCTGTACTCTGCCTTGATGACAATTTTCTATGCTGTATGTTGACTTTATTATACTTTTGGTCATTTAAGATAATGACCAAAAGTGCCTCACCTATTAAAGAGCTAGAATTCATTACAGCCGTGTTAAAATCTACATATTGAAAGAATGTTTTCTTGTCACTTTGGTTAAATAAGGTAACTGAGCATGGTTTCTTGGCTTCCCATGATCCCATCTTAATCCAGTGTCCAAATTTCTTCTGATAACTTTTTTTGATTTTTATCGTCTCTAAACCAAATCCCCAAAATAAAATAAAATAAACCTTCAGGAGACCTTTTTCCACCTAAAACAATCTTCCATATTTCCACAAGGGGCCCTGGAAAACTACGAGGATTTGCTCTTTCATCTTATAAAAGAGACGTGTGAGACAGAATTAGGTTTAATTGATAAGTTACTATTGATGAGTTGCATAGAAGAGTTGTCAAATCAGAAGAGATGCTTAGCTTTCTCAAGGTTAAATTTGTATAGGTAAATTTTTTTAATAAAAGTATTTTAGAATTTGGACATTGGGAAGTTGTCAGAGATTTGTCAATGCCCTTGCTCTCTAGAATATGATTCTGTTTACTAGAGCCCTGAGGTGGCTTTGCGTGATGACATTAGTCAATAACAGTATCGTGTCATCAGTCATAATTTTGGGTGTTATTTAAAATGCTTATTTGGCCACAGTCCTTTTTACATGTGAATCTAGGCCAGTGGTTTTCAATTAAAGATGCCCATCAGACTTATCTTTGGAGTTTAATAAACATACATATATCTAGGATCGACTCCAGACTCACGGAATCTCTATTTGATATTCTTTGTATATTCTTGGTATATGCTTGGTATATTCATGATATATTATGTTTTAGGATTATTATATGATATGATACAATCCTATGTTAACATTACACTGTATTGACATTGTATTATATTATATATTATGCCTCAATATTTTTTCTCTGTAAAAAATGTTTATCCATTTTTATAAACCAGAGGCAATATTCATTGTCTTCCTTGAAAATAGTCTTGGTCATAATGCTTATAGACATTTTGTCTAGAATTTGTTGGGCTGGCTTTGTTATTCTGTTTTTCATGCCACAGAGATAAACACATTTTCTTGTCAGTTGAGTTATTCTTGTTATGAACTCTTGTCAGATCTTTCACTTTTGAAAATTATCAGTAGTAAATTAAATGCAGCTATTTTGAGTCTCTGGCATCTACAGATCATTTTTTTGGGGGGTTGTTCTTGTTTTATTCTAAGGCTTCTCTGAAGGCTCTGCAATCAGCACAGGCCAAAGTTCTTGTCTTCAACAAAGAAGGAATATCTCAGTGTCCTGTGAATAAAGACTGTACCAGATACTTCAAAGAACAGACTCGTGGGTACAAGCTTCTTGTGGCATCATTTAGAAAACTTTGAGACCATACCAATGGGCTGAATTAGTCAAGGTAGACTGTAACCCAAGATCCAGAGGAAGAATTATATATAACCAAATGCACTGAAGATATGATGGTAGTTTTGTTTAGACTATTACCAATGCTATTTTAATGTTTGCTGTACTCTGTGTCCCCCCAAATTCACATGTTGAAACTTAACCCTCAATGTGATGGTATAAGAGGCGGGGTCTTTGGGAGGTGATTAGGTCATGAGGGTGGGGCCCTTAGTGATGGAATCAGTGCCTTAATAAGAGACCCCAGACAGCTAGCTTGCCCCTTCCTCCATGTGAAGAAACACTGAGAAGAAGGCCATTTATGAGCAAGTAGGCCCTCATCAGACTCCAAATCTACTGGTGCCTTGATCTTGGACTTCCCAGCCTCCAGAACTGTGAGAAAGAAATTTCTGTTGTTTATAAGCCCCTCAATCTATGATATTTTGTTATAACAGCCTAAATGACTAAGACAATGATTTATTTTCTATTTACAAGGAAGCCTTTTCTCTTTCTTCTTAAGATATCTGTAACCCATAATGATTTGGCAGATTCTGCTTTTGTAAACTGAAATGAAACATTTGTAAAAGATATTTTATCCTCTCTGCTTGACTTCCTTCAGAGTTCAGAAACTCTTACTGAGGCTTCTTCATTTTTATGGCAATATCGTTATTCTCATAGGTACGATAAGAATCTATCCTCTTTTTTATTTAAAATTTTTTTTTCTTTATTGTCATTATTTTGATGGGGAGGTAATTAGGTTGATTTATGTTTGGAGGGAGTACTGGGGAATGAACCCAGGACCTCGTGCATGCTAAGCATACGCTCTACCACTTGAGCTACACCCTCCCCCATGTCCTCTTTTTTTTAAACCAGAATATATTTGGAAAAAAGTTGGTTATGCAACCAAGGCCTTCTTTGAAATGTCATATTTGAGAATGATGCTCATTTAACCAGGTATGACCCACCCATTATAAGGAGCTAGGTTGGCTTTACGGAGCCAGTGCTGATAAAGCCCTCTGGGGAAAACTGGCCTGGTACCTGGCCCATGTGGTCCGAACCTTAGAGGTGGTGAGGAAGGTCACTTTTTGGCAGTCCCCAGAAAGTTAGGATGAGTTGAGGGACATCAAGAAAAAAGGTACTTGCTCAAATTTATAGGTATTGCAGATGAAACCTGGTGACAAGAATTTCTTGGTGTGACTTCCTGACTATAGCACAGCAAATAATAAATGGGTTTTTTTTAAAAAAAAACTAAAAAAATTAAAAATTTAAAAAATCCAAAAAAAGACAAAAAAATAATGCAAATCTAAGATTTCTTATGAAAATTTCCAGCCAATAAAGAAGACCTAGTATGTGGTGAGTTAACCCTCTTGCTGGATCTATGTAAGTCATCAGACCAAACCTAGTGAGACCAACCTTATTTTATTATGATCATTCATTATCTTTCTTTGAGATTACTTTTGATGACAAGTGGGGAGACTGTAATAAAAAAAGTGCCTCAGTGGAAAACTATGCATCGTCTAAAGGACACCCCTCCAGATTATTGGATTCTAATTCTATGGGAGCCATTTTATAACTCCATAAGTTGTAAATACAGTAACAGCAATACAAAATAATTCTTGGCCATAGACACGTAAATTCCGTTCTGTCCTGGAGAAGGCCAACTGATTTCCCTCCCCCACTGTGGTAAAGCCAGTTCTGCCTCTCATTTGCATATTCATGTCAGCTCTGCCTCTCATTTGCATATTCATGTCAGTAAATTCATGCTTTTCCAACCTCATCTTTGACTCTGCTATAATATCTGCTTGGGTCCTTCTTGATTGAGTTAAGTAAACTCTTGAACAGGTCTCCGTTTTTATATCAGTGTGAGTTATGACTTTATATTTTTCTGGAGAATTCTCCTTTAATGGTAGTGAGGAAAAACAAGGTTTGCAATTTGGCACAGCTTCTAGAAGCTAGTCAGATGTGTAAAATTCTGAGTGGAGGATTTGGTTCTCAGTGATGCCTAGTCAAGCCAGAAGTTTTTTCCTGTTGGGAAGTACTTAATGAGACAGCAAATACAACCATAAATCTGCTTTGGAAGTGGATCATGTTGTTAATGAATACAATTTGTCTATTTTGGGGGGAGGGTTTATGATATTTGTATTATATGCTTTAAAATCTATACGGCATGTGTTTTCAAATGTGCAATTTGGTAGGATATATTTCCTAATTCTAAATAAACATTTACTATTTACTCTCAGATCTAATTTTGTATTTGTAATACTGTGTTCTATTTTTTAAAGAGGGCCTCCGAGTGTATGAGCTTTAGGCTTTACAACACTTGGATCCCCACCCCCACCCAAGTCATGTGATTTGTTTTCTTAAATGCAGGCTTTAAAATTTGGAATTGATTGATTGCTGTCCCTTTCCACTCTGACTTTCCTCTGTCCCACGTCCCCTTGCGTCCAGGAACTTTGGAGTAGCAAGCAGCAGGTGTCAAAGAAAAACCGCAGCTCACAGTAAGTAGTTAACGCCATAAAAACAGATGTTATTCAAGACTATTGCAATAGGAGAAAAGGGACCTCAGCATAGAAATGGGCTCAATTCAGAATACAGCATGGGCAAGTGGGAATTTATAGTCAAGGAGCAGGGAGGGAGTTGGTAGATAAAAAAATTACTAAGAAGAAACATCAAGGGGGAAGGGGAGATTCTGGTTCATCCAATCTATCAGGATTCTTGCCAAAGGTAGGCCCACACGATCAGACATCACCTGGAGAGATAAGGAACCTGATCAGATATTGAAGGTGATCAGGTATCAAGCAAGGGCTGGGGATTCTGGGTAAACTGAGTTAACAGGATTCATGCCAATATGGAAGTCCGAAAGTCAAGACCTAGTTGAAAAGTTCAGAGGAACCTGAGTAAAAGTTTGGTCAAGGAAAGAATCTTTGTCACAGGTCACATGAGGAATTCAGCAAAGGGAAGTTGAATTAGGGGCATATTTAATTTAGGTAGAGTGGGTTATAGTTGGGTGTTTCTCACTCATTTTTGTCAAAAAAAAATCTGGCAGGAGGGTAGAGCTCAGTGGTAGAGCGTATGCATAGCATGCACAAGGTCATGGGTTGGATCTCCAGTGCCTCCATTAAATTAAAAATAATCATAATAAACAAACAAACAAACAAACTTAATTATTCTCCCCCTCAAAAAAGATCCAGACTTGGTAAGGTCAAATTTTACTCAAAAGGATTTCTGCCAGTGGGACAAAGGGGATATTACAAGAGGAAGAAGACTCTGACTCTAGATATGAAGGCTTCTCAAGGGCTGGGCAAAAAAGGGTTTCTTTTATAGAGAGCAGTCAACAAGGCTAGAAAGAACTGGGGATGGGGAAGAGGGATGAAAAGGTGATTGGACCACATAACGTGTCTGAGACTATTCTACCTGGAGGCTAGCCTGCTCTCTTGCATGCTGGCTCAGATTGAAGGTGGGCCAAAGTTCAGGAGTTCGGAGGAAGGAGAGAAGCTTAGCCAAAGTTTGGTTAGCAAGCATTTTGTTTTCATTGATCAGTGGGGACAAGCAGTTCAGCTAATCATTTAGGAGGCAAAGAATGGGAATTTGGAGAGTCTGTGTCTGGCCTTGTCATAGGCAAACGAGGAGCATCCATGATTCTTATCTAAGTCCTATGGGGTCAGGGGGTTCTTTGTGGTAAGTCATTTCTCAGAACATAAAAGGGTAGTGAGACTTATTAACCATCACTGTTTTCCAGGAGCGCAGGGCTCAAGTCAAATACAGCACTGTCACTTTTGAATGTAATTATTTCCAGCTATCCCAGTGTAAAAATGGCCTCTAGGAGTAATCCTGCTACCCACAATCCCGACTGACCAGGTGTTGTGACAGGAAAAGGCAGGGCCTCTCTTTAAGAGGCAGAGATAAAAGCAATGAATCAGCTCCTGGATTATTGATAATCCAGTTAATGAAGAGGGAGGAGTTATAAAAACACATGGAGAAACGATTTAAATGTCTTGTTGACGTGACAGGAAATACTGACATCCCTAAAGAGACTGCACAGTTCCTGATACAACACACAACAGGATGGTGAGGACACACTGGATAATGGGTGTTGTTAATTCAAAGAATATTAAAGATGAAAGATTCAACAACTGAACAAGAAAACTTGAAATGCCCTGAAAGTAACTTACTTGATAGAGGTTTCCCCAAATTTGATGACTATCCTAAAAATTTACATAGTACATGAATTGTAAAGCTGAAAGAAACATTTCTAAGCTACCAATTATAAAAAATAAATTTTGATCACTTGGGCTAGAAGGAAAACAATTATCTTTTCATTCTTTCTATTGGAAATTACATTACAAAATCATTGTCTGAAGAAGCAATTAAAAATTTTAAAATTTTCTTTGAATTTATTGGAAAATTCAACACACTGTCATTCAAAATTTCATCAGGTTCTTGGCAGATTTTGATAAGCTGACTCTAAAATTAATTTTTAATTTTTTTAATCAAAAAATTTTTTTTCACGTCTCTTAGCAAAGTGACTTTGTAGCTTCTCTGTCATGAGGTGGAATCCATTTCCATGATCCTTGAATCTGCACTGTCCTTGTGACTTGTTTTCACCAATATGTTGCAGTAGAAGTGACACTGTACCTTCTGCCTCCCAGCTTCTATTTGCACCCTCTGAGGATGCTCCTGTCACAAGGTAAGGAAGACCAGGCTAGGTGATAAGAAACTCTGTGTAGAAAGAAGCTCAGCTGACAGCCAGCATCAAGGCCACAGACATGTGGGTGAGGTCATCTTGGACCATCCAGCCTTTCTAGCCACCATCTGATTACAATTGCATGAGTCAGCTCAGATGAGACCCACAGGACACCCACTCACTCAAACCACAGAATTGTGAGAAATGATAAATAGTGAGAAATAAATCATTGTTGTTTTCAACAGCTAAGCCACTAAGTTTTTAGAGTTGTTTGGCAGTAGTACACAACTAATACAGGTACGCAGCCAAAAAAAAAAATAAAAAAAAAGCAAGCAAATAGTGTGGAGGTATGTCAAGTGATTAATTAATACGTAAATGTGTCATGGGAATGATGTCAGCATCATGGTAATCATGAAGAGTCACCCCTTTTATCTCTCCCCTTTGGTTTACAACTAATCAGACATCCATACCGAAAAATAAATTGTGTCTCTGCAAAGCATACCGGGATACCTGAGACATCTGTCCATCTGTGCACCAAAAAAGTGGGTGGACTGGACTGTGGAAGAGGTGACTGAGTGAGGGAAGTGGTGGCAGAGCTGGCAGTGACAGAGGTGGTGACAACGGAGAAGTCGGCGGCTGATCTGGCAGTGAGCCAGCGCAACCTTTCTGGCAGAGGAGGTGCAGGGTGAAGGTGGTGAGAGGGAGTCTGCCCGGCTACACATGCTGCACCTGGAGGAATCCGTTGCGCTCTCTGAAGAAAGACCATAGTGACTGGGGGCAGGGAAAGGAAAGGGAAGTAGGCAGACAAAGAGAACTGAAGGAAAGTGCCTCCTATTGTCTGCCCTGGGAGGCAAGAGGACGGCTCATGGATCTCTGGGATCCCCCAAATTGAGGATTCCCCTACTGGGCCATGGGTACACCCGAAGCCCCAAGTGCTAAGTAAGCATCTCCCCCCATTCTGCCACCACACTTCCCTTTTTTTTTTTTTTTTTTTTAAATAATGTGTGTGCTCCCAACCTTAGCAGCAAGTTAGCTCTGGTAAGAGAAACTTAAAACTTGTGCTATAATGCCACCTTCTGGATAACAAAAGGAAGGTTCCTAACTACCAACCTGTTGAACTATTAGAATCAAAGTAAACCAAGCCTTGCCTAAGTAAGAAATGTGTTTGCTGCTTCACATGTGGCAACCAAGGCACTTCTCATCAAGCGCCATGAAAAACCGTGGTAATATTGTATCACAAAAAGAAACTGATAATGTTCTAGCAGCTGAACCCAAAGACACCAAAAATCACCAAAAAGAAATTCTAGAGCTAAAAAACTCAACAAATGAGATGAAGAATGTATTAAAATGCATTGAAAATAGAGAAGACCACGTAAAAGAGAGATTTAGTGAATCTGAGGATAGAAATATAGAAATAAATGATTCAGGTGGAAGAGAACAGTAACAAAGATTTTAAAAAAGGAAGAAAGTCTACAAGAACTATCTGACTCCACTAGAAAACATAAGAATAATGGGTATCCCAGAAAAAGGAGAGAGGGAGAAGGGAGCAGAGAGTGGATTTAAAGAAATAATAGCTGAGAACTGCTCCAAATCATCTGGATTTCAAACTATACTACAAAGCACAGTAAACATAATAAAGACAGCATGATACTCGCATGAAAATAGACACACAGGCCAATGGAACAAAATAGACAGCCCAGAATTAAACCTTGGCATATACAGTCAATTAATATTAGATAAGGGAGCCAAGAGTACTCAATGGGGAAATGACAGTTTCTTCAACAAATGGTGCTGGAAAAACTGGAGAAACAGAGCAATAACATTAGATCCTTCCCTCACATCACTCACAAAAATTGACTCAAAATGGATCCAAGACTTAAGACTTGATACCATACAGCTCCTAGAAGAAAACACAGGGAAGAAGCTCACTGATATTGGTCTTGATGATAATTTGGGGGGCATGATGCAAAAAGCACAAACAACAAAAGAAAAGATCAATGCATGAGACTATATCAAACTCAAAATCTTCTGCAAAGCAAAAGAAAAAATTAACAAAATGAAGACAACCTATAGAATGGGAAAAAATTTTTGCAAATCATATATCAGATAAAGGGTTAATATCCAAAATATATGAAGAACTCAGTCAACTCAGTACCAAAAAGCAAACAATCCATTTAAGAAATGGGCAGAGGAACTAGATAGATATTTCTCTAAAGAGGAGATGAAAATGGCCGACAGATACATGAAAAGTTGCATAACATCACTATTCATCAGGGAAATGCAAATAAAAACCATAATGAGATATCATCTCATAGCTGTTAGAATGGTTATCACCAAGAAGACAAGAGACAATAGGTGCTGACGAGGATGTGGTGAAAAGGGAACACTTACACATCACTGGTGGGAATGTAAGTTGGTCCATCCACTATGGAAAACAATATGGAGGTTTCTCAAAAAATTAAAAATTAGATCTACCTCATGATCCAGCGATTCCGTATTTTGGGTATATACCCAAAGAAAATGAAAACAGGATTTCAACAAGTTGCATGCATTCCCATGTTTATCAAAGTATTATTCATAATAGTCAAGATATTGAAACAACCCAAATGCCCATAAATGGATGAATGGCTAGAAAAGATATGGTACATATATACACAATGAAGTGTGTATTCAGCCATGAGAAAGGAACATGAATGGACTTGGGCACATTATGCTAAGGGTGATATATAGAGAGAAACATAAATACTGTATGATCTGACTTATATGTGGAACCTAAAAAAGTTAAACCTGGAAAACACAGAGGGTAAAATGGTGACTACCAGGGGATGAGGGGGTAAAACTGATGGTGTTTAAGAGTATACACTCGCAACTAGTAGTAGACAAGCCTTGTACTATAACTATGTAATCTGATTACTATCAGTACATCAGCAATACTATCACAATATATAAACACATCAAAGTAACATGCTGTACACCTTAAACTTATACAATGTTACACATAAAATATATTCAATAAAAATTTTATGGTTTTTTAAATTTTATTTTATGGCATTGATATTGTGGGACTTACTAACCTTTTAAATTTTGTACTTCACTGTGACTTCTTCCTCATTCTAAATAACTATCCACTTTCCAAACTAATTTTGTGTTTGTAACTTTTTTCTTAAAGAGGAACCCCCAATCATTTTAAGCCTGGGGCAAACAGGAAGTCCTCCCTTACTCACTCTCTCTCCTCCTAGGTTTCAAGCTCCTTCCACTTCCCACTCCAGCTCCTTTGAGTCCCTCTCCTTCCTGGAAAAATCTCTTATTGTGGACATGTGACCTCCAGGGGACAAAGAGCCCTAAGTAACATAGGTTTCTGGTCACCCATGGAGTCATCAGTGGGAAGTCTAGGATGCCAGAGGAGGGCAGGAGAGTCCATCATAGAAGTGGCCTGTTCCTCAGTGCTTGGCAGGAGGAGGCTAGAGACCTGGTGTGCAGGGAAGTGCACAGTGGACATGGGAGGGCAACAGATCCCTCCTACCCAGTGTGCTAGACTGAAGGCCTTGCCTCTGGCCCTAAGGCCTTCCTTATGGAGTCAGCCTCTAGGAGCAGGAGGTGGTGGGAGTGGGAGGGAAGGAGTTTTGCTGTTCCGTTGATGAGGGGCGTGGGTGTTAGGACCTGGAAATACTCCTCTTTCCAGCTCGGAAGCCTGAATTTGGGTGGGACTCTTCTTTTCTCCTTGGGCTTTGGCGATGGTGCCAAGAGCAGGATCAGGCCTTTGTCAGGAGGATTCTCTGTTGAAAAATAATGTAATTGGCCCAATGTTCATAGCAGCACTATTTACAATAGCCAAGACAGGGAAACAACCTAAATGTCCATTGACAGATGACTGGATAAAGAAGATGTGGTATATATCTATACAATGGAATACTACTCAGCCATAAAAAAGAATAAACAATGCCATTTGCAGCAAGATGGATGAACCTAGAGATTGTCATACGAGGTGAAGTAAGCCAGAGAGAGAAAGAAAAATACCATATGATATCACGCATATGTGGAATCTTAAAAAAAAGGACACAAATGAACTTATTACAAAACAGAAACAGACTCACAGACATAGAAAACAAACTCATGGATAAATTGGGAGTTGGAGATTTCCAGATACTAACTATTATATATAAAATAGATTAACAACAAGGTCCTACTGTATAGCACAGGGAACTATATTCAATATCTTATAGTAACCTATAATGAAAAAGAATATGAAAACGCATATATGTATGTTCATGTATGACTGAATTATTATGCTGTACACCATAAATTTACATGACATTGTAAACTGACTATACTTCAATAAAAAAATGAAATTGGATAGTAACAGAAAGATAGATGAGGACCCAAGGGGGAAGGCTGGTTATCTCTCTGCATTATAGCATAGAGGTTAAGAACACAGACTCTCATTAGGTTTGGATCACAACTGCTGTTTGACTTGGAAAAGTCACTTAAACTTTCCATGCCTTAGTTTTTTCATCTATAAAATGGATCTACCAATATAGCACTTATCTATTCTGTTTAAACCATCCCAAACTTAGTGGCATAAGGCAAGAACAATTTTATTATGCTCACAAATTTTGTGGGTCAGGAATTCAATCAGTGCACAGTGGAGACAGTTCATCTCTGCTCCATGATATCTGGGGTCTCAGCTAGGAAGATGTGGAAGGCTGGGGTGATTTGAAGGGCAGGGGGCTGGAATTATCTAGAATTTTCTTCACTCATGTGTCTGACTCCTGGGCTGGGATAGCTGAAGGATGGGACTGCTCCCCAGAGCACCTCCATATGGCTTCTCCATGTGGCTTGAACTTCTCACAGCCTGGCAACTGGGTTACAAGAAGGAGCACTTGGAGGTAAGTGTTCCATGAGAATGAAACAACCTACCCAGCCTTTTATGACTTAGCAAGTCACATGGTATCACTTCTGTTATACTCTCTTGGTTAAAATCATCTCATTTCTTCTGGAAGGCCCCTTTGATACAGGAAAATGGGGGGCTACAAGAGGATGACTGTGTCCCAGGTCTCGGTTGAGACCCTGGGATGAGCCCCACCCAGCAAGGGTCCTTAGCTTCACACAAGAAAGAATTCAAGAGCAAGCCATAGTAGAGTGAAGGCAGATTTATTGAGAGATACACACTCCATAGACAGAGTATAGGCCATCTCAAAAGGCAAGAGAAAAGCCATGAGGGGTGAGGTTGTTGGTTTTTATGGGCTTGGTAACTTTGTATGCTAACAAGTGAGAGGATTATTCCAACTACTTTAGGAAAAGGGCTGGGATTCCCAGGAATTGGGCCATCACTCACCCTTTGACATTTTATGGTCAGCCTTGAACTGTCATGGCACCCATGGGAGTGCCATTTAACATGCTATTGTATTTTAATGGGCGTATATTGAAGCTCAAGGTCAACTGGGAGTTGACTCTTCCACCATCTTGGTGCTAATTGCTGTGTCATTCTTTTAATGGCTGTGTCCTGCCCCCTTCCCTCCTATCTCACATTCATGCCCGCCACCCCCCCCCCCCCTGCCCCCTGACAGGCCACTCACCTCTTATCCTCCTCATCTTGCCTCTAGGAAGCAATTTCAGGGGGATTGAGCTTTTTGTCATAGAGAAGATCTATGACTCAAGTGGCCAAGATGGACACACCCATGTGACCCCCTCAGAAATGCAGGATTTATAGGATGACAACACTGGACCTGCTTTGCAGTCGTACAAAGAAGTGGAAACCAAGTCCCATTTTCAGGGTTTCAGTTAGTTTCTATAACTCTTGTTTTCCTATCCCAACCTCCCTTGCTGTTTCCCCACCTCCCCTCACCCAACTCCGTTACTCTGGAGCAGCAGGAAGGTTCAGCAATTTTCCTGACACCTCTGACATGTATCTTTTTCTTAACTTTACCACTGTGTTCTTGCTCTCTGCAGCGCGTAGCTCTTGGCCCCGGGTGCTGAGCAAATCCAGCAGTCAGTGAATAATACTCCGAACTCATCAAGGGGGCCCAGCTCAGCAGCTCCGGGGCCTGGTGGCATATTAGCATGAGGAAGGGCTGCTGAGATGTTAAGAGGGGGTCTGAGCAGGAATTAGTGGCCAGCATGGGTTGCAACGTTGCGGAGAGCATCCAGAACATCCAGGGTTTGCAAAATTCAGTGACCATGAGTTATGACTTCCATGTTCATAGAAATAGCTTCAGAGCTATTTTTGTAGTCCTCCACCCCATCTCTTTTCGGCGAGGTGATTCAAAGGGGCTGAAATGCTTGCTCGTTTGTGTGTGTTAAGAAATGCTTTCTTTCTTCCTCAGTGTATGATTATGCATGATCCCATGTTTGAGAGGGAGGGCGGGAAGGTCTGGGGAACATTTTTATTAATCCATTATAAATTTAGCTTGAACCAGTAGCAACCAAAACTGAAGTGGGCTTTTCCAGTTACATCTCTAAACAAGGTTTTTTCCTCCTCACAGGTGCACCAACGGGGTGCTCCAGCATGCTTCTGCCAGCCTGCTCTGGGAAAAGGACATTGGGAGATTTTTATGAAACTTGACCTTTTTCTTTGCCTTAACATTTTTTAAAATTGTATATATAATATATATCTATCACATCTTCTTTATCCATTCATCTGTCGATGGACATTTAGGTTGTTTCTATATCTTGGTTATTATAAATAGTGTTGCTATGAAGATTGGGGTATGTGTCTTTTTAAATAATAATTTAAAATTTTAAATTAAAAAGATTGAACCCAGGACCTCATGTATGCTAAGCATACACTCTACCCCTCAGCTGTAGCCCCACCCTTTCTTTGCCTTTTTCGTTTTTCTCTTACTAGATAATGTGCCTGCTTTGACTCACCAGTCAAGTTACTTATGTCACCATGGGAAATTAATTGAATGATACTTCAGCTAGGCATTTCGGGAAAAAGATATTTAAGCACACTTAGGCTGATTTGAATAGGAGTTTGAGTAGCAAGGGAAATCTCAAAAAGGCAGCCATTAAAAAAATTTGCAAATATTGGAAAAGAAATGAAATAGCCTATAACATAGATTTTCTAGCCCCTTCAAAATTAAGAGGACATATAGACAGTAATTCATGGTCTTTGCTACTTGCTCAACCTAAATTGTTAGTCTTCAAGGATAAGTGAGCAAGAAATCCCTTGCAAGGCTGAATGGTGTGTATACTAATCCATTGGAGTCAAATGTGCAGTCCCCCAACAAATATTTCCTGAGCACCTACTACGTGCCAGGCACTGTTAACAACATTGCATGTCCCGGGCTGAATGCAGTTGTCAATGCTTCTGTCCTCAGTAGTGACAGTTAACATTTGCATAGTGTTTATAATGTCTCCAAGGCAAACTGTCTTGCTTAATCTTTACCAGAAACGGATGCGGAACCTGATATATAAAACCCCTATTTTACAGATGAGGAAACTGAGGCACAGAAAGCTTAAATAACCTTCCCTCAAGGTCACAGAGTTAGCGATGGGCCGGTACTCAACCCAGCCTGGCTTCTGAGGTGGCGCTCCCAATTGTGGGGCCACACTACCTCTCAGGGAGCTCAGCCTTGAGAAGTGGGGGAAAGATAGACCATAAACGCATAAATAGGTAAATTAAGTAAAAGTTCATGGAAGTGCTCTGAGGAAAATAGAAGAAAGCCTTCGTCCGAAGAACAACCAGAATGTTCTGACCAGTGACAGTCCCTTAAGACAAACTTCTCTGGGTCGGTTTGGAAATGAAACTGGATTAGTTTGCTAAGAGCTGCTGTAACAAAGCACCACAGACAGAAATGGATGTTCTCAGAGTTCTGGAGATGAGTAGCCTGAGTGTCAGCAGGATCGATTCCTTCTGAGAGCTGTGAGGGAGAATCTGTTCTATGCCTCTTCCTTTGCTTCTGATGGTTTGCTGGCCATCTTTGGCATCCCTCGGCTTATAGAAGCATCACTCTGATTTCTGCCCTTAACCTCACACACGGCATTCTCTCTCTGTATCTCTGTCTTCAAATTTCCCTTCTTTAAAAAGATAACAATCCTATTGGATTAAAGGTCCTCCTTACTCCAGTATGACCTCATCTTAACTAATTACATCAGTAAACAAGGTCGCACTCCGAGATGTGGGGGACCAGGACATCAACACGTGAATTTTAGGGGCACAAAATTCAATTCATAACAGGAACGCAAAGAAAGCAGTGCTGATGGGACCTCAGAGGTAGTGATTTTAAGAGGCTGGCTGTTGGGAGGATGATCCTAAGGGAAATGAGCTGGAAGGCAGAGTTATTTTTGAACAGAGAGGACACAGCCAAATGAATGAATGAACAAGTTAGCTTTGTCTTTGAAGTTGACATGAAGGGTTTACCAGGGGCCTGCACTTGGGATGTTGTTTGAGCTGGGGTCTCAATGTGCTGGATCAGCTACATTTCCTTCCTCAGCTCTCTTTGCGAGCAACAGTCACCACTCATGAGAGCAGTGACTGGAGCCAAAGGGGTGGCCTGAGGGGTGACTAACTTACCCGGGGAGCAAACAATCAGCTTGGCACTCATGAGCTCCTGGCTCCACCGGCTGAGGCAGATGGAAGGGCAAAAAGCAGTTCAGACTTAGAAGTTTACAGTTAAGGCTGTGGTTGAAATAGTCCCGGATACTTAAAAATATATATATATATATTATTCTATTAATATATTTTATTTATTAATATATTTTTATTTATATTTATTACTAATAATTTTATTTATATTCATTATTATCAGAGGTATTATTATATTATTATAATTTATTAATTTTATTTATATATTTATATTTATTAATATATTTTATTAATATATTTATATTGTATTAATATTTATTAATATATTTTATTATATATATTAATTAATATAATTTTTAATCAATATTTTAAAAAATATATATATAAATGGAGGCACTGGGGATTGAACCCAGGACCTTGTGCATGTTAAGCATGTGCTCTGCCACTGAGCTATACTTCTCCCTTGGCCTGAGATGCTTTAATGCCTTCCCTGCAACCACTGGCACCTCCTAGTCCCCTTCCCTTTTTCTCTAGCCCAGCATGTGTCCTCATTGGTCTTGCCCTTCTCCTAAGAGTTCTCCTTCAATGAAAAATCATCCTCCCCAATTAAATCTCCCAATTCCTCAGTGAAGAGCAACGCCTTGGATGAGGGTTAGAATGAATAAAGTTGTGCAAATCCACTCGAATGCAGTGATTCTTAACCTTGGCTGCGCATGGAGTTGACTAGGGAGTTAAAAAAAAATTCTGATGCCTGGGTTCCATTCAAAGAGATTTAGATTTAATTAGTGTGGAGTGTGGCCTGGGCTTAAAGATTTATAAAGCTCCCTGAGTGATTCTACGAAGCTGCCAACTTTGAGAGCACTGTTCTAATGTGAGAGCCTTAAAAGAAGGTTATTGTTAACCCCGATGGATTTGAACAAGATGAAATGCTAAATTGTATGAGAGTGAATTTGATTTTGGTAGCTTTGATACGGGGGTGGACGGGGAGGGAGTAGGCTGGGTGCTTTGTGTCAGTAAAGATCCCACGTGGGTGATTCGGTGGGGTCTTTGGGATCATTTACCCCCAGAGGGGTGCTCCTAATATATCCCTACATTGCATGCTTGCACTCCACCTGTTTCTGAATCTGATCATTTCCTACATTGGCTTGTTTGATAGATGGTCACATCAGGGGCCTCTTTAAAATTTTTTTCTTTGAAGGGGGATGTAATTAGGTTTATTTATTGATTTTTAGAGGAGGCACTGGGGATTAAACCCAGAACCTTGTGCATGCTAAGCATGTGCTCTACCACTTGAGCTATACCCTTCCCCCTCTTTTTAGAATATTTTTTGGGGTGAAGCCTCTTGAGTAGCCCAAGTAAACAGTGGTGAATAGCTTGTATAACTCAGGAGTAAACCAGGGTGGAAACTCCCACTTCAAATCAGAGTCTTATCAAATCACAGATGTCCAGCTGATGTAAAGAATGAGAAATGGCATCCCTTACAAATGGGATTCCTATTGGATTGGAGCTGGGAATTCACTAAGAACAGCTAGGATACTAGGAATGAGGGCTGATAACGGCAGGTAAGAGCAGGAGGAATAGGGAGACTAGGTTTGTCCCTGCTTTCATGAGCATCTTCTTCCGTGCTGTGAAGAAGGATTACTTGGGACATTAATTAAATTTGCAGCTGATGCTAAACTGGGATGCATTCCAAGGGCTAATGAGACCTAGGATTAACACATAAGAGCTGAGGGAGGAAGAAAACCAGACTCCTCTGAAGAAAGACATCCTTTCCCAGCTGGAATCAGTGTAACAAGTGAACACAGGTCCCCACCAAGAGGATATGTGAGAAGGGAACCAGGAGATGGTATCAGACAAAGTCTGAAATAAAAGCCTGCTTCTAGAGCTCTTTTATTTTGAAAATCTGTGTTTGTTTTTATTTTAAAGAATTTCTTTCTTTTCTCCTCAAAGTTGCTTTCGATGAGCCACAATGTAATAAGGCCCTTCAAGTGTGGTTCCTGGACCGCCAGCAGCAGTAGCATCTGGGGACTTGTTAGAAATGTATATTTTCAGGACCTAACCCAGATCTAGGGAATCAGAAACTGCATTTTGACTGTAGTTTCACAAGCCCAACAGGTGAGTTCACGCTCACTCAAGTTGGAGAAGCTTTGTAATAAGGAATCATGCCAAGCACCAAAGAAGTGTGTCTTCTCTGGGGCAGCTGTTGCCCTAGACTGAACGTTTTTATTAAAACAGTCTCCTAGGATTTCAAACCTGTTGAAATGGTGATTTAGTTATTCCAGCCTTGTCCATTGCGTTTTGGCTCAGAAGTCTGAAAGCAGCAATAAACACTGATGTGATCTGTTATTAATTTAGAATAGTGTCTGGGTCAGCCCTGATTCTGAGAGCTAGGAGGGGCCTAGGAGATGACCTTGCGCTAGCCTCCCCATCTTCAGATGAGGGCGCGTAGAAGCGACCTGTCTCACCTGAAGTCACCTGTGAATGTAAAAGGCTGTAGTCTGGAACCAGTATGAGAATTTCTTATTAGGGCCAAATTGAAACTGGAGTTCCTGTCTCTTGATTCTGAGTCCAAGGACTCTTTCCTCTGCCAGAGGGAACTCATCTTCCAATCAGTTATTGGAGCTATATCAGGGGTCCCAGAGTGTCATTCCATGCGGTCTGTGAGGCATCCGTCTGATGGATGGGAGAAGGGAAAAGGGTGATTCTGTTCTACTCAGTCTCTAAGCTTTTCCTTGCTTTTAGGACAAGACACGTTCTCTCAGCAAGGGGAGATCACACACACTTCTTAATACTTAATACTTAAAAATACTTAATACTTAAAAATACTTAGGTCACAACTTGTCATTACATGTTTATGATCACTTACTATGTGCCTGGCACTGCGCTAGGCACTATGGGAGTTGCATGGATGAATAGGCTCAGATTCCATCATCAAAATGCTATTAACAAGGTGACCTTTTCATTTATTGTCCAAACCAAGATATACTTGAAAGCTGAAGGGGATGTTGTTCATCTTTACCCTGGGACAATAGATGTAAATTTGGTCTCTACTGAGCACACCAGGATGTATGGTTACCTTGCTTAAAGACAAATGGTGCGTGGGTTTAAATACAATGTTGTCTCTCAGCCTCTTTTCTTTTTTTTTTTTTTAACTTTTTTTTATTGAGTTATAGTCATTTTACAATGTTGTGTCAAATTCCAGTGTAGAGCACAATTTTTCAGTTATACATGAACATACATATATTCATTGTCACATTTTTTTTTCGCTGTGAGCTACCACAAGACCTTGTATATATTTCCCTGTGCTATGCAGTATAATCTTGTTTATCTATTCTACATTTTGAAATCCCAGTCTGTCCCTTCCCACCCCCCACCCCCTTGGCAACCACAAGTTTGTATTCTATGTCTATGAGTCTGTGTCTGTTTTGTATTAATGTTTTTTTGTTTTTTAGATTCCACATATGACAATCTCATATGGTATTTTTCTTTCTCTTTCTGACTTACTTCACTCAGAACGACATTCTCCAGGAACATCCACGTTGCTGCAAATGGTGTTATGTTGTCGGTTTTTATGGCTGAATAGTATTCCATTGTATAAATATACCACAGCTTCTTTATCCAGTCATCTGTCGATGGACATTTAGGCTGTTTCCATGTCTTGCTATTGTAAATAGTGCTGCTGTGAACATTGGGGTGCAGGGGTCATTTTGAAGTAGGGTTCCTTCTGGATTTATGCCCAGGAGTGGGATTCCTGGCTCTCAGCCTCTTTTCTGAAGGCTAAAATTCTATTATGAACCATAATAAACATCTCCACTTAAACATCCCAAGTTTAACATGCTCAAACGCGAACTCTGCTCTTTCTCATAAATTCTCCATCCAGTCCATTGGGAAATCCTGGAAACCTTGCTGTGCCTTTAGAATGTCTCTAGAATCTGACCACTTCTCTCTATCTTCACCACCACCTCCGTGGACCAAGCTACCATCATTGCTCACTCCTGGATTACTTTAATAGCCTCCTAACTAGTCTCTTGCTTCCATATTGTATTCTACAGTGTGTTCTTTACACAGCAGAGAGCAGCTAGGGTGATTTTTTAAAAAAATATTTTATTTATTTATTTATTTATTTTTTGCAGGGGAGGTAATTAGGTTTACTTATTTACTTATTTATTTTAATGGAGGCACTGGGGATTGAATTCAGGACCTCATGCTACTAAGCATGCGCTCTACCACTGACCTATACTCTCCCCCAGCTAGGGTAATTTTTTAGAAAGTCAGATCATGTCATACCTCTAGTCGAAATCCTCCCTTGATTTTCCATCTCATGTTGAGTAAAAGCCAAATCTTTATTTCCTGCTAATTCCTTGAAACACACTCCACTCCAACCTCATTGGTCTTCCTATTCTTTGACCCTTCCTGGCATTCTTCTGCCTCAGGTCCTTTGCACTGGCTGTGCCCTCTGGAATATTCTTCCTCAAGATTTGTGTATGATTCATGCCATGCCTTTATCTCCTTCAAACCTTTGGTCAAATGTCACTGTTGTGGGTTGGGTACTAAGGGAAACAAACTCTGAGATGATGCTTGGCATGTCGGATGTTTACTAGGGAGTGCTCTTGGTATCAACATGCATGGAAGGGAGGAGAAGGAGCAGAGGGAGGAGCCAAGATGTGAAGCTGGCCTGATGACCCTCAACCAGTCCTACAGTGAGCTCTGGAGCCAAGATGGCCATCAGAATTGTCCTCCGTTGGGCTGAAAGAGCCAGTCTTTGATTAAGGTTGACCTTGGGTGAGGCAAGGTCAGCTGAAGCAATCCCTGTTGGGGTTGTCAGCATTTCCAGAAGCCAGGGCAACAACTCATTCCTCAAAGAGGATTCTGGACATCCCATACTCACCTTCTCAATAAGCCTTGTCCTGTACTTCTGCTTACAAACCATGCCCCACCCTCTACACTTCTATATCTCCTTTACCTTGCTCTATTTTTTCATAGCATTAATCACGGGCTAACACATAATACCATTGATTTCCTTTTTTGTTTCTTTATAATTTGTCTCCTTGACTAGAATATAGGCACCGCGAGGGCAGAGATCTCTTTTTGTTCACTGATGTATACTGAGTGCTTAGGACCCTCAATAAATACTCGTGAGTGCTTAGTGAATTACAGCTAATAATCGCTGTTGTATTTAACATGGTCAGGAATCATGGCTGAAAATAAGAGATGAATTCTGTCTTTAGAGTTCCTAGTATTTGCAAAAATATTATTATTTTGAATTTTCTACCACTCTTCACAAGCCTCTGGTGTCAAGTGACCTGTTTCTGATTAATTCAGCTTTGGGACCCCATGGGAAAGAAACGAGCCACATGAAGCATACTTCTTCTAATATTTATGAAGACTGACATTTCACTTACATGAAGTTATCATTTACAATATATATATATTTCATGACATGCTAATGTTAACAGGCATGGCAGGTTCAGATCGATAGATATCTTAACAGTTGGCCCATGAGTCCCTGATGGTCAACATAATTTAGGAATGTGGACAGCAGTTCAAAAATAGCAGGGTTTGTGGTAGGAAGGAAGGAGCATTTAGCAGAGTAATGATATAAATTCTTTTTGTTACCACGGACTGAACTTTCAGATCAGGTCAGGTCAGGTTTTATTACTCTTGGCTAAAAGCCAGTGCAAGATTTACAGAGCAAGGAAGAGGCTCCGGGTGAGATCAGAGTGAATTACAGAGTTGGCTGGAGGGAGGCACGAAAGTAGTTAGAATGTCAGAAGTAATTTTTACAAAAGAAATCATCAGACTGCTGCATCACGGTCAGTTTTATTCTAAAGTTTTAAACATTTAAAAATATGTGTTTACACCAGAAACTAATACAACATTGTAAATCAACTATACTTCAATTTAAAAAAATGGGAAAAAAAGATTTGAAGAAGACCATGCGAATCCCCTAGGATATTAACATATTTTTATAAGATTCAATTAATATTAGTTTCTTTTGACAATTTCTCTTTAGTTAAATGATAAAAAAATATGTGTTTATTTCTAATGGGTTCATCGAAGAGAATCTGGAAATCTAGAAAAGCACAAAGATGAAAATAAAAAGCACCCACTAACACTGCTGTTAATATTCCATTGTATTTCTTTCTAGACCATTTTACTATGTATGTACACATTCACTTACATTCTTAGTGTGCATCCTCAGACACACACACCCTTTGAATTTTAATTTTTGAACCTGGAATCAAATTGGAGTATTTCTGCATGTCGTCCTTTATTTACTTAATATTATATCTTTAGTATTTCCCCATATTATTAAATGTTTGTGAAAATGCTTTCTAATTTAAATAGCATAATGATATAGCTTGTGCGTGCGTGTGTGTGTGTGTGTGTCTGCATCTTTCTTTTTACCAATTCTTTATTTGTACGCTTTATCCTGTTTTCAAATATTTGGTGTTAAATAATATTGCTATGATTATTCTTGAATGTAAACCATTTTGTATATCTTGACTATTTTTTTCAGGATAATTTTCTAGAAGTGGAATTCCTGGGTCAAAGGATGCAGATATTTAAAAGACTAAATGCCCGACCACTGGAAAGGCTGCTTCCATTTGGACCTCTGCTAAGAAACATATGAAATTGTTCTCACACCCTAGACAACTTTGGATAGTCTCAATATTTTTAATCTTTGTCTGTCTGGGTTAAAAAAGAAATTTTCGTTTTAATTTAAATTTCCACGTATGATGGGTCATTTGAAGTTTTTCTTTTCTGAAATGCCTGTTGTTGGTCCTTGATCCATTTTCTATGAGAGAGTTTATATTTTTTCTTATTGATTCTTGCAATTTTTTCTAACTTAAGTATACATGGATTTGTTCTAAAATGCTTAAGAAGTACCGGAAAAACAGAAAAAAAAAAAAAAGACCATCCACAGTCCCATGACTGAGAGATAAACAAATATCTTGATTTGTTTTCTTCCAGATGTGTCTGTGTTTTTGTAGGTTGTGTGTACAAAGGATTTTATAAAATTTTAAAACTTTAGAACGAAACCCACTTTTTGTTTTTCTTTTTCTTTGTTTTCGTACATCCATCAAAACTTACCTTCAATTACACAAGTGTATATGAATAATGTGAGTTTTAAATTAAAATTAATTTAATGAAAAACAAAGTCATGTCCCCCCAAATAAAGAAAAACAAAGTCCCCTTTGGCCACTTCCTTCCCCAAAGCCTGGCCCTCGTCTTCCTTCCTTTCCCAGAGGCCACCACTATTGTCAGTTTGATTTGCATCCTTTAAGCAGGTTTTATACATTTATATCATAATTGGGATTTCGCATGTGTGTGTGCATTTAAAAAAAACTTTTTATGGTAGTACAAACTCAGAGAAAAGTTATGGAATGGAAATGTTCACGATGATAAATCACTAAAAAGTGAACACTGGTGAAAGAATAGAATATTTGCAACATCCCTAGCCTCCCATGGGTTCCTCACTGATCACATCTTCTCTCTAACTACTATCCTGAATTTTATGATAATCACTTTGTTGGTTTTTTTTAAAGCAATTTTATCACCTAAGTGTATATCTCTACCTATTATCATTTAGTTTTTTTCTATTTTTTAATTTTATGGAGATAGAATTACTCTGTGGGAAATAGTGTCTTTTTATTTTATTTATTTTTATTTTTAACTTTTCTGGGGGGAGGAAGTAATTAGGTTATTGATTGATTTATTTTAATGGAGGTACTGGGGATTGAACCCAGGACCTCATGCATGCTAGGCACGCACTCTACCACTGAGCTATACCTTCCCCACCATGTAATACATTCTTTTGTACATTGATTCTCTCACTCAATGTTATGTTCATGAGATTAATTGGCATTTTTATCTGCAGCCGTCCTGTGCTCATTTTCCTCCTAGTGTTGTATCCCGCTGCATGAACACATCACCATTGTTTATTCATTCTACTGTTGAGGGACATTTGGATTGTTTCCAGTTTGGGACAATTACAAACAATGCTGGTATGAAGTTTTTTTTTAAAAAAAGGTGTCTTTGTACACATGTGCATGAGTTTCTCTAGGCTCTAACTCTAGTGCAATTACTCGGTCACTGTGTATATCTCGAGATAATGCTGAAGTATTTTTCAAAGTGTTTGTTCCAATTTACACTCCCACCCCAGTGTGAGAAATTCAGTTCTGAATTTCTTCCGAACATTTCAACATGGCATTAATATATTTGCTAACTTTTGCCAATCTGGTAGGTGTGTAGCAGTAGTTCTTGTGATTTGACTGTGCATTTGTCTGATTACTAATGAGGCTGAAGGCCTTTTCATATGGTTATTGGCCATTTGGATTCACTATTTTGTAGGGGTACCTGTTCAAATCTTTGGCCCATTTTTTTTTTTATATTAGGTTGCCTGTGTTTTTCCTACTGATTTGTATGAGTTCTTTATATATTCTGAATACCAGTCCTTTATGTTTAAATGAGTTGCAAATATATTCTCCCCTTCTGCATTTTGAAATGTTCACTCTATGGTGTCTTCTGAGGACCATAACTTCTTAATATTAATGTAATCAAATTTATGAATATCTTCTTTATTGTTATGGTTTTTTGTGTACCATATTGGTTTTTTAATTAAAGTATAGCCAGTTTACCCTGTTGTGTCAATTTCTGGTGTACAGCACAATGCTTCAGTCATATAGGAACACATGTATATTCATTTTTATATTCTTTTTCGCCATAGGTTACTACAGGACATTGAATATAGTTCCTTGTGCTATACAGTATAAACTTGTTTATCTATTTTATATATAGTAGTTAGTATCTGTTGTTTATCGATTTTATGTATATTAGTTAGTATCTGCAAATCTAGAACTCTCAATTTATCCCTTCTCACCCTCTTTCCCCCCTGGTAACCGTAAGTTTGTTTTCTATACCTGTGAGTCTGTTTTTGTTTTGCAAATAAGTTCATTTGTCTCTCTATCTCTTTTTTTTAGATTCTTCATATAAGTGATATCATATGGTGTTTTTCTTTCTCTTTCTGGCTTACTTCACTTAGAATGACATTCTCCAAGTTCATATATGTTGTTGCACATGGCATTGTTTCATTCTTTTTTATGGCTGAATAGTATTCCATTATATAAATATATCACCACTTCTTTATCCAGTCATCTGTTGATGGACATTTAGACTGTTTCCATGTCTTGGCTATCGTAAATAGTGCTGCTATGAACATTGGGATGCATGTGTCTCTTTGAATTAAGGTTCCCAGTGGATATATGCCCAGGAGTGGGATTGCTGGATCATATGGTAAGTTTATTTTTAGTTTGTTGAGGAATCTCCATACTGTTTTCCATAATGGCTGCACCAAACTGCATTCTCAGCAACAGTGTAGGAGGGTTCCCTTTTCTCCACACCCTCTCCAGCATTTATCATTTGTGGAGTTTTGAATGATGGCCATTCTGACTAGTGTGAGGTGATAACTCATTGTGGTTTTGATTTGCAGTTCTCTGATAATTGGCGATACTGAGCATTTTTTCAAGTGCCTATTAGCTATGTACCATACTGTTTTGATTACTGTAGCTTTGTAGTACTGTCTGAAGTCAGAGAGTGTGATTCCTCTAGCTCTATTCTTTGTTCTCAAGATTGTTTTGGCTATTTGGGGTCTTTTGTGTTTCCATACACATTTTAAAATGATTTGTTCTAGTTCTGTGAAAAATGACCTTGATATTTTGATTGGGCAGCCCTGAGGTTTTTTTTTTTTTTCCTGATCCTTTCTATTGTTTTTCTGGTCTCTATGTCACTTATTTCTGATCCGATATTTGTTATTTCCTTCCTTCTGCTAACTTTAGGCTTAGTTTGTTCTTTTTCTAGTTCCTTGAGGTGTAAAGTCAAGTTGTTTATTTAAGATATTTCTACTTTCTTAATGTATGTGCTCATCACTATAAATTTCCCTCTCAGAACTACTTTTACAGCATCCCATAGATTTTGGTGTGTTGTATTTCGATTTTCATTTGTTTTGATATTTTCAAATTTTCCCTTTTGATTTTTTCTTTTACCCATTGGATGTTTAGGATTGTATTGTTTAATTTCCACCCCCTTGGAAATTTTCCAGCTTTCTTCTGGTTGATTTCTGATTTCACAGCCTTGTGGTCAGAAAAGATACTTGGTATGATTTCAGTCTTCTTAAATTTGCTAAGACTTGTGTTTATGTCTTCTGATCTATCCTGAAGAATGTTCCATGTGCACTTGAGAAGAATGTGTATTCTGCTGCTGTTGGATGGAATGTTTTATAAATGTCTGTTAAGTCCATTTTATCTAATGTATGGTTCAAGCCCACTGTTTTCTTGTTGATTTTCTGTCTGATTGACCTACTCATTGCTGAAAGTAAGATGTTGAAGTCACCTCTTATTATTGTATTGTTGCCCATTTCTCCCTTCAGATCTGTTAGTATTCACTTCATATATTTAGGTGTTCTGATGTTGAGTGCAATTTAAAAATATTTATTGACTGGTTTATTGGTTTAATGAATGGCCTATGATCTTAAAAAACACTTAATTTTTTTCCAGAGAATTTCTTCATAATAGTGAAAATATAAAACTTCAGGCAACTTTATGTGGAATTATTAAAAATCACACATTACTAGGGCCCAAATGAATGAAATTTTTCAAAAAACAGTATTTATTTTCAGTGTCAAAATGCAAATGAGCTGATTTCCTAAATCCAAGTACATGATTTTCTTTTCCTGGTTATTTAATTTATTATCTGCCTGCAATTCTTTGGCTTTCAAAGATTCAGCTGATTACCAAGCTCTATTTTATCTCCAGACTTTTATGAATGGTTTCCACATTGTTTTGGGGGCAGGTTATTACTCCTGTATTATTCTCTGTGGGAACAGAGTTTCCTACAGTCTAATGAGATTTGCTGTTTAGTTGATGGCATTTTCACTTCTGCCTGGGTCTTGCTTCCTAGTGCCATGCTGAAAATTACCCCTCAGTTTGAAGTCATCTGTTTAAGAATTTGATATTTCCATAAAAACTGTTCCCAGTACCACTCTCTCTCCCTCCTCCTTTCCCTTTTCCATATTTCCACTTTCTAGATGAAAGCCTGTCAATTGCAATAAATCTGGTGTTCATACTTTACATCCCAAGGCAGCGTTCTCTTGATTGCCTGTTCAAGGCCTTTCTTCCTCTCCATAAATCTTGGATTTTTCCACTCCCTCTTCAGCAGACCCCTTTCCACAGATTTCAGTCTTTGTTGTGAGATTTAGCCCAAATTTGTGTGTTTCATATAGATGTTCTTCAATATATATAAATGTCTAGTAGATTTCTAAATGTAGAAAAAGAGCTTCAGTGACTATGGCAGTTGGAGGCTAGTTAGAAAAAACATTAATTATAGCAGAGAGTTTAATGAAAGGAATTGGACAGTGGGGATTAAGTTACAAAGGGGTTACAAGAGCCCAAATAGCATCCCCAGAACTGAAGGGACAATGGAAAAGATGGTGTTAGCAGAACTCAGGAGCCAGGTCACCTTGGGGGGCTGGAGTCATGGCAGGGGTGCCCAGCAACAGCTAGGGCCATGAAGAGACACAGACATTGCTGGATCTGTCACTCAAAGGAGAGAGAGAGAGAGAGAGAGAGAGAGAGAGAGAATGAATATGAACGAGCATGGGAGAAACATATTGTGTTTCCTTTCATCTTTCTCCAGTCTTTTGTCAGGACCTCCCACAGGTTGAATCTAACCAGAAGCCTGGAAAGTGTAATTTGCATGGTTCAAACCACCATGATAGAGAGCAGAGCAAGAGAAAAGTGGGCTGTGGATTGAAAAAAAGAAATACACCGTTATGATCATGACCCAGCCATAGATGTTGTTACCAAAGAGGAGGGAGTAGGTGTCAGGCAGTTGAGGGAGATCCTGGGTGAGAAAGCTCCTTTTTCTGTTGAATCAAGTACTTGTCATGTGTTGTTCACTATGGATGGGACAGGAAAGAAAATGAGCAACCCCACTCGCACACTTACAAAGTGTGTACCTAACAGGAGAGTCAGGCAACTCAAATCTGTAATAAATTGCATTTTATATAAATATACATATTTTATATGACACATTAAGTATATATTATTTATATTTAGACTGTTATGTAACTATAATAACATATAAAACATTTGTTATTATGTATTTATCATAAATAATGTAGGGTGGGAAGGTATAGCAGGGAAGCCTAACCTCCTGGGGCAGTTCAGGGGGGCTTTCTGGAGGAAGTAACATTTAAGGATGAGTAAGTGTTGGACACAGAAAGTGAAGGGTGTGGGACACAGAGGAAATGAATCAAACCAAGGAACAGCGTGCACACAGTAGCTTGAAGCAGGAAGAGAAGAAAGGCTGTAACAAAACAATGGCTGTGCGGAGGAGAGAGGATATTGCTGGAAA
The DNA here is from genome assembly GCF_048564905.1 of Vicugna pacos. NCBI lineage: Eukaryota > Metazoa > Chordata > Mammalia > Artiodactyla > Camelidae > Vicugna > Vicugna pacos. The sequence continues at coordinate 37,299,871 of NC_133023.1, forward strand.
CGGAGCTGGGGAGGAAGACTGAACCCGGTCACAAAGGGCTTTGAAGGCCGTGTTGAGGATTTTAGACCTTATTGGAGGCAATTGGAGGTTACCGAAGGGATTTAGTTAAGATTGTTATTTAATTAGATAACAAACAAATTTATGGCTTAGGAAGGTCATTCCAGACTGGTGATGGGGATAGCAGGTCCCCACCTGTGTTGTAGCTCAGGGGAAACAGACTGCTGCTCTGGACCAATGTCGTGAATGCAAAGTGGGGAATGTTCTAGAAATATCTGGAAGGTTGAAATGGTGCTTTGATTGGCAACTGATTGACTACACGAGTGAGAGTAAGAGGAAAGAAAGGCTCCTGGTTGGATAGCAGTGCCAGCTGTTAAAATGACGAACACGGCCAGCAGGGCCAACTGGACGGTTAAGAACCCAGGACTTGGCAAATTTTTTCTGTAAAGGGCCAGATAGCCAATATGCTTTGGCTTTGCAGGCCAAACCAAGTCCGTAACTGCTTAGCTCTGCTGTTGTAGCATGAAAGCAGTCATAGACAATATATAAACAAATGCTCATGGCTGTTTTCAAATAAAGCTTTATTTACAAAAACAGACAGTGGTCCGCATTCTGCCTAAGAGCCATAGTTGGCCCACATCTAGTTAAGACATGAGTTTCCTATTGGACATCTTTCATTTAAGGGGCTAGGAGACATCCAGGAGCAGGTGTTGAGTAAGCACTAGGGGTGGGAGGGAATCCCCTCATTCTTCTCTTTATCTTGTCTCCCACCCTGCTTGAAAAAAAAAGGTAGCCATGAAAGTCCAGAACCAGTCTTAATTAAGTGGTCATCTTTCTGTGGGATAGTTATTTGGGGTTTGGGAAAAGAGCAGGAGGAAGAAATGATTCTTAAGGGAACCCAGTAACTTATTTTTAATTTTGACATTTTGGGGGCCATCTTTCTGTTTTTCCTTCCAGTCCCATACCGGATATTTTAATCATGTACACCATTTGGTTATTGTGTTAATATTATTTCCCCTTTTGATAAGACATCACTGCCTTCTGGTATATATTATGGCTCCATTGTTCGCTGAACACTGAGATGGTCTCTGGGGATGCTGAAATGAATAAGACGGTACCCAAAGGTGCCCAAACTTTAGTGAGGGAAAACTACCTTTAAATTATCCTGTGATGTAAAGTGATAAAAGTACCAAATGGAGGGTTTAGCGTAATCCTATGATAAGACACAAGAAGAGGCATGTCGTTATCCCAGCAGAGGCCGAGTAGGAGGTTTCTTGAATGATATGCCTTAAAAGATTGGGTAGCAGTTCACCAAGACAACTGTAATGTAGATGGTAGTGGGAGGCGGGCGGAGCAGCGACAAGCCATACAGAAGAAACAACATGGAGGAAGGTGTGGAAGTGTAAAGATGCTTGGGATGTTCAGGAGGACTAAAACCAGGGTCTGCTGAAACCCAGGCACAACGGGAAAGACTCAGAATATTTCTCCGGTGGGAAAGTTTCTGGTATTGGATTTGCACCTGCTCAGCCTTGACTTGGAGACAGGGAGGGCACTTGCCTGGTGAGACAAGGGATTCGTTAGTGGGTTTGGGGGTCTGGGAGTGCAGTAAGGCACTTAATTGGTCTAGGAGCTTGTTGCCATGAAGCCTGCCCACCTATATCTGGAAAGCTGAATCATGGTCTGTGTTTCTGGTTGATCCCTTGGAAGTAGGACCCTATGAAGGAGCTCAGAATTGTAAATGGGGGCTCAACTCTCAGGCCCGTTTGTTGATTTCATCTGTACTTTCTTGTGGAGCCCAGCAATTCTAATAGTGTAACTTCTGTGAACTGTTCCCAATAACTGGAGAAAATAGCTTATTGTCAACTTAAGCAAACAAATAAAAAAATGACTTACACCACGTGATTATTGTTAAAAGATAAATATATTTGTAAGAGGAGCCATCATGTTTAAAAAAACAAAAAAGGAAGTTCATTGTGTCTGCTCGAAACCATGTCGTTTGCTTTGAAGACCGAAGAAAACATTTAGCAAATAGAAGTCACTATGCTGTGCAGCAAAATTCCGAATCATCCGCTGCATCTTTTCCCAAACCGAGAGGCACTGAGAAAAATAGAAAAGGCCTCAAGATGGAGCCCTTGAACCACAAAGTTTTGAAGTAAAAATTCAGTGACTGTTTAAAGTTGCCTGCTACAAGCAAGCTCGGAGCAGCAGATCAGGGCTGGCTGTGACTCTAGTGCAGAAAGTGGGGAGAAGCTGTGTCCCCCAGTCCCAAGAGCTTTTGTGGGGCCAGGCAGGCCTTAGGGGCAGGCTTGTGTGGTGATTTTCAGATATGGGTTCCCTCAGCTTCTGGGTTAAAAGGGCTAAATCCACAGGATAAATCATTTTATTGGTATAAATAAATGATAATTTGTTATTTTCCATGAACAAAAGCATACATTCCTCTCTTTTTTTCTAATATTTATTTTTTATTTTGTTGGAGGGAGTTCATTAGGTCTATTTATTTACTTTTTCTTGATGGAGGCATTGGGGATTGAACCCAGGACCTACTGCATGTTTGCACTCCACCACTTACGCTATACCCTCCATCACTACATTCTCTTCCTAAGCTCGTCTTAAATGGTGGCAACACGACTTGGAAACTCTTTACAGTCTTCTTTGAGCCCTAATAAGAGCTCATTCTGAAACACAAAGGGGGCCTGTACTGCAATACCCAAATGAATGGGGTGCTCCTCTCAGTGGGGCTGACTCCTCAAAAAAAGAAGGCAGCACTGCGTAGGGGGAAGTGGGGAGCTAGGGCCTCACCATCCGCCATGTTCAGGACTGAATCCCATCCCCACCCCTTCCTAGCTATGTGCCCTTCGGATGACTTCTTAACCTAAAAATAGCTGCTCCAAGCTCTTTGGGATTATAGACCATGTATTAAAGTGCCTGGTGCTTGTGCCAACCAATAAAGTATTTACTGGTGTCGCAGGAAAATGGGGCATGAGAGGATGGCCGTGTCCCAGGTCCCAGGCGAGTCCCTGGCACACGCCCCATCAGGTGAGAGTCCTTGGCTTCATACAGGAAGGAATTCGAGAGCGAGCCATAGTAGAGTGAAAGCGAATTTGTTCAGGGAGATACATATTCCATAGACAGAGTGCAGGCCATCTCCAAAGGCAATAGAGAGTGCCCATGAGGTGCAGGGTTGTTAGTTTTTATGAGCTTGGTAACTTTATATGCTAACAAATGGGAGGATTATTCCAACTACTTTGGGGAAGGGGCAGGGATTCCCAGGAATTGGGCCAGTGCCCACTTTTTGACCTTGCATGGCCATCTTCAGGACTGTCATGGCACCTGTGGAACTGCCATTTACCATCGTAATATAGTACAATGAGCATACGATGAAGCTCAAGTTCTACTGGAAGCCAACTCTCCCGCCATCTTGGGCTTCAAGGTCTACTGGGAGTTGAATCTTCCTCCACCTTGGTTTTAGCCAGTTTTTGTCCTATCCTCAGTTGCTGTGTCGTTCTTTTCATGGTTGTGCCCTGCTCCCTGCTCTCCTGTCTCACTACTGTTTACCACTGGAGCATCCATCTATGGGCTACGCGCTGAACACGGTTTTATAGGGATGCTAGTCACCTTGTAAACATGATGCATATGAAAACAGATGAACCCTAGAGCAGCGGGGAAATGCCCCTTCCTACATCAACCCACACTGGCCCGCCCAGCCACGTGCTTACTGGGGCTAACACATGGGCAGGCACTGTCTGTTGCCCATGTTTGCAAGGCTGTTCTCTGCCCTGACTGTACCTGTGCTCCCCCAGCCTATAGGAACCGGATACAGCTGTCCGTCCTGCTTTGGTGGGGGTGGTGCCAGGCACAGGCTGGTATGACCAGGGCTCACATAGCCCAAGTGAGCGGAGAAGAGTGGGGGTTCCTGGACAGCAGCTCAGGCTGTGCAGCATCTTTGCCTGATTCCTCGCAGGCCTCCTGGGCTCTAGCCAATGGCTAGAAAGGATCCATGGAACTGCCATTGGGACCATTTTCAGCTGGATGATATCCATGCTTGTTTATTATGCTTAGGAGTGCTTTGTACAATTTAAAAATATTGTTATCTCTCTGTTCATTCTATTTCTCATCTCCTTTCATTTTTTCCCCTCATTTCCTCCCAATAACCCTCTTTACCTTTTCCCCTTTCTTGCAGAGAACTCTCATTCTCTTCCTCATAACCTTGGTCTCCCTTCCTTTTGTCTTCTTTTTATATCTCATGTCACTTTCTAGCCCCCAGCCCATATCTCTTTTCTTCTCCTTATTTTGTCTCCTTTTTTTTCTTGTTCATTTCCTCCCTTTTCCCCTTGCCTTCCTTCCCACCCAGTCTTTTCTCTTTCAGCTTTATTCCTTCCTCCAAATCCTCACAGGAACCCCCTCCATTTTCCCTTTATTTAATCATTCCATTTCTCCCAGTGACACTGGAGTCAGAGAGTTCTGAGAAATGGAAGATCACAGTATGGGAGGGCAGTGCTGGGAGCCCATTTGGTATAAGCCAGGTCCTGCCAATGCCCATTTCATTTTGTATCCTTAGAATAAAGAATAACGGAGTCAAGAGAAGTCACCATCATGGATCCAGAGGTATAGACAGAGGGTAAATTCCCTCCGGAGCTGAAGGTGAATTTAGATCTTGCTTAGGTTTAAATTCAAGTTTATGGTTTATGTCTTCTTGAAACTATGATAACAGAGGAGTCATAGAGTCTCTTTAGGGCTGGTCTAATTGTCTTGATCTCTTTGAGGGTAAGGGTCTCCTTTGAGAACCTGCTGAAACTTTTGGACCCTTTTCTCAGAAAAATGCACATGAAATTGAAGTTTCACTTACCAGTGTTAAGAAATCCCTTAATGGCCATTCTTGGGCTCTCCACAAGCCTTTTGGTTGGAGATTGTACCACATAATTTCAGACTCCAAAGGAGGTCTTGTCTGCTCTGCTAGGCAATTAGTGTGATAAGTTATAAGCTTGTAAACTGACACAGAATGTCACACTTCAGTAACAAAGCTAAAGACTATGTTAGGAATTTTCTAGATTGAGGAGATATTGGTCAGTTCTGTCTGCCCTATGAATTTCCTCCTCTCAGTGAATACAGGGACCCTTCACCTTTTGGAGTCTATTCTTTCCTGGCCATTTGGAAATCTGGATGTTTTACCTGCATAAACTTCCATCTGGGGCGTGAGCAGTGAGCGGAATGGAATACCCATCATGACATCCGTTCCTTTCCACAGCTTCCGGCTATTATCTATTTTGGGGGCAGGAGTGGAGTAAGGAGGTTACTTTCTTTGTCCAAACTTTCTGACTCAAGGTGCTTTTCTTCCACATGAAAAATAAACATGGGAGGGAAGAATCTCATTTATCCAGTTTGGAAAATAACTTATTCTAGAAGTCTGAACTCCGGGGTACATTTTATTTAATCAGTATGGCCCCATGAATTATTCTCTTGTGGTTTTCTTTCAGTGGTGGTACTTAGGTTTTGCTTGTATCCTTGCTGTAAATTTAGTGTTTTCCAATGAATGAGTTTTCTTCTTCTCTCAGCCCATTAGGGCTTCCAAGTTTATAAGCAGAATCAGATTTGCAAGAGCAATTTACTCCTTTCTCTGTTCCACTAGGTGTTGTTTGGAATGGCTTTTCTTCAGTGAATTTAATTAACAGGTATTACAAGCAATTTTGGTGTGAAATCCTGGTTCAAGAGAGGGGGAGTTAAAGAGAACAACATAAGAGCCTTTCTATACCTAGGATGTGTGTGTGTGTGTGTGTGTGAAGTGTTTGTGGGTGGGGAGATTTCTGGGAAGATGAAAAAGTCACCAAACACAGAGACTGGTCCCCATGCTGGCAGATGGAGATCTGATGTGCCCAGTCCAAAGGGGTTGGGCGAAAGAAAAAAGTCCTGGGAAAGTTCAATTTGACAGCTGGAGATCCCCAAGATGTTAGATTGATGGTTGTATCAGTAACCTCCAACTCACTTGCTGATGGCAGAGGTCCTCATTGCTCACCAACTGGGAATGCAGTAGGACTGGGTGAAGGTCTCCTGGGCTCACACTGAGCAGTGCTCAGGCAGGCAGAAGTTGACAGTGGCTAATGCCATCAGAGACTTGGGGAATAGTTGGAGGAGGAGGAGCAGGTGTGAGGGAAAATTGCAGGTTGCAAAGAGCACATTTTCTTAAAATTTACAAATGATGGATTATTCATGCTTCACCGAGAGGAATGTAATATTCTAGAACTTTTTGCAATTGCCCTGAGTTATTGTCATCAAAATAATTATGGTTTTCTCCTTGTAACTGTCTACGAACATGGCACGTTGTCTTAGTGGATCAGGCGTGCTTATATCCTGATTGCAAATGCCAGCGTCATGTGAATCATTCTGAATACAGAAGGCAGTGTGGAGAAAGACTTTTCCAGTTAACAACAGAAATTTGAGGTCTAAGACTTTTGGAAAAAAGTGATTTTCTGAAGGTTTCAGACTAACAAATATGCTATCATGTCTTTGGGAGGTTGTTGGTTTTGATGGAATATTTCTCTTTAGAAATTGTCCCGGGGGAGGATATAGCTCAAGGGGTAGAGGGCATGCTTAGCACGCACGAGGTCCTGGGTTCAATCCCCAGTAGCTCCTCTAAAAGTAAATAAATAGATAGACCTAATCACCTCCCTCCCCCTGCTAAAAAAATAAATAAATAAATAGAAATTGTCCCAGTAATGGTACCTGTCTTTGGGGCAGGAGAAGGGAATAAGGCTAGACCTTCTCATTATAATAATAATTTTAAAAAAATTGCAACATAGCTGGTCCCAAGTTTATGAAGCATTTGAAGAAGAAACGGTCTTATTGAACAGAAGACATAGGAAACAAAGACTATGGACAAGGAAGGAGAAATGGGAAAGCATGACTCAAAATCATTTAGATCTGGCTAAAGTCATCAGATATTCCAGTGTAAATCTCTTTTCCAGGATCATCCTCTCCGTAGGATCATGCGGTCAGATTACAATGAAGGATTCTGGTTTAAATTCTCGCCAAGATCTCTGAGCCTTCCTGACTCTTCTCTTTTTCAGCTTATACCATGTTTTCTCATATAAATATATTTTTCTATCTACAGGGTAAGAAATACCAAACGACCAAGTGCCATCACTTCTTCTGAATGTCAAGGAAACTCAAGTTTGTTTGAAACAGCAATGAAGTAGCAAGACCCCTCTTCTTTTCCTCTCCTTGTCCAATCAGTTTCTCTACTACTTTTCTCCTGGAAACAAAAAATGCTAATGGGGACTCCAGAGGACAACTCTCGGCAGGATACCTCACCAGTCACTCTTAACCTTGGTAATTAGCTACAGAATTTTCTCCCATGAGCAGTGCCCCTCTCCTCCACCTTCTTCTGGTCAGCAGCAGTTTCTTCAACTTTTTTTTGTATTAGAGATGATAACTAGGGCGAGCATATAATTTATTATTCAAACTGGAACCTGCCATTTTTTTTTAAAAAAACCTAGACATTGGGAAAAATTTTTAAAAAGTTTTGAGATAACTGCATATTCACATGCAGTTTTAAGAAATAATACAAAGAGATCTTTTATACCCTTTACCTAGTTTTCCCCAGTGGTAACATCTTGCCTAACTATAGCACAATATCACAACCAGGACATGGCCATTGATGCACTCTGCCTACCTTATTCAGATTTCACCAGTTTTATGTGCACTCCTGTGTGTGTGTATATGTGTGTTTTGTTCTATGCAGTTTTATCACAATGACAGAATACTGTGACCACAGTCAAGATACAGAAAAGGTCCATCACAAGGATCCCTTATACTCACCCTTTTCTAATTACATTCATCTTCCTCTTAACCCATGCCTCCCCCAAACTCTGGCAACCACTAACCTGTTCTCTGTCTCTATAATTTTGTCATTTCCAAACTGTTATATAAATGGAATCATACAGGATATAACCTTTTGAGGTTTCCTTTTTTTCTCAGCATAATTTCTTTGAGATCCATTTAGCTTAAGAAAATACTAGTAGTTTTTTTTTTCCTTTTTATACCATCCCATGGTTTGGATGTACCACATTTTGTTTATCCATTAACCAGTTGATGGACATTTCCATCAAGCTGATTCTTTCCAGCTTGGAGCTAGAATGGTTAAAGATATTGTGGCTATTTGTGTACAAGTCTTTGTGTGGACAAAAGTTTTCATTTCTCTGAGATAAATGCCCAAGAGTGTAATATCTATGTGGTCGGCTAAGTACACGCTTTGTTTTTAAAGAAACTACCACAGCCTTTTCCAGAGTGGCTGCATTATTTTACATTCCCATCAGTAGTGTATGAATAATTCAGTTTCTCTGCATCATTGCCAACATTTCGTATTATCACTATTTTTCATTTTTACCATTCTTACAAATGTGTAGCGCTACGCCGCACAATCCTGCTCACAGAACAGTTGTTTGGAGAGAGGGATCAACTCCCCAGCCCAAACTGGTTCAGATGTGGAGATTGACGACACCACACACACAGTAAGAGGATGTGAAAAGAGGATATTATTCATACAATGGGACTTTTTTTGGGGAGGAGATACCCAAGCCACTCTGGAATGGCTTGAATGAAGGGAGGAGCAAGAAACTTATGGTTTTATTTTGATTAGGGAGTGGAGCTAGGGTGAGCATTCCTCTGTGTGGGCAGGGGTTTTCATAGTTTGACCTTTCCTGTAAGTGCCGAAGGAGGGAGGACCGTGGCTTTCTTACCAGCTTGTCCAGATGTAGAGCAAAAGGGGAAATGGGCTAGGTGGAACATGAAAGCTGTCAGTGGTTAAACATCAAAAATGGATTCAGACATTTTGTTGCAAATTACTCTTGAAACTTTGTCAAAGATCAGTTGGGCATATTTGTGTAGGTTTATTTCTGGTTTCTCTATTCTGTTAAATTGACCCATGTGTCTATTCCTTTGCCAGTAACACACTATCTTGACTACTGTAGCCTTAGCATGGGGTAGAGTGGTTCTACACACTTTATTCTTCCTCTTCAACATTGTTTTAGCTATTACATGTTCTGTGTCATTCCATATAAACTTAGAATATGCTTCTCTATGTCTACAAAAATCCTCCTGGGAACTTTGATAAGTACTGCATTAATCTATAGATCAGTTTAGTAAGAATCCATATTTTTACTATGTTGAGTCTTCCAACTCATGAGAGTTAGTCATTCTTTTTATTTAGTTCTTTGATTTCTTTCATCAGCATTTTGTAATTTTCAGGATACAGGTTTTGTACATATTTTGTTAGATTTATACCTAAGTATTTCATTTTCTTTGGAATACTTATAAATGGCATTATATTTTAGATTTCATTTTCTTTTTTTTTTTTTAGATTTCATTTTCCACGTTTGTTTCTAGTATGTAAAATTGAGATTGATTTCAGTGTGTTGATTTTGTATCCTGAGACTTTGATAAACTCTCTTATTATTTCTAAGAGTTTTTATTTTATCAGTTCTTTAGGATTTTCTGCATAGATAACATGTCATCATAGGGACAGTTTTATTTTTTCCTTTCCAATCTGTATGCCTTTTATTCCTTTTCTTGCCTTACTTGTGTTGGCTAAAACTTCCAGCACCCTGTTGAATAAGAATGGTAAGATTGGACATTGCCTTGTTCCTAAACTATACAAAGTAAAGTATTCAAAAAGACTATAAATAAGACTATAACTAAAAAGCTTAAAAATGTTCAAGTAATCTACTAGGGGGCTGGGCATGAGAAACAGAGCAATGAGAAACACAGGAAATAAACAAAAACAAAGAATAAAATGGCAATATAAACCCTAACATATCAATAATTACCTTAAATGTAAATCAATCAATCAATTAAAAAACAGAGACTGGCAGAGTGGATTAACAAAGCCATGATTCAACTATATGCTGTCTACAAGAAACTCACTTCAAATACAACAGCAAAAAAGCAGGAGTAAATATATCAGATATCAGGTAAAATAGATTTCAAAAAAGCACAGAACCATCTCATTGTAGTAGTGTGTGGGATGCACGGGCAGAGTACAGAGTTCTCACTTTACCATGTAGTTAAGTGGGAAAGATGACAGCTCTTTCCATGTGCAAGGTAACAGAGACCTCCCTTTCAAGGACAGCCTGCAGCTTGCTAGAGCGACAAAGTTCTCTTGGACTCCATCAGTTAGAAAATTGCTAGCCCCTGGTCTTAGGTGGTATATTTGATGCTGTTGTATCTGAAGGTCAGTTAAGTACATCAGCCACTTGTGCTGTTAAGGTTATTAGCTCACCAGCTCAAAGGATCAGTAGGAAATGTGAGAAAGTATGGGTTAACTATCAGTGAAGTGCATGTAGGAAATGGAGACTGAGCTGTCCTTCTATAGAGCATAGAGGAAACAAATCAGAAAGCTCCTGCTAGCAGCACTATTTACAATAGCCAAGGCATGGAAACAGCGTAAATGTCCATCAACAGATGACTGGATAAAGAAGATGTCCTATATTTACAGAATGGAATACTATTCAGCCATAAAAATGACAACATAACGCCATTTGCAGCAACATGGATGTCTCTGGAGAATGTCATTCTAAGTGAAGTAAGCCAGAAAGAGAAAGAAAAATACCATATGAGGAATCACATGTGGAATCAAAAAAAAAAAAGAACATAAATACAAAACAGAAACAGACTCATAGACATAGAATACAAACATGTGGTTGCCTAGGGGGCGGGGGCTGGGAAGGGATAGACTGGGAGTTCAAAATATGTAGATACTGACAGACATATGCAGCATAGATAAACAAGATTATACTGTATAGCACAGGGAAATATATACAAGATCTTGTGGTAGCTCACAGTGAAAAAGTATGTGACAATGAATATACATATGTTCATGTATAAATGAAAAATTGTGCTCTACACCAGAAATTGACACAACATTGTAAACTGACTATAATGCAATAAAATAAAATGAAAAAAAAAGAAAGCTCCTGCTATAGCAGTTCTGTTATTCATGTTAACTTGTAAATCTACAACTATTTGCTTGTTTTTCTGTTTCTTTATGCCTTTTTACTTTGCAAATAGAGCCTGTCTACAGCAATGGATTTTCAATGTCAATGAGAAAAAGAAAGTACATGTTTTGTGGATAATTAGTGGATTTCTATTTTTCAAAAAAAAAAATTTGGTGAATGTGTAACCTGCATAAAAACGTTTGTCAGCATTTACCACCCAACCAGAAGTCACAGTGACATTACTGACCATGTGAAAACCAGAAGACCCAAATCTTTAAAAAAAATCAGCATCTATTTCAAAAGTTTGCAGCAGAAGGTGAATTTACATAGCATTCTGTGAAGCATGGCTTTTCAATTAGATCAAGTGTCCTTTTCTTGAAATTAATTTCATTCCTTTTCAATTCCATGTTTTCCCATGCATGTACAAAGGGTGAAGTGGAATCTGTTAATGGATCGGCTCCATTAGCAGAAAAAGATCTTTGCAAACAGTTATATCAGTGACATTAGATGTTTCAAATAGAAAATTGGTTAATTTCAGTAATGGCTTAATTTTTTCATCAAATTTATGCAATCAAAGTATAGCTTTTGGAAGGTCATTTTGTTAAAGGTAAAACGGCTGACTTTAATAATGCTCATTTATAGATTCAGTTTAAAAATCCAACGTCAAAGAGGAAATTATTTTGTTGTGATGATAATACAATTACAAACTTAGCTGGGATATAATTATCTTGGCAAAACCAGTGTTCTTCCTAAATTAAGAAACCTATGGAGCAGGGACACACTGGAACTCAGTTGTGGAGCATATATCATTCGTCGCTGCATCAACATTGTGATACTTTATCAATTGAAATAGAAGCCCTAGCTGTCAACGTTTACAGATGGGTTTACATACACATACACACATTTAGAATAATTGAATCGTAAACTTTTGTGACAAATCTAATCTGGAACATGGAAAAAAATTAGCATGACAGTGTATGATTCTCTTTTTGTTTTTAGTCCTAACTCAGACTTTTAAAATGTTTGAGTCTTTATAGAAGTATGTTGTTATTTAACTCAAGCGTCCTACAGAGTATTGCCTATTATTCTAAACAAGTACTTTAAATTTAGGTTGCATTTTGTTCAAAATCATTTGAAAGTCTATAATCAAAGTACTCAAGGAATGGAGTACCCAAAAAATCAGCGTTTGAAGCTCTTAGCAAATTGCAATTATGAAAACAAAGCTTGTATATAGGAAGAAATTAAAATTTATCATCTGACAGACTATTTGATGAGAGCCCAAACTGTGTACAAGGTTTAATTTTGACATTCTCCAACTGCACTTTGTAATATCTTCACTTGATGCATCTCTTATTTTTAACTAGTGTTTATAATCTGTACTGCAATAGAATAAACTTGAGAAGGCCTTGATTTTGCAGTGTTTAAATTTGGTGAACCATTCGAAAGAATCATAAATACAGAGAACTTATTTCATGAGTTTTATCTTGTAAAAATATTTGTTGAAGGACCCTAAATGGAAGCAAAAAGACATTACCCTTCAAAATATTTACACATTTTTCAGCAAAAGAATTAGAATTGAGAATGCTCTTTAATTAACAGAATTTGTTCTGTACTTACCTTAACATCTGTAAGGAGAGTATTGTTTTAATTAAAAATATCATAGTCTTCAGAAAAGAATGAATTAAAGCTATCAAAAATTTCAAATGTATTGGCTATAAACTACTATTTTGAAGAATATTGCAGGTAATGTTACTAAGTCCTATTGAAAAAATATATTTTCAGAAAAATAACAGAGTATCAGAAATAGACATTGCTAAAAAACTGATTAAAGTGCATGAATATGTACCAATAATAATTGTTTATGTGTTTTTTTAATTTTGGAAAATCATTCTGGAAAGTCTTTTATATGGAAATAATGTTATTTTTTAAAGAATTTCATATTTGAAAATATCTTAAATATAAAATTTTTATACCAATGTTTACCAACAAAATTAGTCCAGTTTGTTGGTCAGTAAACAAATATCTTAGAAAAGCAAGAAATTGTAATTCTTCAAATGTTTTAATTCTTCAAAATATTTTAGTTTGGAAATTAAAACATTTAAAACTACTCCACTGAGGCTTCTCTTGTTACAGTTACCAGTAACCATCCTATTGGAAAAACAATGGACATTTTTAAGTCCTCATCTTACTTGACATGTTTTTGTCAGCTTTTCACATTGTTGACTATTTCCCTCTTTTTGAAATGCTTTTTCCTTGGTTTCTCTGAGGTACACCACACTCTGGTACATACACTCCTTGGTCTTTTGTGACAGGATTTTTTTCCATCCTCCTTGTCTTTAAACACTGAAATACATCAAGTCTTAATCCTTGACCCGCATCTTTCATTCTAGGTGGTCCTCAAACTACTGTGACCTCAAGTAACATACAAATCTGCCCATTCTCAAATATATATCGCAAATCAAGACCACTCTTTTGAGTTTCAGACTTAATTATACTTAGAGGCAAAAAAATGTCAAACTATCTCTGTAAAGGGTTAGATAGTAAATATTTAAAACTTTTTGAGTCCAATTGGTCTTTGTCAAACTACTCAACTCTGCCATATAAAAAAAGACAGTGAGCTACTCAACCTTGTAATGGAAGTTCTAGCCAGAGCTACTTAGAACAAGAAAAGAAATAAAAGGCATCCAAATTTGTAAGGAAGAAGTAAAACTATCTTTGTTTGCAGATGACATAATTCTACATGTACAAAATCCTAAAGTATCTGTAAGAAAGCTAACTAGAACTAATAAATGAATTCAGCAAAGTAACAGGTTATAAAATAAACACACAAAAGAAAGTTCTGTTTCTAAACAATGAAGAATCCAGTATGGAAATTAAGAAAGCAATTTCATTTATAATAGCATTCAAAAGTATAAACTACTTAGGAATAAATTTAACCAAGGAGGGGGAAGACTTGTACATTGAAATTTATAAAACATTACTGGAAGAAATTAAGGAAAACCTAAGTAAGTGGAAAGAAATCTTGCGTTCATGGATTGGAATACAGTATTTTAAGATGTCAATGCCACACAAAGTGATTCAATACAATTCCTATCAAAATTCCAGCAGCTTTTTTTTTTCAGAAATTTAAAAGCTGATTCTCAAATTCATATGGAATTCCAAGAGTCCTAGAATACCCCAAAGAAAAAGAACCTTCTTCAATAGATATTTTAGTGTGGAAACATGATCTGAAAATGTTATGGGGTTTTCATTTAGTTTTGTTAACATGTTCATCCTTTCATTTTATATATATTTTATGTATTAAAAACTCCTACAACTCCTCAAAAAAAAAAAAGACAAACAACCCAATTTAAAATGCATAAAGGACCTGAATAAAAAACTACAAAGAAATATACAAATTGCCAGTAAGTATATGAAAAGGTACTCAACATCATTAGTCATAAATGAAGTGCAAATCAAAACCATAATGAGATATAATCTCACATCTACTAGAACAGCTACAATAATTTTTCCCCTTCATTTTGCATCCACTTAATAGCTTCTTGCTTATTCTGTAGAAATAATTTAAATTGCTCAAATTTAGAATTTATTTCCTCTCTCCTCTACTCTACATTCTTTTTCAGTTCCACTGATTTGCTGGTTTGCAGAGTTATCACTTTTCAAATTCATTTTACATTATCCTTCAAGGGCTATATTCAATATCTTGTAATAACCTTTAATGAAAAAGAATATGAAAATGAATATATGTATGTTCATGTATGACTGAAGCATTATGTTGTACACCAGGAATTGACACACTGTAACTGACTATACTGCAATAAATAAAGATTAAACAAAGTGATAGACTTCTTAGCTGGGCACAAAATCATCTAGGAAAAAAAAACACCTCACTTTCCCAAACTCCCTTGCAGCTAGATGTGGCCATTGGACTAAGTTCTTGTTAATGAAACAAAGTGATAGTGACACATAGAATTTCCCAGTGCCCTTTCTGCCGGTTGAGATGTGGCTTTGGCACTGCACAATCTTGGACAAGGCTGGGAAGGGCAATAATGTAGGGATGGCAGAAGAAGAAGACAGATGGAGCCTGGGTTCCATGACTTTTAGGAGCAATAGTCAATTCCAATTCAGACTTTCACATGGGAGAGAAATCACTTTTGATCTTACTTCAGCCATTGTTATTTTGAGTCTGTGTCACACTTAGCCAAAACTATAATCTAACAAAAACACCATCTTCTACATAATAGCTGGGAATGATCATCTAAAAACACAAATCTGGTCAAATCAATTCCTAATCTTATTTAAAACCTTTCTGTGGCTGCCTGTCAATGATGGGTGAATACCAAAATCCTTAACATTGCACACAAGACTCTGTACAATCTGGTCCCTGTTCCTTTCTCAAGCTTCCTTTTGTCCCCAAAGGCTCCAAGGCTCCAAGCATGCTGGCTTGATTTTTAGTTAGGTCTTTCTTCCCCCCTTGTTTTATTTTATTTTGTTGAGTTATAGTCAGTTTACAATGTTGTGTCAATTTCTGGTGTACAGCACAATTTTTCAATCATACATGAAAATACATATATTCATTGTCACATATTTTTTCACCATGAGCTACTACAAGATCTTGTATATATTTCCCTGTGCTATACAGTATAAACTTGTTAATCTATTCTATACATACCTGTCAGTATCTACAGATTTCGAACTCCCTGTCTCTGCCTTCCCACTCCCCTCCCCTCGGCAACCACAAGTTTGTATTCTACGTCTATGACTCTGTTTCTGTTTTGTATTTAAGTTCATTTGTCTTTTTTTTTAGATTCCACATATGAGTAATATCATATGGTATTTTTCTTTCTCTTTCTGGCTTACTTCACTTAGAATGACATTCTCCAGGAGCATCCATGTTGCTGCAAATGGCGTTATGTTGTCATTTTTATGGCTGAGTAGTATTCCATTGTATAAATATACCACATCTTTATCCAGTCATCTGTCGATGGACATTTAGGCTGTTTCCATGACTTGGCTATTGTAAATAGCGCTGCTATGAACATTGGGGTGCAGGTGTCTTTTTGAAGTAGGGTTCCTATTGGATATATGCCCAGGAGTGAGATTCCTGGGTCATATTAGTTAGGTCTTAATGAAAGTGTTTTTAAATATCCTATTTCCTTTGCCTGGAGTGCCCTTTCCCTCTTTTTCTGCCTGGCCCACTCCTACTCATCTTTCAAGTCTTAGGAAATAGATGGGAAAGGCTTGATGACTCCCCATCCTGCCCCACTCTCCCCAACTAGGGCTTTCCTTGTTTTATCCACTCCAAATACCCCTCCCCCTTTTTGTTAATACTTGTTCCAATTACAATTTAAATTCTTATTAAGTAATTTATCGTAATGCAAATCATCCCATGCTAGATTTTCAGCTTTCTGAGTCCAGATATCTGATTCACTCCAGCACCTGGCACAGCACGTAGTAAGCAGCCCCGTGCAGTACCTGCTATTTGATAGACACTAAGTAGATAGCATTTATTATTATTATTCTTGGAGTAAAAGGAGTACTTCTGCCTTGATTGAGGCTACCTCCTGAGACAAATAGCTTAGTGACAACTTTTAAATGAATCTGAATCCAAGTCTCCTGAAAATACCAAAAAGGTATGTTATTTGCCTTTACGTCAGCAAGTTAAAATTGGGTTGTTCTGGCCATTTGTCAAAGTCATGAGGTATTTTAGCTCAAAGCAAATTTTAGAGTCAAAAGTGGATAGTGGATAGCTTCCACAGAGTATGTAATGTAGAAGAAACAGCAGGCGGAAGGGAGCTAGATTTAAAATAAAAGAGTGCAGAGGCTAAAAGAAATATATTATTTGGGCATCACAGGGAGGAAATTGCTCTAATCTAGGATATTTAGTGCCTCTCTATTATGGTTGGCACTAGATTAGCTACTATATTCCTTTCTTAAATTGATGTCTAAGTATATATATATATATTTATATATATGTAGCTACATATGTACATACATACATGTACAGCTATGCATACATATATAGATACATACGTACAGACAAAATGTGTCTACTTATATTTCTACTGAATAAATAATCATGGGAGAAATAAACTCATAATAAGAACTTCATGTACAAACAGAGAATTAAAAATCTGGATGAATACCCACATTATACCACTGGAACACGAGTGCAGTGTTAATTGAGATATGTGCATAAATGACTATAGATAAACATTAAAGGGATGTCCTTCGAAGGAAGAGCAAGGAGCATCAGGAACTGCACTTATATTTAAGCTTTTCCTCCCAGGGACTGTATTTTCTACAATCATTGTCTTCAATTATGCTGTATTGAATATCTTCTGCATCCCTGAATGATACCTTGGGTGGATTCCAAAGCTTTCTTATTACTTCTGGTTACTAAAACTCAGTTCAGTCTAGTTAATATTATGCATGCTGAAGGGTTCCAGAATAATGTATACTGATGTCTGCAGCTTGCTTTGAGATACATCCAAAGAATAAGATGAATTGATAAATGACAGAGGACTGAGTAGAAGAGATATGAGATAAAGCAAACATAGCATCAAGGTGGTGAGTATATGGGTGTTTAATGTATGATTCTTTCAATTTGTCTGTTTAAGAATATTCATAACAAAAGTTGGAAAAAATAAAAGACCCCTTTCCTCCACCCCCGACAGCCCACCTTTAGAGTTTCTGATTCAGTAGATCTGGGGTAGGGGCCCCAGAGAACTTGCATTTCTAACAAGTTCCCAGGTAGTGACGATGTTGCTGGTCAGAGACCATACTTTGAGAACCACTGCTCTGAGGGAACTGAAATGGATTTGAGAAAGCTGATCTGCAATACGTGTTGCAATGTGTGTAAGAATCACCTGTAGCAGATTTTCCAAAGTTTCCATTCACTAGGTCTATGGTGGAGGCCAGAGATATGCACTTATAATGGGTTCTCCAGGGTATTTTTATATCGGTGATCCATGGAGAACAATTGGAGAAACATTGGCTTGGAGCAGTGGTTCCCATCCTTGGCTGCACATTATAATTCCCCAGAGAATGTTAAACTGCATTGATGCCTTCGTTCCATTTTCTGAGATTCTGATTTGTTGGGTGAGCCACACCCACCAGACCTCTCCGGGTGACTCAAATGTGCAGCTAAGATTGAAAGCTACCAGCCTAAATATAATGTGTACGTGCAGTTGAACTGTATTTTTTTTAAACATCTTTTTATTGAGTTATAGTCATTTTACAATGTTGTGTCAAATTCCAGTGTAGAGCACAATTTTTCAGTTACATATGAACATACATATTTTCATTGTCACTTTTTTTTTTTGCTGTGAGCTACCACAAAATCTTGTATATATTTCCCTGTGCTATACAGTATAATCTTGTTTATCTATTCTATATATGCCTGTCAGTATTTACAAATTTTGAAATCCCAGTCTGTCCCTTCTCACCCCCTGCACCCTTGGCAACCACAAGTTTGTATTCTATATCTATGAATCTGTTTCTGTTTTGTATTTATGTTCTCTTTTTTTTTAATTCCACATATGAGCAATCTCATATGGTATTTTTCTTCTCTTTCTGGCTTACTTCACTTAGAATGACATTCTCCAGGAACATCCATATTGCTGCAAATGGCATTATGTTGTCAGTTTTTATGGCTGAATAGTATTCCATTGTATAAATATACCACAGCTTCTTTATCCAGTCAGCTGTTGATGGACATTTACACTGTTTCCATGTCTTGGCTATTGTAAATAGTGCTGCTATGAAAATTGGGGTGCAGGTGTCTTTTTGAAGTAGGGTTTCTTCTGGATATATGCCCAGAAGTGGGATTACTGGATCATATGGTAAGTCTATTCCTAGTCTTTTGAGGAATCTCCATACTGTTTTCCACAGGGGCTGCACCAAACTGCATTCCCACCAGCAGTGTAGGAGGGTTTCCTTTTCTCCACAGCCTCTCCAGCACTTGTCATTTGTGGCCTTTTGAATGCTGGCCATTCCGACTGGTGTGAGGTGATACCTCATTGAGGTTTTGATTTGCATTTCTCTGATAATTAGTGATATTGAACATTTTTTCATGTGTCTGTTGATCATTTGTATGTCATCCTTGGAGAATTGCTTTTTTAGGTCTTCTGCCCATTTTTCAAACTGTAATAATTCTACATAATAAAACTGGAGAAACAAAAACAAAAACAAAAACAAAATAAAAAGAATTAATGTCATAATAATCCTTAATAAAAATTAAAAGTCGAAATAAATAAATAAATAAATAAATAGTTGAGAGAATTGACATCTTTATGATTTTGAATCTTTCTATCCAAAAACATGGTTTATCACTGTGTTATATTTGATAGCTCTTAATAAAGTTTTACAGTTCTGTCAAAAAAAAAAAAAGAAAGAAAGAAAGCTATCAGCCTAGAACTGTTGACTAAGATGGATTAGCTGAAGCTATTAGATTAGACTCGGTTCTTTTGTAAGACTAGTCACACTGGCGGCCACTTTTAGAGGCTTAGGCAGTCTGAAGTAATTTGCCTGAATGGATTTCACTTCACAAAGAAGCATCAGGACAGAAAGGTAAGCTAGTCTTGGCCTTGCTGAGTTTTCAGTAATGAAAAGATTTTCCGTCTCCTGGAAAATCATTTGAATTTTGGAATTTCCAGAGTCTTTAGAGGCCCATCGGTTTCCTTAAATCTTTTAAAATCTTTCAAAATCTGTTTGCTAAACACAGCAAAATTTCTTCAAGGAGCTTAGAACTTTAGATAAATGAGTGTTATTAAAAGAACTTATGAATCTATATTATAAATCATTAATGAAAAAACAAAAGGCAAACAGAGGGAGGAGGCAAAAATATCTATTTCCATATAAATTGTTTTTTTGATTTCCATAGAAATGTTGAATTAGGTTTTGACTCACGATTAGAGCTTTATTCATGGTGTTCTAGAAAGACTAAATAAAAATTTAGCCCTGCTTTAAATTAATCTTTTCCAGCTTGTGTTTAAACCATGCATTCTTCTAGAGTAGGGACAGAATTTACTTTTCACCTGATATCTTTCTGTTATCCAATAGGAAGCTGAATATATCAGTGAAGAGGAGGAGGGGGCAACTCTTTATTTCCTTATGAAAAGATGGAAGATATGCTGGTATTAAATTGGACCAGGGATGCTATTGCCTCTCTAGGATATAAAGGGTAAGAATTTTCTACTTCTAAGAAATAATGGCTTCTTGATTCGCATTTTCTCTCTGTCTTCTTTAACACTAGCTCTTTTCCAAACAAATACATGAATAATCAACTTGCTGCATGAATAAATTATAACTACAAAATTTGGCCCCCAGGGAAAGGAAGGTGGAGAGAGTGTGAGAAAGACAGATGATTTATCAGCCGTTTGGGGTGGAGCAGGTGGAGAACTAAAGCTTAAACTTTTTAACTCATGGACTTTGATTTTTGACTTATTTTAGGAATGGAAAGCTTTCCAAAATAGGCCATGCTTGTCTCTGCTCTCTTGGGCCAATGATACTGGTTTCTACCTGTGAAATCCATTCATTCATTCATTGTTCAGCCATCCAACAAATATTTTCCCCCACAACTTTATTGAGACATGATTGACACACAACATTTGGTAAGTTTAAGGTGTACAGTGATATGATTTGATCAATGTATATATTGCAAAATGTTTATCACAATAAGGTTAGTTAACACATCCTTCACGTCACATAATTATCATTTTGTTGCAGTGTTGGTGGTGGTAACATTTAAAATCTACTCTTTCAGCAACTTTCGAGTATATAATATAGTGTTGTTAACCATAGTTACCATGCTGTACATCACAACCCCAGAAAGTAAGTGTTCATCTTGTAACAGGACGTTCATACCCTTTAACCAACATTTCCTCATTTCCCCTAACTCCCAGCCCTTGGTAACCAACATTCTACTCTCTGACTCTACAAGTTCAGTTTTTTTTAGATGCTACACATAAATTATCTCATACAGCATTTGTCTGTCTGAATTATTTCACTTAGCATGATACCCTCACATTTCATCCACATTGTCACGAATGGCACAATCTCCTTTTTACGGTTGAGTAATATTCCATTGTATACATATATTACATTTTATTTATTCATTTGTCCATCTACGGACAATTATATTGTTTCCATGTCTTGGCTATTGTGAATAATGCAGCCATCCAACAAATATTAATTGAACATCTACTCTGTGCCAAGCACTGTGCTCAGCCCTGAGGATATAAATGTGTAGAAGACATGGACCCTACTTTCTAGGAGCCTGCATCTACAGTGCGGGAGATGTGGCTATAGATGGATATGCTGTTGGGTGAGGCTAAGGGAACGCTGACTCCAACACGCCTCACAATGGTCCTTGCATGACAAAGCCAATGAAGTAAGTTTTCATTTTGGTCATTTGCTCCCATCTCATAAATACTGAGTAAAATATGCCCAGTTGTAATACCACCTAAGCAGTGTGATATGATAAATGTCTGCAAATTAAGGAACTATACTGTGAACTAAAGTCATTTCCCCCCAGAGATTATCATAAAGGTAAAAACACTTTTCCTTACTCTTGGCATTGTGGTAAAGTTTAGACGGGGCCTGATGGGAGCCGGGACCTCACTTGGGTCAGATTATTCAAAGTCAAAACCTAGTGCCTGCAAATCCAAAGAGGTACCAGTTAGCTCATATTTCCAAATGCCACTATTTCAC
Organism: Vicugna pacos; assembly: GCF_048564905.1. Classification (NCBI taxonomy): domain Eukaryota; kingdom Metazoa; phylum Chordata; class Mammalia; order Artiodactyla; family Camelidae; genus Vicugna; species Vicugna pacos. The sequence goes on from NC_133023.1 coordinate 37,321,566, forward strand.
ATGCCTCTAACCTGTACAATAATGCCCTTAGGGCAGAGGAGTATATGGCTGGATCTAGAGTTGAACTGACCCTGTGAGATGGACTGCCATTAACCCAAGTCACAGGAGACTGACATAAATTAGAACGCTGACATGTAATTTACAATGAGAACCTTGAGGATTGTTTTTTTTTCATGGGTAAATGAATTCAGTCTGGGTGGGAGGCTTCAGAGGAAGCCCTTCTGTGAAAAGAAGGCTGCTCATGGGCAAGGATACAGAGAGGGAGGTGGTTAGATGATTTTAATAACTGCTAGCATCAGATCTGGTAGGTACATGCAGCCATCTTCACTGCTGTGAGGTCTAGTTGGCTATGTTCATGGGCCAGGGCACCTTTTCTCCCTCAACAGTGCTGCATGGACATGGCCAACTCTGATCTTGTCTCTTTTCTGGTTCTGTGATTCCATGATGACTACCTCTTTCTGTGGCTATCATGTTTCTTTTAGCCATTGCCAACCCTGTTATAAGTGAGATGCACTTCCTGCTTTATGATCTCTTTTTTAAAGTATGATGTGTTAATTTCATTCGTCAAAATCTCAGAGTTCTGGTAGCGTCTTCCTGTAGCGTTGCTCTGAGTACCCCATGTTTTGTCAGCTCAGTGAGACAGCTTGTCATTTGACAACAAAGCAGCTTTGCTGCCTCGCCTAAGCCTATTGTTCTGAAATGATCTACTTCTGGAAAATATTGTTCCAGAGCTTCCCCCAGGCAACCAGGCTGAAGCTAGTCTCCAGCTGAGACCACATCCTTGCTCAACTCCCCCACTTCCCACTCTATTCTGCTCTCATTCCCCTTCTCTTCCCGGCCTTCTGCCAACAAATCATTTACACAAGAACCGTTTCAGGCTCTGCTTCTCAAAATGGGAACTTTAAGATATTTAAGTAAATTAATTTACATATAGATTGGGACTAGTTAACATATCTCCAAATTGCAAGCTTATTCCTTTAGAATTCTTTGAGTTACTACTGGTCCTTAGCTGTGCCCTCCACCACCACAGACAAGAATGGAGGGGTCCGATGCCTGTGATTTTAAAAGCTAGAGGTTAGAGGTGGCTAATTTTCCCCAGACCAAGAAATTGTGGACATTCTTCTTTCCTTCTTTAGGTTGTCCGCCTCTATCTATCCCTGCTAATTTCTCCTTTTTGTGGCTTCTGTCACTGTAGCATTCCTTCTCAGAGCTTCTCCCACCCTGCCGTAACATCATTTCCCCCTTTTCCTGTTGCTCAGCCTCCAAAACCAGCAATCACTGATGGTGAGTGGAAGGACACAGGCAGAATTACTGTGGGGAAATAGTCCAGTTCCAGCACACTGAGGCTTTTGCTTGGTTGTAATGTGACCTATATTTTGGGGGGTTTTTTGGTTGTTGTTGTTGTTGTTGTTGTTGTTTTGTTTTGTTTTGTTTTCATATTTTGTTTTAGAGCTGAGTTTCAGTTTTAGCTGGGGACTTAGTGAAAACTATAGCCCAGGAAACTATTTCGCAGTTAAATCTCAGGAACTGCTCTGAAGAGGTCTGTGGGGGAGTTAAGTATATGTGTAATTCTGGCGAAGAGGTACATGCAGTCAAGGACACACCTTGGTAGAAGGTTGCTGCTAGCCACAAGGACCAGGTATCTTAATTAATGGTAATGTGACGTATTAGCCATTTGTCCAAGTGATTTCAAAGAAGCAGTGCCCCATCTATACCAGAAGCTTGGAAACACTCTGGATGTCTCTTAAGGAATGAGCAGGTGGAGAGGGGCCTCTCTGACACAGCTGGAACCCTCATTTTTTTGTTCTGCAGCGTTTTCCTATCTACCATCGGTGACTTGCCCTGTAAGCCGGAAACAAGAATACTCTGACTCCTATTTGTGAGATCTACCGGAGGGAATATTCAACCTCCCTGGCAGGCAAGAAGCTCTCAACAAGTACTTGTTACTTTCTCTTTCCCTTAGCGCATCAGCCTTGCCAAAGCGAGAAGTGTGCAGTTTTCCCCACGGGCAACTGAAGGAAGCAAAAATCTCTCTTCAGGAGATTTGAATTGAAAATTTGAGTTTTTCTTCTGAATTCTTAGCGACCCCCCATTTGTCTTTCACATACTTTGTCAGTTTCAGGACTTCAAATAGTTTATTTATTTATTTATTTATTTATTTATTTATTTATTTACAGCTTTGTTGAAATCTAATTAACATATAACATTGTGTAAGTTTAAGGTCTACAATGTAATGATTTGGTATACATATATATTGCTAAATGATCACCACAGTAAAGATAATTAATACATCCATCACCTCATATGCTTACAATTTTTTTTTTGTGGTGAGAACTTTTAAGATATATTCTTAGCAACTTTCAAATGTACAATATTGTATTTTAACTATAGTCACCATGCCGTACATGACATCCCCATGACTTATTCATCTTATAATTGGAAGTTTGCACCTTTTGACCGTGTTCACCCCTTTGCCCTGCTCCCCCTGACCACGCACATCTGGCGACCACCGGTCTGTCCTCTGTATCTGTGAGCTCAGATTTTGTAGATTCCACATATAAATGAGCTCATACCGTATTTGCCTTTCCGTGTGTAGCAATTTAGTGCAGGATTTAAGACAGAAGGCATTAGGTCCTTTATCCTTCACTTATCAGGTATGAGGCCCTGGGCAAGTCACTGATCTTTCTAAATCCGTTTTCTTATATGTAAAATAGTGAGAAGAATCTTAGCTGCTTCACTGAGTTATTGTTGTAAAGGTTAATTATACATGAAGGGCACTTAGAGTACTCCGTTCATAGTAAGCTCTTAGTAAATGTTGGCTGCCATTACTCCTATTGTATCTTAATTGAGATATAATTAACATATAACGTTGTGTAAGTTTAAGGTCTACAATGTGTCGATTTGATACATTTATATACTGCAATATGATTATCACCATAGGGGTAGCTAACACCTCTATCCTATCACACAATTATCATTTCTTTCTTTTTATGGTGAGAACAATTAAGAACTAGTTTCTAAACAACTTTGAAGTTTATAATACAGTATTGTTGACTCCAATCACGATGCTGGGCATTAGATCTCCAGTACTGATTTATCTACTAGTGGTACCCTTAAACTTCTCCCCAATTCCCCCACCCCCCAGCTCCTGGTAACCACCATTCTACTCTTTGTTTTTAAGAGCTCAGATGTTTTAGATTCCACATTTAAGTGATATCATACAGTATTTGTCTTTCTTTGTTTCACTTATCTCACTTACTGTAGTGCCCTGGTGGTCCAACCACATTGTCACAAATGGCAGGATTTCCTTCTTTCTTATGGTTGAATAGTATTTCATTGTGTATATACATATTCATTGTGTATATACATGTGTGTATGTCGTGTATGTATGTATCACACATCTTTATCCATTCATCCAGTCACATCTTCTTTTATCCATTTATCCATTACTGGACACTTAGTTTGTTTCTACAGCTTAGCTATTGTGAATAATGCAGCAATAAACGTGGGAGTACAGATGTGTTTTCAATATCCTATTTTCATTTCCTTTGAATTTATACCCAGAAATGAAATTGTTGGATCGTATGGTAGTTCTTCCAAAAATTTTTTTGAGGAACTTCTGTACCATTTTCCATAGTTGGCTGTACCAACGTACATTCTCACCAACAGTGCACAAGGGTCCCCTTTTCTCCACATCCTCACCAACATTTGTCATCTCCTGTCATCTTGATGGTAGCCATTCTAAGAGGTGTGAGGTGATATCTCACTGCATTTTGATTTGCATTTCCTTGATGATTAGTGATGTTGAGCATCTTTTCATGTAACTGTTGGTCATTTGGATGTCTTCTTTGGAAAAATATCTATTGAATTACTCTGCCCATTTTTTAAAATGGATTGCTTATTTTTTGTTATTGAGTTGTATTTCTTTATATATTTTGGATATTAACCCATTATCTCATATGTGGTTTTGCAAATATTTTCTCTCATTTTGTAGGTTTTTTTTCATTTTGTTGATCGTTTCTTTTGCTATGCAGAAGCTTTTTATTCTGATGCAGTCCCGTTTATTCCTTTTTTGCTTTTATTGCTTGTGCTTTTGGCATCGTAGCCAAAAAAGTCATTGCTAAGACCATCGTCAAGGAGCTCTTCCTTATTTTTTTTTTTTTTTGGAGTTTTACAGTATCAGGTCTTATGTTTAAGTCTTTAATTCATTTCAGGATAATTTTTGTGAGTGGTGTGAAAAGGGGGCCCAATTTCATTTTGCTGCATATGGTTATCCAGTTTTCTGACACCGTTTATTGAGGAGACTATCTTTTCCCCATTCTTGGTTCTTTTGTCAAATATTAGTTGATCTAATACGTGGGGGGCTATTTCTGGGCTCTCTGTTGTGTTCCATTGATCTATGTGTCTCTTGTTATGCCAATAACATACTGTTTTGATTATTACAACTTTGCACTATTCTTTGAACTCAGAAGGGTGATACCTTCAGCTTTGCTCTTCTTTCTTTTGGCTACTTAGGGTCTTTTGTGGTTCTGTACAAGTGTTAGGGTTGTTTTTCCTATTTCTGTGAAAAATACCATCAGAATTTTTATAGAGATTGTGCTGATTCTACAGATGGCTTTGAGCAGTATGGGCATTTTAACAATATTAATACTTCTGATCCATGAACACAGAATAACTTTCATCAAACTCTTGTAGTTTTCATTGTACAGATATTTCACTTGTTTGATGAAATTTATTCCTAAGTATTTTATTCTTTCTGAGGCTGTTGTGAATGGGATAGTTTTCTCTATTTCTTTTTCAAATGTTCCACTGTTAGCATATAGGAAAGCAACTCATTTCTGTATGTTGACTTTATATCCTGCAAATTTATTGAATCCATTGATTAGTTCCAACAGTTTTTTGGTTGAGTTCTTAGGATTTTCTATCTATAAGATCATATCATCTGCAAATCATGATACTTTTACCTCTTCCATTTTAATTTGGATGCCTTTTATTTCTTGACCTTGCCTAATCTCTCTAATTAGGACTTCCACTACTATGTTGAATAAGAGTGGTGAGAATGGGCACCTACCTTTGTCTTGTTCCTGATCTTAGAAGAGAAGCTTTCAACCTTGCATCACTGAGTACGATGCTAGCTGTGAGTTTGTCACATATGATCTTTATTAGGTTGAGGCATGATCCTACTAGACCCAATTTGCCGAAGCTATTATTCCTATTGTAGAAACTTTCCATTCTGTGTTTATTTTCCCTTTAAGCAACGTTGTGTCTATTTGACTGAGGCAGAATTGAAGGCTGGTGAATTGGAATTCCATTCACCAAGCTATTAAGGATTCCCCGGGTGTGAAGGAGCCGTCTTTTCAGGTCTTGGGCTGGCGGAGGGATACATTTCAACCTTTAGGTTGCATACAGTTGCATCACTTTCACATAGGGAAGGCTCAAATCGGGGTAGTTTCTGTGATTTTCTTTTTTTTTTATACGGAGTCATATACATTCATCCTTGTGTATGACTTCCGGACTGTCCTGCCAACTGAGCACACACATCATGGTGCTGGATGGAGAGCTGAGCTGCAGTCTGAATTCCAAAATCAGCAGCCAGCACCTTTTGCACGAAACCCAAAGCCAGAGTCTCATTTCCTGAAATAGAGTAGCACTGTAGCTTTCCCATCTGCCAATTGTAACACACAATTTGTAGTTAAAATTTGAGTTTCTCAGCAACTGTGCCTAAGGGGCTCTGGGACTTTCCTAAAATCAGTGAGAAAAAGTGACAGTCTGAGAGCAGCCTACTCAGATCCGTCATCTGTATTTAATGTTACGACATAGTTGAACTGCAAGAAGTTAGGCTATTGGGGCACGAAAATGTTCTTTTCAAGGGATTTATTCATTTGTTTCATGTCAGACAGGGTGGCTCCCTAGGTGCAGGAAATGGGAGGGACAAGAAAAAAAAATCTGCTAGTTTTCTTCATTTAATCATTTCTGCTCAAATCTGGTTTCACATTTTGATTCAAAATAAGAATGTCACAAGATGTTGTGCTCTTTCACTCCATCATGGAGGTGACCCTGAAATCACAGGATTAGGGAGTATGTCAGAACCTTTTCATTCATTGCACTGAGGGTTGAAAACCAGACAGCAATGTGAGGCCATGATTTCTAGTGGGTACTATCGACAGAAGCCTCTGGTTTCTTCCAAGAACTGTAACAGAAGTTGATTAGAAGGTCTTCTCCTTTTAATGGTGGCGGGAGAGACTCTGGGTTAGGTAGCTGCCCTGGCGTGACTGAGTTTACCTCTCTGGGATGTTCTACTGTGAAGGAGTTCTTGGATTAATCACTGCTATTGGCAAGTGCTGGAGAACTTACCCAAAATTCTCCATGCTGACGGGGAATTTCCGAGTATGTGATATGATGGGCTCATGGTCTGATGTAAACTGGATTTGAATGCTGGTGTTACTGTTTTCCATCTGCATGAACCTGGGTGCATTAACAACTCTGAGTCTTGGATTTCTCATCTTCCAAATAGGGTATATTAATCAGGGTTCTCTAAGCAAACAAAACCAACATGAAATATATATATGCACATACATATACACACAGATAGAGAGATGGGTTTTAAGGAACTGCCATTCGTGATTATGGAGACTTGGTAAGTTCAAAATCAGTGGGGTAGGTCAGCTGGCTGGAGACCCAAGGAAGAGTTGTTTTTTAAGTCCAAAAGGTATCTGCTGGCAGAATTCCTTCCTGCTCAGGGGAAGTCTGTCCTTTTTCTATTCAGGCCTTCCAGTGTTTGGATGAGTCCCACCCACATTATGGAAGGCAATTTGCCTTACTCAGAGTGCACCAATTTAACTATTAATGTCATCCAAAAAACACCTTCACAGAAACATCCAGTATAATGTTTGACCAACTGTTGGGGCACTGTGGCCCAGTCAAGTTGACATAAAATTAGCCATCACATGGGGATAATTCCATTTAATTTTAGGACTATTGGAAGACTTAATGGGATAATGTATGTGAAGTCAAAAGAAGTTGACCTTTCTGCAAATGGTGGCTGCAATTTACTGCTATTATTATTTTCCTGATTGAGCTATTAGTAGCCAAAAAACCTGGTATAAACTTTCCAGAGGGAAGCTTGGCAATATGTACTAAAAATCTTCAAAGATTTGTTCTTCAAAATGTGCTTCCATAATTAGAATTCTATGCAAAGGACATAATTCAGGATGAATATAAAATCTAACTTTGGGGATGCTCATAGCAGTGATATTTATAATTGAAAAAAAAAACTGTAAACAATCTAAATCTCCAACAATATGAGATTGAATAAATAAATCATGATAAAGGTCATACAATGGAGTGTAAAGGAACTCTTGACAATGATGTGGTAGAAGACATTTTGAATGAAAAATTGTGGTATAATGTGAAGTTAAAAAAAAAGGGCTGAAACAGACATGCACAGTCCGCGCCTATGAGTGTATTAAAATATATGCATAAATATTGAAAGATCATTCTTCAAAATGTAAAGGATAGTTATTTTTGGGTGGTGAGGCTAAGGGTGATATTTTCTGTTATTTTTTTTTGTACATCTGAATTTTCTGATTTTGTAAAAAAAAAAAATGAATACGTCACAAGGTTATTTTTAAGCAGTTTTGTAAGGGGTTTGCTATGGTAGACGTGAGACTAGTCAGAGAGGATTTGGCCAGGAAGTAATTGCTCTGAAAGAGGAGGCAGGCAACACCATGTCAAAATATGTCGGAAGAAGTTGAATCTTCCAGGGGTGGCCTCACCTGGGAAGACAGCCAGGTCTAGCAGGAACTCTGACTGAAAGACAGAAGGTAATCTTGTCTTGATGTTTTGAAAAGCCTTTTTAAGGATTTTTAAGCCAGAAGGATTTTGGGGTGCCCAGTAGGGCCAAGATTTGGGTGAGGCAAGTCAGGCGCCCAGAGTGCAAGATTTCGGGTGGCACACACTCTCAGGTGCTGGCCCTGGGCTTACATTGTGAAGAAGTTCGAGCACCTTCTTTAGCACATGCCTGAGGAGGTGTTGCCTTACCTTCTGGACTGTCAACAAGTCAGTCAACAGTCAGTCTGTCAACAAGTAACTCCTAAATGATTACTCCCACAGAAAGGTTATCAGCCAAGTTGCAGCCGGAGTGAGGGAAATGTGTCACCACACTCAACCGGTGGATGAACCTGTGGGAGGTCGGCCCTTCTTTCTCTATTGCCTGTCAATCTTAGATGTGTTACTAATAATATAAAATTAACTATCATTTGTTTTTGTAACTAGCAGGGGTATTTGTGGGGAGTTTGTGGTGTTGGCCAGGAAATGATAAGAGCAAATCACTTCACAGTAATATGTGTTGGTTGTTTGCTATGGCCTTATTAAATTACTTCTAGAACAACTTATTTTTCTTTCAGGGCAAGGAAATAAATACCAGACATTGGGAAAAAGACAACTTTAAAAATTAAGAATCTAATCAAGGCTTAGGAAGTTAGCTACAACCTCAGTGACGATGATAGATTTCTCTGAATGCACAGAAGTCAGAAATGGTACCCCTTGAACTCACAAACACTCAACCATATAAAGAGCACAGACGTAGAACCTTGGTATAGTAACTGTGAAAAGGCTCAATCCAAAATTCTCTTAAATTTGGTGATACTACAATGTTTCAACTTAATGCATCTGCCTAAATCCACTGTACAATTATAATTTTAGAGAGGAATTATAAGTCTGACTTGTTAGACCAATTAGACACATTACTTTAAACATTGCAAGCATATAAATGCCAAATATGCACACAGATTCCTTAATGTAAGAAAATCAAAACACACTTAAAGATTTATGTTTTCATTCTAAACCTTCCTGGGCTTAAAAGAAGCCTTTCCCTGTGGTAGGCAGAATTCTAAGATGATGCCCCAATGACCCACACCCTTGTATACTCTCCTCCCCTTGAGTGTGGGTGGAACCTCCAATATTGATAAGATGTCATTCCTGTAATTAGGTTACTAATCAGTTGACTTTGAGCTAATCAAACCAGATTCCTGGCTGGGCCTGCCTTAACCAGTGAGCCTTTAAAAGAAGGGGAAGCATCACAGAAATGTACTCCCACGGACTTTGAAGATGTAGATGAGCTCTGGCCAACAGACAGCAAAAAACCTGGGACCTCAGTCCTAAATCCACAAGGAATTCAATTATGGCAACAACTGGTGAACTTGGAGGAGGACCCTGAGCTTTTGATGAGAACCAGTGCCCTAGATTTCAGTCTTGTGAGACCCTGGACTAACCCATGCCTGACCTCCTGATCCACAGAAATTGCATAATGAAAAACTAATATTCCCTCTGTAGTGAGTTGAATTGTGTACCCCAACAACCAGTATGTTGAATATATTGAAGCCTCAACTCCTGGTGCCTGTGAATGTGACCTCATCTGGAAATCAGGTCTTTGCAGTTGTAATCAAGTTAAGAGAAGGTCATATGGAATTAAGGTGTTTCCTAAATCTGATGACTGGTATCCTTATAAGGAGAGGGAGAGCTGGAGACACATACACAGACACAGGGAAGATGGAGGCAGAAATTGGAGAAATGTAGCTAAAAGCCAAAGAATGGCAAGGATTTCTGGCAACCCCCAAAAGCTGGAAGAGGCGAAGAAGGATTCTCCCCTAGAGTCTTTAGAGGGAACATGGCCCTGCCATCTTGATTGTAGACTTCTTGCCTCCAGAATCATGAGAAAATAAATTCCTGTTGTTATAAGCCACTGGTTTGTAGTAATTTGTTATGGCAGCCCTAGAAAACTAATAAACCCCTTAAAGGAACACTTATGCCATTTCTGGCAGAGATTGGCTAGATACTCAAACTCATTTCTTCTAGCATGTGGCTAGACCACATATCCCAGCTGGCCTGGCCTTTATCTGGAGGGGCTATGTGCTTAGTTCTTACTGATGGATTTGAGCAGAAGTGTCGTGACACTCCAAGTCATTGAATTAAAATCTGCTCTGCTTTGTCTAGGCTCTGTGTTTTCTTCTTCCATTGTGACCTTGGAGGCCATGCGTTGAAGATGGAAGCCTCACAAGATTGAATAAGGCTGGATCTGAGTCTTTGCTTGGAGGAAAGCCTCAGGCCAGGAACATCTGCATTGGACTTTCCATGAGAGAGAAATAAACTTGTGCTGTGCAGCTGAGATTTGGGGGTTAGTTAATTGCCCCTTACATCATTCCAAATATTCTTTAACAGTTGATAATACATAGTGTCCAGAGACATTAGCTGGGCTGCGGGGTCTGAATCAGCAGCCAGACAGAACAGTTTTTTCCTAATCCCAACTGCCAACCTGATTACCCTTTTTATACTCATAGTGTCTTGTGCTATATACAGACTAAAGATTAAAAAGGGGATGATCACTGTATCAGTCAGGATTCTCCAGAGAAATAGAACTAATAGGAGATAGATGGATGGATGGATAGGGAGATAGATAATGAGGAATTGGCTCATGCAATTATGGAAGCTGAGAAATCGCACAATCTGGCATCTGCAAGCTGGAGACCCAGGAAAGCTGGTGATGTAGTTCAGCCTGAATCTTAAGGGCTGAGTGCCAGGGGAACCAATGGTGTAAGTCTCAGTTTGAGTGTAGGAGAGGCCCAATGTCCCAGTTCAGCAGTCAGGCAGAGAAGATGCAAATTCTTCCTTCTTCTGCCTTAAAAGATTGGATCCTGCCTTCCCACACTGGGAGGGACCATTCAAACTCTAATCTCACTCAGAAATAACACCTTCACAGGTATAACCAGAAATAATGTTTACCTAACTTTTGGGGCATCCCATGATCCAGTCAAGTTGACACAGAATTAACCATCACAATCACACAGACCATGTGCCTGGTTTGTGCCTAATTACTACCAAATTCTTCCAGCCACTCACAGAATCCTGAAGCCTCAGGCTGCTGCTTCAGAGAATGGGATTTTTAACTTTAATATCTCAAGATATTTAGAAGTCTTCATGTTTAGTTTTAAATACTTTGAACTTGACAGAATCCTGCATCTTCCATCCTATTCTATACTGACATGTTTGGACATTTAAGAGAACTTTAAGATGCACTATACTTTTACGTTTAATTTCTTCTGTTTGTTAGAATTAATTAAGTGCTGAGAAGGTTTTAGCCATTAGTCAGATATTTAAGGGGCTTAAAAAGTAAACTGAATTATTTAATTTATAAAGGCACTTAGTTACATAGGACCAATCATCAGTCAAAGGCATTTGTGTCAGTGATCCTTAAACTTTATTAGATTTATAAATAGAATATTAAGAGTTGTAAATTGAACTCAAAAGCTCAAGGAGAAACTAGGTTTGGAGTCTGTAACTTTAATAAAGAAAACATTGATATTAAACGCCTTTGTTTGATAGCAAATCGTTTTCTGCAAACAACATCTCACATTAAACTTAAAAACAAAAATTGAACAAACCTGCTTCTACACTACACAGTAGATAGCTTCTAATCTACTCTGTCTTGAGGAGCCAGATAATCAGTCAGTATCTGAGGAATAAGAAAGGAGCATGAATTTTAGTGCACATAAAAGGTGTAGTATATTTAGACCAGAATAATCACCAGGGATGCTTTGTTAAGAAATCAGATCCTTGGCCTCTTTCCTGTGATTCTCTTCCCCTGGATCTGAGGTAGGGTTTGAAGGATCCAGAGTTTTTAACAGTGGTTCTCAAAGGGTGGTCCATGGACCAGCAGCATCGGCTTGACCCATTTTAAGATGTTTCTTCACAGGCAGCAAAAGCAAAATAGACAAGTGGGACTACATCAAACTAAAAAGCTTCCTGACAGCAAAAGAAACAATCAACAAAAAGTAAAGGTAATATATGGAATGGGAGAAAATATTTGCAAACCATCTATCTGATAAGAGGTTAATCTCGTGCTCGCTTAGGCAGCACATACGTTAAAATTGGAATGATAAAGAGAAGATTAACATGGCCCCTGTGCAAGGATGACACGCAAATTCATGAAGAGTTCCATATTTAAAAAAAAGAGGTTAATCTCCAAAATATATAAGAAATTATACAAGAAACTTCTTCAATTCAATAGTAAAAAAAAAAAAAACCATAATAACTTGATTTTAAAATGGGCTAAAGACTTGAATAGACATTTATCGAAAGAAAACATACAAATGGCCAAAAGATATTATGAACAGATGCTCAATGTCACTAATCATCAGCGAAATACAAATCAAAACCACAAAGAGATATCACCTCATACCTGTCAAGATGGCTATTATCAGAAAAAAAAAAAAAACTCCAGCATATAACAAATGTTGGCGAGGATGTGGATAAATTGAAACACTTGCACACTGTGAATGGGAATGCAAAAGGGTGCAGCTGCTATGGATAATAATGTAGAGATTCCTCCAAAAATTAAAAATAGAACTACCATATGATCTAGCAATCCTACTTCTGGGTATTTATCCAAAAGAATTGAAATCAGGATTTCAAACAGATGTTAGCACTCCTATGTTCATTGCAGCACTCCTCTGAACAGTCAAGAGGTGGAAACAACCTAAATGCTCATTGACAGATAAATGGATAAAGAAAATATGGTATATACCTATAATGGACTACTACTCAGCCTAGAAAAGGAAGGAAATTCTGCAATATGAGACAACCTTGAGGACATTATGCTAATGAAATAAGCCAGTCATAGAAAGACATAGAAAGGTGACTACTATATGATCGCACTTATATGACTCTCTAAAATAGTTAAATGCTTAGAATCAAAGAGTGGAATGGTGGTGGCCAGGGGTTAGGGGGAAGGAAAAATGGGAGTTACTAATCAATGGGCATAAAGTTTCAATCAAGCAAGAAGATTCTAGAGATTGGCTGTACAACATTGTACCTATAATCAACAATATATTATATACTTAAAAATTGTTAAAAGGGTGATCTCTAAGTGAAGTAAGCCAGAAAGAGAAAGAGAAATACCATAAGACATCATTCATATGTGGAATCTAAAAAAAAGAAGACACTAATGAACTTATCTACAAAACAGAAACAGACTCACAGACATAGAGAGCAAACTTATGGTTACCGAGGGTTGGGGGAAGAGGGTGGTAAGGGAAGGGATAAATTGGGAGTTTGAGATTTGTAGATACTAACTACTATATATAAAATAGATCAACAGAAAGTATAGTGCAGGGAAGTATATTCAATATCTTGTAGTAACCTATAATGAAAAAGAATATGAAAAGGAATATATATATATATATCTGAATCATTATGCTGTACACCAGAAATTGACACATTGTAACTGACTATACTTTAATCAAAAAAAAGATAGATCTCATGTCAAGCGTTCTTACCACAATAAAATATAAAATAAAATAAAATAAAATTGGAGAACTAGAGGAAAATATTTCTTCTAGTGTTCTCTTCCACCTTGAGTCATTTGTTATCTAGGAATGTCTTTTCTGTTTGCCTGGCTCAGTGGCCTACTGTTTCTCAGTTTCCAATGCTGCAGACCCATCATAGCCTTTTGCTCTCTTGATGCCCTCAGTTTTCAGTTTTCAGATTGAATCTGGGCTAGAAGGAGGTCACCCACTTGGCGGAGCGTGATGTTTCCTGTCGTCACAATCTAGCTTATTGGCTGAGGCAGTCCGTTTGGTTTTTCAATGATTCCTTGTGAATTGATCTAAGTGCACTGTTGTGACACACATAGTTTCTTCAGAGGCCTTTTAAAATGTCTTAGCTATGATACATATTGCAATGGCCACGTATTGGAGTGTATCTATCGTATATGCTTGCAAAATGTGAGGGCAGGAAGTGGAGTAAGATGTTCGAGAAAAATCCTGGAAATGCCACTGTTATCTGATAATTTATAAGGGTGCAAATGATGAGGAAGTCACAGGTAATTTTCCTGGAATAAATATCCATTTTGGCATCATTGTCATTGTCTCCCGACATGGACTTATCGAATTGGAAAACTGTACTTGCAAGGGTAGGTTTGCCCCTAACCAACATTTGCAGGGCTTGAGGCAAGAGTCTCAGTGAAGACCCTAGCAGTGCAGTGCCTCCTTCTTTTCCTTCCCCTTCTGGCTTTGTCCTGAACCACTATTCTACCCCAAGCGACTAAGTTTCATCTACTCCTGCACCCCAATCACCAGCCACCCTTTTAGCATGGTCTGCTCTCAGGAGGATGGCCCCAGGAACAAGCTTGCATGGGCCCTGAAATGGCTTGAGTCCCTCTGAGCAGGGAATTTCAGACTCCTGAGACCCACCCAGGGCTTGACCTAGAAGGGAGGCTGTGGGCTTTGAGTGGATACAGCCTCCTGGCTGTAGGGATTACCTGCCTCCAGTGGAGGGCATAGCTGAAGGAAATCTAGAGCAGGGCCTTCCAAGCTTTAAAGTTTTGGGAGTCGGGGGACAGTTCAAGTGGTAGAGTATGCGCTTAGCATGCATAAGGTCCTGGGTTCAATCCCCAGTACCTCCATTAAAATAAATAAATAAATGAAATAATTAATAATTAAAATAAATAAATAAATGAAAAACCTAATTACCCCCCCCACATAAAAAATAAATAAATTTTTTAAGAAAGGTTTAAATTGTGGGCCTCCCTATAGGTGAGGGGGCCCAAGTAAGGCGCGCCAGTTGCCCAGGTCTAAGGGTAGTTACTGGCTATGGGGTTCAAAGATGGAGGAGAGCCTATTGTAAGCAAGGATGTGTCATGATTGGGGGAACCACCTTAGGGCCCTTATAAGTACTCTTTGTCTTGTGTTATGACCTCTAATTTTTACCAGTGGCCACAATCAGTTAACGTAGGACCCTGCATCATTATGCTCCCATCTCTCCTCTCTTATCGCAGCCACATCCTTGTCCTCAACTCCCCCCATCACAGCTCAGTTTTGCTATTATTTATGATTTTCAACCATTAAGCAGCCTTGAGGAGTTAGAATGTCTCAAAATTTTTTGGGATTTTGAAATACTTTATAGGGAAAAGAAGAGAGTTCAGTGGTTAAATAGTTTTAGGGAATGCTGCATATGCTAACGCCCTAGCCTGGTGACTTACAGTGCAGCTTGGCATTCTAAAGGCTCTGACAATTCCTGCAGTAAACAAATCTGTATTAACTTTATTTAATTCTTTGGTTCCCAATTGTATTTGAAAATAGACACGTCACTCCTTTGATTCCAAAGCGGTAATCATTGATAGTTTCTGCCTTAACGGAGCATTCAACCAAGGGATTTATCTATTCTCTGATACCTATTTATTACTCCAAAGACTGGACTAAGCATACAAAGGGAAACAAAATAAGACTGTGCCTTTGGGGAGCTAGTAATCATCTTACCAGTGACTTCAAATGTTGATTCAATTTAACTGTGTAGAAAGTTCAGCTCTGTTTGGAAATCTTAGTTCAGTTATAACTTGAGGTCAGTTGCCATTTATTTATTTTTATTTTTATTTTAAACACCTTTATTGTGGTCTAATTTCTGTACAGTAAACTACACATATTTCAGATGTACAATTTGATGAATTTTGATAGATGTGGTTATCATTTAAATGGCTGGAAAAAAATGCATGACTGTCTTCAGTGTGCCTACTGCTGATTACATTTTCCAAGTGTGAAAGAGGTCTTAGAACTAGAAAATCAGGTATCTTTTTATCTCAGATCTTATGTGGACCATCCTTGGGCACTTTGGGGGTGATGTGGCCAGGTACTACCTTGTGAACAAAAAATACTGCAAACCACATCAGTAAACAAAGAATGATGAAGCCATCAAGTCATCAGTGGCTGCCGCTACCCCCCAGGGAAGACAAGCCTGCAGCCCAGCCTCTGTAGCCACTCACCATGGTGCACCCTGAGGGGACTCAGAATAAGAAAGGACAGGATACTGGCCCTAGACAGCCAGGTGCTTGTCAGAGGAATGAATTCAATGAGCCCACATGTTTGCTCCCTCCCATATATAGAAAAGCACTAAATTCTTTAACTTCTTGAGATGCCTAGTTTTCTTTAGTTAACAAGCCATCTTTTAAAGTTCCAACTACCTGGTCTTTGTTGTAAAGCTCCTATACATCCTAGCTTCCTCCCCCCCCCCCTCTTTGGAGCAGTCCCTTCAGTTGACAACCTACTAGGATTTGTTGGGGGGGCTAATGTGGCTCATTACTGCCTCGAGACTGATGGGATTTGTCCCAACCTCCCAGGGTACTTTGGGGCCTCTGTGGCCTATCACTACTTCCAAGGATACTTTGTAGGCTGTCAAATGATTGTCGACTGACATAAACGCGCAGCCTAAAAGTTAAGAGTTATATTTTATTTGGCGGGAGGACTCGAGCCGGGATGACAGCCTCTCAGATCGCTCTGAGGGACTGCTCCGAAGAGGTAGGGGAGGAGCTAAGATATATAGGAGCTTTACAACAAAGACCAGGTAGTTGGAACATTAAAAGATTACTTGTTATCTAAAGAAAAATAGGCATCTCAAGATAAAGAATTCAGTGCTTTTCTAAGTATGGGAGGGAGCAAACATGTGGGCTCATTGAATTCATCCCTCTGACAAGCATCTAGCTATCTAGGGCCAGTAACCTGTCCTTTCTTATTCTCAGTCCCCTCAGGGTGCACCATGGTGAGTGGCTGCAGGGCCCGGGCTGCAGGCTTGTCTTCCCTGGGGGGTGGCGGCAGCCGCTGATGACTTGATGGCTTCATCATTCTTTGTTTACTGATGTGGTTTGCAGTATTTTTCGTTCACCTGATGAATGTTCTTCCAGGAGCCTGCTCAATCCAAGGATCGATAAAGCATTAGAGCTGTTGCTACTTAGAATCTTTGTTTTTGTTTGGGGAGAGGAGCCCAGGCTCTTTGGGGAGAGTTTCAGAGCTTCGTGTACATTTCAGATCTTAGGTTTTTTATCTCATCCCTTGCCTGCCATGATCAAGAATGTGCAATGTAACTTGACATGAAATCAGAACTGCTTGCCTCCCTAGGGCTGTTTTTAGGTATGGTATTTGATGGAAGCAGGAAAAGGCCTGGGTGGTCTCTCAGCAACTCTTTAGTTACTGTGATTGTGGCAGATGCTATCCGTGCCCCATCCCTATTTCCTCCACACTCACCTCTACATGTTGAAGGCTGCTTACTGCGAACACCTGTGATTCTGCCAGAGGGCTTTATCAGCCCTTTGGTTGGGGGAGCATGCTCAGCTTCCACACGCAGTAAGCATAAAGTGCCAGAGTTAATGCTTCCAGAAATAGTTGTCAACCAATGACAATGGAGACTTAGTGAATAAATGCCCCAGCTTTCTAACCCTTAGCTGCGATAACTCTGAGGTGTACTCTTTACTGTCTCCCAAGGTTCCCCACAGGAACTGATCTCCAGTTGCCACAATGGTAAATAGCTTAAAAATGCATTTTTTTTTATCGGCTGCATTCGCTTCCATTTTCATTTCCCCACTTCCCTACTGGCGTTTCCTGACATTGCCTCCCTGCTAAAAATGTCTGCACTTAAATACTTGTGTAAAGTCTCCTTATCTCAAACCAACCAGTGATTCTAATATATTTAGTCTTGAAGTTTGCTAATGGAGGTTGGAGACACTTTCTTGACTTGTGACTATCATGTGGCACTAATTGTTTGAAAAAGCTATAGTCCATTTTTAATTTGTTACTTTAAAATCGAGAAATATATTCAGACTCTACTAGTGGTAGACGTTAAAAATCAAGAAAGGAAAACACGTACTGATATCAGGAGTTGAAAAATAAAAACACTTGGTCTCAAGCCTTTTCTGTCAATCTTCTTTTGACCTGAATCTGGCTGAATTCACTGGTACCTTATTACCTGTAAGCCAGAAAGATTATTTTTATTATGTGCATGTCCTGTGTATGTTATTTTGAAATGAGAAGGCTGAAAGTGGAGACGGATCTTGTGTCTCAGTGTGGTAGGTAGCTTCTAAGATAGCCCCCAGATATTCCCATCTCTTCGTATTCATGGCCTTGGGTAATCCCCTTTCCTTGCGTATCTTGCTTCAGTGGACTGTCTCAACTATGAGGAGATGTCACTTCTATGATAAGGTTATAAGAGACTGTAAACTCCATCTTGCTCTCCAGATTCTTTCCTTTTCTTGCTTTGATGAAGCCATGTTTAGAAGGCTCATGTTTAGGAAGCCCATGTGGCCAGGAACTGAGGATGACCTCTGGCTAACACCCAACAAGGAATGGGGATCCACAGTTCAATAATCCAAAAGGAACTGAATTCTGTCCACAATCACGTGGTGAGCTTGGAAGTGGATCCTTCCTTAGTTAAGTTTTGAGATGAGATTCTGGACATGGCTGACATCTTGATTGATGTCATCTGTACCCTGAGGCAGAGCAACTGGCTAAGCTATGCTCAGATTCCTAATCCACAGAAACTATGAGATAATAAATGTGTGTTGTTTTAAGCTACAAATATACGTGGTAATTTATTATGCAACAATAGATAACTAATATACTCAGCATATATAAATGTGTGTAATAATTAAGTATTTGCACTTTCTTATTCATTCTGTATTAGAGCAAATATTTGGGACATAGAAGGAAACTTCAGGCTTTAACAGGGTCAATGTCACCCTGAAAACTGAATCAAATTGACCATGATTGTGATAGATTATGTTTAAATTTCAGGGTTGAACTCCTACCGTTCTCCAAAGAAAAGGAAAATACCTTCTCTTTCAAAGTCTATATCTGACCAAGATTCTTTATAGAAAAAATGGCCACTCATAGATTAGTTTCTGAGTACATTTTCTACCAATGATGTTAAGACATCTCTAAGAATATGTAAGTCTCTTAGCAACAGAAGATGATCCCGAATGAGAAAGCATCATGAGCCAACTCCCCTGCAAGCATCGGAGCAAACAAAGATGAGATTTTAAACTTTAAAAAAATATATATTTAAAATGAATTCATCCTGAGAAAATGGAGCAACGTGTATAAATCTATTAACTGAAGAAATTCTGTTGTTTCAAGGTTATATCTTATGTGTCTAGGATAAATACATTTAAAAAATCCACACAGTAAAATGTGAAAAAGTTTCTTTGGGATCAACATGTCTGCTGCCAGAGAAGTCACATTTCTTGTAAAACAATGCAACATAATGGATGGTGGTGGAGTGAGGCCAGCTGGTTTTAAATATCAAGCTGACAGTGGAATGTGGTATTTGGAAGATCGTCGCAGCGCAACATTCAAGGAGGCATCGAAATCTATCGGGTGACAACTTAACAAAATGTAGCATGTTTTCCAAAGTATTATTTCAGCTTCAGAAATAGCTACCTTTTACATAGCTTCACTTTACACTCAGCGTATTCTGTCTATCGTGGGTGAATTCCGTGGGATCATCTCAGAGATAAAACTGCTTCATAACTAGATTTTTTTTGCCCCTTTATTCTCTAGCCTAGAAGTTCCTGAGTAGGAATACATAAGATGACCTGCTGGGGTACAGGAAGAAAATATTAGAATTTTTCCCTTAAAAAGTCAGAAAGACATTAAGCTTTATCAATAGTTGATGTTCAGATTGACGCTGATGGCCTCACTCAGTTCATCTGCATGGAAGGCTATTGTGGGTCATGCCCAGCGTGCATGGTTTCCTGAGAGAAAAGTGTGATCCCATAATGCCGACATGTTGACTGAGGTCTCCTCACCATTTGTTAGTTCTATTCTAGGGTACAGAAATTTCCATGAGACTCGTTAAGTGGATTTGACTGCTGTATTTTCTGCAAAGTAGAAACCACACATTGAAACTGTATATTGAAATGGAATGAGCGACTTTGAGAATCTTTTCTACCACCCACAAGTTCATGGGCTATCCCAAAGCAAAATGTGTAAAACAGCTGTTGAACTTATGTTTGTTCTTCCTTTTCCAATTTCGTAATGTGGAAACTTAGATAATTTATTTGAGACCCCTCTTCTTTAGGAATACAAGCATTTAATGCTATACATTTCTCTCTAATTGTAGATAATTGTGGACAACATATAGGTAGGTCTTGTTTTGTAATCCAGTCTACCAGTTGTCTTTTAATTGATGTATTGATGATTTTAGCTGCATCTCACAAATCTTATGCTGTATTTTCATTTTTTTTTTGTTCAGTTCAAAATATTTTCCAATCTCCCTGGGGACTTCCTTTTTGACCCATGGATTATTTAGAAGGGTGTTAATTTCAAGAGTTTTGGGTATTTTCAAGAGGTCTTTCTGGAATTAATTTGTAGTTTAATTCCATTATTGTCAGAGAATATACTTTGGATATCTTAATTCTTTTAAATTTGTTAAGGTTTGCTTAGTACCCAGGAAGTAGTCTATATTAGTGAACATTCTTCTGTGCATTTGAAAAAAATGAGCACTTTGCTGTTAAGTGAATTTTTCGATAAACAAATGTCACTTAGGTCCATGTGATTGATAATTTTGTTCAGTTCTTTTATATCCTTGCTGAATTTCTGTATACTTTTTCTGTCAGGAACTAAGACAGGAGTGGTGAAAATTTTTCATCTGTAATAGTGAGTTTATCCATTTCTCCATTCAGTTCTATTAGATTTTGCTTCACGTACTTTGAAGCTCTATTTGGTACACACACAGTTAGAACTCTTATGTCTTTTAGTGACTTGACCCTTTCACATGGTAATTTTTATCTCTGGTAATTTTCCTTGCTTTTAAATATACTTTGTCTGCTAGGAATATAGAATTTTTATACCATGAATAAATAAAAACAGATTTTTGAAAATATTATTTTATATTGCATCAACTTAAATTTCTGTTTCATGTATGTTATACAGAGTAGGTAATACTTAAGTACACAGTGGTTGTATAATGTATATAAAATATAAGTAGTATAATCATGGTTGCAGGTGTATTATTTCAAAGTTTAGAGATCATTTTTCTAAACTTTCATAACCCAAAGTGTACTGTAACTTGCACTGTTTTCACAGAATGTTAATAGATATTATGAATAAATAAAAATAATAATGAAGATTCTCATAGTCTTACAAGGATAAGAAATGCTACATTAAGCAGAAATGGACTTTTTTTTTTTTGCTACATGACTTCTTGGAGCCTTTAACATGCCAATATGTATGATGACTTTCCCAGAGACACAGTACACAGTATTTCCCAAGCTCTGGTTCTTGGAAGAGGTTTGTAAGCCTTATTTTGTGATCAGTCTGTATGCCTCACAGTAGCCAGACTTACGGTAAAAATACCACATTTGGCTTTGTGTGTGTGTGTGTTTGAAATGTCTTGCTAGCACCAAGTTACTAGTATGTCTTTCTTCATCCTAAGTAAAGAGCAGCATCACTTTATTTTCCCAAAAGAAGTGAAATTATATTGAGCAATTAATCGAATTCTGACAAGATTGGGAGTATAAATTAATTTTCTTAAATTAATCTATAATAAATCTAAAATAATACCAAAATATGCATTACTTAATTTGAATGTCTAACCAAATAGTGAGATGACTGTATCTCTGTATCTATATCTATATATATATCCAGCTCATTGATGAAATTTTATTTAAAAAGTCTGAATACTTTGGTATCATGTGTGAACCTAGCACAAGTGAAATTTCTTCTCTATTAATTGCTTCATTTAAGTCTTGTTTATTCTGCCAAGAGATATGTTGAAGTAGCATCCTCTTCTCTTTCCCTTCTTCAACTGCTGTAGTTCAGACTCTCACCCACACTTGTATGATAGTCTCATCACAGCTCTCTGGGTTTCCTTTCTGTTTTCCATTGGAGAATGGTCACCCGAATTGTTTTAAAAACAGCACCAATGATTCATATCAATTCCTTGCTTAAAAATGTCCACTGCAGAGCATGCTGTCTGAACTCCAGGGGAAGACAGGGGAATCTTCAAATATTTAAGACCCTTAAACATCTAACTCCAATCAAAATATCTTCCTTCATCACTTGATACTCCACACTCTGTGTGAGCCCTTGGTTTTAGGCACAGCAGCTTCATTATTTATAAAGTTGGTTTTTTTGCCTATATTATGCCATCATGCCCATCCTGTGAAGTAGACTAGGCTTTTGCTATCTTCCTCATTATGCAGGTGAGGAACCAGAGCCTCGTGACCTTGTCCAAGTTCACAGAGCATGTAAGGAAGAGAGTTAGTACTCAAAGGCTAGTTTTCTGATTTCAAATCCTGCTCTTGCTCCAGAGTATGGTGCTCCTTGTCAGTGAAAGCATAATGAACTAGAGGTCAAGACATTCTAAAGCAGTTCCTGAAGGTGATAACTTAAATAATGATGGATGTAATCAAGTATGGTAAAAAATTGTAGACAGGTGCTCAACATGGATTCCACCATCCTACTAGAGTAGTGGTTCTCATTCTTGCTTTACACTGGAATCATGTTGGGGAGCTTTAAAAACAAATGGGTGGCCCAGTTTCAACCCAGAGAGTCTCATGTAACTGATCTGGAGTGCAGCATGGGCGTCTGGACTTCTAAAAGCACCACGGGTGATTATAATGTGCAGCCAACATTAAGAACCACCGTTCTAGAGCAGTTGTTTTCAGAGTACAGGCACACCTCATTTTACTGCACTTTGCTTTATTGTGTTTCACCAATACTGTGTTTTCTACAAATTGAAGGTTTGTGGCAATCCTGCATTGAGCAAGTCTATTGGCGCCATTTTTCCAATAGCATTTTCTCACTTCATGTCTCTGTGTCGCATTTTGATAATTCTTGCAATATTCCAAACTTTTTCATTATTATTGTATTTGTTATAGTGATCTGTGATCAGTGATCTTGATGTTACTGTTGTAATTGTTTTGGGGCGCCATGAATAAGACGACTAACTTAACCGATAAATGTTGTGTGTATTTTAACTGCTCCACTGACCGACTGTTTCTCCATCTCCTTTCCTTTTCTCAGGCTGCCTCATCCTCTGAGACACAGCAATATTGAAATTAGGCCAATTAATAACTGTATAATGGCCTCTAAGCGTTCAAGTGAAAGGAAGAGTTGCATCTCTCTCACTTTAAATCAAAAGCTAGGAATGACTAAGCTTAGTGAGGAAGGCATGTTGAAAGTCGAGACAGGCCAAGAAGTAGGCCTCTTGCACCAAACAGTTCACCAAGTTGTGAAGGCAAAGGAAAAGCTACTGAAGGAAATTAAAAGTGCTGCTTCAGTGAACACACAAATGATAAGATAGCTTAACAACCTTATTGCAAATATGGAGAAAGTTTCAGTGGTCTGGATCAAACCAGACACAACATTCGCTTAAGCCAAAGCCTAATCCAGAGCAAGGCCTTAACTCACTTTAGTTCTGTGAAGGCTGAGAGAAGTGAAGCTATAGAAGAAAAGTTTGAAGCTAGTGGAGGTTGGTTCATGAGGTTTAAGGAAAGAAGTCATCTCCAGAACACAGAATTGCAGGGTGAAGACACAAGTGCTGGTGTAGAAGATAACAGCAAGTTGACCAGAAGATATCGCTAAGATAATTAATGAAGGTGGCTACACTGAGCAACAGATTTTCAATGTGGATGAAACAGCCTTATACTGGAAGATGAAATCTATGACTTTCATAGCTAGAGAGGAGAAGTCAATGCCTGTCTTCAAATCTTCAAGGACAGCTGATGACTTTAAGTTGAAGCCAAAACTCATTTACCATCCCCTAAATCCTAAAGCCCTCAAGAATTATGCTAAGTCTACTCTGCCTATGCTCTATAAATGGAACAACAAAGCCTGGATGACAGCACATCTATTTACAACATGGTTTCCTGAATATTTTAAGCCCATTGTTGGGACTTACTGCTCAGGAAAATAAAATTCCTTTTAGAATATTTCTGCTCATTGACAATGCACCTGATGACCCAAGAGCTCTGATGGAGATGCACAATGAAATTAATGTTGTTTTCATGCCTACTAACATAGCATCCATTCTGCAGCCCATGGAACAAGGAGTAATTCCAACTTTCAAGTCTTATGATTTAAGAAAAATATTTCATCAGGTTATACCTGCCATAGATGGTGATTCCTCTGATGGCTCTGGGCAAAGTCATTGGAAAACCTTCTGGAAAGGACACACCATACTAGATGCCATGAAGAACATTCATGATTCATGGGAAGAGGTCAGGATTAGAGTCTGGAAGAAGTTGATTCCAACCCTCATGCATGGCTTTGAGGGATTCAAGACTTAAGTGGAGGACAGAACTGCAGTTGTGGTGGAAATAGCAAGAGCACTAGAATTAGAAGTGGAGCCTGAAGATGTGACTGAACTGTTGCAGTCTCATGATAAAACTAATGAATGAGGAGCTGTTGCTTATGGGTGAGCAAAGAAAATGGTTTCTTGAGATGGAATCTACTCCTGGTGAAGATGCTGTAAAGATTGTTGAAATGACAACAAAGGATTTAGAATATTCCATCAACTTAATTGACAAAGCATCGGCAGATTTTTGAGAGGACTGACTCCAATTTTGAAAGAAGTTCTACTGTGGTTAAAATGCTATCAAACAGCATTGCATGCTACAGAGAAATCATTCATGAAGGGGAGTCAGTCGACATGGCAAATTTCACTGTTGTCTTATTTTAAGAAATTGCCATAATCACCCCAAGCTTCAGCAACCACCACCCTGATCAGTCAGCCGCCAGCAACATCGAATCAACACCCTCCACTAGCAAAACGATTACGACTTGTTGAAAGCTCACATGATGTCACTCAAGTTAGCATGTTTTAATAATAAAGTATTTTTAAATTAAGGTAGACACGCACTTTTTTTCTATAAGATATAATGCTGTTGCACACTTAATGGATGACAGTACAGTGTAAACATAACTTTTATACACACTGGGAAAACAAAATATTTTCTATGACTTGCTTTACTGCGATATTTACTTTATTGCAGTGGTCTGGAACCAAACCGGCAATATCTCTGAAGTATGCCTGTAAGTTCCTTGGATCAGTAACATCAACATCACCTGGCAACTTGTTAGAAATGTAATTTCTCAGGCCTCACACGAGATCTGAATCAGAAACTTGGGTGGAGCCCAGCAATCTGCGCTTTAGTAAGCCCTGCAGGGGATTCTGATAAAGGCTAAGCTTTGCGAACCACTGTGCTAACATCATGCATTTAAAATTTCTCTGGATTGGAACCATCAGTAATAAATGCATTGTAAGCGCTATCCCATTACACATCCATATTACAGTCTCTCCATTTACATAAGTGAAACAAAATTTGCATGAAGCAGTAGCAACCCTGAATGTGCACTGTGATATTTTCCAGTCTATTCCATCTCATCCCAGTTCATTAAAAAATACAAATCATGACTCTTTAAATGAATTTTACAACCCACCAATGGATTATAACCTGCAGTAAGGAAAAACACTGATCTCATGTCCTGTCCTGTGTTGCAGTGGCTGGAATATTAAAATCTATGTTCCGCAGGCTCTCTTGCAGCTGGGTTCTGGAACATTCTTATTCTAGTCTCTGGGTCTCTTAATTGTGCTTTTATATCTTTTATTTCCTTTTCAGTTCTACTCCATTTAGGTAATTTTTTCATTCCATTCTTTTTCAAGTTCAACATTACTCTCTTTGGCTATGTATAGTGCATTGTTTACCATATCCACTGAGTTGGTCATTTCCAAAGCTATATATTTTTTATTTCTGAAAATTTCATTTCACTGGTTTTCAAATCTTTCTGTTTGTTTTGTTGATAATAGTATTCCCCTCCATGATTTTTAATTTCTTATTTTCTTTCTTTAGCCAATTTAATATACTGACAGTATATATATAATTCCATTATATAAAGTTTAAAAGAATAATATTCTTCATTTTTTTATGCTGACTCTCATTCATGGTGGCCTGTTTTCTTGTATTGATTTTAATATTTTTATTGTGAGCTCATGCTTCGTGGAAGGGGAGAGATTATTTGTGGAAATCCTTTGTGGCCCATTTTGACAATGGGTCCCTTAACAGAGATATTACATTTTCTTTTCTAAGCCTCTTGGAGTGTAATCAAACTGAGACTACCTTCCCAATTTTATACTGATTTTACAGGAGTTTCTTGAATCACTCAGTGTGTTCGGCAGGATAAGAGAGAATTTACATATGTATGTATTTATTTATTTGTCTATTATTTTTTAAGTCCCTATTTGCAAGTCCTTTTTAAAAAAGATTGAGTCAGAGTTGAAGTACAATATTACATATATGAGTGTAATTCACAATTCTTAGAGGTTATACTCCATTTATAGTTATTATAAAATATTGACCATATTCCCTGTGCTGTACAATATATCCAGAGAATATCTTATTTATAATTATAGTATATCACTCAATGGGATCTGATTCCCCAGATTTCCAATGTATGAGTATGTGGAATTTCCCCAGACACCACAATTATCCAGACACCAGCTGGGTGTCCTGCGATACAAGTCAGTTCTGACACCATCTATCCGAAGATAGCATCAGATTCCACAGATTCAGGGCTCAGTCCCAGACTGCCCCTCCCTACCACTTCAGATGCCAACCACAAGCCCAGGTTATCACCTGTACTTCTGACCAACTGACTATAAATCAGAGGTTCCCACGATCCCCTCCTTGGATTTGATTAATTTGCTAGAGCAATTCACAGTCCTCTGGAAACCTGTTTACTTACTAGATTACTGGTTTGTTATGAAAGATTATAACTCAGGAACAGCCAGATGGAAGGGATGCATAGGGCATGGTATGGGGCAAGGGTGAGGAGCTTCCATGCCCTCTCCAGGTGCCCCACTCTCCCCACACCTCTACACGTTCACCAATCCAGAAGCTCTCTGAACCCTGTCCTTTTGGTGTTTTAGATTAAGGTATACACGCTTTTTTTTTTTCTGTAAGATATAATGCTATTGCACAGTTAATGGGATTACATAGGCATGATTGATTAAATTGTGGACCATTGGTGATTGAATCCACTCTCCAGGCCCTCTCTCCTCCCTGGGAGTGGGGGTTGTGGGACTGAAATTTCCAACCCTCCCATCACTTCCTTGGTCCCTCTGTTGACCAGGCCCTATCCTGAGGTGGTTTCCAAAGGTCTCTTCCTTAACATAACAAAAGATACCTTTATTTCCCTAATCACAAGACATTCCAAGGGTTTTAGATGCTCTGTGCCAGATCCCAGGCTGAAGACCAAAAAAATATTTCTTGTTATAAATCACAAGATCACAATCACATTCATCTAATTTCTGATAAACGCTACTTGGTTGCATTTCTTGCATCAACCCTAGACATTTTTATTTTGTTTTGTTTTGCCCTCAGTACACTGCTGGATTTTACTGCATGAGATGTCTAGGATTTCTGGTTTTTTACATTTGTCTTCATAAATTGTGTGTGTGTGTGTGTGTGTGTGTGTAGGGAGAGAGTGAGTGAGCAAATGAATTTAATCGTAACATCTCTGTCACTGAAGGTAACAAATGTTTGTTTCTTGTTCATACAGATTCTGCTTCAAGTGGGGCATCTCTTTAGAGCATCTCTCCCCAATCCGTGATTCAGAGGGATCCAGGCTGTTTTCATATTATGATGTTGTCCTGACTTCCAGGTCTCTAAAACAGGGGAAGAAAGCACTCAAAAACGGTGAAGGCGCTTTTGATTTTCTCAGCTCAGAAATGACTAACCCTGAACAAAAACTAGTCATGTGGCCCTACCCACCTGTAAGGGAGGTGGGAAGTACAGTCTTTCAGGTGCTCAGGAAAGAAAGGAGAACTGCATTTTGGAGACAACAATGTCTGCCACTCAGGCAGTGTCAATTTGAACCCTATAAAGGTAGCCTGCAGTTTTAAATTCTCAAGGGAGAATTTTTTCCCACACCAATCCCAGACCCAGACATTGACCTTTTGCTAGAGAATTTATATCTTGTCTATACTTCCAACTATTCCAAAGAGTTTTGAATAAAGAATAAAGAGTTTTAGAAACAGACTCACAGACATAGAAGACAAACTTACGGTTACCAGGGGGAAAGGGGGTGGGAAGGGATAAATTGGGAGTTTGGGATTTGCAGACACTAACTACTATATATAAAATAGTTACACAACAAGTTTCTTTTGTAGAGCACAGGGGGCTATATTCAATATCTTGTAGTAACCTATAATGAAAAAGAGTATGAAAATGAATATATGCATGTATATGTATGAGTGAAACATGATGCTGCACACCAGAAATTGATGCAACATTGTAAACCGACTATACTTCAAGTGAAAAAAAGAATAAAGAGTTTTGAAATTCAATGTTTTATTCAGAAGACTCTTAATTCCATTCTTTGCCTCACACGGGCCCGAGGCCTTGGTGCCTTTCCAAGTGGTTATTAATATACAAGTATTTTACTTACTGATGTAAGTAAAGCTCTTAGGGTAACCAAAGCACTAGTGTATATTTACTTAGTAGGCTTCCTTTTAATTTTTGACTCCCAAGGATCTCTCCCTCCCTTCCTTCCTTTTTTCCTATGACTTTTTATTTTGATATAATTTCTAACTTAAAGAAAACTTGCAAGAATGAAGTTTCAGCCTAGCTCCACTGAGGCCATCTCTTGAGTCCGCAGAAAGCTGAACCCTGGCCATGACCTTGGGTTACTGGGACATTTGTAGGCTTTCTACACCATCTGCTGTTAGAATGCAAAGACTTGGGAGTGGCTTCAAGATGGGGGATGGAACAGAAGGACGTGTAGTTTACCCTCTCCCATGAATACATCAGAAGTACATCTCCATGTGAAACAATTCTCACAGAATGCCTACTGAACTCTGGAATACAAAGACTTAAACTATGAGGAGAACCTGATGGGAGATGCTCCTATGACAGAAGCCAGTGGCCAAATGAGAAATTGAAGCTGGGCTTGGACTTTCCCAATCTGCCCTATTTAACTGGTGATACTCACAGGATCACCCAGAGTAATGCAACCCTTTGCTACATTGCTTGCAAGGACAACCTATGAGGGAAGACAGAAGGGGAGAAGATTCACGTAGACATTTTTGAGAACTAGGTTATGGACACCTCTATTTAGCTGGCCAGTGTCAGCTACAGCCCTCACGCTGAGAAACTGAAGCCTGAGTCCTTGGCGGAGCTCCATGAAGAGATGAAGCTCTTCTCAGTTTCTGGAGAAGAGGCCATGGTTTGCAGGAGACGAGATCACCTCTGTGGATTTTCTCCCTTATGACATTCTTGACCTGCACCGTGTGTTTGAGCCCTAAGGCCTGGATACATTTCTAACATGAAAGACTTCATCACCACATAGATGGCCTGAAGATTTCTGCCTACGTAAAGTTCAGCTGCCTTCTCCCAGGCCCTGTGTACATAAAGATGGCTGCCTTGGGCAACAGGTAGGTCCCTGAAGGTCAGAAGATAGGAGGTGCCCCAGCTTCATTGGGGCCCTGGAGAAAAGCTGGACCTCCCTACATCCCCAGAATCATTCCTCTTGTTCCATTCTCCTTCTTTTCTTTCCCTTCCCCCATCCCCCTTATCGGGCCCCTTTCCTCCCCTAATCCTTGTTCATATTGGCCCTTTAAAGATCTATAGCACCTTATTTTCTTCAGCAAATCTGCCCCCATTGTTGTCCTTCCTGCATCAGCCAACCAGACCCATCCTTCCCTTCAGTGGTTGTCTCTGCTTTGAGGTACCTGACTGGACCCCTCACCAGTAAGTTTCAACCCTGAGCTCCCCAACATGGATCTGAAGACCAGTATTGGATTGATGTGCAGACGCAGCTCCCCAAGCAGGGCCCCTACTCCAGCCCTGCATGATCCCAGATAAAGCCTTCACACACACACAAACACACACACACACACACACACACACACACACACAGAGAGAGAGAGAGAGAGAGAGAGAGACAGAGACAGAGACAGAGACAGAGCAATTGTAAGAATTCCTATATACCATTTACCCAGATTCATCAATTGGATACATTTTGCTTATTGAAATCTCTCTCTCTCTCTCTCTCTCTCTCTTAATCTCTTCTACACACACACACACACACACAACCAAATTTATGAAGGAAAATGTAAGAAAAGAAAATTGCAGACCTATCTCATGAAGTGAATGTCACTGTATCAAACCCAACAGAACTAAAAACAAAACGATAAAAAAATGAAACCTGTAGTAATCATATTTTTAACTTTCTGTATTTTATCATGCTTTGACATCCTGGGGCCTTGCTAATCCTGAAGGGACTGCCTCTTCCAGGGCTAGCTAATTCCTAGAGATATTAAACAACTTGCCTGCCTGGATGTCTTTCATATGCAAACCAACCAATCTATATAGTTCATGCCCCCAACCACCTTCTTTATTGAGCTCTCTCACACCAAGCCAATATTCTCCTTGCCCTAAATCACCCCAGGGCCAGGTACAGGACAATTGGGGACCACCCCCATAGCCCAGAGCCCGCTGAAATTATTCAAACTAGCCAATCCTAAAGTGCTTAACTTCCCTTGCCCATTCTTTCCCACCAAAACCGCAATGAAGGCTTGTGGTCTTAATTTTCCTTGCTCATTCTGCCTCCTACCCAACCCTGGTACTTCCCCATGTGGCCCTGCATGGTGTGACATGTCCTCTTCTCTTGGGAACTCTGAGTAATAAATTCTTATTTCAAAGGCAGTTGTCTTCATATCTATCACCTTGCCATACCTGATTAAAACAAGTCCTGGGACGATTTCAAGACATCAACCAAGTAGAGTTTATCCCAGAAACAAAATGATAATTTATTATTAGAAAATCTATTAAAATGATATACCACACTAATAAAGAACAAAGTTCTATAATCATGTCACTTAAGCAGAAAAAGCATTTGATAAATTTCAACTAAATGTATCCATCCAAAACCTAGGGCAAACATGTATTTCATTGTGACACTTTTGACATACTCCCATAAAGTCAGGATCTCAATAAGCGTTAATAAATGCTTCAGTCTGACATTATACTGAAGGTACTAACCAACGCAAAAAGTCAAGAAAAACAGCGTATCCAACTTGGATTACGAAGAGACAAGCTGTCTTTATTTGCGGGTTATGTGATTGTTTACATAGAAAATTCAATAGAACCTACAGATAAATTATTGAAACAAATAAGTAGCTTCATTGGGTTTGCTGGATAAAATATCAACATATGAACCCAACTGAAGTCCTCCAAGTGTCTTCATATTGTATTTTATAATACCTAATACTGAGTGGCAATAGCAAATTTTAGAAAGATTCATGTGGTCTGGTCTCATTTATGTAAGTTTAAAACCCCCCAAATAATACTATCTATGTTCTAGGGGTGTACACAAGTGTGATCATTTAACTAAAGCTTGCTTGATAATGACAAATTCTAAATTCATGATACTGATTATCTCTGGGGAGAAAGGGAAGAAAATGAGATTGGGGAACTTCACCTAGATCTTTTATTATTTGCCTTTAAAAATCAGGTAAACATATGATAACAAATTAAGATTCGAAAAAGCAGGGTGGTGGATGCCTGGATATACTTTTATTTATTGCCATAGTTTTCTGTACAAAATATTTCACAATAAAACCAAAGGAATTAGGGAGATAAACTAGAAAGCTGTTTCGTTATCTAGATGAAAGTTGTTAAGAATGTAGTCCAAGAGAGTAGCCTGTAAAGGAAGGAAGAGCAAGAAATATTCAGGCTGGATAGAGAAGTGGGACCATAGAGGAAGAGCAGATGACACCTCATAGGTTTCTAGGTAGAATGACCGGTGGAGATGGCATTGCAACCACCGAGATATGACACGAGTATATTTTCTGCCATGTTCTGTTTGAAATATCCATGGGAACTCCTGGTTAAAGTATGAGACTAAAAGTTGGATACATGATTCTGAAACTGAGGAGGAAGTATGGACGGGCAATATGGGGTATTGGAGTCAACAGCATTATAGATGGTGGTGGAAACTATGTGAGTAGGTGAGACCATCCAGGTGATGGTAGCAGAGTAAGAAGAGGAGCAGAGGGAGGAGAATAAATTCCAAAGAAACATAACATTTATATTTAAGGAGTTGGAAGATCAAGGGAAGTTCAAAGGATGGCTGGAGAGACACAGAGGAGAACCATGAAATTGTTGTGTCACAGAGGTGTATGGAGTCAAAAATTTCATGAAGGTACTGTTTGGTGGTTTCACATCTAGCCAAGAAGTTCCATAAAGAAAGGATTAAGAAACTTGCCTATTAAATTTTGCAAATAGGAGGTTACTAGTGACTTTAGCAAGCATAGTTTCAGGGAACTGGGCATTGGGGGAAGAGATAAGATTGAAATGAGTTGAGGAGTGACTGGAAGATGAATATAGGAGTATCGATTGCTCTTTTAAGAACATTGCCATATAATCACCATAAATATTGCCACTACCAGTAATGATAATTATTTCCCCAATTACCAATACAATCACTACTCACCCACTGGCTTCTTGTAATTCCTTTTCCTTTCCCTCTGCTTCTCTCTTTTCCCTTATCAATCAATCAGACATATTTATGCACATCTACTACATTTGTTTGACTCTGTGTACAAGGTTCTTGACCTTGAGGGGTTTCTTTGTAGTGGAAAAGACAGGTATGCAGACATGTAATTTTAATAAATGCTCTCTGTGGTAGCCATATATATAATTCATCAAATATTTCCTGCTTTCCTCCCTGTGGGAACACAGTAGGATTACACCTTTTTGCTCCCTGTAGCTGAGTGGAACCACATGTTTAATTCTGGCCAATGAGTTGTGAGTTAAAGGGATATATGTCACTTCTAACCTGGGTACTTAAATTGTTGCTGGTGTGAAACCCTCTAGAGTCAAACTATAGTTGAGTAGCTAATTACTCTAGGCGAAATCCATCATGTAGCTTGTTTTATAAATAAAGTTTTATTGGAACACAAATGTGCTTATTTATGTGCATATTGTCTATGGCTGCTTTCGTGTTCTAACGACAGTGTAGTTGTGACAAAGACTGTATGCCCCTCAAAGCCTAAAATTATTTACTATACAGAAAAGTTCGCTGACACCTTCCTTAATACAATCTAGCTTTATCCTGATGCTCCATACGGAGGCAGGGTGGTGATAAAAAATTCCTCTGACATAAAGTGTGGTGCATTTGAATGAACACAGGCTCAGAAGCTAGATAGGGTCTCTGGGTCTAGATAGTGAGCCTTGCGTACTATGGAGCCCTCTACCCAAGGCTTTGTGTGGCTCAAATCACTGTCTGACAGCAGCAGCCACAAGGAAGAATGGAGGCAAATGGAAGCAAGCTCAGATTTGCATTGTATGGCTCTAAAGGGTTTCTATAGACTGAAAGATTGTGTTCCCTGCAAATCCGTATGTTGAAATCCTACCCCAATGTAATGGTGTTAGGAGATGGGGCCTTTGGTAGATGATCAGAACATGAAGCAGCACCCTCATGAATGAGATTAGTGCCCTTTACAAAAGAGACTCCACAGAGCTCCCTTAGCCCTTCCATAAGGTGAGGACACCAGGAGAAGGTACCAGCTATGAACCAGGAAGCGAGCTCTCATCAGACACAGAATCTGCCTGCACCTTGATCTTGGACTTCTCAGCTTCCAGAACTATGAGAAACAAATATGTATTGTTCATAAGCCACCCAGTCTGTATTGTTACAGTAGCCTGAACCGATTAAGACAAGAGTAAAGGGAATATTGATGAGTCGTTGCTCAGTATGATCAAGCACTCTCTAAAAGTCAGAGTTGTCCAAAACTGGAATGAGCTATCTTGCAGGAATGAAGGGTGCACATAGCCCTGGGGTATGGAGAGTATATTCCTTTTTGGCCCAAGTATTCAAGAAGGAGCCAACTTAACTCTTAGGAAAGTAATATATTAGTTTTCCATAACTGCATAGCAAATTACTATAAACTTAGTGCCTAGAAACAACCATACATTTATTTGCTCACAGTTCTGTAGGTCAGAAGTCCAACACGGCATGACTGGTTCTCGGCTCAGTGTGTCACAAGACTGAAATCAAGGGGTTGGTCAGGCTGAATTCTCATCTAGAGGTTCTAGGGAAAAAAATCCACTTCAAAGTTCATTCTTGTCAGAATTCAGTTCCTTGTGGTTGTAGGACTGAGGTCTCTATATCCCTGCTGGCTGTTAGCCAGGGGTTGCTCTTGGCTCCTAGAGGTTGCGCACATTCCTTGTTATTTGTCTCCCTCCACCTTCAAGTCAAAAATGACATGTTTAATCTTTCTGGTGAATATTGGACTTTCTCTTTTGTGACCAGTCAGAGGAAACTACTTTTAAAAGATTCGTGTGATTAGGTCAGTCCACCTGGATGATCTTCTTTTAAGGTCAATTGTGCCTAATTATGTGATTAAACACCATCATATTCACTGACTGGGTAATTGTGAAAAATGTGCACACTGGGGTAGGGGGAACCTTAGGAGGACAACCTAGAACTTGTCTACCACAGATGAGAAGAGAGTTCTAACATTATACTCAGCTGGACAAGTTTAGGTTCAAAGTACATTCCAATCTTGAAAATCAATGATTCTGTGACTTCAAAGTTTGGATTGAGAAAAGGATTTAAGTCAATTTCTGCCTTCATGCAGTTTTCAACGTGAGAATAAAATTAACACACATAAAACTGTTAACACTGTGTTAAACTAATGGTTAAACTGTGTAAATTAGGAGTCTATAGAAGATCAAGGAGGAGAGAGATTGGAGAGGATTAAAAATGCTTAGAACGCTTTCTAGGAGAACGTGTGACTTGAACTGTTATTTGAAGTAGGATGAAATAGGAAATAACAAATGCCTGCCTTTTCCTAAACTTCTGGATGGTTTTTATTCATTGTACATTCACATTTCCAAAGTGTGATACTGAAAACTAGGCTAAGAAAACTTGTCCAAAACTTAGAAATAGGGTGGAATGGGTACATAACTTTGCAAAGTCATCCTGGAATGTTGGCTATATACTCATACTGCCTGAAGATCAAGTCTCTAGATTAGTGGTTCTCAAGTTTTCATAAGCATCAGAATGCCCTAGAGGGCTTGTTGAAACACAGTGCTGAGTCCTGTCCCAATATTTCTGATTCAGTAGGTCTTGAGTGGGGGATCAATAAATTGCATTTCTGACAGGATCTCAGGTGATACTGGTGTTTCTGGTCCGGGGAGGACACTTTGAGAACCAATGCTCTAGAGGAAGTTACCATTGTTTGACTTACTACTTACTGTTGATTAAGGCAAAGATTCTATAAAATTACAGGTTAACTTGTACAAGTTGCCAATGACTTTTGTCCAATAGAAATGCAAATAATTTCTGCCCAATGACAATCTTATTTCAGCTTGCTTTCTTTCAGTGACTGTATGTGCTAGTCTCTCAGATCCTTCTTTGAGCTAGCACTAACACACACCCTCATTAACAAGTTAAATAAATCTTGGTGTTAAATAAACTTTTGACACGTGCACTATGTTTGTGTGATAATCATGATTTCTGACTTTTTGAAATGTACACCTTGTCAGGGTTGTGTGATCAAATAAGTTCTTGACAAGCCCAAGTTGAACAATTTTACACAGGATTCGTAACAATGCGCTTCTCCCAGACTTTAATTTGCTATTTAAAAAGTAGATGATGCGGCATTTCACAAACTTATTTGACACTGTACACTTTTTCTTCAAAGTGTCTTTAGAAAACATTGCCCTACACAGTTATTGTCAGTGACATCACGGCCATTTCCACAATCTCTAAAAGAAATACAAGTTCCCTAGTTGCACAGATTGAATGCCATCTCAGCTGGTGAGCACATTTTTAAAGTCAAAGAAGAGAGCTTTTGTGTCATTTGGCACTCAGGAGGCCTCCACCACCAGATTCAGGGTGGAGAAAGGTCTTTGTCCCCTTTTTATCTCCTAATATCATGCAGGACTCCAAAATTCCCCTCGGGGTTCCTGTGAGATGACAGAGAAATGCTCAATGCGTTTTTTTTTTTTTTCTTCCTGGGGCCAAATCTTCCATTGCCCCAAAGCTTTCTTTCCAGCCCAGCAAAATGTTTGTAGATTTCTCCTTTTCCAGTGATGTCTAGGATGAGTATCCCGCAGAGTTGGAGAGCACTCACTAGTGGTTTGAGAGCAAAGGTAGTAACTATGTCAGGAATTCAGGGTTCTGTTTCTGCAGCCCCACATCACTAGAGGCCTGGATCGAGCCCAAACCATGTTCCAACCATGGTTTCTCATTCTGGAAAGCTCTGTTGTCATCTGGGGCCTTTTTCTCCCCCTGAAAGCCTCTCGCTTTCTCTCTCCACAGCCAACTGACTCCCTTGAGTGCTAAACTGAAGTTGGAGAATTTGAGGATTGTAAAGACTGACAGTTTGTGGTTTGTTTCAATTTAGAAGCAAATCTTGCAGGGGAATCATGGCTTTAAATCTATGAAGTAGAGAAACTGCTCTCCTTCTGAGTGAGCAAGGACTTGGAAGACTGTCCCTGCGGTCAATTGTGTGTTGGTCTAAAGTGAGTAAACCACATAGGTTTATGTTTGAAGTTCCCGGAAGCATTTCCACCAATGAGATTGTGATGTGGTCTTTCCAACCTATAAATTTGGTCACTTTTTTTTTTTTTTAACCTTCTGGAATGTATTCTCTCAGGCAGCTTTTCCCCATGTTTCATTGATACGGAACACCCACTGAGGTTGGTAACTTCATTCTTGGTGGGTTTCTTGGGAGACGTATGGAGGGCTCCAGCATCCATACGCCCACACTCACACTATGCTCACCAGTCCCTTTGATAAGGTGCAGACTGGAGCAAGCCCTGACTCTATGGAACCACCTAAGGCAGAAGGTAAATGTTTCCTCATGTGAGTCTCCAAGTTCCCAAACCGAACTCTGGCTTTAACTACCATCAAGGCCACCATGTGCCCGCAGTGATGCAGGTCAACTCTCTGTGAGCAAACCTTCCTATAATTGGTCAATTTTGTTTCCTCCTCTCTTGCAGTTTACTGTGTACTGTACAAGCAAAACGCTTTTCATACTATGTCTCAGGATTTG
Source organism: Vicugna pacos (assembly GCF_048564905.1). Lineage (NCBI taxonomy): Eukaryota > Metazoa > Chordata > Mammalia > Artiodactyla > Camelidae > Vicugna > Vicugna pacos. Next base: position 37,358,451 of record NC_133023.1, read on the forward strand.
CTTTTTGCCTTGGAGAAATGTTCCTGCAGTTCATTCCATTTGCATGTGCAATGGTCACCATCTTGCATCTCCTTTTATTTAAACTTTTTGTATTGAGATAGTTATAGAATTACATGCAGTTGTAAGAAATAATACAGAGAGAACTTGTGTACCTTTTATCCAATTTCTCCTAATGGTAGCATCTTGCAAAACTGTAGTACAATAGCAAAGCCAAGGTACGGACATTGAAACAGTCCAAGAACTGAACATTGTCATCACCACAGAGGGCCACCTGCTGTTTTTTTTTTTTTGGCTACATCCACTGCCCTACCTCCCTTCACCTGACTCCTGGCAACCACTTATTTGTTCTCCATTTCTCAAATTTTATCTTTTCAAAATATTATGTAACTAGAATAATACAGTATGTAACCATTTGTTTAACCATTTAACTGCTGGAGGACATTTGGGCTACTTTCCAGTTTTGGACTATTACATTTGTGTAAGGTTTCTGTGTGAACTGAAGTTTTCATGTTACGAGTGCAATTACTGGTTCATATGGTAATTTCATGTTTAGTTTATTTAAGAGACCGCCAAACCATTTTCTAGGATGGCCGTACAATTTTACATTCCTACCAGCAATGTATGAGAGATCCAGTTTCTCCACATCCTTGTCAGCATTTTGGGGCTACCAATATTTTTTTATTTTAGCTCTTCTGATAGGTGTGTAGCAATATCTCATTGTAGTTTGAATTTGCGTTTCTCTAATGGCTAATGAGATTTGATCGCTTTCATGTATTTATTTTCTAACTAGACATCTTCTTTGGTGAAATGCCTGTTTATGTCTTTTGTCCATTTTCTAATTTGATTGCTTCTTTACTGTTGAATTTTGAGACTTCTTTATTTATTCTAGACATAAGTCCTTTGTCAGATTTGAAAATATTTGAATAAATTCTGTTGATCTGTCCTCAAGTCCACTGATTCTGTCTTCTGTCATTTCCACTGTATTATTCAGTCCATCCAGTGAGTTTTTATTTCTCATATTATAATTTTCACTTCTTGATTCCCATTTAGTTTTTTCATAACTTCTGATTCTTTTTTTTCAATGTTTTATTTTATTTTATTTTTCTCTGTGATTTATCATAACATTTTGTGTATATTTCCCTGTGCTATACAGTGTAATCTTGTTTATCTATTCTACAATTTTGAAATCCCAGTCTATCCCTTCCCACCCTCTACCCACCCCCCCCCCCCCCCGGTAACCACAAGTCTGTATTCTCTGTCCATGAGTCTATTTCTGTCCTGTATTTATGCTTTGTTTTTGTTTGTTTTTGTTTTTTAGATTCCACATATGAGCGATCTCATATGGTATTTTTCTTTCTCTTTCTGGCTTACTTCACTTAGAATGACATTCTCTAGGATCATCCATGTTGCTGCAAATGGCGTTATGTTGTCGGTTTTTATGGCTGAGTAGTATTCCATTGTATAAATATACCACCTCTTCTTTATCCAGTCACCTGTTGATGGACATTTAGGCTGTTTCCATGTTTTGGCTATTGTAAATAGTGCTGCTATGAACATTGGGGTGCAGGTGTCATCCTGAAGTAGATTTCCTTCTGGATACAAGCCCAGGAGTGGGATTCCTGGGTCATATGGTAAGTCTATCCCTAGTCTTTTGAGGAATCTCCACACTGTTTTCCATAGTGGCTGCACCAAACTGCATTCCCACCAGCAGTGTAGGAGGGTCCCCCTTTCTTCACAGCCTCTCCAGCATTTGTCATTTTTGGATTTTTGAATGACGGCCATTCTGACTGGTGTGAGGTGATACTTCATTGTAGTTTTGATTTGCATTTCTCTGATAATTAGTGATATTGAACATTTTTTCATGTGCTTTTTGATCATTTGTATGTCTTCCTTGGAGAGTTGCTTGTTTAGGTCTTCTGCCCATTTTTGGATTGGGTTGTTTATTTTTTTCTTATTGAGTTGTATGAGCTGCTTATATATTTTGGAGATCAAGCCTTTGTCGGTTTCACTTGCAAAAATTTTCTCCCATTCCGTAGGTTTTCTTCTTGTTTTATTTCTGGTTTCCTTTGCTCTGCAGAAGCTTGTAAGTTTCATTAGGTCCCATTTGTTTATTCTTGCTTTTATTTCTTCTAGGAGAAAATTTTTGAGATGTATGTCAGATAATGTTTTGCCTATGTTTTCCTCTAGGAGGTTTATTGTATCTTGTCTTATGTTTGAGTCTTTAATCCACTTTGAGTTGATTTTTGTATATGGTGTAAGGGTGTGTTCTAGCTTCATTGTTTTACATGCTGCTGTCCAGTTTTCCCAACACCATTTGCTGAAGAGACTGTCTTTATTCCATTGTATATTCTTGCCTCCTTTGTCGAAGATGAGTTGACCAAAAGTTTGTGGGTTCATTTCTGGGCTCTCTATTCTGTTCCATTGGTCTATATGTCTGTTTTGGTACCAATACCATGCTGTCTTGATGACTGTAGCTCTATAGTATTGTCTGAAGTCTGGGAGAGTTATTCCTCCAGCCTCTTTCTTTCTCTTCAGTAATGCTTTAGCAATTCTAGGTCTTTGATGGTTCCATATAAATTTTATTATGATTTGTTCTAGTTCTGTGAAATATGTCCTGGGTAATTGGATAGGGATTGCATTAAATCTGTAGATTGCCTTGGGCAGTGTGACCATTTTAACAATATTGATTCTTCCAATCCAAGAGCATGGGATATCTTTCCATTTTTTAAAGTCTTCTTTAATTTCCTTCATCAATGGTTTATAGTTTTCTGTGTATAATTCTTTCGCCTCCTTGGTTAGATTTATTCCCAGATATTTTATTACTTTGGGTGCTATTTTAAAGGGGATTGTTTCTTTACTTTCTTTTTCTGTTGATTTATCGTTAGTGTAAAGAAAGGCAACTGATTTTTGAACATTAATTTTGTAACCTGCTACATTGCTGAATTCTTCGATCAGCTCTAGTAGCTTTTTTGTGGACCTTTTAGGGTTTTCTATATATAGTAACATGTCGTCAGCATATAATGACACTTTTACCTCTTCTTTTCCAATTTGGATCCCTTTTATTTCTTTCTCTTGCCTGATTGCTGTGGCTAGGACTTCCAGGACTATATTGAATAGGAGTGGTGATAGTGGGCATCCTTGTCTTGTCCCAGATTTTAGTGGGAAGCTTTTGAGTTTTTCACCGTTGAGAACTATGCTGGCTATAGGTTTGTCATATATAGCTTTTATTATGTTGAGATATGTTCCCTCTATACCCACTTTGGCGAGAGTTTTTATCATAAATGGGTGTTGAATTTTATCAAATGCTTTTTCTGCATCGATTGCGATGATCATGTGGTTTTTGTCCTTTCTCTTGTTGATGTGATGTATTACATTGATTGATTTGTGTATGTTGAACCAGCCTTGTGTCCCTGGGATGAACCCCACTTGGTCATGATGTATAATCTTTTTTATGTGTTGTTGGATTCTATTTGCTAAAATTTTGGTGAGGATTTTGGTGTCTATGTTCATCAGTGATATTGGCCTATAATTCTCTTTTTTTCTAGTGTCTTTGCCTGGTTTTGGTATCAGGGTGATGGTGGCTTCATAGAATGAGTTTGGGAGTATTCCCTCCTTTTCAATCGTCTGGAAGAGTTTGAGAAGGACTGGTATGAGTTCTTCTTTGTATGTTTGGTAGAATTCCTCGGTGAAGCCGTCCGGTCCTGGACTTTTATTTGTAGGGAGGTTTTTAATTGCTATTTCTATTTCCTTTCTAGTGATCGGATTGTTCAAGTGTTCAGTTTCTTCTTGATTCAGTTTTGGTGGACAGTATGTTTCCAGAAACTTGTCCATCTCCTCTAGGTTATCCAGTTTGGTTCCATATAGTTTTTCATAATATTCTCGTATGATATTCTGTATTTCTATTTTGTTTGTTGTAATTTCTCCATTTTCCTTTCTTATTTTGCTAATTTGTGCTCTCTCTTTTTTCTTCTTTGTGAGTTTGGCCAGAGGTTTGTCGATTTTATTTACTTTTTCAAAAAACCAGCTTTTGGTTTGGTTGATTTTTTCTATCATAACTTCTGATTCTTTGCTGAGATTTTTAAAAATTATTTTTCACTTGTTTCAATATAATTTGGAATTGTTTGTTGAGTTTTCCTCAGATAATTATAACATCTGCTTCATCTCAGTGTTCATCAGTTAAATGTCTTTTTTTTTTTCCTTTCAATTTGTGATTTTCCTGGTTCCTGATGTGGAATGATTTTCAGTTGTATATTTAACATTTTGGCTATTATACTAGGAGATTGTGGGCCCCATTAACTTTTTAATTTTGGTAAGCACTTTATTTAGATTTAGCATGCAGGTTCTGATCTACTTTTGGGACTGTGGTTCCAATGACAATATAATTCTCAGAGCCTTTGTGGGACTCTTTTTGTCCACGAAGTTTATCTCATGCCATTGGGGCCCCCATTTGTCCTTGCTAGTATTGTTTGAAGGGGCTGGAGAAGTTTGCTCAGGCTTGGCTCTCTGGATCTTGTAGGTGGGGGAAGGGGGTCTCCCTGCTTCAGAGTTGAATGGTGTTTCCTGGTGCTCGTTTCACCATGTCCCTCCTGTCTGTGGGGGATGAAAAGTGCCTCCCTGGCTGGGTGTTTGTTGTGAGGGTTCCTCTGAGTGTCTGGGAGTTGGGGCAGAGAGAGTCTTAGGCCTGTAGGGACAAATAGACTTCCTGGGCTGGGTGGATCTTGTGACAGTCTCCCCCCAGCCTGTGGAAGATGGAGCACACATCCCAGGTTACACACTTACTGTGACATGATCCACTTGCTAATCCTCACCACAACGTGCACACAGACACATGCACACACAAACACACAGTGGCTCTGAGTGGAGGAGGGGAGCCGCAGATCCAACAAGGAATAAGAATGCTTCCCAAGCTGGCGCTTGTGCTGTGACCCCCTTTGCCCGTGTCCCATAGCTGTGTGATGTCTCTAGTGAGCCTCAAACAAGGTAAGGATAGAGAGTGCCAGGTCTGGGTGGCCTTCTTGGCCTTCTTCTGCTGGGTGGTGCTTCAAAAGATGCCCTTCCCCTATTGTGTTCCTCCAGTTTTGTGATCCATCTTCCACCTTTCAGAGTTTTTCTTTGATTGTTTCTTGAGTTATTTCTAGGGTTCATAGTTGTTTTTAGCAGGAAGCAGAGAGAGATAAGTCTACCCATCTTGTCTGGACATCTCATCTTTCTTTTTTATATATAATCTCTATTTTAGTATTCCTAGTAATCTTACCAGTCTCTTTACTATCTCTTTTGACTTTATCATTGCTTTTGCACTTATCAGATATCAGAGAGTTAATATTTGTAAACCGTCTTAGAACAAAGCATGAGTTCAGCAAATATGTATCCATCTAAAAAATACTGTGAGAATAGACACCAAAATGTTGGCATGGAAGCACTAAAAACACAGTAATCATGCTTTTGCTGTAGAGCAGGACTTTCTTTGTCATTACATAGGCTTATAAGTAAAGAGGACTAACATGTTTGAAATCATAGTGATCATTTATTGAGTTCTTACTGTCCTTGGGCAATATGCTAAGATTTTAGTATATTAACTCACTAACTCTTAACAATAACTATACATATATGATAGCGTAATGGGTTAAATAATGTCCTGCCAAATTGACAGCCCAAGTTCTAATCCCCTAGACTGGTGAATAGGACTTTTTTTGGAAAAAAGATCTTGGCAGATGTAATTCAATTAAGGATCCCAAGATGAAAACACCCTGGATTAGGGTGGACCCTAAATCCAACAACTGGTCTCCTTATAAGGGAAAGGATAGGGAGATTTTGAGACACAGAGAAGAAGGTCACATGCAGATGGAGACAGTGATTGGAGTTATGTAGTCCCAAGCCAAGGAATATCAAAGATTGTTGGCTGCCACCCAAAGCTATAGGAGAAAGGCATGGAACAGATTCACCCTAGAGCCTCCAGAAGGAACCAACCCTATTGACATCTTGATTTTGGACTTCTGCCTTCCAGAACTGTGAGACAATACATTTCTGTTGTGTTAAGCCACCAAGTTTGTGGTTATTTGTTACGGCAGCCTCAGGAGACAAGTTCACTTAGTATTATTATGTATCTCCATTTTATAGATGAGGAAACAGGGTTGAAAATGTAAAATGACTTGCATATGTTCACACAGCTGGTGAGTGGCTGAGCTGGGAACTAAGCCAAGATTATGCACTGCAAGGCTTGAGTTTTCAATCTTAAGCATCCAAAATGTCATTGATAACAGGTTATAAATAGCACCGAAGCCTCTACATTTCACACTCCACCAACCCTTTCTTCAGGGGTCTCTCCCTATTCCAAGAGACTTCCATTGCTCTCAAGCTGTTCCTGCTTCATGTTGCTAGTAGAGATGAGAGATTATTGATTAGAGTTGGCACCTACGGTTGGGTATGACCCTCAGTTCTTCCATCTCAAGGCAAATTTACACCAGTTCTAGAGGAGGGGGCAATGCTTAACACAAAGGGAAGGTTTCTGATAGGGTATCTTCAGGCCATGAGTAGCCAATCAGAGGTAGAGATGGTTTTAGACTGAGCAGGGTCTGTGAGTTCACGTTACCCATGCTAATGCCTTGTTTCCACCACACGTAAAGCCATTCTAGCCATTGTTTCAAGGATCAGGCTATAGCAAAAGATACTAACCTCCTGAAACTCAAGTTTGTGGGCACTGGAAGTGAGCAAGAGCTGTCATCCAATTTGTCCCTTGCCAAGAAACCTTCTATTAGGTGCTGGGGAGAAAAGCAGCAGTTGTTACTTCCCCGTGGTTCTTCTAAAAGTGTTTCTTTGTTAATGAGATGTCATTAAACATTATGCACAGTTGGCTGGATATTAAAATTATAGATGAAAACATTTTTTTTTAATGTGTGCATGTAAAAATAAACCGATGTGTGAGAACAGAGTGCCTAAGCAGCAGACGGCACACTCTGGGGCTGGGTGTCCTGATGTCATGTCTGCCACCAAATTTGGTGTCACTGAGTAAGTTGTTTCAATTTCCTATACTTATTATAAAGCACCTACTATGTGCTTGGCATTGTTTTGGCTGATTCTCTGCTTAGTGTCAGCTACATTGTATAAATTCTTAACTCACCAATCCTCTGAATATAGCTAAAATGAAGCAGAATATCTTTTTTTTTCCTTCTTCTGGTAGGAGTTAAGAAAAATGGAAGCAGATAATTCTACACTAAAGCTGAGTAAATCTGAGACTGAATTCTGTTTTAACCTCGACCTCTCCAAATGGAACATTTTCTACATCCATTCAGTTGACAACCTTGAACAAATAGCTCAGTGGTTAGATGTCAGAGAGAGAATTAACAATGAGTTCTTTTCTGAAAGACTAGCCAAAGAACTGTTTCTAGAATACTAGCTAATTATTTAAATCTTGCTGGAAAGAAATGTTCTAGTGCATATCAATTAAATTGCTCCAATAAACATGGGCGTATGAAACCTTATCAATGTAATCATATCTTTGAAAATGTGAGCTTGTACCTCAGTACCTTTTTCTTTGAGAACTTAAAGGAACTAAATGTTCCCTTGACAGTGAAACCCTTCATGTGGTAAGAGCCCCACTGGATAAAGCCTAGTGTGGGAGTAGAACTCAGTCCTGTGATTGAACAGTCTCTACAGCTTGTATGATGATCTGGCCAGTGATGGAGAAGGTCCCTGATTCAAGAGCAGACTCAGTAGAGAGGTGATCTCTGAACTCCAAGCCACCATGTGCTGGCTGTAAAATGGAATGATTGGAACTGAGCTGGGGATTGTCTCTGGAAAATTGTGTGTAAACAGCATATCCAGTGTCAGAGGTAGGAACATTCTTGATCCTAGAAAGCTATTCTGAAAGGGTCATTTGTGTGATATAATGATGGTGGTGTAGCAACCTTAACTCTTATGGGTCCCCCCAGGATCTGACACAGGCAGGCAACCAGGACCTCCCAGGTCTGAAGGAATAGCATAAATAAAAGAGAGAAAAGTATGTTGATGATTCCAATAATTTTTATTTGCCCAATTGACTAGTAGAAATTTATGTAAAATTCTAACATGAATCTAGGAAACTCCTTTAGTGAGTCTAAGGACACGTTAAGAGGAATAATCTTTTTCCTGAAGGTGGGGTGGCCGTGGTGGGTCAGTGAGGACGTAAAGCTTTGGAAAAAAAGATAGGTTTTGTTTCTGAAATGTTAAATTTACTTAAATTTGAGCGAAACTATTATTTTTACTAGAGTGTGCCCTATCAGAGACTAAAGAGTTTTCTTCTTCAGTGGAAGAAGCAAACAGATTCTCACATGCAGGGTTAGATCCTGGCGGAGGAGGTATTTGAGGGGCTCCTTTTAATTAAGCTAGCAGAAAGCAAGCCCAGGAGAAAGAGCTCATGTGCTCTCATCTAACTTGGCAAAGCCAGCTTCTACTGATGAGCAAGTCTAGGCAGAGTTCTGGGAGGTAGTAGGAAATTTTGCATGAGAGCTAGAAGGCCTTCCATCTCCTTCTCTGCAATTCTTGGTCAGAGACTCTCCAGCCTTATCCATAAGCAGACACTTGTTCACTGGTGAGGCCTGAAAGTAGTCAGGAGGATAACCTGCATGCTCCTCAGCCCTTGACGTGCCAAAGTCAAGGTGCTCTAGCCTTCAGTGTCTATCAAAAACTCGTCTCCATGGCTTTCTAGCTACCACCACCTTTTCCTGACTCTTATCCTGTGTCTTTCAGAGTATTTCAATCATATATCGTGCCTGCCTCCCACACTGGTGCATTAACATCCCCTCTTACTTCACTGAAGTGTTTCCCTTCCACCCCCGAAAAGAGCTGCAGCCCTCAGTGACGTTTCTTTTTGGGAACAAGCCAGATGACTTCTCTAATAGTGTGTTCCTGTGTTGAGTCTGAAACCACTAGAAGGCTTGGACTGGGGAGTGGAGATGGATCTGTATCCTTCTGTGCTGCTGTTTGAGGAACGGATGAGTTGTGATCAGGACCAAGGAGGGTCAAGTGTGTGAAGGTCTAAGAGCCCTAGAGGATAAGACAACACATAGAGAGGCAATGTGGAGAACAGAGGTGCTTCAGCCTTGTTCTCACTGGAAAGTAACCACATGAGTGACACTAACTGATAACATGTGGAGCAATGGGTGTTTAAAGTTACTAAGTCTGGGGTGGTTCCAACTAGTGCCATTTATATAGATAGAGATTAGCATTTCTTAAGTGAGAGCGATTCTGCTCCCCATCAGAGGACATTTGGCAAGGTCTGGAGACATTTTTGGTATCACAACTGAGAAGGGGGGCACAATGCTACTGGCATCTAGTAGGTAGAGACCAAGGATGCTGCTGCTAAACATTCTACAAAACACAGGACAATCTGCCACAACAAGGAATTATCTGGAACACAATATGACAATGCCAAGGTTGAGAAACCCTGATATAGATAGCTAGATGGCAAATAGGTGATGATAGATTGATGATAGACAGATAGATAGATAGATAGATAGATAGATAGGGTTGAGGGCTATTGAATTTGATATACAAGCTGGCCTTCTAAAACTCAGTTTTTTTAAGTTAAAATATAATTTGAAACAACACTGAAAATTCCCATTGCCTCTTGTAAGCAGAGAATAGGGTCCAGATCAAGGCGGTGAAGTGTGATTAGGACAGAGGAAGGACACACATCACCACCAGTGCCCTTGTGGTAGCATGAGCTCCCCAAGGGGCTGCCACCAGCATCTGTGTCCCCAGGGGGAGTCCCAGTTGCCTCTTGCCTCTCTGAGAGGCTCTCCAAGATCAGAAACTGGATCTGACCCAGGCTCCTTTTAGATTACTGCCTCTGTACAGGGGCTCAGAGTGTGTGAGATTTTCCTCGCCCCCTTTAAGAGCAGAGTCTCTGTTTCCTACATCCCTCCAGCTCTACTGTACGCAAGCCCTACCTGACCTTCAAAGACAGATGTTGTAGGGGTTCATATTCTTGGTGCAGGATCCCCAGACTGGGAAGCCTGATGTGGGGTTCAGACTCCTCACTCTTTAGGGGGGAACCTCTACAATTATGATTGTCCTCCCATTTTTGGTTTATCTACCCATGGGTTTGGGTCTTGGCTGCACCACATCTTTGCCCTTCCGACCCATCTTGTTGTGGTCCCTTCTTTAGATCTTTAGTCCTGGAAAATCTTGTCTGCCAACCTTCAGGTTCTCACAAAGAGTTGCTCTGTAAATGGTTGTTAAGAGGTGAGCTCAGGGTCTTCCTACTCTACCATCTTTTATTTATTTTATTTTAATTAAAAAATTTTATTTTATTAAGTTATAGTCAGTTTACAATGTTATGTCAATTTCCAGTGTAGAGCATAATTTTTCAGTTATACATGAACATGTATGTATTCTTTGTCACATTCTTTTTCACTGTGAGCTACCACAAGATCTTGTATGTATTTCCCTGTGCTATACAGTATAATATTATTTATCTATTCTATATATATCTGTCAGTATCTACAAATTTCGAACTCCCAGTCTGTCCCTTCCCACTCCGCTCCCTCTCTGGCAACTACAAGTTTGTATTCTATGTCTATGAGTCTGTTTCCTGTTTTGTATTTATGTTCATTTGTCTTTTTCTTTTCTTTTCTTTTCTTTTCTTTTCTTTCTTTCTTTCTTTCTTTCTTTCTTTCTTTCTTTCTTTCTTTCTTTCTTTCTTTCTTTCTTTCTTTCTTTCCTTCTTTCCTTCTTTCCTTCTTTCCTTCTTTCCTTCTTTCTTTCTTTCTTTTAGATTCCACATATGAACAATCTCATGTGGTATTTTTCTTTCTCTTTCTGGTTTACTTCACTTAGAATGACATTCTCCAGGAGCATCCATGTTGCTGCAAATGGCGTTATGTTGTCATTTTTTATGGCTGAATGATATTCTATTGTATAGATATACCACTTCTTCTTTATCCAGTCACCTGTTGACAGACATTTAGGCTGTCTCCATGTCTTGGCTATTGTAAATAGTGCTGCTGTGAACATTGGGGTGCAGGTGTCATCCTGAAGTAGGGTTCCTTCTGGATATAAGCCCAGGAGTGGGATTCCTGGGTCATATTGTAAGTCTGTTCTTGTTTATTGAGGAATCTCCATACTGTTTTCCATAGTGGCTGCACCAAACTGCATTCCCACCAGCAGTGTAGGAGGGTTCCCTTTTCTCCACAGCCTCTCCAGCATTTGTCATTTGTGGACTTTTGAATGATGGCCATTCTGACTGGTGTGATGTGATTATTTATTTTAAATTATAGAATCTTGATCAAATGTTCCAGTGACACAGGAAGAGCTAATGACTTGGACAACTAACAGTGCTCAATATATGTGAGGTACTGCTCTAAGTACTTTACAAACATGTTAACTCATTTAATAGTACCACACAGAAACCCTGTGAGGTAGAAACTATCATCACCTTTTTATACATGAGGAAATCAAGGCTTCAAGAGGTCCAAGGACTCATAACTAGTGAGAAAGGTGGAGTCCATATTTGAATGTCAGTAGTCTGACTCCAGAGGCTTATGTGTGCTCTTAACCACTTGGTTCTAATGTTATAGAAGTTTGTAACTCAGAATTAATGTTTTAAGTAGGAAAATGCATTGAAAAAAAGAACAATTAAATAAAATGTTAGAGAAATGAAGTAATAACCTATAGAAGTTACAAAATGTTTATGTTCATCTCAGTCAAGTCAAACAAATATGCTTCCTTCCTCCAGGGAACTACATGATCAAAACTGACTTTCCCTTATCGACCGTGTACACTTTAGAACTGGTGAAAAATTCCACTGTTCCTTAAAAAGAGAAAAGAAGCAGTGAATCATTTCAGAAGTTATACTCACCAAATAAGCTCAAGATTTTTAAAAACTGTGCTTTCACAAGAGCACCAGAAGCCTAAATATACTTTCAAAATAGCCTGCAGACACCAAGCACATTTATACAAGGCACAGTTTGAAAAAAAATCTAACTGTCGCTTTCCATGGGTAGCCTCAAAGCCAAGGCAGTGTGAATGTCAGATGACAGAAAGCCCGGGGTGGGGGGCGGGGGTGCCACAGGATCTAGCTCTTGCTGGGGCTTTGGATTCTGACCTCAGAACACAAAGCAGGACCCTCCCTACTCCCAGACCTGAAGGGAATGGGCTGCAAAGACATCTGAATCCCTTTCCCTCCACAAGGTGTCCAATTGCCTAATTTTTTTCTGAGGAGCCAATGACATGATTGAGGTGAGTCCCAAGTTGCCTCGTTAGGGTTCTCAGAGAATGAAAGGTTTTATGTCTGAATAGTCAGTGGGAACAGATATTTATTCTATTTATTTTTAAATGGAAAGAGTTTCTAATTCAAAAGCCTTTAAACACGCTGACCTGCCCAGAGAATCCCAACCTATGCACAGCTCTGCTTACAAAATCCTGCTCCGATCAGCCAAAGGCATTTCAGCATCATAATTCTGGAGTCACCACCACTTGAACTTATCCTACATCTCTTTTTGAAGCAAATGAAGGACGGGAAAGGTGAATTTTCTTCTAAAATTTTAGTATATAAATTCAGCTGAAGAAATTCAACCCAAGTGGTGATAGCAAAACACTCATCTCTTCTGAAGACAATCCTATAAACTTCAATCCCTTAAAATGATCTGATATAAAAACAATCTCAAAAAAAGAAGTGGTGTTGTGTATGACTCAGAGAATAGAAGATGATTGCATTTAGTCATAAGATACTTGTACAGGTGGTTTTCTCAGTGACACCACACTGTGAGTCGTACAGCTTGGACTGGTCACTCATTTAATTAGCATCACTGTTGCCAATACTCTGCCAAGCACTGAACATATAGTCGTGAACAAGATGTCATCTCTGCCTTCTTGGGGTTTATACCCATTGTGGGGCTAGGCAGGTAAACAGGCACCTCTCATTCCTACAGGTGGGATGAATGAAGTTTGGTATGGGACCACGGAGGACATCTGACACATCTAGAGCATTGACCTAAAAGATGGAGTTAGTGAGGTGAAGGAAGTAGGAGGTGGGGAGAGGGGTGCCAAAGGGGGTGGTGAAAAGAGGGAAGCATTCCAGGCAGAAGCAGAAGCAAAGGGCATTTGGGAAAGAGCCCTGTGCTCTAAGGCAGCTGTTAGCAGTTCATTTCGGTATCAGGTGGAGTTGAGATTGAGAGTCAAGTTTCAGCTTCTCAAGGTTCCTAGAAGACTTGTTGAGGAGACTCACTCTGCTCCTCAAGGAATGTTGAGACTGGATAGGTATGCCATTGAGCTGGTCTGTCTTCACCTTACTCATTTCAGGAGTAGCTGGCAGGGACAGCTCCATGGGCATGTGGCCAGGGCAGTGGCACATATTCAGAAGGGTCCCACTCTTGGGGTTTAATGCTCTGCAGTTGCTGTCTTCAAATTCTTAATAATTTAATTTTTGAATTTGTCTTCGGTAAGTCCCATCTGAAGGGACAATGAGCCATGGGCAAGGAACTAGAAGCCTCAGCTCAGTGAAAGTCATTCTTCCTCCAGTTTTGCAGGACAGGCTCTCAGCTGCCTTTGACAACTCAGGCCCCACTGGGTCTCACCCTCTGTGCTTCAGTCCTGACAACTGATGCCCTCTGTTCCCTGCAAGGGCCTGGGTGTGAGTGTGGCAAGGGCACGGTTGGGCACGTGCCCCTTGCAGCATCCCTACGCAGGCAGAGTGGTGGCTGTCCCTGCTCCAGGTTGGCAGGACCATGGCATATCTGGTGGCAGATGCATCTCAGTGGGGACACACCCCTTACCCATCCCAATCCACTGAGTGCATCCTGACCTGGAGTTTCAAAGATCCTTAGGGGCCACCTGTTTGCCATAGGTTGAGGGAGCAGTCTCTGGGAAAGGAAAATGTTGGCTGGACTTCCCCAGACCTTGCCTCCTGGTGGGGGCATTGGGGTCCAGCAGCTGGTGGGAGGGGCAACCCATTAAAGGTCAAACCCAAGTGAGTGTGCCATCCTAAGGGCAGAGGCTTAGGTACCTGGACGGGTCTGCAGTTGCCCAGTCAGTATCTTAGGAGAGCTCCTTCTCTTAGTTCTGTGCCTGGGGATACTCTTTTCCTCCCTCCAACCTTCTTGAATCTGGCTTGTGTCCATCTCTTCTGGCCAACTTAAGGCACCTTCCAGGAAGGTGACAAACTGAAATTTTGGTGATTCTGCCTATGAGTCAAGTATTCTAATAATTACATTTAAAACTGATACTGCATAACATAAAAACAATTTATGCTAATATTTAAAAATTATAATTCTTCTTTAATAAGCATGATATTAAATTACAACTAAAAATATCATGACAAGTCAAGAGAGATGGAGAAGAAAGAAAAAGCCTTGTGGGTACTTTTACCAATTTTCCTGCTTTTTGAGCAAGAGCCCCACATCTTTTCATTTTTCACTGAGCCTTGACATTATTTAGGCAGTCCTAATAGCTGAACAGTACAAGTAAATCTATAATAAGTGGTCCCTGTGATGGAGAGATGCTAAAAGTCTTTAAGATCATGGTTTGGAAGGTAGAAATGACTATGTAGAGTTTTAGGGGAAAGGAAGAGGGGTTGATTTTTTCCGAGGGATAGTGGAAACCCAACAAGAACACTCCTGGAAGAAGCAATTCTTGGGATCCCATATCGGGATGATGGTTCCAGCAGCCACCCTCTGAAGAGCTCTGTGCTTCAAATCAAAACCAAAAGCTGGAGATACACAGAGACCCTAGGGAACAACAAGTGATGGTGAGGTAATGCTGAAGAAGAAGAAGATTTAACCGGTAGATGAGTTGACCAGAATCCCCAAATACCACCAACTTCCTTGAAATTTACAAATCTGAAGCCCTTGGTGGGAATGCACAGTGTTTCTGTATTTGCTTATTCTTGGGATGTCTCTGGAAATCCTGAGGTTCTTTCTACACCAGTGAGAATTCTTTAGTGCCCAAGTTTTACATTCCCTCCCTGTGATGAAAACAATTCTTGCAAGGTGGAAAATCAGTCAAGCAGATAAGATAAACTTCTTGAAGTGTCACCACTATGAGAAATGTGGAGACCAGAGAGATGACTTGTTGCCAATTTCCTCCCAGACACGTGGTAGCCAGGTTGGGTTCCCTGAATACTTGCTCTTTCAGGGTCAGGGAAAAATGTAATATTTGTAGATTTACTCAGAGAAGGAGAATCATATTAACCTTTTTTGTGAGGATCATGGTGGTGTGAGACACTCCTTTGTCTCTCCCTTTCAATCTACAATCAGTAGAACACCTATAATTCAACACACCAGGATGCTGGAGAGTTTCACATGTTTCTACATCTGGACACTTGGAGAAGGCAAATATCTGAGGTGGTGCCTGTAATCCTGGCCCCCTGGCTGTGACAGCTGAACCTGCAGCCCCAGAGCACTTGGTAACAGCAGGAGAGGCAATGCAGCAGCAGCAGTGGGGGCTGTGACCCCCATCCCTCCAGCCATGGAAACACCTGTAACTCCAGTCCCTTTGACCACACTGGTGGCACCCATGAACCCAACAACCCTAGTGACAGCAGACACACCTGGGACCCTGGCTTTCTCCCATCCTCTCTCTCCCACATGGTAGCAACCATGCCTGTGACCCAGGCAACCTTGGATGTGGTGAAGACACCCACCATCCTCGTGCCCTAGGTGACAACATCAACAACAGCAGCAATTCTGGAAGCAGCAAGGCACCAGTGACCCCAGAGGCACAAACAGTGACAAGGAGGGTACTAGGAGACACCTCTGGCAGATGTTGTGGAGGGTGGAAAGTGCTGATTCTCAAATATAGCCAGAGGCTCAGGTAAGAGAAACCGAAAACTTGTGTTATATTGCCACCTACTGAAAAACTAAAGAAAGTTCTCTAATCGTTAACCTGTTGAATTGTTAGAATCGTAAAAAAGTTTTACCTAAAGAAGGAAGGTGTTTGCTATTTCAAATGCAGGGACAGGCGAACAACTCATCAGGCATCATGAAAAACCATGGTAACATGATATCACAACAACAAAATAACAATTCTTCATAAACCAAACTTAAAGTTATGAAATATTGCAATCTAATTGATAGAGAATTCAAAATAGCTGTCATGAAGAAACTAAATGAGCTAGAAGAAACTCAGAAAGGCAGTTCAGTGACCTCAGAAATAAAATTAATGAACAGAAGAAATAGCTTTCCAAAGAGATGGCAACTCTAAAAATGAACCAAACAAATTCAGGAGCTGAAGAGCTCAATAAATGAGATGAAGAATGCATTAGAAAGCACTGGAAATAGAACAGACCATATAAAAGAGAAAATTAGTGAGCTTGAAGATAGAAACCTAGAAATTATACAGGTAGAGGAAGAGAGAGAACCAAGGTTTAGAAAAGTAAAGAAATTATTAAAGAACTATCTGACTCCATTAGGAAGGGCAACACAAGGACAATGGGTATCCCAGAAGGAGAAGAGAGGGAGAAGGAAGCAGAGTTTATTTAAGGAAATAATAGTTGAGAACGTCCCATACTTGGGAAAGGAACTGGATATACAAATCCATGAAGCTAACAGAACTCCTAATTTTTCAATGCAAAAAGACCTCCAAGACCTATTATATTAAAACTGTAAATGACAAAGAAAGAATTTTAAAAGCAGCCATGGAAAAAAGGAATCCCCATTAGGCCATCAATAAGTTTCTCAGAAGAAACTACCAGTCAGAAGAGAATGGAATGACGTACTCAACACATTGAAAGATTAAAAACTGTCAGCCAAGAATACTCTATCCAGCAAAGTTATCCCTCAGATATGAAGAAGAAATAAAGGCTTTCCCAAACAAAGAAAAGCTGAGGGAGTTTATCACCACTAGTCTTGCCTTATGAAAACATTAAAAAGAGATCTGCTACCTGAAACAAGAAGGCAAAAGTACACAAAACTTTGAGTGAAGTGATAATAGAGTCAGAAAATTGCAACTCTACGTCAGGAGAAGTTGTTAAACAGCCAACTATAGCATAAAGGTTAAAGGGGAAAAGAGTAGTAAAAATAGCTCTGGCTATGTCAATTTTATAACAAATTCACAACATAAAAAGGGCTAATTTGAGATAACAGAAACATAAAAGGGGAAAAAGAAAAAGACAGAACCCCTATAGGCAAATGAAGATAAGATGCTATCAGCAGAAAACGGACAATGTATCTATGAGATATTTTATACCAATCTCATGATAACCAGAAAACACAAATCTAGAGGAAACACAAAACATAAAAAGAGAAAACTGAGAAAAACCTCGTAGAAAACCACCAAACTAACATAGTAGACATAATAACAAGGAAAAAGAAACAATGGAGATATAGAGCAACTAAAAACAAAAGAAAAAATGGCAGTACTAAGTCCTCATTTATCAATAATCATCCTAAATGTAAATGTATTGAGTTCACCGGTCCAAAGACACAGAGTGGCTGGATGGATTGAAAACAAGACCCAACTATATGCTTCCTCCAGGAGACCCAGCTCTAAACACAATCATAGGCTCAATGTGAAGGGATAGAAGATGATACTCTAAACAAATGGCAGCCAAAAGCAAGTAAGTGTACCACACACATGTCAGACAAAATAGTCCCCAAGCCAAAACGGTTAACCAAAGACAAAGATTAAAATTATATAATGATAAAGGAGACAATTCACCAAGGAGACATAACAGTTATTAATATATACGTACCCAATATAGGAACACCAAAATATATAAAACAATTATTTACAGACCTAAAGGGAGAAGCTGACAGCAACACAATAATAGGAGGGGACTTTAACACCTCACTTACATCAATGAGTAGATCATCCAGATAGAAAGTCAACAAGGAAATAGTGGCCTGAATGAAACTTTAGACCTGATTGACTTAATATATTTACACAGAACATTCCATCCAAATGCAGCAAAATACACATTCTTCTCAAGTACACATGGAACTTTCTCAAGCATAGACTATATGTTGAGATGTAAAACAAGTCTCAGTAAGTTTAAGAAGATTGAAATCATATCAAGCATGTTTTCTGACCACAGTGGTATAAAACCAGAAATCAACTATAAGAAGAAAGCTGGAAAAATTACAAGTATGTGGAAATTAAACATGTTACTGAATAACTATTGTGTCAACAAAGAAATCAAGGGAGAAGTCAAAAAATATGTGAAGGCAAATGAAAGTGAATATACAACATACCAAAATCTGTAGGATGTAGCAAAAGTGGTAATAAGAAGGATAGCAATAGAAGCCTACTTTAAGAAACAAGAAAAATCCCCCCCAAACAATCTAACCTTACACCTAAAGGAACTAGAAAAAGAACAAATAAAGCCCCAAATTAGTAGAAAGAAGGAAATAATAAAGATCTGAGTGGAAATAAATGAAATAGAGACTAAAAAGACAATAGAAAGGATCAATAAGAGCTGGTTCTTTGTAAAGATAAACAAAATGGACAAATCTTTAGCTAACTCACTAAGGGAAAAAAGAGAGAAGGCTCGGATAAATAAAATCAGAAACAAAAGAGAAATTACAATGGATGCCACAGAGATGCAAAAGATTATAAGAGAATACTACAAACAGCTATATTCCCCCAAAATGGATAAACTAGAACTAGAAGAAATGGATAAATTCTTAGATTTATTTATACAACCTTCTAGGACTGAAAAGTGAAGAAATAGAAAATCTGAATAGATAGATCACTAAGGAAACAGTAACCAAAAACTTCCCAAGAAACAAAAGTCCAGGACCAGACAGCTTCACAGGTAAATTCTACCAAACATTCAAAGAAGATTTAATAGCTAGCCTTCTCAATCCCTTTCAAAAAATTCAAGAGGGAGGAATGCTTTCTAACTCATTTTATGAGGCTAACATCACCGATACCAAAACCAGATAAAGACAACACAAAAAAGACAATTATAGGCCAGTATCTCTGATGAACATAGATGCAATAATCTTCAATAAAATATTAGCAAACTGAATACAGCAATACATTAAAAGAATCGTATGCAGTGATTGAATGGAATTTATTCCAGTGATGCAAGGATGATTCAACATTTGCAAATCTATCACTGTAACACATAAAACTAACAAAAGGAAGAATAACAATCATGTGATCATCTCAATAGATGCAGAAAAAGCTTTTGACAAAATTCAACATCTATTTATGATAAAAACAATCTCCAGAAAGTGGGCACAGAGGGAACATACCTCAACATGATAAGGGCCATATACGACAAGCCCACAGCTAACATTATACTCAACAATGAAAAGCTGAAAGCATTTCCTCTAAGATCAGGAACAAGACAAGTATGCCCACTCTTGCCACTTTCATTCAGCATTACATTGGAAGTCCTAGCCACAGCAATCAGACAAGAAAAGGAAATAAAAGGGATCCAAATTAGAAAAGAAGTAGAACTGTCACTGTTTGCAGATGACATGATACTATACACAGAAAATCTTAAAGACACTGCTAGAAAACTAGTAGAACTCATCAATGAATTCAGTAAAGTTGCAGGATACAAAATTAATATACAGAAATCTGTTGCTTTTCTCTACAGTAACAATGAACTATCAGAAAGAGAAATTAAGAAAACAATTCCACTTACCATCACATCAAAAAGAATAAAATGCTTAGGAATAAATCTACTTAAGGACTCAAAAGACCTGTATTCAGAAAACTATAAGATACCGATGAAAGAAATTGAACAAGATGCAAATAGATGGGAAGATGTACTGTGTTTATGGATTGGAAGAATTAATATTGTTAAAATGATCATACTACCAAAGGCAACCTAGAGATTCAATGCAATCTCTATCAAAATACCAAAGGCATTTGTCATAGAACTAGAACAAGTAATTTTAAAATTTGTATGGAAACACAAAAGACCCTGAATAGCCAAAATACTCTTCATAAAGAAGAACAGAGCTGGAGGAATCATACTCCCTGACTTCAGACTATACTACAAAGCTACAGTAATCAAAGCAGTATGGTACATCATGCCATTCAACAGAAATTGACACATTGTAACTGACTATACTTCAATTTAAAAAAAAAACAGCATGGTACTGGCACAAAAACAGACATATAGACCAATGGAACAGAACAGAGAGCCCAGAAATAAACTCACACAATTATGGTCAATTAATCTATGACAAAGGAGGCAAGAATATAAAATGGAGAAAAGACAGTCTCTTCAATAAGTAATGCTGGGAAAACTGTACAGTTACATGTAAAAGGATAAAATTAAAATATCCTCTAACCATATATGAAAATAAATTCAAAAAGGATTAAAGACCTAAATATAAGATCAGAAACCATAAAACTCCTAGAAGAAAACAGAGAAATCATAGACTATTTTTTTGGATCTGTCCCCTAAAGCAAAGGAAATAAAAGTAAAAATAAACAAATGGGACCTAGTTAAACTTAAAGTTTTTGCATAGAGAAGGAAACTATCAACAAAACCGAGAAGACAACCTATAGAAAAAGAGAAAATATTTGCTAATGTTATGACCAATAAGGGGTTAATATCCAAAATATGTAAACAGCTCATACACTCAACATCAAAAAAAAAAAGCAATTAGAAAATGGGCAGAAGGCCTGAATAGACATTTTTCCAAGAAGACATACAGATGGCCAATGGGCACGTGAAAATGTGCTCAATATCATTAATCATCAGAGAAATGCAAAATAAAACCACAGTGAGATATCACCTCACACCTATCAGAATGGCTATCATCAAAAAGAACACAAATAACAAATATTGGTGAGGCTGTGGAGAAAAGGGAACCCTAGTACACTGCTGGTGGGAATGTAAATTGGTGCAGCCACTATGGAAAACAGTATGGAGGTTCTTCAAAAAGCTAAAAACAGAACTACCATATGACCACTCCTGGATATCCAAAAAAGCCAAAAACACTAATTCAAAAAGATGCATGCACCTCAATGTTTATAGCAGCATTATTTATAACTGCTGAGATATGGAAGCAACCTAAGTGTCCATCAACAGATAAGTGGATATAGAAGATGTGATATACATACAATGGAATACAACTAAGCCATAGAAAAGAAGGAAATGTTGCCATTTGCAACAACATGGACGGACTTGGAGGGTATTATGCTAAGTGAAGTAAGTCAGACAGAGAAAGACAAATACTGTATGATATTACTTGTATGTGGAATCTAAAAAATAAAGTAAACTAGTGAATATAACAAAACAGAAATTGACCCTCAGATATAGGAAATAAACTCGCGCTTACCAGTGGGGAGAGGTAAGGGGAAAGGGCAAGGGAGAGATAGGGGATTAAGAGGCACAAACTATTATGTATAAAATAAATAAGCTACAAGGGTATATTGTACAACTCATAGGATATAGCCAATATTGTATACTAACTATAAATGGAATATAACCTTTAAAAATTGCGAATCACTGTGTTGTCCTGTAACTTCTGTAATACTTTACATCAATCATATCTTAAAAAAGCCTAGTACATAGGAGGTATCCTATAAATATTTGCTGGTTGATTGTATGAGTGGATGAATGAGTGAATGAGTGTTCTCACTGTGGGTTCAACACAGAAATATACTTTGAGTAATGGAGAATAAAAGAACCCTAGATTATTAGTGTTAAGAGGTAAATTAGAAAGAGAAGAAGGATGTGAAATAAAGTGTTAAGAGGTGGAAAAAAATGAGAAAGAGGAGAAATGAGTGTATTTTCTGGTTAGAGAGAAACTGTTTTAACATATATTTTCCAGAGTGGACTCACTGGAATTAATTAATGTATTGGAAGATCATCTAACTTTACTTAGCAAAAAAAAAATTTAGAGTTTAATAAATAGCTACGTACGAGGTATTGAGTTAGTAAGAATAATTTCATTCATTCAATGACAGTTTCATGTTAGACATCTATTATTGTACCAGTAAGGTCACGTGTCTCCAACCCACACAACTGACTGCTATTTGTACAGGATCAGATGTTATAACAATTTTATTCATGATGCTTTAGGGAACAGAATTAGCAAAACTGAATTGATTATTTCCTGAGGAAAGAATTCCTATTAAAGGCATACTCAGAATTTAAATAGTACACTCCCAGAGTTAACTCAGACAATGCCATCTCGGTTTGATTGGATCAATCGGCCAGTTAGAAAATAGCTCTTGTGTGGCTAAGTGCTCTGTGAAGTAAACATGAAATATCCCTGAAAGTGTGCTACTTCACACTCTCTCCAAATTCGTAAAATTCTGAAAGCCTTCCTATCCACACATTATTTAAATTTATACTATTTTAAAAAGCAAACATTATGCAGTATTCTGAATGAAACTTTGAAAGATACTGATGTATGATTTTTCAACTAAGAATAAATGTATGTGTAATAAGATATTAATGAAATGGATCCTGATGAACTATAACAACAAATTAAAAGGGGTTAAAAAGGCAAATGAGAAGGAAAAAAAAAAAAGCTAGAACCAGGGGAGTTACTTAAGGAAATAAATAAGATTTTTGAGAAACTAATTTCCTATAGGAAGCCCAGATTAGACCAGGAAGTGTTTCGTGATGCTTAAGAGTTAGGAAAATGGATGTATACCAAGATACGATTCCCAGGCAATCAGGGTTCTTACTCATTCACCCTGAACTAAAATACCACCAGAGTTTCTCATCAAATGCTTCTTTTCCTTTTTCAAGTACTCTGAATGATCAACACTTACATTTAAAAGCTTGGTGACTTGCCAGCTTCCTCTTTTTATGTCTTCCACACTCATCTCTTGGGTCCCTGAAAGGTCTGGCTGCCTGCCACACCACTCCCAACTCCATTTCCCATCTTCTAGAACCAATCTTGCATCTAAAGAACATCTGAGAAGCCCAGTGTGTGAGCTCCGCCTTCCCTGTGTGCCTAACTTTGATACCTCGCCTCTTGCTTCATTGCCATCTCTTTTTGCTCAAGTTCCAGAGCTGAGGTCCCTGTTTTGGTTCTTGCACTGAAATCTTGCTTGACTCCCCCTGTCCTCGGGAACTCAATCCCTTCCTAGATTTCCATGGTCCCTTTGAATCCTGGTCCCTCAGTCTTCTCTTACTGTTGGATCCCGGATACCCAATGCTCCTTGCCTGCCTTGCCCTCCCATTTACTGATTGAGTCCCATGATGCTCCCTCAGCCAAATGTCTCCCTATGGCCCCCTGCTGGGTATTTATAGGTACTGTAAACTCAAATATGTTTCATTGTATGAGGAAGAGGAGTCTGCACGTACTTACTTCAATTTTGGGAAGTAATTATTTTAGATGTTACTCTCAACTAAAGGTATGCATTAGAATCACCCGGGGAGCTTTTGGAAATACAAATAACCTGTCCTCAACCCATCTTTAAGTTTAAACTACTTATAGATGATTCTGTTGCTACCCACGGATAGAATGGCTACACACGCCATCAAGGAGCTCCTTTCTGTCTGCTAGGCTGGATGCTGTCTGATTCATGAACTGTTGAATAAAGCCAATAAGACCTTTAAAAGTTACTCAGTTGAATTTTGTTTTTCAACAACAACGTTGATTTAGCGTGTGATGTTTTAACTTTTTGAAAAGGTATGGAGAAAGCATAGAGAATTGGCTATGCTTTCAAAAATGTTCTCTCCTCTGTGGTTCATGCCTAAAAATAGCTTAGCTAGACATAGGTGGAGTTCTTGGATCTGAGTCTGTTTCTGCCTTGTCTTGACCAGTGGTTCTCAGGTGGGCATGAGAATGACCCGGAACGCATACTTAAATGGAGAAGTTGCAATCTGGAAGGTCCATGGTCTATATCTTTTAAAAGTTGTTCCAGGTGTTTCTGAGCAGGTGGAAGACATTTTTTTTGACATTTTTTAATTGATTTATAATCATTTTACAATGTTGTATCAAATTCCAGTGTAGAGCACATTTTTTCAGTTATACATGAACATATATATATCCACTGTCACATTTTTTTCTCCGTGAGCTACCATAAGATCTTGTGTATATTTCCCTGTGCTATACAGTATAATCTTGTTGATCTATTCTACAATTTTGAAATCCCAGTCTATCCCTTTTTGAGAAATGGTGCCTCATACTAGACCAAGACAGCCCTTACGTGGTGGTAGTATCTGGGTGGCCAGGGGGAGGTGTAACTTGTCTCCTGGATTTTAGTCTTGTACACCATTACCTAATTTAGTAAGAGAATAATCACATCTCTCCATCACAGAGCTTGAGTTCTGGTTTGAAAATACTTGGTTTCTTCAAGCATAAAATGAAATTCTTTTCTTTGAGACACCCTCTTTGTTGAGTACTTCCTGTCAGTGTTGAGCCGACCTGAAGGAGCTGACGCATTGGGACATTTGGTGTTCCTTGTTGAGGTGGGAACAGCCCGTATATGACAGCAGATATGTTTATTCTTCAAGCGGAAGGAGGGAGGAGGGGGTTGTTTATCGGTACCAAGTAACCGAATGCTGAGAAAGGCTGGCATTTGCGTTAGAAGGGTTGGGACCACTTTAGACTCGGTAATTTCTCTGAGTCAAGTTCACTTTGTTGTGAAAGATGGTAGCAAGCCCATCTTGCTGCCGTTTACCCACAGTTCCAGAACAAAAGCCCTCAAATAAAAAACCCACCGAACAAACAGGGGAGGTGACTGTGCAGTTCTGCTGGGTGAGGATTTTCCCAGCAGCTTTTTCTTTGCTGATGAAGAGGGAGGTTTTCTCTCTAGTCACTGTGGGATGCAACAGACTTCCTCGGTTGCCACCCACAGCCTAGGAACATTTCCGTGAAAAAGAACATGATTTTGCATCTTATTCCCTTGATGAAAAATTAGCAGACAGGAGGATTGTTAAAAATCGCCACTTTATTTTTTTTTATTTTTTATTTTTTTGGATTGGAGCTCAGCAGACACAAGAGTTTCATCTGTGACATCCGTTATTGTTTGTGACAGCGGGACACTGTTTGTGAAGGCAATGGGAGGTTAACACAAAAGCAGCCTTGGGGGCTGGAGGCGGGGGAAGGACACTCGGGGGAGGCAGGGAGGTGTTGGGGAGAGGAGAGGGCAGTAGGGGGAGGTCCAAGGACAGCTTGTTTTCACTCTGGTGTTCATAAGCACCGGGAGACTATTGTCCAGCAGATTGTGAATTTCAAAAGCACAGGACATTTTTATCCACAATCTCTTTGAGTGAATTACCTATTGAAAGGCAGAAAAAAACAATGTTCTCTCTTTTTATAATGAAGATTACAGGTCATATCCCGCAGAGAGATTGTAGAGCACAGTTTGAGCCTTCTGTTTATTGCTCTATCAAAGCTTAGCAGGTATGCTTTTCCCAAAGGCCCCCACACAATCTGTGAACATGCCACATGGTGGTGATCAGAGTCTCTATTTCTTCCTCAATTCTAAGTGATAATAACTAAAGTTTTCTTTGCTGAAAAAGTCTTTCTAGAAATGCCAAGAGCCAGTTTTGGAGAAGCATTGAGATGGTTCTCCCGGGATGTTCTTCTGTAGTTGTGGAAATGGCAGGCATAGCCCAGGAAAGATGATCATGGGGTCCTCTGTTACTTTCATACCAACAGCTGCATCATAGGTCATGTCTGGTGGCCTTGGAACAAATCAATCGATTTTGAGACCTTGACTTTGGTCAATACCTTGCTTCTAGGACCCTGAAATTAGGCACTTGGAGAAACTATGGGGTCCTGTAGTCAGCTCAGCTACTAACCAGCTGGGTGACTTTAGGTAAGTCACCTTATCTTCTCAAAGCCTTAGCTGTCTCAGTTGTGAAATGGGGTTACTGCGCACCCAACCTCATCTTATATGGTGCCTGGGAAAGTCACATCAGAGTACGAATGTGCTATAACATTGTGAAGTTCTCTACTATCTTTTTAAGCCCTCGTAGCCAAAGACACTGGGGCCAGGGGACTGGGATGGGATCAAACGTAAGTCCATTCACGTGTCTTTTCAGACTTCTGCAACCACTAGGGGTTGTTGTTCTGCTCTGATCACTGTTAAAACTGAGAGAGCTTAGGAGATCCTGAGCCCAAAAAGAATATTATTGTCAACCACCTTCTATTTAAAAATGAAGGGCTTTGAGACTATGTCCCCTGCAGATTGGCATGATTGGTTTTAGACAGGCTTTGTTGGGGCCAGAGGGGTACAATACACACACATGTGAACATACACGTGTGAGTACACACACAGAACTCCTGCCTCCGCAGGAATAGGACAGGGGAGAGGAGATCAGGGACAAAAACCTGGAGGGAGAAGTTGCTCCTAGCATGTTAGTGACCCATTTTCGGTTCATCTTGTGGTTCCCTCCTTTCTACACGTGATCAAGGATTTCGAACACTGGATTTTTATTGCCTGTGCTTAGTACTGCTGTCTCTCCATTGCACACAGATTGGATAAATGTATACTGATGTAATGGAGAAGGCAATACTTTTTTCAGTTCATATTTTGCCCCTAAAGGTGAGGGCTAAAGGAACCATTTCTAGGATCAGTGCACAATGCATTGCTGGGAGACAGGAATTGCTATCCTAAAAACGTAGGTATTCTTTAAAAAAAATTTTTTAATGGAGGTACTGGGGATTGAACCCAGGACCTCATGCATGCTAAGCACACACTCTACAGCTGAGCAATACTCAGCCCCAACCCAGGTATTCTTTAAATCAACAAGAAAAAGCAGTAAATAGATTTTTTCACTTTTCTTGGGGGTACCATTCCTGTTTCTAAAATCTCTTCATTAGGATAGTCTTAAGGGCACCCCTTAGGAATATGAAAGAGTTGGCAAGACCAAGTGCATCTGCATACAGCTGGGTGAGTTTCAAGTTATTTCATGGTCATGCTTTGGAGTCTTCTCTGCTTAACATCTGTTTCTCTTTGACTTCAAGTCACTGTGCGGCCCCGTGGAAAGAACACTGGACTGGGGAGTCAGGAGAAGTCATTCTGTCTTCTTCTATTTCTTCCTCTTCCCCTTCCTCCTCCCTTCTTCTTCTCCTCTCCCTCCCCCTTCTTTTCCTCCCCCCTCCTCTTCCTTCTTCTTCCCCCCCCTTTTCATCCTCTTATTCCTTTTCTTCTACTTAAATCACTTGATTTCCCTAAACCTGAGTTTCCTGTCTCCCAAACGAGGGTCTTAGGCTAGACATCTTCTAATGTCCCTTCCAACTTTAATATTCTATGATTTTATGACTTTGAGGAGAAAGGATTAGCTTAAAGAAGCATGAACTGGGACCCAGCACCTAACCTATCCAGGGACCTGCCTCCAGCCTTCCCCAGACCCTCCTCTACATCTTCATCCACACTTCATCTTACAAGGGCCCTGGCAAATACTACCCTCTTATGTTTGTCTACGAATGGATGGAACTTTGGAGCACTGTTAACTTCTATATCCATGTCTTTCTTATGTTTTCCAGACAGCTTTATAGAACACTAGTTTCTCAAGATAAAAAAAATCAGATCAAATGTCCATCAACAGATGACTGGATAAATTTGTGGTATATGTATACAATGGAATACTACTCGGCCATAAAAAAGAATAAAATAATGCCATTTGCAGCAACATGGATGGACCTGGAGATGGTCATTCTAAGTGAAGTAAGCCGGAAAGAGAAAGAAAAATACCACATGATATTACTCATATGTGGAATCTAGAAAAAGAAAAAAAGAAGACACTAATGATCTACAAAACAGAAACAGACTCACAGACCCAGTAAACAGTCTTAGGGCTACTGGGGGAAAGCGGGTGAGAAGGGATAAATTTGGGAGTTGGAGATTTGCAAATATTAACTACTATATATAAAAATAGATAAACAACATATTTTCTCTGCATAGCACAGAGAACTATTTTCAATATCTTGTAATAAGCTTTAATGAAAAAGAATATGAAAATGAATATATGTATATATATATATATATGTATGACTGAGACATTATGCTGTACACCAAAAATTGATGCATTGTAACTGACTATACTTCAATTTAAAAAAATCCAATGAAATAAGTTTAGGAAATATCATGTCTTTTACCTATTCCAGGAAAGTAATTCAAGCACAGTTGCATATTAAGAGCACTAAGAAATTTTAGCATAAATTGACTTAGCTTTGTTTAATTGAGAGCTTCCCAAATTTCTCTGAATATGGAAACTTTTAGAGGGATACTTCAAAAAATCAGAGCTCTAACTAAAGTTTACAGTTTACCTAATCTCTGCTCTAAAGAATAATGCTTAAGAAAAATCAAGTAATAATTTTGGAAAGTTTTTATTTGGCATAATTTTAATGGAACTGGAAGGGCAGAGGAGGCAACAGTGAGAAAATAACTGTCAATTGAATTTGCAGATGGTCCTAAAAAAGAAGTGCTTTCAAATGCCAATGCATAGTCATCCTTCTAAAGCAGAATATGATGGTTTTGTCAAGTTTTAAAAATCAACAATTCATGCATCAGATAAAAAGAATTTGCAAAGTGAACACATGTTCAACATGATTCTAGATGCCCTATATGCTGCGTTATCTCCATTTGCACCACCAGACACATCTTCCACTCTTCTGTGGACGGAGAGTGACCTGTATAGACGACATGGCCTTCCTGCGCTCTGATTTCTGGTTGGGTTTGTCCAATGGGAAGCACCTATAGGACACCGGGATGGTGATTTCAGTTAATTACTACACCAGCGTTCCCACTGCAGGCTGGTTGAGGCTGGCTGTATTCCCTACTGGAGGTCACAGCGCTCTTCACATAGGTCTTTCTGAGTCCAGGTTCTGGTAAACACATCTTCCCCTCACCCTTTCTGGCCCAGCGGTGATAATAAAACTCCACTGTAACCTGTCTGTCATAATATACTAACCTGTGCGTGAGAGCTATAAACTCTCACCTCATCTTGGTAAAAGATCCCTTTATTAAAATCTTCTTTTTTTTTTAACATTTTCTATTGATTTATAATCATTTTACAATGTTGTGTCAAATTCCAGTGTTCAGCACAATTTTTCAGTCATTCATGGACATATACACACTCATTGTCACATTTTTTTCTCTGTGATTTATCATAACATTTTGTGTATATTTCCCTGTGCTATACAGCTATACAGTTGTTTATCTATTCTACAATTTTGAAATCCCAGTCTATCCCTTCCCACCCTCCACCCCCCCTGGTAACCACAAGTCTGTATTCTCTGTCTGTGAGTCTATTTCTGTCCTGTATTTATGCTTTGTTTTTGTTTGTTTGTTTGTTTTTATTTTTTAGATTCCACATATGAGCGATCTCATATGGTATTTTTCTTTCTCTTTCTGGCTCACTTCACTTAGAATGACATTAAAACCGACAATATAATGCCATTTGCAGCAACATGGATGCTCCTGGAGAATGCCATTAAAATCTTCTTAAGTTACCTAATTTGGATATTTCACCAATTTCTGCCAGAACGCTGATCAATATACTCTGAAAAATATTTTAAAATAATAATAACGGTGTATGAAACATTGTCCCTACCTTCAAGGAGCTTACCACCTCGTGCTATAAATCTACCGTAAGAGGAATATATTTTAGCACGTGCAACATCCACTCTATCAGCAGAGGTATGTTATAGAGCAGTGAGTTTTCTTTCTCCTTTTCTTTTTTAACTTTTTAATCATCTTATTGAGGCCTTATTGCTATACAATTAAATGCACGTATTTAAAATGTGTAATTTGGTAAGTTCTGGCATACGTACACACCCATGACACCATCAACAACCCCTAACCACATCAAGATAATGAAAATACCTATGAGCTCAACAATGTCCCATGCTCCTTTCTAATCCCTCCCTCCTGCCAAACCTTCCCCTCACAAAAACGTAACCTCGTGCTACCACTGATCGATCATTTTGCAATTTATAGAATTTTATATAAATGGTCATAAATGAGTATGCATTCCTTTTTTTCCTGGATTTTTTTTCACTCAGCATGCTTATTTTGAGATGCACTCATTTGGTGGTGTGTATCGGTATCAGTCTATTCCTCCTTATTTCTGGATAGTATTCCATGTGGCTATATCACAATTTTGCTTATCCATTCGCCTGTTTATAGACTTTAGGATTATTTTTAGTTTGGGGCTATTACAAACAAAGCTGCTATAAACATTTATTTATGTACAAGTCTTTGTAGGGATGTATGCTTTCATTCTGCTTGAGCAAATACCTAAAGGTTAACAGCTGGATCATATGATAGGTATATGTGGCACTTTTTAACAAACTGCCACACTCTTTTTTAAAGTGGTTTTATATTTCCACTACAGTGTATGGGAGTTTCAGTTCCTCCAAATCCTCACCAAACACTTACTATGTCTATGTAAGTCTTTTTGATGGTATCCATTTGAATAGATGTGTATGGTGTCTCATTGCGGTTCTAATTTGTATTTTCCTAATGACTAGGTGAGCATCTTTTTATGTGCTTGTTTGCTGTCTGTATATATTCCTGAAGTGTGTGTTCAAATCTTTTGCCTAATTTTTAAATTTGGGACTTTTGAAAAATTACTGAGCTTTGGGAGTTCTTTACACTTTCTGGATACAAATTGTTTTGTGTATGTGTGTGTGTGTACATACACAGCATACACATGATATATGTTATCACATGTATGATTTTTTTCTCAGTATGCATCTTATCTTTTTATTCTCTTTAACAGTGTCTTTAGTAGAGCAGAAATTTTAACTTTGATGATGTTCCATACATCAAATTTTTTCTTTTATGGATTCTTCTTTTGATGTTGTATCTAAGACATCTTTGCCTAATCCAAGGTCATGAACGCTGTCTTGTAATTTTTTTCTAGAAATGTCTATGCTCTATTTTGAATACAAAAATTTTTGTATATGATACAAGATATAGGTTGTAGGGGTTTTTTTGCATAAGATACCAAATTACTTCGGCCTCATTTGTCGAAAAGATTATTCTTTTCTCACTTAATTGCTTTTGCACTAAAAAAAATTGACCACATATGTATGGGTCTATTTCTGTTTTTTTTATTCTGTTCCAATTTGCATGTCTTTACACAGATATCACACTGTATTGATTACTGTAGCTTTATGTTAAGTCATGCAGTAAAACAAGTTTTTTGTTCTTTCTTAACTTGTTTAAAACTCTTAAAATTGTCTATTTTTGGTCCTTTTCTTAGCCATATGAATTTTCCAATCAATCAAATTGTCAATTTTTACAAAAAGTCTGCAGAAATTTATAATGGGATTGTATTAAATCTATAGTTCAATTAGGAGAGAATTAACATCTTAACAATATTTGTTCTTCCAATTCATGAACATAGTATATTGGTCCATTTACTTAGGTGTTCTTTAATTTCTTTTATCAATATTTTGTAGTTTTTCATGTGGAGATCTTTCACATCTTTTGTTAGGTTTTTCCCCAAATATTTAACATTTTTGAGGCTATTATAAATGGTACTGGTTTTTATTTCAATTTTTGATTGTTTCTGGTATTATATATCAAAAATACTTTAATTTTTATATATTGATCTTTTATTCTACAACCTTGTTAAATTCATCTATTAATTCTAATAGATTTTTTGTGGATCCCATCAGGTTTTCTACATACATGATCATGTTGCAAATAAAGACTGTTTTACTTCTTTCTTTGCAGTCTGGGTGTTTTTATTTCTTTCCTTGCCTTATTGCTATGGCTAGAACCTCTATTACACAGTTAAATAAAAGTCATATAAATGGACATTCTTGTCTTGTTTCTAATCTTAGAGAGAAAGCATTAACTTTTTGACTATTAAGTATGGTGTTAGCTGTTATTTTTTGTGTGTGTGGATGCCCTTCATCAGTTTGAGAAATTTTCCTTCTACTCCTAGTTTGCTGAGTTTGTGTGTGTGTGTGTGTGATGTATTTTATTTTATTTTATTTTTTTAACTTTTTAAAATTGAGTTACAGTCATTTTACAATGTTGTGTCAAATTCCAGTGTAGAGCACAATTTTTCAGTTTTACATGAACATACATATATTCATTGTCACATTTTTTTTGCTGTGTGAGTTCTTTTTTTTAAAATTAGGAATGGGTGTTGGATTTTGTCAAATTTTTTCTAGGACTCTTCAGGTGATCATATTTTTTAAATTTTGTTAATATGATTAATTGCACTTACTGCTTTTTAAAATGTTAAGCCAACTGCATTTCTTTGACAAACCCCACTTGGTTATTATATACTGTCCATTTTGTTGAATTTGATTTGTAAATATCATTGTGAATTTTTGCATCTAGGTATGTGAGAAATATTGTTTTGTAGTTTTCTTTTCTTGTAATGTCTATTTGGTTTTGGTACCAGAGAAACTATGGCCTCATAGAATGAGCTGGGAAGTATTCCATTGTTTTCAATTTTATGAAAGTGTTTGTGTAGAATTAGAATTAGTTCTTCATTAAATATTTGGTGGAATTCACCAGTGAAGTTACCTGGGCCTGGAGTTTCTTATATAAGGAAGGTTTTTAACTACAAATTCATTTTCTCTAATAGATACAGGGAAATTCACATTTTCTATTTTTTCTTGAATGAGCTTTCATATTTTGTATCTTTCAAGCAATTTTTCAATTTCATCTGAATATAATGGAATAAAATTATAAAGTCTGCTATCCTTATAATATCTGTAGACTCCCTAATGATATTCCCTCTTTCATTCTGGATATTAGTAATTGTGTCTTCCTTTTTTTCCTGATCAGTTTGGCTAGAGTTTAATCAATTTTATTGATCTATCCAAGGAATTAGGTTTTGGTTTCATTGATTTTGTTCTATTATTTTTCTGTTTTCTGTTTCATTGACTTCCTCTCATATTTATTATCTACTTTCTTCTGCTTAATTTTGGTTTAATTTTCTCTTTTGCTCTAGTTGTTTAAGGTGGAAGCTAAGGTGATTGATTTGAAACCTTTCCTTTTTTCTAATATTGGTGCTTAATGCTATAAATTTCCTCTAATCACTGCTGGATTGACATTTCACAAATTTTGATATGTTGTTCTTTTTAATTCAGTTCAAAATACATTCTACTTTCTCTTTTAATATCTTTTTTGACCTATGAGCTGCCTAGATGTGTGTTATTCAGTTTCCAAAATTTTAGGGATTTTCCAAAGATCTCTCTACTATTGATTTTAAAGGAAATTCCACTGTGGTGAGAGGACATATTTTTTTATGATTTTGAATCCTTTAAAATTTATTGCTTGTTTTATGGCCCAGACTATGATCTATCTCGGTAAATATTCCATGTGTGCTTGAAAAGAATGTGTATTTTGCTATTGTTGGGTAAAGTGTTCTATAAATGTAAATTAGGCCATGACAACTGAAAGTGTTGACTAAATCTATATCCTTGCTGATTTTCTATCTACTTATTCTATCAGTTATTTGGGGGAATATTTAAATCTCCAACTATGGTTATGGATTTGCCTCTTTTTGCATTTTTATTAGTCCTACTTTATGCATTTTGAAGCTTGTTATTATGCATATAAATTTTTTAAATGGCAAAGTCTATTTGATGAATTGATTTCTTAATCATTATGAAATGGCCTTCTTTATCCCTGGTAATATGCTTTGTTTGGAAATCTCCTTTGTCTAGTATTAATATAGCAACTCCAGCGTTCTTTTGATTAGTGTTAGTGTGGTATATCTTTTTCTATCTTTAACTTATTTGGATCTCCATAGGAAGAATATAGTTGAGTATTGCTTTTTTATTCAATCTGACAAACTCACCTTTTTATTGAAGTGTTTTTATCTTCTACATGCCATCTAATCATTAATATGGTTAGGTTTTAATCTGTCATCTTGCTAGTCGCTTTCTTTGTCCCTTCTGAGCTTTGCTCCCTTCTTCTTTTTTCTTTATCTTCTTTTGGATTGATTTTTTAATGATTCTATTTTATTTTCATTGTTGGCTTATTACTTATTAGTAGTTGCTTTAGGATTTAAGTTATTACAGTCTGCCTTCAGATAACATTATTCACTGCATACATACTATAAAAGTCTTGCTTCAACAGTAGTCAGACCCTCTGTCCAGTCTGGACCTATTCTAAATGTGACCATTCTTTCCATCCAGCTTTATATTTACTTAGAATCTACCAGGAGTCTGAATGTTCTTCATCTTTAGCTTCCGATCTTGTTTCAGCTCTCCTGAGTCCACCTCCTGACCCATGTTTGCATCCACTCACCTCAGGCACTAATGGGATAGGGCTAATTGCAATGCTCAGTCTTGGTGCATGTTTGTCATTCTTTAAAAGAACCGTGATTTGAATTTTATTGGAGCAATAATAGGAGCGGGAGGGGATGAATTGTTATTGCAGCCCAACTAAGTGATAGCATCACGTCTCCATACTTTATGTAAACACTGGATGTCATTTGTTTGCCTTTTGCCTTGTTAATGTAGGTTTTTTCTTTTTGTGAATGTATCCCTTGATTTAAAACTTTCACACTATTTCCCCCTTTTATATTCATGGATCTCTTGTAGTGGAGTGGGGTCTTAAAATGCCTTTAAAATCATATTTCCTATTCTTGAGCTTCACTGGTAACTCCATGATGAATTATAAATCTCTGTTAATGAGTTACAAAGAATGGCTTTGCTGTTTTCTCCTTTAGTTCAGTGCTTGCCAGGGGAGGTAGGGAAGCTTTACTTCAATTGTGATATGAAGTGGACTCTACAAATTACATGAAATTTAGCTTGTGTCATTTGAGGTCCTAGAAGATAACTGTATTCAACAAGATAAAGCAAATAAAATACATTAATGAAGGGACTACTTACAGAGGTATGGACTTGGTCAAGAAATCCAACAAAAATGTTGAGGCACTTAGAGACTAGTGTCAGTAGAACACCATTATTACTCCTAGGCTTGAAGGGTCAATGGGAAAAAACCATGTTACCTGAACCATGAATGAGGCAGAGGGGGAAGCTTCCCAGAAGGAGCTATAGTCTCATAGGGTTACAACCATGCCAGAAATGTGGCACTAATGAATGGAGAAAAGCAGGGGAAGAAATACCTCAACCTCTCTCTCCTAGTACTTTTCAATCACCCATGAATGCTTCCATTGTAGTAGCCCATCCAGAAGTCAATTGGCAAGAAGGCTTGGGTAATACCAACCATAGCGCTCCCTGGGATACACAGCAGAGCATAAAAGGGCAAAGAATACACATGATGGTGGTGTAAATGGAGAAAACCTGACCAAAAACCTCTGCCCTCTTCTGGATCCTGCTATGGTAGGTAATTACTTAACTGTTGTAGGCTACCAACTACAGTAAGTAAAACTAACGATGGAGCTAAGCTATCATGCTAGTTTTCTATATTATCTACAGAGATTTTAAAAAAACTTTCAAGCACCAACGAAATTATTTGGGATGGTGTTTTTAAAATCATGTTGCATTTTTCGAAGTTTTAATGGCTTCTAGCATAGAACCTTTTTTTTTCCAAAGCAGTCTATGAGACATGCATATCTCTATTTTAAAAAGGGCCAATGAGCTGGTGTGGTATGAGTCTACACTCAGTGACCACTCCAATTTTAACTTCTTCTAATGCTCAAAAATAAACAACAAGATCCCTGAGTGCTCTTGTTGGCAGGGCTGTGTTTTTTAAAAACACTCCTTCAGAACACCACAGTTATTTGAAGGATGTGTCATTCAGTCTGCTGCTGGCTTAAGAAAACATGAGATGGAGGACATTCAGTTGCCTTTTTGGATTTATTTATTCAATTTTAGAAATAAGTGCATGACAAAGGGAGCTCTGACTCTATAAGCTGAGATCCTATGTACAAGTCCCAACACTTTCGAGTTTTCAGTCTCCTCTATGACTCTGGAGTGAGTAGTTGTCTGGGCTGGCATGGATTCCCCAACCAAAGCTGGCAGCCTCAGCGGTATGTCTAATACTTCAACCCACTTGCTCCTCAGCCCCTAGTTGCAGGAACTTCTGAGCAAGTTAATCCTCGTACTACTGTAGTTCAGGTGCATTCAACATGGATGGATTGAACCACCACAATGTGCCAGGCACCAGGCCTGATACTGGGGGATCAAAGATAAGCAAGATGTGGAACCAACACGAGAAGAATGGGCATATAAGCAGTTTCTTTCAATATCATGAGATATGTGTAGTTCTAGAGGTAGATATGGACATTTAGCTCACCTGAGTCATAGGAAAGCTTCCGGGTGATTAATAGATTATTTAAGGTTTCTGTAGTTTACACTCAGTGGGGACGCCATAGGTAAAAGAGAAGTCAGTTCTGTTTGGCTTCGTGATCCTGAAATGAGAAAAACAAAGTTGACCTATAGTCCTGTAACCCAAGGAAATCAAGCTACTTTCTACCCAAAGGCTTCCTAGTACTCTTCTCCTCAGAGAGTCATCTGCATAGAAAATACTCATTTGTCTAGGGGTAGACATAATTTTCTTCAGTTTGTGGAGATTTGGGGTGAAACCATAACCATCAGTTCATTCGTAACTATTTAGGTTGTTTTATAGGATTCAGCTTAGTAATGGTTACTTTTTTACCGTTGCTTTTCCATTCTCCTTCTAGATGGGAAGGCTCCTCACCCACCCTGGGGAACAAGGGCTTTCTTGCTGGATTTTTGCTGTAATGTCTTAGTTTCAGGTTAAAATATATCCATCAGAAATAATTTTGAATCCCAAGCTGAGAGCTTATCCTCCTCTCCATTCCAGCACAATTCAATTTTCATTTTGATAAAGAAAGGATATTCTTATCAATATATAGTATTAAGTCAATTGGAAAAACATATGGAAAGAAAAAGAAATCTTAACCTCTACTTTACACCATAACCAAAAATTAATTCCACGGTGAGGTCCAGATAAATTGTGGACCTCACTGTGAAAGATAAAGCAATAATTCTTCTAGAAGATAGCACAGAAGAGCTTCATTATCTTGGGAAAGATTTCTCAATAAGACACAAAAAGCACCGATCATAAAGGAGAAAATTGATAGATTAGACCACAATGCTTAATAAATAATAGACCATTTAAAGAATTTCTTTTCATCAAAAATGGTGGTCAAGCCACAGAGACTCAGATTCAGAATATTATAAGGAAAAGATGGATACACACCAATGGAAAAGTGGGCAAAATATTTGAATAAGAATTTCACAAAAGTGGATAATTAAATGGTCATTAAGCATACGAAATTGTATTCAATTCATTTGTATTTCAGGAAATGCTAATTAAGACCACAAGAAGATACCATTATATACCCATCAGAATGGCCAAATTTAAAAAAGACTGACAATGTCATGTGTTGGTGAAAATGTAGAGCAACTGGAACTCTCATACATGGGTGGTGGGAGGGTAAATCTATTCAGCCACTTTGGAAAACTGCTTGGAAGTATCTACTAAAAACTAAAGCTCAACATGCTTATATCTTATGGCCCAGTAATTCCAATTCAATGTATATACTCAGCAGAGATGCATACATATGAATCCTAAAAGACTTGTACATGTTCATAGTAGCCTTATTTTTAATAACCCAGAAATGGACTATTACATCAGCCATCTATCAACTGCAAAATGGATAAATTATATTAGATCCCAAAATGGAATATTACACTGCAATGACAATGATCAAACTACTGCTACAATAACTGGTTGAGTCTCTCAACACAATGTCAAGTGAAAGAATACATAGGCATAAGAGTATTATTTTAATGATTCCTTTTACATATACTTCAAAAATAGGTAAAATCCACATACAGTGATAGGATTTAGGATAAGTGAGAGAAAGAGGTGATGACGAATGAAGGTGGAGGGCTTCTGAGATGCTAGTAATGTTTTATCTTCTGATCTAGGTGGTGTTTCCATGTATGTGTTCACTTTGTGGTTATTCACAAAGCTAGACACTTAGAATTTGTATATTTTCTTTATGTAAGCTTTACCTTAATAAATTTTTTTCTTACCATAAAATTTTTTTGTATTTTAGAAGAATTACACTGGCTGTTTGATGAAGAATGAGTAGGGGAACAGATAAGAATGGATGCAGGATAACCAGTTAATTGGCCATTGAATATTTCAGGCAAGAAATAGTGGAAGATTGGGCTTGGATGGTGGTGATAGAAAAATGGAAGCAACAACCTGGAGAAATATGTAGGAGAAGAAATTGGCAGGAATAGGTGATAGACTGAAAATAAGAGTAGGGACAAGATCTGTCAAGGAAGGTGTGTGGCTTGCATAAATGGATGAATCATTCTGGCATTCATTAGAACAGAGAATCTGGGAATGTGGGTAGAGATTTTTTTAATGGCACCTTTATTGAGATAAAATTTTCACACCATGAAATTCACCCCTTAAAGTGTACAATTCAGTTGTTTTCAGTATATTTATAGATATTTTCAAGCAGCACCAGTATCTCAATTTGAGAACCTTTTTATCATCCCAAAAGGAAACCCTGTATCACTCACCATTGTACCCTCCCCAGCTGCTAACAACCACTAAGCTACTTTCTGTCTCTATGGATTTTCCCATTCTAAATATTTCATGTAGATGGAGTCATTTAATATGTGATCTTTTGTGACTGGTTTCTTTCACTTAGCACAATGTTTTTAATGTTCATCCATCTTACACCGTGTCTCACTACCCAATTTCCTTTTGTGGCTGAATAACATTCCATGGGCTGAATATACCATATTTTATTGATCCATCAGTTGATTGACATTTGAGTGATTTCCACTTTTCGGCTTTTATAAATAAATCCTGCTATGAACATTAGCATACGAGTTTTTGTATGGGAATATGTTTTCATTTCTCTTGAGTATACACCAGAGTAGAACTGTGAAGTCATATGGTAACTCTATATTTAACATTTTGAGGAGCTATAAAACTGCTTCCAAAGCTGCTGCACCATTTTATAGTTCCACCAGCAAGGAGTGAAGGTTCCAGTTTCCCCACATCCTTGCCAACACTTGTACATTCTGTCTAAAAAATAAACAAAATTGTAATCATTCTAATAGGTATGAAATGTTATCTCACTGTAGTTTTGATGGGCATTTCCTTAATGATGAACAATCTTGAGGCTCTTTTTATGTGTATATTGGTCATTTGTATATCTTCTTTAGAGAAATATCTATTCAAATCATTTTCCTATTATTTAAAATTGGATTGCCTGTCTTTTTATTGTTTAGTTGTAAGAGTTCTTTATCTATTCTGAATATAAATCCCTTTTCAGGTTTGTGTATCTGTGGGCTGTCTTTTCACTTTGTTGATAGCGTTTTCTGAAGCACAAAAGTTTTAACTCTTTGTCTTCAAGGCTATTTTGCTTGAGGTAAGTATGGCCATTCTAGCTCTTTTAGTGACTGCTGCATAGTGTACCTTTTTCTATCTTTTAACTTTCCTCTGTTTGTGCCTTTTAATCTAGTGTCTCTTTTGTAAATTGCATATAGTTGGACAATTATTCTTCACCTCTGCCAACTTGCGCTGTTTGCTTGAAGTATTTTAATTCCTATCCATTTAATATAATTACTGATGAGGTAGGAAGTATTTTTTTTTTGCTGTTTGTTCTTTTTAATAATGATAACGATGGTAGTAATTTATTGCCCTAATATTGCATAAGGCAATGTTTCAAGCACTAACATGTAACATCTCATTTAATACTTACAATAACCTTATGAGCTTGATACTTTTATTACATCCATTTTATGGAGAGGCAAACTGAGGCAATGAGAGGTTAAGATGACACAGTACTATATTTCTTGAGTAAGATGTAATCTCTCTCTTAATTATCAATCTAAATATTAAGAGGGAAAAATTCTAAAGTTTTGCCTTCATATTTTACTTCCAGTACAATTCAACAAATACTTATTGAACACAGCTGCCAGACAGTGAGAAAAGAGGCAGATAGAACAGGGACCTAGTTTCTGCTTCAGGGAACTCACATAGTCTCATGGGGAAAGGCAGGCATGCATATAAATAATGAGCAGCCTATTGCTGGTGACATAAAAGAAATAGTTTCAAGGTACATGCAAGCTGAGTCTGAGAGCAAAGAGACAAAGCATGAGCGGAACCGTGGGTAAGGGGTTAGATCTTAAAATGCTCCCCAAACCATGCTAAAAAGCCAAAAATGTTTTCCAATAAGGCAATGATTGTTTTTTTTTTAATAATAGGCTTTTTAAGAGCAAAACTTTAGTGTCACCATAAAATTGAGGGGAAACTATAGAGTTCCCATAAGTCCCCTGTCCCCCTCCACAAGTCATAGGTCCCCCTACCCCCACCATTTGATGTGCCCACACCAGAGCCGTACGTTTGTTATAAACAATGAACCTACATTGACATATACTTATTACCCAAAATCCATAGTTTATGTTAGGATTCAATCTTAAATATGCATTCTCTGGGTTTTGACAAATTTATAATGAAATATATCTACCGTTACACTACCATACAGAATAGCTCCACTGCTCTTAAAATTTTTCTGTGCCCCACCTATGCAGCCTTCTGTCCTCCTTAACCCCTGTCAACCCCTCATCCTTTCACAGACTCCATAGTTTTGCCTTTTCCATAATGTCATGTAGTTGGAATCTTATCGTATGTAGACTTCTCAGATTGGTTTCTTCCACTTAGTAAAATGCATTCAAGGTTCTTCCGTGTCATCTCATGGCTTGACAACTCATGTCTTTTTAGCACTCCATTGTCTCGATGCACTACAGATTATTTATCCATTCACCCACTGAAGGACATCTTGGTTGCTTCTAAGTTTTAGCAATTACAAATGAAGTTGTTATAAACATCTGTGTGTAGGGTTTTGTGTGGACATAAATTTTCAGCTCCTTTGGGTAAATCAAGGAGTGTGACTGCTGGATTGTATGGGAAGAGTATGTTTAGTTTCTTAAGAAACTACAAAACTGTCTTCCAAAGTGGCTGCAGCATTTTGCACTCCCACCAGCAATAAACGAGAGTTCCTGTTGCTCCACATCTTCACCAGCATTTAGTGTTGTCAATGTTTTGGTGTTTGTCATTCTACTGGGTATGTAGTGGTATCTCATTGCTGTTTTAATTTTCACTTCCCTAAAGACATATGATATGGAGCATCTTTTCATATGCTTATTTGCCATCTGTCTATCTTCTTTGGTTCAATGTCTATTCAGATATTTTACCTGTTTTAAAATCAGGTTTTTGTTTCCTTCTTGAATTTTAAGTGTTCTTTGTGTATTTTGGATAACAGTCCTTTATCAGATATATCTTTTGCAAATATTTTCTCCCAGTTTGTGGCCTATCTTCTCATTCTCTTGACAGTACCTTTCATAGAAAATAATTTTTAATTTTTTTCATTGAAGTATAGTCAGTTTACAATGTTGTATCAATTTCTGGTGTACAGCATAATGTTTCAGTCATATATATATATTCTGTTTCATATTCTTTTTCATTATAGGTTACTACAAGATATTGAATATAGTTCCCTGTGCTATACAGTAGGACCTTGTTGTTTACTTATTTTATATATAGTAATTAGTATCTGCAAATCTCAAACTCCCAATTTATCCCTTCCTACTCCCTTCCCCCCAGTAACCATAAGTTTATTTTCTATGTCTGTGAGTTTGTTTCTGTTTTGTAAATAAGTTCATTTGTGTCTTTTTCTTAGATTCCATGTATAAATGATACATGATATTTTTGTTTCCCTTTCTGGCTTACTTCACTTAGAATGACAACCTCCAGGTCCATCCACATTGGGGTGACTTTTCATATGCAAAACCAAAGGCACTCTCTATGAAAGACACAGTTGAGAAGACGGGCTTCATTAAAATTTTAAAAATTAGGGAACCCTCCGACACTGTTGGTGGGAATGGAGTTTGGCGCAGCCATTTTTTTCTAAACAACAACAACAACAACAAAAGGGAGATGAACTTATTTACAAAACAGAAACAGACTCACAGACATAGAAAACAAACATGGTTACCACGTGGGGAAAGGAGTGGGAAGAGATAAATTGGGAGTTTGAGATTTGCAGATACTATCTGATACATATATATATATACATATATAAAATAGATAAACAACAAGTTCATACTGTATAGCACAGGGAATATATTCAATATCTTGTAGTAACTTATGGTGAAAAAGAATATGAAAATGAATATATGTATATTCATGTCTGACTGAAGCATTATGCTGCACACCAGAAATTGGCACAACATTGTAAACTGACTATGCATCAGTATATATATATACATATATATATGTCATCCCCAAACCCAAGGTCATCTAGAATTTTTCCTATGTTATTTTGTAGAAGTTATAATTTTGCATTTTATGTTTAAGTTCATGACCTGTTTTGAGTTCATTTTTGCGAAGGGTATAAGATGTATATCTCAATTCATTTTTTTGCAGGTGGATGTCCAGTTTTTTCCCATTTGTTGAAAAGACTGTCTTTGCTTCATTGTATTGCCCTTGCTCCTTTGTCTAAGATCAGCTGACTATATATATGTGAGTCTATTTCTGGACTCTCTATTCTGTTCCATTGATCTATTTGAATATTCTCTCACCAGTACCACATTGTAAAGCTACTGTTACTATAAAGCTACTGATTGCTGGAGCTTTACAGTAAGTTTTGAAGTCGGGTAGTCCTCCAACTTTTTCTTCAATAACGTATTGGCTATTCCAGGTCTTTTGTTTCTCCACGTAAGCTTTGGAATCAGTTTGTGAATATCCACAAAATGAACTGCTAGGAATTTGACTGAGGTTGCACTGAATCGATAGATCAAGTTAGGAAGAAATGACAGAGAGATTCCCTGGCAATGGGATGTTGAAGGAATTTAGGGATTCATAGGAGAGAGAACAGTAATATTCTAGCAGCATTATACAAACAAGCTTGGATATGCGTTCAAGCTGTTCTGCAAACAGTGAAATGATTTAAAGGAATTTAAGATAATTATGCTTAAATCTCTCCTTCCCCAATTATTCTATTTTAGACTGCTGGAGAGGAGTTGCTGGACTTGTTCTCTTTCACTTTATTAGTTGTAAAATAAACAGATAACCAGGTTCTCAGAAATGCAATAGAGTGCTTTACTTCTTTGGCCAATGGCTGATATGACCAGTAATAAATAAAAAATCTTCAATAAACCATAACTGATCTCATGCAATTTTGAAGGTTTAACTGCTTTAGGAGAAATCCTGGATTCCTGGGGAAAGCAAAGTTGAAATTGAATGGATTAAATTTGCTTAATGAGCACTCTCCCCTCCCCACTCCCACATACACATCCTGAAGAGATTTAAAAGCTCCATAAAAATCCACAGTTTCAGAGCAATTACTTCAGCTATCCTTGTTTATTCTTCCTTCCTTTGCAACATCATTTATTTTACTCTCCCCCTCCCCATTTTCTCCTTTCCTTCCTTTAACAATCTTAGCAAACAAGGACTGGTAGATCTTTATTTTTTGCTTTATTTTACACTTGAAAGAAGCCTGGCCGGGGGGGTGGTGGTGGGCGGGGGCATCTGGTCTATGCTTCATATTTCTATAGACAAAACTACGGTCCAGAAGGTTGACCAACCTGTCCATATCCTGGGGTCATTCTCAGAGGGAGAGGGAGGCAGGAATCAGGACAAATACCAAAGAACCATTCTAGATGAGGAAGGAAGAGTTAGGAAAACAAAGGCACAGAAGGCACACTAAAGCCAGTATTCCATGGACTCTGTCTTCTCTTGCCTATGTCTGATGACTGCCCTAGAATAGATCTCAAACCCTACTACACTCAGGACACTGTGGTGGGTGTGGCCGAGCACAGAAGCACAGAAGGCACTGAAGTCTATACTCGTGTGATGGTTATTCTCTGTTACCACTCCTCCCCTCTTCTGCTCTATTCTGTTATCTACCCTTCTCTGCCCTGGCAGGCACAGGCAGGAGATAGAAGGGCAGAAGGAGAACATGCTGAGGTATTTCTCTTGCTTCCTTTCTCTGACAGTAGCTGAGAACTTTCATGACCACAGCTCCCACTGGATGGCTCCTCCCTCCTCCAAGTGCCATCTCCCATAGGGTTCTAGTTCTTTCCTATGTTCTCCTCAGGCATCCAGTTGGTAAGGGCTTCTTGCTGTGCTAATCTCTGGGTGCCTCAATACCTCTCACTTGTTCTCATAACCCAGTAGGCGGTCCCTTCATTCAAGTCTCTTCATTGGATTGTTACGAGTTGGCCTCTATCTCCTGTTGGGATACTGACTGATGTGAGGGTTCCTCTAGGTCTGTCTTCCAGTACTTTTATGAACAGTATTAGGTGTAGGACAGTATTGTGGAAATGTAGAGGAAGGAGAAAAAAACCCCTGATCTTACAGCCTCATTGCAGAAATGAGAAAAACATCAACACATACACAGGGACGTAAGTCCCCAAACCCAATAAACCAGAACAATATCAAATCCATATGTACAGAGGCAGGTGCAAGATACATAACAGGGAAGTGGGGGAGATCAACATGCATCTCTGAACTTCTGTTCCTACCAGAGTGTGCCTCACCGGTGCCTGCTCGTGCTGTGAACTCTGTCATCTGGCAAGATGATCATAATGTGCTGCTACCCCAGGGGGACCTATGTTTTAGCTTGCCAGTCCCTGGGGAAAGGTCTTGTTCCTTTGTGCTTCATCTGGTGAAGGTAATGCTTCCTTATGGGAAAATCACTCAGTGCGAAGGTATTTTATGTTTTCCTGTTTCTCTAAAGTCTGTCATTTCCTAAGCAGTGTGTATCTGTTTCCCTTTATAATAACCCAGAGGAAATAAAAGCGCATTCCGTTTAGGAGAAGGAAAAAGAACTGTTTTAACCCTGTAGGT
The DNA here is from genome assembly GCF_048564905.1 of Vicugna pacos. NCBI lineage: Eukaryota > Metazoa > Chordata > Mammalia > Artiodactyla > Camelidae > Vicugna > Vicugna pacos. Next base: position 37,403,109 of record NC_133023.1, read on the forward strand.
ATTTTGATGTTGTTCTTTTCTTAAGCAAGATGATGAACGTCATGCATGATGGGCAGATGTCCCTCTCTACGGCTTGCCATGGACCATGAGCATCAACCGAGACTACTCTCTCTTCTAGTCTATACACCGCAGGATGAATATCTTCAGCCACTTGAAGCCTGATGCATTTTCAGTCTTATTTTAGCCAATGTGCTAGACCGAAGCACAAAAGGCCTTTCATAAATCTATTCCCAGTGGAGTTTTTTCTTTTGGGTTAAAGAAAACTTTTCTGTGACTATGTTCTAGACGGGCCCAGAAAAGCCCATTTTAGTGGTGCTCAGGGAGATGCTATTAGCAATAATTCAAGAAAGCTGACAGGGCAAAGGATCTTCTCAAGGCATCACAATGTTACCTCTTTTTTTTTTTTTAACTCTCTAGGTAATATAAATGAGAAGAAAACTCAGGGAGGCCCAAAAAGTATGATCTCGTGCTACTGGATTACAAAGAAATTTAATCAAACTGTACTGGTGAATTCATTCGTTCATTTAACAAATAATATATTAAGTTTACAGTCTGATGTCTTATCTGTTCACTACCATTTCAAGGCGATCCGGAAGGCACCATTTTGGACTTATTAAATTGTTTCACTTGCTTTATCACAGGCTATAATTAGTGGTATTGTATATTGCACTTTTCTCTTCTTGAATCATTACAACCCCTCTGTGAGGTCAATAACGTTAGGCTAATATCCCCATTTGATAGGTGAGGAAACTGAGATGCTAGATAGGTTAAGGGTTTACCTTGTAGTCATGCATTTGGAGAGAGTCAGGCCCCGGACCTCACTCAGAGAAAGGACTTGCCTTCTTCCTCTTTACTTTACTACTGTCTGCACCTGGCCCGTATGACTATTTTTTTTTGCACTTGTTAATCTTACTGATCTCCCAGAAGACGTTAAGCTCTTGAAGGCTAAGTGTCCTCTATTCCTTTGAACTACTCAAAACACTGAACATAACGCTGGAGATATTGTTAATCCATATGGCTTCGGTATATTGACTTAGCAAGATTTAAGTTCAAATTGGAGATGTGCTTGAAAGAACTGACAAGGTAATTCAGACTCACCTCTCCAGGACCTATATATTTAAAAGGGTGTTGGCACTGACTTCTTCCTTTCCGAATGACATTCTTCTGGATGGGTTTAATTTACTGTGGGTTTGGATAATTGGGAGGGGATGAGACCATTACCTGGGAGACTTAATGGCTGAAGCGCTTACTCATACACTTCACTGGAAGTAAATGCATGAGTAATTCTCGCGTGGCTTACCCAGGCCCCGGATTTCACTTGGGAGATTATGATTTTAATTTAACATATCCTGCTGTACAGTGTGTGAAATATGCAGCCAGCAGCGATCGCTGTGAGATGAAAGCTCAGTTGTGTTTATTTTAAGAGACTTGCGGTCCTTTGCCAAAGCCAACATTCCTGGGCAATGAATAGCCTGAGTGAATCACTCAAAGTAGGTGAGAGGTCAGAAGCCTGCAGAAAAAAACCCCCAAAGCTGAAAGGTTTTCCTCAGTCAAACGGCAGGCATTTAAAAAGCAGAAGCTATTACAGAAACAGGTATTTCTTTTTCAAGATGAATCTTTTGCAGGTGGATTTCAAAGACCTCTTACCTTGACTCCAGCTAATTAGCCCTGGTGTTGTTCACCTTTCCTGGAAATCAGAGGAGAGAAATACTCTAGTCCTGTCTCCAGCTCTGGACAATGGCCTCACTGGGGAACAGAACAGTAGCTATGTTCTTGAGGGCAACAAAGACACATTCTCTGTTAGAAGCAGGCTCGCCTGCTCTTCACATGGCGAGTGTGAACTTTGGTGAGTGTCCAACAAACCTTCATAATCATTGCTAGATTCCTTACGTATCAAGCATTATGGGATGTCAACAAACATGACATCAAAGGTGGAAGATACGACAATCGCTAATGGAGCACCTACAGTGTAGCAGGTACCTATTTAATCCTCACTCATCCAATAATGTTGATATTTCAAATTCCCATTTAACGGATGAGGAAACTGAGGTTTATGGACGCGAATTCACTTCGGTAGCTAGTGTCCAAGACAAGAGTCAGAGCTGAGAAGGATAGAAAGAACCCTCCATTACCTGCTATTACAACCTAAACTTATTACCACTAGCTGAAATAAAAAAAAAAAAGTACTCAGCTCATTCTCTGACAATATGAAATGCAACTGCTCTCTTTATATGAAAGACAAACAACAAACAAACCAGTTCATGGAATTCACTATACCCTAGAGTATCAAAAAGGAAGATACCCTCTATAAGCCCAGCCTTGGGAGAAACCAAAAGAAAACCAATCACAGAAGTTACCAAAGCTGGACCCAGTCCCAGTTCTTAGGGCACAAGCAGAGGTCTGTGTGTGAATAGGGCCCGACACCAGCAACTCGGACACCAGCAACGTGCCATGGATAGTAGAAGTACATCCCAGGTATTCCCTGAGTTATCCCTTAAGATTAAGTGTTGGTGTCTCCAGAAGCCCCAGTGTCCAATGCAAAGCCTCTGAAAAGGAAACCCAGCAGGCCATATCAGATTCTCCCTGAATTGTTTCATTTACTAATTAGCCATCCATCATCTTATGGAAGAGTAAGGGACTGGTTGAGATAGGACAGAGCAAGGTAGAATAGACCAGGGTACCTCCCTGAGGCTGGGTATGATGGAAGGTTCTGGGGCAGGACAGAAACAATTTAGTGAGCATGTAAAGCAATGAAGTTAGAACACTCCCTCGCACCATACACAAAAATAAACTCAAAATGGCTTGAAGACTTAAACATAAGACAAGGCACTATAAATCTCCTAGAAGAAAACACAGGCAAAACATTCTCTGACATAAATCTTAGCAATGTTCCCCTTGGCCAGTCTACCCAGGCAATAGAAATAAAAGCAAAAATAAACAATTGGGATCTAATTAAACTTAGACTCTTTTGCACAGCAAAGGGAACTATAAACAAAACAAAAAGACAACCTACGGAATGGGAGAAAATATTTGCAAAAGATGTGACTAACACGGGCTTAATCTCCAGAATATATGAACAGCTTATACAACTTAACAAAAAAACAAATAATCCAATCCAAAAATGGGCAGAAGACCTAAATAAGCAATTCTCCAATGAAGACATACAAATAGCTAATAGGCACATGAAAAAATGCTCAATATTGCTAATTATCAGAAAAATGCAAATCAACACTACAATGAGGTATCACCTCACATCAGTCATAATGGCCACCATTCAAAAGTCCACAAATGATAAATACTGAAGAGGGTGTGGAGAAAAGGGAACCCTCCCTCCTTCACTGCTGGTGGGAATGTAGTTTGGTGCAGCCATTATGGAAAACAGTATGGAGATGCCTTAAAAAATGGGAAATAGACTTACTATATGATCCAGCAATCCCACTTCTGGGTGTATATCCAGAGGGAACTCTAATTCAAAAAGATACATGCACCCCAATGTTCATAGCAGTACTATTTACAATAGCCAAGACATGGAAAAAAACTTAAATATCCATCAACAGATGACTGGATAAAGAAGTGGTATATTTATACAATGGAATACTACTCAGCCATAAAAAAGAATAAGATTATGCCATTTGCAACAACATGGATGGACCTGGAGATCTTCATTCTAAGTGAAGTAAGTCAGCAAGAGAAAGAAAAATACCATATGATATCACTTACATGTGGAATCTTAAAAATAAAAGATACAAATGAACTCATTTACAAAACAGAAACAGACTCACAGACACAGAAAACAAACTTATGGTTACCAGCGGGTAAAGGGGGTGGGAAGGAATAAATTGGGAGTTTGAGATTTGCAGATACTACTATATATAAAAATAGATAAACAAGTTTCCACTGTAAAGCACAGAGAACTATATTTAATATCTTGTAATAACCTATAATGGAAAAGAATATGAAATTGAATATACATATGTATATATGTATGATTGAAACAGTATGCTGTGCATCAGAAATTAACACCTTGTAACTGACTATTTCAATTGAAAAAAAGAAAGAAGTTTAAGTTTCAGGGAAGTGGAAATGCATCACACCCTCATTTGTGTTTTCCAACCCACCCTGTCCTGATATGTGTGAATACACACACACACACATATACACACTGTGTTCTGTCACCTTCCTGCTTCCTTAGACTCAACTCAGTGCTCGATGAGAGGGACTTCTCAGCGCAGGGGGAGAAAAATCCCCTGGTGAAGCTCAAAATGTTTGGTCACAGTCATGCAGCCTCCTGGTTAGTCCGTTGCTGAGGGGACACATGCATAGAATTTAATTGTGGTTAAAGTTCCCTCTAGCCTTGAGATTCTGTGAACTTTCCTGCCTCCCACCTTCCATCAACAATCAGCCCTCCTGGGTGGTGTTGGCAACATGGGAGGCAGATGCCACACCATCCCTCACCCCTTCCCTTCAGTACTTTCTGTGAGAGGGGAGAGAAAGTCCGGACTGAGAGCCACTTCAGCAGCGAGCAATTTTGCAGTACTAAACCCTTCCATGTGTAAACCCTGACTTGAAAAGATAATGTCTCAATGGAAGTCACTCCATGGGAGTATTCTCAAGGATGACTCCCATTTTTCTGAGTGACAGATGGGAAGGCACATCGAGGACTCAGTAGTGACCTTTCTGTGTGTTAGAGTGGACAGAAACCATGCATTCTCCTGGGGCTGGAACTTGAATGTGTGTCTCATCAAGGCTGGGAGAGGTGGTAGATTGTGGGGGAGGGGGGTGGAGGATTATCAACCACAAGCAGTGGAGGGCAGTGTGATCTGTCTAGACGTTAGGGAGAAAGGATGTTCCTATCATGTGGACAAGAAAACCGTGCCCCAGATGGCGGCATAAACATTCAATTACACATCTGATGCTTGGCAAGGGACATCTGGGCCTTTGCTTCCTGCCCCATGCATCAGAACCTTCAGAAGGGACACACTAATCATCGCAGCAAACAAAAACATGGACCAGAGGAATCCTGGACTGTCTTGGAAGGGGAGAGTGGCTAGGGACCTCTTCTTGGAATTGAGTTTACTCCAAGTGATTTCCAAGAGAAATTAGGGAAACAGGGGGTCATTCTGGATCAGATGTTTTCAAGAAGAGCTGGGGCCATTCAGTGTTTTGGCATCTCAATAGTTTTCATATAAGACCAACAAGGCTAGAACTGTCCTCGGTAAAGGAACAGCAGTCACTTAGGTTAGTCAGAGAAGGAGGATGTTTAGTCATCTTCTTGGTGATTCAAGAGTGGCTTTATCTTTATCTTGTTCCAAATATGATCATGGCGTGGCCATGGCCCAGCACTGTTTATACTAGTTGAGACCTGGCTGCCAGCAGGTCCGTTTCTCACTTTCTCTGCTTGCCAGCAGGATGTGTTTCATTTTCTCAACGGCACACACCCTTTCTTTCTCACAAAAGAAACAGCCCTACTACGTCTGCTCCTGTAGCAGCAGTATAAATTCTGAGGAGCATACCAGTCCTTGGACCTCCTGGGATACACTCACAAAACCCCCACGGGGATTCCATTCAGCATTTAGCGCCGAGAGAAATGATCCCACTTGAGAAATGATAGTCTTCTTTCATCATGGTAGTAAAGTCTAGGCGATCCATCCTACTTTTTTTTTTTCTTCTAGCTTTTAGGATGCTCAGAGCCAAATCTGAAAGTTCTTTAGACACTAAGCTTTCTGTTTAGCACATTTGCATTCACTTTTCTCCATAATCTTAATTTTCTTTTTCTATTTTACAATTTTTTTTCCTGTTATTGTCAGCATCTTCAGATAAAGGTGCGGAAGAAATGAAAAAGTTCCACTTTGAGCCACGCTGCACATTTTGAAGCTAACACGAAGTTAGATCTTGCATTAGTTCCCCGTTATTTTATGGATGTAATCTGTCTTTTATAATTTAAGGGTAGAGCATCTATCTTTTCCTTCTTCAATTTCCTTCCTCCTCATAGCATAATATACAGAAATGTTACATTGATGCTATCTGGAAACTCTTTGTCTTTGATGGGATGCTCGCAGGCAGACAGTAGAGGTCACCATGGAGCTGTGCTTGATGGAGCTCACAGACCTGGAAACTTTGCCCAGTGGGTCCGAAATGATATGGGGCTTAACCACTCGATTCAGATGTGTATTCTATTTGCTCTGATCGTTCAACAGACAGCACTTTGTCGTGGTCACCTTCAGTGTCACTTTGATCATATAATTCTTTAGAAGAGAGAAGGTGGCTTTCATATATTGTTTACTCCCCCCAACCCCCGCCCAAATTCCACTTTAAGCACTAAGGAACTCTGAAAAAAATGGTTACAAAATGTGTTTACTTAAATATTGTGAAATGAGGATGGAAATTCGCGGTGCAGGGTATTTGTCATCTGCTCATGACTAGCAGATGGCCTCCTCCTCCTCCTCCTCCTCCTTTGTGAGCGGAATGACTCACATCTTACAGGGTGTGCAAATTGAAATTTCGAAACTCTCCAGAGTAGAGGTGGCAGTGCCATAACTCGATGCGGGAGAAGTATGCCAGCCAGATGACATTGCCAACCAGCATGCTGCCAAAGACTTCACAAAATGTCTCTCTCATGGGAAAGAAAAGCATTTGGATGGCTCTCTGCACGTGTTCAAGGCGCCATTGCTGAAAAGATACCAGGTATGCTTCAGGCTGTGGGTGAGCCTGGGTGTGTGAAAGGGAGCAGGTAGCCCGCCAGCCCAGAGCTAGGGAGGAATTGCTCCTACCAAGGTGAATCATGCCAGGTGGACTCACCTGTTTTGGCTTGTCAGCTCTAGAATGGTGGCAAGTCTGCCTCCAGCCATCGACAGAACAAAGTCTGAGCTATTATCACGTGCTCCAATAAATGAGAGATTAAGTACAGTTTAAAGAGATGCAAGTCACCTAAGTTCAAAGTTTTTCTTTTCTCTTCTGTTTAATTAACAGGAATTCTGGGTCTGCGATGCTTACTCAAAAGAAGAGGGCTGTATCTTTAGGCAATTATATTTGTCCGAAAAATAAAGTCCTGCCAGCCCGGTGAACTAACAGCAAAACTGACTGTTAGCTGCAGGTCTCACTTCCCTTCATTTGATAGCTAGTTACCAAAGATGGCCCTCATCCCGCAATGAACCGCACGTCCCGGTATTCTGCACAAAATATGCCTTTGTGTAGTCCTTTCTTTTTGAAGTCAAAGGAAGCCTTGCGGCTTCCACTTGGGTCTCTTGGAACACTGGCTCTCGGGGAGGACAGCTGCCAGGTAAGAAGTTTGACTACCCCGAGACCTCTATGCTTCGAGGAAGTTCCAGCTGCCACCCGAAGAGGCTGTGTGGAGAGAGATATATCTGGTAAGCCCCTCGCTATTTCAGGCATCCCAACTGATAAGCCGGGCACGTGACCAAAGGAGCCATCTTGGACATCCAGCCGAATTGAGCCTTCAGATGGCTCCATCCATCTGACTTCAAAGACCGGGGAGAACCCCAAACCACCTAACTGAGCTCAGTCAGTCCACAGGACCACGAGAGATAATAATAAATTTTTAAGATACTATATTTTGATGTGATTTGTTACACAGCAATAGATAACCCAAACACTTCATATCGAGTGAGAGAGAGACGAGAGAGAGAGAGAGAGAGAGAGTGTGAGCGATCAGGTGACGAAATAGTAACTGAGTAGCTAGTTGGAAGCACTTTTGATAAGACTTAAAACTCCAATATTTTTTAAACGAACTTAAGACATCGGGGATGTGATGAACATACAGTGAAGACAAAAACAGAACCCCCTTAGGGGCTGCATTAGATAAGGACATACTCTATGGAGCTCAGAAGTAAGAGAGAACCTGGAAGTCATTCAGTACGACAGTAGAATTATCAGCCTTGGGGCCCCCATCCTTTGTTCATTATTGGGTACCTAGACATCTGAAACGTGTAGATAACTGGAAGATGGATAAAAATGCCCCGACAAGTTAATTTAGAGTAATGAAGAGACGATGTTATCAGAGGAGATTAAAGCTCTAAATTAGGAGAGCCTAGCTGAACAATGGTTAAGGAATGGCAGCTTATGAGGATGTCAGTGCCAAAGAGAAAGGCACATCTTAGTCATTTGTAGCTTTGGGTTAGAGCCAAAGAGGGAGGAGGATGAAGGAGGACAGAGAGCAATGGAGTCAAAAAGAAGAGACAGGCTCAGAGTATATAAATAATAGGATTTTTTAGATTAAAGTCTTTCTGGTCAACCACAATCACTGCAGTTTCAGCAAGCAAATTTTGATATAGCAGAAAAAGTACCAACGTACCAGTTGGGAGGTCTTTGTTCGCAATATAAACTTGGCAAGTCCCTTGTCCTCTCTGAGTCTCAGCAAGGCATGCTGTAACTTACAAAAGACTCCAGAAAGGCAAAGTATTATATCAAGTGTAATAAAATGAGTATGAAATCTAAGCTCCTTTTCAACTATAAAAACCTTATGGTTCTAAACTGTAGAAACAGGAGACAGTTTTAAAATTGAAAAATGAGGCAATTAAGCTTATAGACTGAAGATATGTATAAAAAGTTTTGATTGAGATTTTGTGTAATACATACAGGAAAAAGTTTACATAAAGGCAAGGATCTTTATTTTATTTCTTGACACATTCCAAGTATCTAGAACAACACCAACATGTGGCAGGTGCTAATAAAAATATTTGTCGACTGACTGTATGAGGTATTTCTGGGAAACTGAGGACCAAACTGGCCTAAAAAGTGGACACATCAACTATAAGTGTGTCCTTATCTCTTATTTTTACAAGTTTTTTTCTCAGTTCTATTGCTTGGCAAACACTGATATCCAAATTTCACAACAATATTTAGTCTTGCTTCTCTTATTCATTTTAAAGACAAATAGGGAAGCATGGTTTTTTCCCAACTAATGTCAGCTCACTAATTTATAATTTTTTTATTTGTAAGTTTTTATTAAGAAAAATCTCAAAGCACATAAAATAAATAGAATACCCATCACCCGGACTCAGAAGTTGTCAACATTCTATGATTCTAGTTTCATTTATACCTCCCTCATTTCTTACTCCCACTGGATTATATGTCATTATTTTTAAAAATGGATTTTCCTACATTTAATAAAACAAAATTTAGCATTCCATTGATCTTTTATCCTAGTGTGCTCATTTGTAGGTATTTCAAGTTCTCAATCTTTTGGAATATTACTGAATTGCAAAAAAAACTTCTCTAAGTTGCTATTTTTTCTGACTCTGGATTAAGTAAAACTGTAGCAATTTTAGACAAGCTGTCTGTGGATGAGTCCCTTGTACATAGGGTTTCATAGCTATTTTGTTTAGAAGGGAAACCGTATCCATCAGATGTCTTGGTTACAAACACTGGAACTCACTATGGTTGGTTAAGCAGAAGACTTATTAACAGCTTTGAGAAGTCTCAATAGACCTTCTGAGAGGATTGGACACTCAGACTTGAAGATACATGGGCAGGGATGACACTCAAATGGCACTTCAAGATGGCTCCAGAAAGGGTTCCACTGTTGCTGCCACTGGGTGTAAACACCACGAATTACCCCATTGACCCTGGGCAGTGGATGCTGAATGGATGCTTGTTATCATTGTCCCTGAAAGCCATTGCATCTGCCATCACCTCCTTCAGAGAATGGTCTCCACCATGTCTGCTTCCTCATATTGGTCTCTCTAAAATCTCATTAAGCGCACTTCATTGGTTGAGTCTATTAATGGGCTGAAGTGTTTATGCCCTAACTTCCGAGGGGGCTGGAAGGATGAGTTTCTGGATTCTCAGCTGGGAAAACAGGACTCATAAGGTGGGTCATTCTCCAAATTTAGGTGTTCAAAAGTTCTGGATGGCCACAAATTATGACGTGTGTTTACTAAAGTATCTTTAAATCCAAAATGGTCTTTGATGACTGAATCACTATGCTGTACACCTGAAACTAACACAATATTGCCAATCAACTATACTTCAATTTTAAAAATCTAGCAAAAAAAAAAACCCACAGAGAAAGTAAAAAACCAAAAATGGTCTTTGAAGGAATTCCTAGACTGTATGAAAAGGGTAATATAGTTGATATGTTTACCTACATGCTATAAACAATTTGTTCATTTCTTCTCCAGTGGAGGGGAAATCATTACTCTTTTAGCTTTAAAAAAAAAGTCATCTGCACCATCTTCTCTTGCTTTGATATCTTCTCTCTTCCGGATTCTGTCCAAAATCTTTAAACTTCTCAGCCATTTTAGAGGTCTTCACTGCATAGCAGCATTTCCTTTTCTTGTCAGTTTCCTCCACTCTACCATCTTAGAGTTTTTCTGAAATAATTTATATTCTAAGCCATTCTTTGGCACAATATTTTCTTTGCTCTGCAGTTTTCTCTCATTAAAAAGAAAAGTTTTCTAAAGCATATATGCTTCCCTTTATAAGGAAGAATGCATCTCAAGTGCTATAAAAAGACAATGTTAACCGATACACACTAACTCACTCCCCAGGAATTTTATAATTACGGGCACGTTGAGATACTTTCTCTAAATGAATATAGTAAGCCATCTAGTTTCTATTAAAAAAATAAAGAAAAAAGGCAGACTAAGGAGATAAGACATTCGCTCTTATAAATGTATGAAGATATTGCAAAACATTTATAATTCATATCAAACCTCTTTAGTTTGACGTATACCATCCATCATGTCCCTTTCTGCTACTTGCTGAAAGATCATACTCTTTCAAGTGAAGTTTGGCTAATACTTTTCCTTTCAAATGACAAAGAGGGCTTTACATGATGTAAAGAAATACTGCAATGTGTTTATTACACATTATCTAGAATAGTAAAACAAATACACCAAAAGGTCACTCTAGAAAATGATTTTGTGGATAAAATAATTTATGCTAGCCTTCCCTGAGGGATATAAACCATAAAGCTAGCACAAAAACATTTCTCTCCATGGCTAATCTTCTCTGTATCACTAAAATCAAACTCAGCTACTTCTATAATAATCACTAGTATAGTCATTTTAAATGTTTGAAACATTTCAATTGTCTTCTCTTCCTTTAAGAAATGTAATTTAATAGGCAATTCAGTGAACATATATTACCCAAATATTTGATGGCTTGAACTGAAATCAACCATTAGGCAAAGCCTGTTTTATATCATTTAGATTTTTTTTTTCGAGGGGCTGGGTTCTTTTTTGTTTTGTTTTTCATCATCGAATGCAAATGAAACATTTAGGAGACGGAGACCAAACTGAAAGTCAATGTGAAATATGAATAAGGTCAGCTTTATTCTGATTAATCAGCTTCTGGACTTGACTAAAACATAGAGTTTCATGACAGGAAGCATTTGACTATTTTGCAGTCTCTGTTATGAGTTTGAGGGGGAAAAGGATTAAAATACTATTCCTTTCCATAAAAAAATGTTTAAGGCTTATTCTGAAACAAACAAAAAATGATATTTATAACCTCCAATAAATACTGACAGAGGTAGGAAAGAAAAAAAAGCAAGAATAACTTAAAAGCAACTGTTTGTATTAGTTTTCTATTGCTGTGGAACAAATTACCACAGATTTAGAAGTTTAAAATAATATGTATTCATCATCTTACAGTTCCCAGAAGTCAGGAGTCTGGTCACCACAAATCTGTGTCCTCTGCTCAGGGTGTCACAAGGTGTCAGCCAGGCTGTGTTGTCATCAGAAGCTCGACCAGGGAAGGATATGCTTCCAGGTTCCCTTAGGTTGTTGGAAGGAGTTATTTCTCTGTGGCTATAGATCTCATGGTGCCTTTCTTCTTCAAGGTCATTAGGAGAGTGGAGAGCTAGTCTGCTCAGAAGGTTCTATACAAATTGTAAAGTAATCATAGGGGAATGATCTCATTATCTTTATGATTGTTGGTTGGAAGCAAGTCTCCAGTTCTGCCTGCACTCAAGGGGAGGTGATTATACAGGGTGAAAACATGGGGACCATCTTAACATTGTAACATGGCATAGAAGTCTGTCTCTTGCACACTTGAAACACAATTGAAACAAATGCCAATGAAACCCAAGGCAGACAGTTTACCAGAGAGAGTGTCCTTTGATTAGCATACTTGTTGTTGTTTATAACTATAAGATTCATAACCACAAGGTCCCCAGGTATTTCAAGGATTTAAAAGGTAACCTGTTGAAAGAGTCTTTTGGCTATGCAAACCTAGCACAGTCCACTGCTCTGCTGTGTCCCTGGCCAGTTTTCAGCTCTGGTCATAGACAGGCTCTATGAGTCCACCCTGTCCACAGTGTATAGGGTCACATATAAATAAAACAAACACAGACACTCGTGTTTGTTGCACCACTGATGAACTAACCCCACTCAAGTGAACAGGCATTGAGACCCTTGAGGGACCACAGGATCTGGTTCAGCCACTGCTAATACCGTCTTCCTTGAATGTCAGCGGTGAGTTTAGTCATCTCATGAGGAGAATCAAACAGAAGTGAGGTTAAACACTCCTCATGCGAGGAAAAAAAATAAGAGGGTAAGTAGTAAAATATAGAAAAGAAGGGCTCCAGTTCCCCTTTTTGAAAGCCTACTTCTGCTACAGGTCGTAAATTAAAATGCTGTATTCTGTATGCATTCACTTTAGCGTGTGTTCATGTACATAGATGGGATTATGGACCAAAACTAATGTGGGCATTGAGGATAATATGCACTTTGTATCCTTTCCACGATGTGGGAAGAAGAAATAAACTCTACTCCAGTGTTAGTTTGGATTCTCTGAGAAGCAGATGCTAAAATAGAGTTAGGAGGGCAAAAGGCTTATGGGGGAGTAACACCCATGAGGAAAAAAGATTTGGAAAAAAGTGTTACATCTGCCACAACTCCATATGGCCCACAGAGGTCACAGATCTGACCTTCAGTTTAAAAAATCAAGAAGCTCTATGGCTTTGTAGTATCTGGCTCCCATTTGTAACGATGAGAACTATTTCACAGAACCTCAGGGGCTTTAGGCAAATTCTCAGAGGTTGTCCACGTCAACTCTCCATCTTTACATGGGGATGCAGTGAATCATCTTGATGGTGGGGAACTTTCCCATATTTGAGAGGGCCCGAGTAGGTGGGCCTACACATTCCTTGCTCAGCAGGTTCCCTAAGAGGTTGTAGACATCTGAAAATTTCTAACTAAATCCTTCAGGTCTACCCCAGGCTATGAGCAAACCACTATTTTCTGGTGGTTCCTTCTCTTCAGCTAGTCCCTCGCAGGTTGGGATCTACTGTTATCCTCTTCTTATTCTAAACACTTCCCCAAGGAGAACGCATCCACTGCCACGACTTCAATTTTTACCTGTAGAGTAGTGGTTCTCAACTAAGGGGCTATCTTGCCTCTCAGGGGACTCTTGGTGATGTCTGAAGACATTTTGGTTGGCCTATGGGGAGATGCTTCTGGTATTCAGAGGCTAGAGGCCAGGGATGCTGTAAAATGTCCTACAGTCCCCCACAACAAAGACTCAACCACCCTAAATTCTCAACAGGGCCAAGGTTGAGAAACCCCCATTGTATAGCGAGTGACAACTTCCCTTCCACAACTCCTACACGGGCTTTACTCCCAAGATCTATACTCCAAGAAGAGCAATCTTTGAACTCTTTTCTAAATAAAATAAAAATCAAGGCCACCAGAGAAAGAGATGCTGGAGAGCAGAGCGAACTGACTCAGCCACCAGATACAGGGACCCACAGCACTTTTAGGTGTCCATGAAAAATGTTTTAATTTTAATTTCTTTTGAAATTGGAAGGAAAGAAACGAATATGGTAACAATGAATATATAATAATGAGTCAAGCTGGGATTATATTTGTCTTTATACCGACTCAGTGGCAAAACATAATTTTTAGGTTTACAATTTTTTTTTAAAGAGGAAGAGACCCATGAAGGCAAAAGTGTCTAGGGTCTACAAAAATCATAATGCAGTCCTTTTAAGGAAGAGGAGGAGGCATAAGAAATTTGAAGAGTAGACGAAGTACGAAACAGCCTTGTGGGCAGTGGGGAAGCAGCTTTAGGAAAGAAATGTATGATCGTTGGTAAAAGTACTGGTGTCATTAAATGCCCACTTGGGGTTGGAATCCATCAACTTACAGGCATACTGATTTGTCTAGTGTTGTAACTCTCTGGCCAAATTCAGCTGCATGGACATGGCACAAAGCAGACAAATATTTGGGATTTTCTAGTGCTGGCCATTAGGAGTAAGGGAGAGAGAAGTAAAGGAGACGGAGAGAATTTGCAAGAGAATTTATATAATAAGGAACTGAAGGAGCTAAACCGGACAAAGAGTGAAATAAAAACAGAATGGAGCCTTCGCTTTGAGATGGAAAAGTCAATGAATTCGAGACTCCAATCAGGTTGAAAACCTAACACATGTGTTCTGGTCTGTGAGATTTGGGGAAGCTAGCATGTGTCCAAATATCTCCTCTTGCATATGTCAAGAGCTAGAAAATTTGACAATATAGATTAGTTATTCTGGGAGTTGCCAGAGTCATTTTGTCAGTTTGTCAAACTTGCCAATTTGTGAAGTTCTCTGTTAAAACGCAGGCATTATTGAGAAAGGGAAAAACGATATTCTTTTCAGTTAGCACCTTAGCTTAGTGGTGATTGAGATCAAATAGGGAATAGGACCTTGAATGTGGGGCCAGGAAGCGGGCCAGTTTAAACAAAGATCTATTTGCCCAAAATCAATTCAACTTGTAGAATGGCCAACATGACAAACTGCCAATTGCAGTATCATTGATTCACGACCCACCGAATTGTTTCTCTTTACTGGGATAAAATTTTTATCAATCTATGTCAAATGAGACTGAAGATTTGTTTTGAAGTTTTATTTTAGTTAAAATAGCTAAGCTGGGGTTTCACTTTTAATTTGCCACAGTCATTTTATCACAGGCATTTTACAGTAGATTTGTGAGTCTAACTCGACTGAACCTCATTTTCTTGTGTGATTCCCATCTCAGAAATTGAGCACTTTTCATCTGCTCATTGGGAGACCATTTTCCAAGGCTCGCTCATGTTTCTGTACATCTTGTAAGCAAGAGAAGCATCTTGTAAGCAAGACAAGTCGGTCCTTTGTTCTGGACTGTCTTTTCAAAGATATTTGCATAGTGAACAGAGTCTCTCTCCTAAGCAAAGGGCAAAGAGGTTTACTTTCCATTTAAAAAAGATTTGGGTTCCTTAAACTCAGAATTCTTCTCCTCTGATACAACCCACTGTGTGTGGGGGTATCACCTGGCCCTCTACCCATCATCTTGTGGGAATTGGGACTCACAGGGAACTTGCACTAAAATGTTGAGAGTCTAGCTGTTGCTGTTTCTTTGAGTAATAATTTGCACTTCACTTCTGACCTTGGAGTCTTGTGTCTTACACTAGCACCCATGAGACTGTGTCAGATTAAGTTTTTTGGGGGGCGGGGGGGAGGTGATTAAGTTTATTTATTTATATATTTATTTAATGGAGGTCCTGGGGACTGAACCCAGGACCTTGCGCATGCTAAACACGTACTCTACCACTGAGCTATACACTCCCTGCAACAGATTAAGTTTTTAGATTACAAGTGGAGTGAAATCTCAGATATTTCTTAGTTCTTGACACTGCCTAAAACACATGCAAATATTCATTTCATTAAGTCAGTTTAAAAATGTATGAATTAAAATAATTACAAAATACTAGGAACTACATTTAAAATATGTTGGATGAGCACACCCCTCTGCCTTGGTTCTGAAATCCTTGATATTTGAGATATGAGCAACACTTCTAATTTGTCATACACAAGTAATTCTCAATTTAAAAGGTCACATATCCACAGTATTGAAAAATGTAGAATATATTAAACTTTAGCTGTCCACGATGAAAGGCAGTGGAAAACAGCTGCAGAAAAACTAAAATGAGACTCAATGAACTCTTTATGCCAGTCACCTCGACTGCACAAAAATCGCCAAAAGCTGCTGCAACCATCCCAGCCAATTTGAATGGCTATAAATGTTGTAAATGGTTAAAAATGAACAGGTTTTTTTTTTTAAATAACTTGATAAATTTCGCAACTTTCTCATTTACTGACTTGACCTCAGTAACACGAGGGTCAGGGTGGGGAGTCAGAGAACTTGGGGAGGTGTGGAAGGCATCAAGGCAGATGTTCCCAGCTGCAAGGTTTAATCAAGAACACCAACCTGTGTGGCCAAAGGAATTTTCACAGACAGACGAGAACTGGTCTCACTTGGGCTTTCTACAGGGAAGTTGGTACCAAAAATAACTGCTCCATCAGACTGAAACAATCACATTTAAAAGAGAGGCTAAGAATTAAGAGCCAAGGTCTTGCTGACCTGGGTTCAAGACCTAGCTGTTACAATTTTACCTAATCTCTTGGAGCCTCAATTTCTACATCTTTAAAGTACAGATAATCATAACACTTGTTTCTCAAGAATGCTGTGAGGATTCATTGACATATGCATCTAAATTGCTCAGCATGAGATCTGCCACATAAAAAAGTGCTTAATAGCCTCAGTGTGAGATGTTATTTTAAAGAAAACTTTAAATGGAAATTTTAAAGCACTTTATCAACTATACTTACTTCCTTGCTTACTTTTGTGTTTTGGCAACCTTTTCTTTAAACTTTTGCGAGGAAAAGGCACAAAGA
This sequence comes from Vicugna pacos, assembly GCF_048564905.1. Classification (NCBI taxonomy): domain Eukaryota; kingdom Metazoa; phylum Chordata; class Mammalia; order Artiodactyla; family Camelidae; genus Vicugna; species Vicugna pacos. The sequence continues at coordinate 37,419,763 of NC_133023.1, forward strand.
TATAGCACTTTCTAAAGGGCTAGATTAATATTGGGCGAGACTGATGTGTTTTAGAGAATCCAGGTACTGCATACCACTTTAGATTTTGGCAGAACAACAAATGAACTTTGCAAAGACTCTATCCTTTAATTATTAAAGTTCTATGTCTTAAAAGGAAATTAATCCGTATGGTATTTTTGATCTATTTGCACTTAATTAATAAAAATATGCTGCTGTAAAAAGTATTTGATGTTCAAGCAGTTATTTCCCTCCTACCTTCTTTATGAGTTACCCTTTGCTTTTGGAGGCTTACTTTTGGAAGCTGGGCGATATGGCAAAATTCATGTTCACCTAAATACTTTAAACACTTAGTGCCACAGAGCCAGGGAAACAATGTGACTTGATATCCCTGAAGGTAGTCATCTTTATTGTCATTATTGTCAAATAGACAACTTTACGAAGGGAGAAGATTATCCTCTGGTGAATCCCGTTACCTTCTCCCAGCTGGAAATTGGTGAAAATTGGGACAGGTCTGGGTACTATTATGATTTCAATTACTACTTTTACTGGCTACAATTTATTAAGCACCTACTATGTGATAGGCACCTAACTTGCATTTACTTAAAATTTAATTCTTATAACAATCCTATAATGTGAGCATTATTACCACCTTTTTGCTGATGAGGAAATAGGCTTAGAGTTTAAGGAATTTGCTCAGGATTATCCAGCTTGTAAGTGACAGGGCAAGATGTTGAACACTGAACCCTGCGTCCATCACTTTGTGTTTCAGTTGTGCTTGAAAAAACCTTGGTTCCAGGTCATCAGCATTCTAGATGCATCCCAGGAATGGCCTCGGTTAAGCCAGCTTGGACCAGAGTAAGGAAGAGACTGGTCCCAGGAAGGCCAGAGAAAGCAAGATATGAAAGGCGGTGTGTTGTATGATCCTAAGGAACTGAACTAAGTCAGTGCAGGTGGGTTGATGTGTAGGGTCCCGATTTGAGATTTATGCCTGATGATTGATTGGATATAGACGTGAGAGTGTGATATTCTGAACAGATCCAAAATTTATTATAGAGGTGGTTAACTGTAACTCCACTAATAGAGATAGAAGATGGTGGAGGAGCAGCAATTCATGGTGATGCGAGCTTCCTGACCACAATGCAATTAACTTAGAAGTCATTTACAGGAACATAACTACACGTAATTTTTAAAAAGATGTTTTGAGTCTAAGAAATATAGTTCATAGTAACTATTGGTCAATGAAGAAATCATAATGGAAATTAGGAAATATTTAAAACTGAATAATAACTGAAATTTTGTATATTGAAACTCACACAAATTTCAAATTAAATAAAAAACTTAGACCTTTAAATGCATATGTTAAAAGAAGGCTGAAAATTGATCTCAGTAAAATAAACAAAAATAAATTATAAAAAGGGGAAAAGTAAAAATAAGAACAAAAAGTAATGAAATTGAAAAATACAGACCAAAAAACCAAAAGATGCCCCTTTGAGGAAATAAATAAAATTTATAGACCTCTGATGAGACTGTAAGAAATCAAAGAGATAAAGAACAAATAACCAATCCTATGAATAAATAAAAGATATTTACTATAATGTATGAAGCAAACATTGGTAGAAGTGAATAAATAGATAGACAAAACCATAATTTTAGCTAGAGACTTCAAAAGCCCTGATAAAACAACTAGACGAAAATCAGCAAGGATATAGAATTCAATAATACCATCAACAAACACGATCTGATTCACATTTATAGAATTCTCCACCCCACAACAGTAGAGCATACATTGTTTTCAAATGCCTCTGAAATATTCATCAAGATAAACCATATTCTGAGTTCTAAAACAAACCTCGACAAATGTTTTAAGTTGAAATTGTACAGTGTATGTTCTCAGGCCACAGTGGAATCACACTACAAATCAATAACAGAAAGATATCAGGAAAATCTCCAAACACTTGGAAATTAAACAAAACACTTTCTAATAACCCATGTATTAAAGAGGAAGTCTCAAATGAAATTTAATTAAATGAAAATACAGCATATTGAAATACGTCTGATGCAACCAAAGCAGTGCTGAGAGGGAAATTTATAGCACTAAATGCTTATGTTAGAAAGGCAGAGAGATCTCAAATCAAGAGTATAAGTTCCTTGTAGTAGCTCACGGTGAAAAAGAATATGAAAATGAATATATGTATATTCACGTATGACTGAAAAATTGTGCTGTACACAAGAAATTGACACAACAGTGTAAACTGACTATAACTCAAAAATAAGCAAACAAATAAATAAGTAAATAATTTAAGTTCCTATTTCAAGAAACTAAAAAAATAAGAACAAAATAAAGCAAAACAAGTGGAAGGAAGGAAATAAACCAGCAGAACTCAATGAATTAGAAAACAAGAAAATAAAAGAGAAAAATCAATAAAACAAAAAGCTGTTTCTTTGAAAGATCAATAAATTTGACAAAAGCTCTATCAAGAGTTATGAAAATAAAAAGAGAGAAGATCCAGTTACCAGCAACAAGAGTAAAACTGGCTATCACCTGCAGCCATTCATAAGGATAAGAGAATACCGCAAACAACTTTATACACAGAAATTCAACAACTTAGGTGAAATAGACCAATTCCTCAAAAACTACAAGTTACCAGTTAAATTTCAGTTAACTATCTGTATTTTCAATCATCTGATGATTAGGTAGCTGATGTGATTGACTTTTACTCAGAGTGGAACGCAATCACTTGTTTGTTCTGGCAAGGTGTAGACACAATCCATGTGAATCTGACTCAATTATGCAGGCCCCAGCATAACATTATCTATACATTGAGACTTTAAAAAGTCCTTCTTGACCATGGTAAAACTCACCTCCTAGGAAGGAAAAATAAATCTCTGTGTAATCCAGATGCCAGATGCAGCCCTCATTCATAAGCCTTGAATGTTTTTTTCCCTGAGCTGAACTTGATGCAACCTTGGCCCCTTAACCAACCTCTACAAGAAAGCGAATCATACCAAGTATTTCCTAGGTCTTACGGAAGATTTTGTGGGGCCACAGGGAAAAAGCAGGTTGGACAACACACAGTATTTCACATGAATATTTCCAAACAGGACCACCTCTCCTCTAAGTCTCTTCTTTGAGGTCCCAGCCACTGGCTTTGTCTCCTTCCCCAAACTTTGTCCCAAACAGTTCTTGGTTAGCTCCTCCTCCTTGGAGGACTCTGGATCTTCAAGACTCTCTCCTCCCTCTCTGTATCCTTATCCAAGTATCTTCTCAACAAAGCTAGGCTATGCCTACAAAGAAATTCTTCTAGACACTAAGATTAACTTTTCCACCTCTAGGCCTTTGCAAGCAAAGATCCCTTGCTTGTTGAAGACTGTATTTGATATGGAAGCAGCCTGTTTGTCCCTAAGGCTTTAATTATGTACAAAGCCTCTGACTCAGGTCCGCAGGAATTGTGTCCCTTACTCCCCATACAGCACATTCAACAGGTCTTCCAGGTTATCTCCCAGGCATAAAAATTGTTAGCTGACTCTAAAGTTGCCTTGGACCCAGCCCCTAGTTGCATCCTAATTCCTGATCTACTCAGAAGACCAGCTTTCTTACTGCATCCAAACTCCACTGGAAAAACCTACTTAATTAGAAGGAAAAAAAATAGAAAAGTGGTGAACATTGTGCAAGTACAATTTTCTCAGATGATTAGACACTTTTTCTTTTGAAATGAATAAATAAAAGGGAAAGAGGAACAGAATAATAATGGTACAGGTTTTACCTTTTAAAAATTTGAATAACATTAGCATAATTTCCCTTTATTAAGCTACAGTGGATAGAAAGCACATTATAGACACTGTAGATGGAGATGTGGGTGGACACATAAGAGGGGTAATGAGAGAGCATTGAAAATACAGCTGAAATAATGAGCATCTAAAATGAAGAACGGCAGCAAGGATCAGGCTAGAGGATGGAAGGATGCCTGCTTTGATTACATACAAAGGGGATAGAGAACAGAGAATAAGAGGGAACCATTTAGCTGGGCTGAGAAACTGGGGCAGCCTGGACCAATGAGGCTGAGTATAGATGGGAAGAGAACAGGGAACACTTCACCATTGACTTGGGTTTAAAAAAATCATACCTGTGCTTTCCTCCCTTTTAAGCTTCCATTTGATCTGCAACAAACTTGCTAGACTGTAAGATATTGGGTTTGATGGTCATTCTGTCCACCCCACTCAAAGTATGGGCAACACAACCTTCCACACACACCCTTCTTGCCCCATTCATTTTGCAAATGAGGAAATGATGGCCCATTGAAGTTATGCAAAAGAAGTGATTATTTTACCATCTTAGAGCTCTGGGAAGCAGACAACCAAATCTTCAGGTGTGCTTTCTACAGAGAGGGCTCTGCTGTTTGACATATAGCAGAAAACGAAGCAAGAGAGTATGAACAGGACTGAGGTAAATGATCTAGACACTTAGTGGATGTTTACAAAAATAGTAGATGAATATGAATTTGGGATTTCTTTGCTTGATCTGTGCCAGGCATCATATTTAGGTGGTAAATAGACTGTAGGTTTCACCTACAAATCTAAAAAGCCCAGGAATTGTCTGTATAATATTTTTCTCTCTCAAAGTCTCAGATCCATAATGGGTCCTGAGATATCAACTTTTCAGCCAGCACTCCCTGCATTTCCCAGACAGTGGTCCCACAATCTGATCTCTCTCCCTACTCAGGATCCCCTTCTAATTCCCCTCTCAGACTTCCTCACATCCCATCTACACCTCCTTTATCACTCCCAGTATTTTCTACTCCCTTCTTTTCAACATCATTGGCCTTGACAGCTATTAAGAGGAACTCTGATTTCTCAGTAAACTGAAGCCCAAATTTTCATTAACTTTAACAAGTTGAATCCCCTTTACTCAAGGACAAGAATCATTCTTCTCCAGAAACAAAATTCATTGTTTGGTATCGCCCTGGAGATTTTCCTTCTGTGAAAAAAGGGACCTTCTGTATATATTAGGATAAACAGTTCTAATGCAGCCAAGATTTTTTAAAAAGTAAAGTTTTCCCTTAAAACAAAGTGAATCCCTGCATCCTGCTCAAAAGTCTGCTTCTTCCCAGGATGAATCATCTGTTACTGGTACCCATCTTAGAACTTGAAAACACCAGCCTATGGTGTGCAGCTTGTCCCTGCATCAGCCTCTCTGGAGGAGATTGTACTCTTCTCAACCACCTTCTCTTATGAAGCTCTCCCCATTAGTCTTTGTATCAGCACATTACTTGTTCCCTTTAAAGCACTTGAAATGATCGTATTTGTCTATTTTCTTAAATTTCAATTTCGTTTGAGCTCCATCAGGGCAGCAATTCTCATGGGTTTTGTGTCATCCCCAGTGTAACCCCCAGGTCATTATTTCCTCATTTGCAAAATGAATGGGGCAGGAGGGGTGTGTGTGGAGGGTTGTGTTGTCCATACTTTGAGTGGGGTGGACAGAATGACCATCAAACCCAATATCTTATAGTCTAGCAAGTTTGCTCCTGATCAAACGGAAGCAAGTTGTATTGTAGTTTCTCGTACATAGTAGGTACTCAATAAATACTTGTTGAGTGTTTAGGTAAGTAGTCTAATATGAGCCTGGTGATCAGGGTTCTGCCACTCACATGCAGCTATCTTGAATGACAACTTATCTGTACATACAATTCAGAAGCATCAATAGCCATGTGGATTGAGGATGCTGGGTAAGCCAAGAGGTTGTCTAACCTCCTTTGGGTAGAAAATTTGCCTCTATCCCACCTATAGTAGATTGACTCATTGACACCAGTTCTTCACCCTTCCTATCCTCTCCCTTTCTGTAGACTTTAATTTTAGACTCAATCATGTCTTGCTTTTGGCCAACATGGGCAGAAGTGTTGTTGGGTCAATTCTAAGCCTAGAGGCCTTAAGCCTTAAGAGGTCTTAAGAGGGTTTGCATGTTTCTGTCAAGAGCTGAGCTTAACTGGAAAGACCTGAGCTTACAGGTAGTCAATTAAGGTAACAGAATTAACAACAGATTAGACATTGCAGAAGAAAGTATTTGTAAACTTGAACATGTAACAGTAAAAACTATACAGAAGATGGGAAAATTAATAAAGCATTAATAAGTCTAATTTCCAAGGGCCTAATGTATGTAATTGGAGTCCTTTAGGAGAGGATATGGGAAGGGGGAGGGGGAAAATGTACCTGAACAAATAATAGCAGAAAAATTTCCAAATATGATAAAAATTATAAATGTACATATTAAAGAATTCAACAAAGCCCTAGTACAAGTAACAAAAAGAAAACTACGTCAAGGCACATCATAGTCAAATTGCTCAAAGCAAGTGATAAGAAAAATATTTGAGAAGTAGCCAGAGAAAAAAAGACGTATTAGGAACAAGCAAGGATGACAGCAGATTGCTTTTTAGAACCAATGCAAGAGAGAAAAAAGTGAAACAACATATTCAAAATATTGAAGGAAAACTATTGTCCACATAGAATTCTTAGCCAGTGAAAATATATTTTAAAAACGAATGAAAGATAAATGCATTTTCAGACACATAAAAGTTGGAATAATTCATCCCCAGCAGACCTGCACTCTAAAAATGTTAAAGAAATCTCTGGAAGAAGAATTAAACTCAAGTTGTTTATTTTTTTATGTTGAGTTGTATGAGCTGTTTATATCTGGTGAATATTAATCCTTTATTGGTCATATCATTTGCAAATATCTTCTCCCATTCAGTAAGCTGCCTTTTCATTTTGTCAATGGTTTCCTTTGCTGTCCAAAAGCTTTTCAGTTTAATTAGGTCTCATTTTTTTTATTTTTGCTTTTATTGCCTTTACTTTAGGAGACAGATCCCCCCTAAAAAATTGCTGTGATTAATGTCAAAGAGTGTTCTGCTTATGTTTTCCTCTGGTTTTATAGTATCCAGTCTGACATTTAGGTTTTTAACACATTTTGAGTTTATTTTTGTACATGGTGTTAGAGAATGTTCTAATTTCATTCTTTTATATGTGGCTATCCAGTTTTCCCATCACCACTTATTGAAGAGACTGTCTTTTCTCCATTGTATATTCTTGCCTCCTTTTTTTGTAGTTTTATTGACCATAAGTGTGTGGGTTTATTTCTGGGCTCTCTATTCTGTTCCATTGATCTATGTGTCTGTCTTTGTGCCAGCATCATACTGTTTTGATTACTGTAGTTTTATAGTATAGTCAGTAAAGTCTGAAGTCAGAGAGTGTGATTCCTCCTGCTCTGTTCTTCTTTCTCAAGATTGTTTTGGCTATTTGGGGTCTTTCATGTTTCCATACAAATTTTAAATGCAGATGGCCAACAGGCACATGATAAGACACTGCCAGAATGGCTATCATCACAAAGAACACAAATAACAAATGTTGACAAGGATGTGGAGAAAAGGGAACCCTGTTGGTGGGAATGTAAATTGGTGCAGCCACTGTGGAAAACAGTATGGAGGTTTCTCAAAAAACTAAAAATAAAACTACCATGTGACCCAGCAATTCCACTCCTGGGTATGCATCTGAAAAATACCTCAAAACACTAATTTGAAAACATATATGCACCCCAATGTTCCTAGCAGCATTATTTACAATTGCCAAGATCTGGAAGCAATCCAAGTGTCCATCAACAGATGAATGGAATACTACTCACTCATAAAAAAGAATGAAAATTTGTCATTTGCAGCAACATGGATGGACTTGAAGGGCATTATGCTAAGTGAAATAAGTCAGACAGAGAAAGAGAAATACTGTATGATAGCACTTACATGTGGAATATAAAACAAATTAGTGAATATAACAAAAAAGAACCAGACTCACAGATACAGAGAACAAACTAGTGGTTACCAGTGAGGAGGGGTAAGGGGCAATATTCCCCATGTTGCAAAATGCATCCTTATAGCCTATCTTATACCCAAGATATAAGGGTCTTTTTTGATTCCATATAAATCTTAGGATCATTTGTTCCAGTTCTGTAAAAAATGTCCTGGGTAATTTGATAGGGATCACATTAAATCCGTAGATTGCCTTGCCTATACTGCCCATTTTTAAATTAGGTTGTCTTTCCTATTGTTCTTGAATTGCAAGCATTCTTTATATATTCTGAATATTAGATGCTAACCAGATATATGATTTGCAAATATTTTTTCCTATTCTGTGGGTTGTCTTTTCACTCTCTTGATAGTATCCTTTGAAGCACAAAACTTTTCAATTATAAAGAAATCCAATTTATCTATTTTTTATTTTCATGTTCATGCTTGATATCATATCTAAGAATCCATTGTGCAAATCCAAGATCATAAATATTTACTCCTATATTTTCTTCTAAGAGTTTTATGGTCTTAACTCATATTTAGGTCTTTGATCCATTCTGAGCTAACTTCCGTATATGGTATGAGACAAGGTCCAACTTAATTCTTTTTTAAAAAAATCTTTCTTTTTTTTTTAATGCAGGTACTGGGGATTTAACCTAGGGTCTCATGCATGCTAAGTATGCACTCTACCACTGAGCTATATCCATCCCCCTCAACTTAGTTCTTTTGCATGTGGATATTCACTAGTCCCAGTATTATCTGTTAAAGAGACTATTATTTTTCCATTGGATGGTCTTGACATCTCTGTTGAAAATCAATTGGACATAGATGTATGCTTTTATTTCTGGACCCTATTCTATTCCATCAGTCTATACATAACACACTATTTTGATTACTATAGCTTTGTAGTAAAGTTTGAAATTGGGAAATGTGAGTCTTCCAAATTTGTTCTTCTTTTTCTAGATTGTTTGGCTATTTGAGATCCTTATAATATTACATAAATTTGAGAATTGGCTTTTTCACTTCTACAAAAAAAAAGGCCACTAGAATTTTGATAGGGATTGCATTAAATCTGTAGGGAAGCAGATTTTAAGATAAAGCATAAGTTTGATTTTGAGCATGAGTCTGAGGTGCTTGCAGAAAATTCAAGATATTCATCTATAAGGAATCAGGCATATGTTCTAGAGCTTAGAAGAGAGGCATGAATGGAAATGCACATTTGGGATATAAGTATACATGAAGATGATAGTTGAAGCCATGGCTGTTGATGACATCTTTTGGGAAGAGTATGCAGAGAGAGAAGAGAGGAAAATCCTTGGATTCACCAATATTAAGAAAGTGTAAGGCAAGAAGAGCCTGTGAAAATAATTTGATAAAGGAGAGATAATGGAAAAAATAAGTGAACAAGAAAAGAGTGGTATAGTAGAAACCAAGGGAAGAGACAGATTTAATACAGTTTCTTTTGTTGCAGAGAGTTCATGATATAAGTCTGAAAAGCAATAAATGGATTTGGCATTCATGAGGCCACTGGTGATCTCAGATAGGTCAGTCTGTGTGGTCTGTGGAGGCTGAAACCTGGCTAGGGTGGCTAGGTGCATATACAGGAAGGAAGAAAGAGGGGTCAGCAGCAGTCTAGAATATTGTTTTTGAGTATCTTGGCTGTGAAAAGAAGGGGAACTATAAGGCTAGTGAAAGAGGAGGATAGAATTATTTGGAAGATTTAGAGGCCACAGAAAAGTACCTCAAAGAGGAGAGAAGTTGAAAATAGAGAAGAAAAATGGAGTAATGAGGTTACTGGAACAGCCATTCAGAGAAATAGGAGGAGAGGCTAGTTATAAATAAGGTAATAAATTAATAAGGGGTGTTGGGGTTCTAGGAGAGTTTGGATACCCTAAATATGTGTTGGTCTTAATTCATTCAAGGGTATAATTTTCAGCAGTAACATTCGGCATCCCAGATGTGGGAGCAGCAAAGGAAGATGGTAAGATTGATCTAAAGTTGAAGACTGTAAGAGGGATGTGCTGGAAAGACAATGGACTTGGTTTTGGGAGCAAGGGTATAGGGTCAAGGTTAGGTAGGTGAGGAATTGAAGCCAAATCAGGGTTAATGGATTGGGAATAAAATGGCTTTGAGGTCTCTGTGGGGGAGGTTAAAAAACTGAAGTAAGGAAGAGAAAAGCCTGGAAAGCTAGGAGGATAAGATCCAGAAAGATCCAATAGAATATAAGAGTTTGGAGGTGGAGCTGTTCCAAGTGATATCAGGGTCTAGGGTCTGACAATCAGAGTGGGTCACTGGTAGTGACAGGTGAAAACTTCTGGTGTTTAAAAGGTTTTTGGAAAACAGCCATAAGGCCAGGATGCAGGATGGCTTCACATAGATATAGAAGTTACCCAACATGAAGTTGGGACATGAGGAGAAGAAACCAGTGAGCTTGTGGCCAGGTCCTTAATGAATAAAGGAGAACAGGTGAAAGTTTCAAAGGGGGAGAGAAGGAAGTATACACAGTTGGCACAAACCTTAACAAGGGAGGGTTTCTTGCCCCAGGACGAAGGAGTAATCTGCCGACTGTATTGGGATGCTAGGACTTAGTCGAGCCACAGTCCGTGATATGTTAATGTAGAAGAATCAGGCTTGTCCATAGAAATTTCAGGAGATAGTGAGTGGCTGAGGAGATGGGGAGGTTATTTACAATAGAATAAGTCTCTGAGAAAACGATTGAAGGGAAGTCAGCAGTGCGAGAAACATCCAAGTGGAATGAGAATCATGAATAATAATAATGTCGTTACACCACCCCAAGGGCTTTCTATATTTATTTTATTTAATAATTACACTAACTCTGCAGTGTAGGTATTATCTCTCTTTTTCATATGAATAAACTGACAGTGAGGACACTTCAAAAGTTGTCTAAAGTCATGTATCTAAAAAGTGACTGGGTTGGTTTTCCAAGATTTGACTTCGAAGTCTGGTTTCTTAACCACTAGACAGGGTTAGAATGCGAGGATGTAAGAGAAGAAGGTGCTGGTAGTGCTCTCATTTTGGAAAGGGGCTTTCAATGATAGAATAGGAGACCTCGGGGATCCAACTAACCGAAAATGTAGATGTGTCCTTATAGGGTCTTCCAGATGGCAGAGGCCCCCAGTCAGGTTCAGCTGTCTTCAGAGTTTCAAATGGAATGTAGGCAAGGGAGGTTCTGTACCCTCAAAGAAGGAATGAGAGGGTGTGGTGGTAAAGAGTGATCAGGTTTAGAGAGACACCTGTTCCCTTGGTGAGAGAAGCCGATTCACGGCTTTTTACATGTGGCCCTAATTCTTATTATATTTAAAAAATCAAACTGCATGGGCTTCTGGGAAGAAGTATAAAGACAGTCTCTTGCTGGAGAAAACTTATTATTGGAAAGTAGACTTGATGACTGCTTATCAAAGATATCCTCTGCTCCATATTATTGAGATGTTGGAAATTTCCTTCTGGTCACAGCTTTTTACAAAGCCAGGACTTCAGTGTAAACAGCGATAATTAAGCGAGGAACTGCTCTCTGAGCAGTAACAGGACTGCAGGGACAAGAAGTGATTCTTCGGGTTTTTTCTCTCCTTCCCTCCCACCTCCATCAGTGCCCTTCCCACAGCCTTCTGCTTATGAGGTTTTGCCAGCTGTGGTGAAAGCTTCATCAGTACTCACTCAGATCCCTTCAGATCTTTCTTATTGTTTCTATGCACTCCTCTGCTGGTTTTGGTGTGTGTTGCCTTCAAAGGTTACAAGTGAGACTCTTCTGATGACTGCTTTCTTTGCCTTTAGCCTTTAGTGACTAATGGATGTGGCAATATGAAAGCTCAGCCTCCTTTTCTCATGTCAGGACAACTTGGAGGCATAATTTACGTGGGAGAGTTCCCCAGAGGGATCAGGCTGAATCCACCCTCCATGAGATCTTGCCTGAAATTGCATCCTTGTTTGGCTTCTTCCCCTTCTCTGTCCTGCTTTCCTCACTTCCTTCCTAGTTTCTTCTAGGAGCACTTTTAAAATAAATCACGTGTACATGAATCCTTAACGTAGGGTCTGCTTCTGGGGAACTCAGCTTAAGACAGGGAATCAGCTAACTATTAAAGGGACGTTCATTTAGGCAAAAACTTTGAGAATAAAGTTGAAAATGGAATTTAATATTTAAACAAAAATACATGAACAACAATTTAAGTACTAAAATAAATTATGGGTGAATTACTTCATAACAGAAGTGGGGAAAGCTCTTCTAACTATGACTTAAAATCAAGAAGCAAGGAAAACAAAAGATCGATAAATTCTACTACATAAAAATAAAATTTGCTTGAAAAAAGCAACATAAGTTAAAAAAATGACAAATTGAAGTGAAAAATATTTGTATCTTATGTCACAGAAAAGGGCTAATCTTCCTGACACAGAAAGAGTCATTAAAAATTGAAAGGACAGCAAGAATGTACACTCTTGCCACTTCCATTCAGCATAGTATTGGAAGTCCTATCCAGAGCAATTAAACAAGAGAAAAATAAAAGGCATCCAAATCAGAAAGGAAGAAATAAAATTGCCTCTGTTGGTAGATGGCATGACCTTATATACGGAAAACCCAAAAAACTCCATAAAAACTGTTATAACTAGTAAATGAATTCAGTAAAGTTACAGGATACAAAATAAACATACAAAAATCAGTTGCATTTTTGTACCTCAACAATGAACTGAGAAGAAAATTAGGAAACAATCCATTTACAATAAAATCAAAAAGAATAAAACACTTAGAAATAAATTTAATTAAGGAAGTAAAAGACCACAAAACATTAAAAACCACAAAACATAATGAAAGCAATTAAACAAGACACAAACAAATGGAAAGACATCCTATGTTCATGGAATGCTAGAATTGGTATTATTAAAATGTCCATATTACCTGTGATCTATATATTTAATGCATTCCCTATCAAAATTCCAATGGCATTTTTTACAGAAAGAAAAACAACAATTCTAAAATTTGTATGGAACCATAAAAGACCATAAACATTCAAATCAATCTTGAGAAAGAGGAACAAAGCTGGAGGCATCATGAGTCCTGATTTCAAAATATATTACAAGGCTATAATAACTAAAACAGTATGTATAATACTGGCACAAAGACAGACACATCAAGCAACAGGACAGAATAAAGAGCTCAGAAATAAATCCACCCATATACAGTCAATGTATCTTTGACAAGTCACCAAGAGTATACAATGGAGACAGGATAGTCTCTTCAACAAATGGTGCTGGGAAAATTGGATAACCACATGCAAAAGAATGAAATTGACCCTTTATCTTACACCACACACAAATCAACCCCTGAATAGATTAAAGCTTTAAATGTAAACTTCAAAACTGTAAAATTCATAGAAGAAAACATAGATGAAAAGCTTCATGACATTGGTCTTAGCAGTGATTTTGTGGGTATGACACCAAAAGCACAGGCAAAATAAATAAATAAAAATAATAAACAAGTGAGATTACATCAAACTAAAAGCCTTCTTCACAGCAAGGGAAACAATTAACAGAATAAAAAGGCAATCTATGGACTGGAAGAAATATTTACAAACCATATATCTGACAAGGAGTTAATATCCAAAATACATAAGGAACTTCAACTCAAATGTAAAAAAGTGAATAACTCAATTAAAAAATGAGCTAAGTGCTTGAATAGATATTTCCTCAAGGACATACAAATGGTCAACAGGTATATGAAAAAAATGCTCATCATCACAATCATCAGGGGAATGTAAATCAAAACCACAATAAAATATCATCTCATGACTGTCAGGATGGCTACTATCAAAAAAAAAAAAAAGCTAACAAATGTTGGCAATTATGTGGAGAAACTGAAATCCTTGAACACTGTTAGTGGGAATGCAAAATAGTGCAGTGTCTTTGGAGAATGGTATGCAGGTTTCTCAAAAAATTAAAAATAGAACTACCATAAGATCCAGCAATCTCATTTCTGGGTATGTATCCAAAAGAAATGAAATCATGATCTCAAAGAGATATTAGCATTCTTATGTTCACTGAAGCATTGCTTACAATAACTGAGATGTGGACACAACTAAATGTCAATCAACAGATGAATGGTTTAAAAAAATGGTCTATAGATACAACGGAATACTATTCAGCCTTTAAAAAGAAGCAATTTCTGCAGTATGTGACGACACAAATGAAGTCTGAAGATATTATGCCAAATTAAATGTCAGGCACAGAAAGACAAATGGTACATGATTCCATTTATTTGAGGTATCTACAATAGTCAAATTCACAGAATCAAAGAATGGAATGCTGGTTACCAGGGACTGGGGAAAAGGGGAAACGAGAAGTTACTAATCAGTGAGCATAATATTTCAGTTAAGCAAGATGAATAAACTCTAAAGATCAGCCGTACAACATCATGCCTCTAGTCAACAATAACATAACGTACATTTCAAATTTGTTAAGTGGTTAGATCTTACGTGAAATGTTCTTAGCACAATAAAATAAGTTAGGCAGCAGACACAGACTCACACATGCCAAAACAAAACAAAACAAAAAGGCTGAGGTAGTGAATGGAAGGAAAAGAGTTGAGGGGATAGGATGAGAGGGTGAATGAAGGGGAGAGGGGAAGAGTCAAGCAAAGTGTGAGGAGCTGTGACGTTATACAGGGAGTACAGAAATAGTCATCCTTGGAAATGTTAGCTATCTTGATTGTGTTGGTGGTTTCATCAAGCTGTATATCTGAAATACGTGTAGTTTGCTGTACAGGAATCATACCACAACAAAGGTGTTAAAATAATTAGTTAATTAATTTTAAAAAAGTCATCCTTAATTTTCAAAATTGGGCCCCAATATTAATGGCCACTTAAAAATCCCAATTTGTTGAAACTCTGATGAGGCACAGACCGTTTATGTAGTTTCAAAGCATCTCTCCATAAATTACATACTTATTCCCAGGGGAAAGATAGTGACTTTACATTGACAAACCTGGAGGACACCAGCTTACCCAAATGATCAAAGTTTAACATTACCAACATTACCAAAATTAAGACCAACATTATCTCACATATATATATATATATGGTACTAGAAAGGGTATGTTATTTAAATAGTATTGCTGCCAAAAATTCTAACCTGAATCCAGTCATGAGGAAACATCAGACAAACTCAAATTGAGGTACATTCTACAAAATAACTGGCCTGTACTTTGCATGGTGATAAAAGACAAAGTGATGCTGAGGCACTATTCCAACTGGAGGAGACCGGAAAGACATGGCAACCAGATGCAATGCATGATCCTGAATCAAATACTGGATTTGGAAAAACAAAATAGCTATAAAGGTCATTATTGAAACAATTGTGAAATTTGAGTATGAAGTGTGAGCTAAATAACTGCATTGTATCAATGTTAAATTTCCATTGTCCTACTGTGATTAGAGAATGCCCTTCCTCTTAGGAAATGTACACTGAAGTATTTGGTAAAGGGACTTGAGGTTGCCAATTTGCTCTCTTTTTTAGGGGAGAGGTAATTAGGTTTATTTATGTTTGGAAGAGGTACTGGGGATTGAACCTAGGACCCTATGCATGCTAGGCATGCACTCTGCCACTTGAGCTATACCCTCCTCCTGCCAACTTATTTTCATTTGAGAGTATTTAGTTCAAAAAAATGATGCACATGCACACAGAAAGAGAAAATATAAGACAGGTGGAGCAAAATGTAACCAGTTTGTGAATCTGAGTAAAGCATGTAGGAGAGATCGTTTTTATTCTTGCAATTTGAAATCAAAGCAAAGCAAAAAGTTAAGGGGGAAAAGTTAGCCTTTAAATCCACCTGCTCAGTGTGTGCATCCTTTGAGAGCAGACCAGATAGAAGCGCCACTCTCTGTGCTCAAACATTATCCCTGGTACGGGATTCAGGGCGACTAGAAGACAAAAAGTAGGTCCAGTCCCAAATAGCCAAAGCTAATCCTTTAATGACACATGGTTCGCAAAATCAAAATGTCTGTCGTTTTGGTCATTACCCATTACAAGTACTTCAAATGAGCAAAACGAATGGATGGTGGTTCAGTTGCAGAAGAATAAATTCTGAGACCAGGTAAGAAGCCACACCCCAGCCTGGGCTGATTGCTCCCCGGAGCAAAGAGGAATCTTGCGTATGTCAGGCTGTGTGTTTATCTACACACAGAGCGGTCAGTCCCCAAATGCAGAAGGAGGGAAGGAAGAATAATGAGGCAGTAGGCAGGAGCATTCTCTTGAATAAAGGGGTGGGGGTGCCAGGAGGCCCAGCCCCTTTGACTTAGGCCAGCAGCATCAAGCCTTCGCAGCCACCTCATTAACACATCATTAGGAAGCGCCCCTTTTACGCAAGTGAGTGTTTCCCAGAAAAATGGATTATTTCTGTCCCCTTAAAATTCATCAACGCTGCCCAGAAAGCCCCGAGTTTCCTGTAATGTCTATTAAAATTTCCAGATATGTCCAATCCCCACTATTTCCACTAATAGAAATAAAATAGTACCACTAAATTACGCTGGTTCTTTCTTAGATGAAGTACTCAATAGAGAGGTGTAATATTGGCTAGAATCTGCAGTCTCTTGGGATCATTACTCAAATACCTGATAGCTTTTTAAAAAATTATAATATATCCCTTTGTCTTAAAACTGAAGTTCAAGAAAACCATTTTCATTCTTAAGAGTTTGAGGTTTTTTTTCTTTATAAAATATTAAAACTAAGACTTTACTGCAATAGGGAATGTGAGAAGAGGTTGGCTTTGGTTGATGAACTACTGTTTCTTTAAGATCATAAAACTACTTTTATTTCAGAGCATCTTTATTTCATAGGAAGGAAGGAAGTTGATATTATTGGCTGCCTACTATGTGCTAGGCATTGCACAATTTCATTTAATCCAGAGTTTGCTCCTTCCAAACTCAGAGGAAAAAAAAAAGAAAACAGTAAAGGATTTTTTTTTTATTAGAAAAGCATTACGTCAGTATCCTTTTGTTTTGTGAATACAAATTCTAGACCCCATGTACCCCGATATATTTTTACGCATATTCTGCAGCTCCCCTTGGTTATTTTGGTCAATAAGAATTTCTTACTGCAACTCTTTTTCCATTCTTCATTTCCTGATGGTTTCTTCTTTTTATAGGCTAGAATACTTACGCTGTTATATCAATGAGGCAGATTGTGTCATATTTTCTCCTTTTTACTTAAAGACAGTATAAAAGCATTGTGGGAAATTTGGCAAAAGTACATGTTTTTAAATAATTGCGATAAAAGCGTATTGCACTCGGCTTGTTACTCACCTTCTAAATACCTTATCTTGTAGATGTCACTTTTTCAACATTATAATATATGAGCTATTTCAGCTTTATTGCTCCTGATTTGCCAATATGAGGCAACTTAGATCAAAAATATCTTTACCTATATAGTATTTACTTTCTTTTTGAATTGGTCCCTTAGGATAAAATCCTATAAGATATGAGCACTTTTATGTCGATGGACCTCTCTTGTTGAATTGCTTTTTAAAAGGACTGTAATCACTGGAATCAAAGGAGGACCTTTCTGCATCATAGTGCTTTTTGGCTCATTTAGTAGCTAAAAAGTGGTACCTTTTAGCTTCCTATGGTATCTCCTATTTGGTTTTTTTTTTTTAATTTAAAGGCTTGATTTATTTTTTTAGAGCAGTTGTAGGTTCACAGCAAAATGAAGAGAAAAATTTTCCATATGTCCTCTGCCCCCAACGCATGCCTTGCCTCTCCCGTTATCAACATCCCCCAGAGAGTGGTATTGTTTTTATAGCTGATAAACCTATATGGACACATCATTATCACCCAGAGTCCATAGTTTACATTAGGATCCACTTTTGGTGTTGTAAATCTAGGGGTTTGGACAGATGTATAACGACATGTATCTGCATCTGCCATTAGAATATCATACAGAGTAGTTTCGCTGCCCTAAAAATCCTCTGTGCTCTGCCCATTCACCCCTCCCTCCATCCCAATCCCTGGCAATCACTGATCTTTTTACAGTCTCCATTGCTTTGCTTTTTCCAGAATGTCATACAGTTGTAATCATACAGCATACAGCCTTTTCAGATTAGCTTCTTCCGCTTACTAACATGCATTTAAGATTCTTCCATGTCTTTTCATGGCTTGATAGCTCATTTATTTTTTGCACTGAATAATATTCCACTGCCTGGATGCCTTGCAGTTTCTTTATCCATTCACCTACCGAAGGACATCTTGGTTGCTTCCAAGTTTTAGCCATTACGAATGAAGCTTCTGTAAATGTCTGTGTGCAGGTTTTGTGTGGACTTTCTACTTGATTTTTACTTGCATATCTTCAATGGCAATCAAGGTTAAACATTTCATCTTAGGTGTGTTTACTAAAGTAGTTCATTTTTTTGGTGAATTTTCCATCTTTTTCCCAGTTTCCTATTGATAGCTGCATGTTTTGTGTTTTGTCCAACTTCTACTTTTTTGTTTTAAAACTAACATCCCTGAGAATGGTGACCTGAAACAGTCTTCTCAGTATGTGGCTTGTTGCTTAATTTTGTTTTTTAAAGTGATGCTCTTGAAGTTTATCCAGCTGAATCTATCTTTCTTTTGTGCTTTCTCCTAATGCTTTAAAGTATTTAAAATGATCTCTCCTCCAGACACCTGAGAAATATTCATCTTTTTGTTTCTACTTCACTTGTTAATATATTTATAATTTATTTTGGTGAATTCTGTGAAATTCTTTTTTTTAAATTTTGAATTACTTAGACCACTTTATTTTTTTTAACATTTTTTATTGGTTTATAATCGTTTTACAATGCTGTGTCAAATTCCAGTGTTCAGCACAATTTTTCAGTCATTCATGGACATATTCTAAGTCATTCTTTTTCTAAACTGTCAGCCACTTATCTGAACTGCAATATTTTGAATGCCTCCTTTATGTTATCTGTAATCAGATCTATTTCTGGATTTTTCCATTCTAGTCCATTGGTCAGCATCTGATCTTTCTCTACTATCACATTCTTTATATTATTATTGCTTACAAATAGGCATTTTTATTGCGTCTGGATTAGCCAGCATGGGCTGCTATGACAAAATGCCACAGGCTGAGTGGTTTAGACAACAGGCATTTAATTATCATGGTTCTGAAGGCTAGGAAGTCCAAGATTAAACTCAGTTCCAGGTGAAGGTTCTCTTCTTGACTTGCAGATGGCTGCCATCTTGCTGTGTCTGCACATGGCGGAGAGAGAGAGTATAGTATGAGCTTTCTGGAGTCTCTTGTTATAAGGGCACAAATCCTATCAGATCAGAGCCTCATCCTTGTGACCTCATTTAACCTTAATTACTTCCTTACTCTAAATACAGTCCTATTGAGGCTTAGAACTGCAACATATGAATTTGTAGGGGACACAATTCATCCATAGCAAGGTCACATTTCCCCAATAAGTATCCAGTCTAATTATGTTCCTGTCCCTATAATTCCAGACCCCTGCAGATCATAACAGCCAGTCACAACCCCAACATCTATTTCTGATCATCATCCTAGATCCTCATCTTCTAGCCCCACTTTGCTGCTCTAGATTCTTGACACTATACCACAACTCCCACAGTTTGGTTTTGAATTTTAGCCACCCTGCATGATTCTAGTTCTCTAATCTGTTCTCTCTTGGAGCCCCCTGCGGCCTCAAGTAGAAATCTTTACTGAAGCGACATCAGATCAGCTCCCAGCTCCTTATCTATCTAGAGTTTCCTTCTAAAGGATGAGACACATAATGGTTCCACAATTCACTTTCCGGTTGCACATTGAGTCATAATACAGTGCTCTGTGACACCTTTATCTCTACTAACTGTGGTTTGGGTCAATATGATGAGCCTGTATGTCAGGCTCATTAAATTAGAACCTTAGGATAGGGCTTCCCATATGTAAGGGGTTGCTAAAATCAATACTATTTTCATGTAATATTCTTTTGTCATGCTCCAATACTGTTCACGTTCTCTAGATGCTCCTCCTCATCCTTTTTGAAGAGGCTGGTGTCCTTCTCACTGTTGTGCTTTCATCTGGTTGGACAGGCATGGATGGTCTGCTGATGGAGCATGTCACTGTGGTGATAAGACCCTTTTCTTAAGCTTCAGGCTCTTCCTCAAAGTCCCAGGGAAAAGAGGGACCCAATTTTGGAATGAAGGACTTCATTCAAAAACTCACTCATTCCCAGAAACTGTACCTTGATCTTTTGTTCCTCATTATAAGGAATCTCTTAAAATATCAGTTGAGACTATGAGACTGTCTTATTTGTCCCTCTAGCTTCAGCACTTAATGAAGTACCCAATATATAATAGATGCTCAACAGATATTTATGGAAGGCAAGGAAGAAGAGGTGAATTTATACCTGGGAGCTGAGATCAGCTTTTAATTTTATGTACTTGGGGTCATTTCTTGGTTTCATAAATATGTGACCCCTTCAACATAGGTACACTGAGATGCTGCTCACAGGATGCTGCTCAAAATTCTGAGTCCCAGGGTCATTCCTGCAGTGATTTGGACAGAAGCGTGCTTCGCAGCAGTTGGGTCTGCTAGAGATCTCTGCCTAAAATTTAGAAGAGGGTAGGAGGATTTTAGTCATTCTTCCATTCTATAGGTATTGAATGTAGTTTCAAAGATGAGAAGAAGCAATGTGCCTGCGTCAGATAGGAACAGAGTCCGTGGGTGTTCAAAGAAATGTAACACTGAAACTGATGTTGAGCCTGCATTTTTAAAGGTGGAATGATCTTAGAAATCATGAACACAATAACAACTGGTAATGTGAAATTTACCCTTGTCTCCTATCCTCCCAAGACTGGATCTTAAAAAAGGTCTTAGGATTAATATTTCTACCATTTATCTTTAAAAACAGCATCAGGAAGAGGGGAGGAGCAGTATTAGAGTAGAGCAGTAAGAGGTACAAATTATTATGTATAAAATAGGCTACAAGGATATACTGTACAACACAGGAAATAAAAAATTGTGAATCACCATGTTGTATGCCTGTAACATATACTATTGTATATCAACTATACTTCAATAAAAAATAAAAATTAAAATACATTAAATTAAAAAAATAATAAAAACAGCATCACACCATTCCAACACATCACTTGGAAATTGTAATTTAAGGAGTAGAGACTCAGGAGTAATTAATGTCACTTCACATCAAATTCCTACTGTGAGAACTTTCTATTTTACAGTCTCTTCTATCTGGAACAATGTTCCTGCATCGTTCTACCTCATTTCTTCCCATTTTAAAATTAATCTTTTGCTCTGTGTCTGTACTTTATCATTTCCCTTGTCCCCTGTTATTATTTTAAGTCTGTGTGGTTTGAGGGACAGTCTGCTTGAGAGGTATTAAGAAAAAAATTTTTTAACATTTTTTATTGATTTATAATCATTTTACAACGTTGTGTCAATTCCAGTGTTCAGCACAATTTTTCAGTCATTCATGGACATATACTCACTCATTGTCACATTTTTTTCTCTGTGATTTATCATAACATTTTGTGTATATTTCCCTGTGCTATACAGTGTAATCTTGTTCATCTATTCTACAATTTTGAAATCCCAGTCTATCCCTTCCCACCCTCCACCCCCCTGGTAACCACAAGTCTGTATTCTCTGTCCATGAGTCTATTTCTTTCCTGTATTTACGCTTTGTTTTTGTTTGTTTGTTTGTTTTTGTTTTTTAGATTCCACATATGAGCGATCTCATATGGTATTTTTCTTTCTCTTTCTGGCTTACTTCACTTAGAATGACATTCTCCAGGAGCATCCATGTTGCTGCAAATGGCATTCTGTTGTTGGTTTTTATGGCTGAGTAGTATTCCATTGTATAAATATACCACCTCTTCTTTATCCAGTCACCTGTTGATGGACATTTAGGCTGTTTCCATGTTTTGGCTATTGTAAATAGTGCTGCTATGAACATTGGAGTGCAGGTGTCATCCTGAAGTAGATTTCCTTCTGGATACAAGCCCAGGAGTGGGATTCCTGGGTCATATGATAAGTCTATTCCTAGTCTTTTGAGGAATCTCCACACTGTTTTCCATAGTGGCTGCACCAAACTGCATTCCCACCAGCAGTGTAGGAGGGTTCCCCTTTCTCCACAGCCTCTCCAGCATTTGTCATTTGTGGATTTTTGAATGACGGCCATTCTGACCGGTGTGAGGTGATACCTCATTGTAGTTTTGATTTGCATTTCTTTGATAATTAGTGATATTGAACATTTTTTCATGTGCTTTTTGATCATTTATATGTCTTCCTTGGAGAATTGCTTGTTTAGGTCTTCTGCCCATTTTTGGATTGGGTTGTTTATTTTTTTTCTTATTGAGTCGTATGAGCTGCTTATATATTTTTGAGATCAAGCCTTTGTCGGTTTCACTTGCAAAAATTTTCTCCCATTCCGTAGGTTTTCTTCTTGTTTTATCTCTGGTTTCCTTTGCTCTGCAGAAGCTTGTAAGTTTCATTAGGTCCCATTTGTTTATTCTTGCTTTTATTTCTTCTAGGAGAAAATTTTTGAAATGTATGTCAGATAATGTTTTGCCTATGTTTTCCTCTAGGAGGTTTATTGTATCTTGTCTTATGTTTAAGTCTTTAATCCATTTTGAGTTGATTTTTGTATATGGTGTAAGGGTGTGTTCTAGCTTCATTGTTTTACATGCTGCTGTCCAGTTTTCCCAACACCATTTGCTGAAGAGACTGTCTTTATTCCATTGTATATTCTTGCCTCCTTTGTCGAAGATGAGTTGACCAAAAGTTTGTGGGTTCATTTCTGGGCTCTCTATTCTGTTCCATTGGTCTATATGTCTGTTTTGGTACCAATACCATGCTGTCTTGATGACTGTAGCTCTATAGTATTGTCTGAAGTCTGGGAGAGTTATTCCTCCAGCCTCTTTCTTTCTCTTCAGTAATGCTTTAGCAATTCTAGGTCTTTGATGGTTCCATATAAATTTTATTATGATTTGTTCTAGTTCTGTGAAATATGTCCTGGGTAATTTGATAGGGATTGAATTAAATCTGTAGATTGCCTTGGGCAGAAGAAAAAAATTTTATGCCCAGAGTAGCACACTCTTGGTAGCCAAGCAACCTGGGCCACCTACCCAACTGTAGAGCATTCTCAGCATTTTGTTCGGGACTCTTCAGAATGTGGTCCTAAGGATTTGTCAGGGTCCTTAATCTAAGAGGATAGAGAAACCTGAAAATGATGGGTCAAACAGAAATTCATGGGTATCAAGCAAGCACCTGTAGGTGTGAAGATGCTGCTGTCTATTCTTGAGAATTCCAAGGTACCAAATAGAAGGAGTGCACGAACACAGAACTTCTCAGACTTTCACGTGCACATCAGTCACCTGGGGATCATATTAACTGTCGATTTGAATTCAGTAGCTCTGGAGTGAGGCCTGAGATGCTGTGTTCCTGACACACTCCCAGGTGATGCTGATGCTAATGATCCATGGGACACACTCGAGGAGAAGTGTATTAGTAAATACAACATCTAATAAAGGCTCTTTTATGACTTATTTATTTGCATCCTCTTTGTTCCAAGAAAAAAAAATCACTGCCATTTAAAAAGCTATGGGCAATAAGACAAGATTACAAAAATAAAATAAGGGCAGAAACTGAGAGGGGGGAAAGTAGGAAAGGGGAAAGATTGGAAGTCTGGGAGGATGCGTTGACATAAGAAATGCAAATGATTGTGCCCTGAAAAACTGCTAGAGGAGGGAAATTATTTCCGTGCTTTTTAATGACCAGACCAAAAGGAAAAACTTGATCTGTTGCAAGTCTTACAGTGTTGGTGAGATAAAAACTGTTCCAGTGCTCAGCAGAAGCAAGTAACGCTGAGCACCAGGGGCATCACTTCCTGTGGGTAACCGTGCAGGAGGCTCAGGGTGAAGCAGTAAGCAACAGTCTTCAACGTGTTCTGAGAGGAAATAGAATGCTAGACTCTTAGTTTTAACTTGGAAAATAATATATCTGTGTAGGTCAGTGGCATGGTGCCAACGTGTAGATTTATGACTCTGATGCTCTGGCTTGTTTCAATGATAAGATTTAGGATCTCTAGGATGGAGGGGCTGCATATCCTTCAGTATGGACTATTTCTATAGAAATAAATCAAATATATGTATGGAGTTCAGGAAAAAAAAAGTGTAACAGTATGCAGAAGACAATATGGAATGATTTGGTTCAAAGCTGAGGACCAGTCCTCCATTAGGGCACAGCCCTTCAAGATTTGCTAAGATGTAGACCAACTGGTCCTTCAATTATCCACCCTATCACCAATCTTCAGAATATATATAAGAAGACTAGATAGTCACTAGTGTGATCTTTGCAGAGAATTTACAGAAAAGAAGAGAAATGTGGCATTTTCCCCCCTCCTGGAGGGAAGGATAGGGGTTTTCTCAGGCCCAGTCAATTTTGGAGTCTCAAGACGAGCACTTGGGGAGGAACTGCTTCCTAAAAAGGGAGCCACAGACTCTCACAGACATGCCTCATGCTGTTTCTCGAATGTTTTAGGCAGTGGTGTGCTAGTAAATGTTTAACAACCTGCTCTCCGGAAAGGGAGTGAGGGTGGGGAGAGCCCTGATTTGTAGCATTTGCTGATTTCTGTGGTATAAATATTTCCATCATGGCCAATTTCAAGCTTACGAGCCTGAAGTCACTGACGTGAAGTTGTGAACAGATGCGTGCAATCAGCTCTCAGCCCCAGAGCGCCACCGATTTTAGGTAAATCCCATGTTGGTGCAATAATGGCCTCCAATCCGTGCCTTTTCGTAGATTTCCTTCAACATTAACTCTGGGCTAGATAGTGCAGGACTCCCCCTCAGTCGTGGGAAGTCAGCTAGCATGACACAAGCAGAGGCTTAGAAAGTGCTCATGCTTTGGGGCTTTCTTTTTTGGAAAACTTCATCATGTGAAGAAGGCTGGGATAGCCTGTTGGAGGATGACAGACCACTTGGATATATGTGGCCCAGCCAACACCCAACACTGACTGCCAGACTTGTAAGTTTATCTTAGACCATCCATCCCCGGTCAAGCCACCAGATGACTGCAGCTATATGTGTCACCACAGACCAGAACAGCAGAAAAACCACCCATCTGAACCCATCCCAACTTGTCGACCTATCGAATTTTGAAAAAATTCAGTTTTTTCTTTTTAAATTGAGCTAACGTTGGTTTATAACTTTATGTAAGTTTCACATGTACACCATTATATTTCAAATTCTGTAGACACTACAGCATGCTCACTACCAAAAGTTTAGTTTCCATCTGTGAAAGTGGTGGTTGTTTTGACCTACTAAGTTTGTGTACCATAATGGATAACTGACACACTGCACATGCATCCCCTGGAGTTTGGGATGCACATGAGTGTTGATGGTAGAGTAGCTCATGATGGCGTGCCATGGAAAGAAGGGTCAGTATTCGGTCAAGTCACATTACTATCTTTTAGTGAGCAAAGTCAAGTCCCTGTCATGAAGGGGCTCTTTGAAAGAACCCCATCCAAAAAAGGCTACCTGCTGGGATGAAAGGCCCCCACCCCCCATAAGAACAGAAACTGTGGGCAGTTCTCTGGAAGCAGGAGATGAGGGGGTGTTTATAAGAGATGTCTGTCAGAAAGCTTATTGCCCACATCGGAAGGGAAGTACAGTGAACTGTTTCCACCAATGCACTTCATTAAAGACTTAGGGTTTGGATGCCTACCAAGATAAGAGGGTATTCAACAGTCAAGAGGGGCATGACATCAACAACTCCAAGGTCTTTTTTTCTCCATCCCTTCTTTAGAGGAGCCACTGGTGGGGTTAGAATAAAGAATAAGGTAGAATAAAGCTGTTTCCTGTTGGTGTTGTACCAAATCCAGCCAATTCTATAACTTGCAAAACTTACATTTGCATCTAAAGAACTTGGAAATAATAGTCTATGCATAATGAATAGCTTATGAACACCCAATCAAAATTAAATAATACTATCTTATTCATTGATTGATTGATTCATTCATTCATTCAATAAATATGGATTGAGTGTTACTTTCTGCCAGGCAAGTTGTAGGATCTAAGAATCCAGCAGTGAACAATATAAAGTTCTTACCTTCGTAGAGCTTAGATTCTAGTGTTGGGGAGAGAAAAAACAGATAGATACATAATCAAGTATCAGTCGGAGGTGCTCAGATGAAAAGAAACATTGATTTTCTGATACCACTCCAGTGGGTGAAAGAGTATTACCTCGGTACTCTTAGGTGGGGGGTGACAGACCAGGTTTTCCATTCAGCTTCCATTGATCCCTGGGGGGAAGGGGTCCTTGTTACTCCTTGGTGAGGGCAGGGAGCCAAAATTGCAGGTGAGGAGAGGACAGCAGGGGAGCAATGGAGGGCAGAGATGTTACCTTTCATCAAGTCTTAACCTTTCCCAAGCAACCAGTGAAGTTCTCAAGATGTAGTTACTTGAGTCAATATTCAGCCCAACAAAGGTGGATAAAAACGGTGAAATATTCCTCAAATGGAATACTGTGCACCAATGGCCACACATGAAAGATAGCTACATGCATCAAGATGGATGCATCTCAAGAACGTAATGTGACAAATAAAAAGCAAACGTATACTGTGTTTCCAATCTTAAAAAGCTTGAGAACAGGCAAAACTAAGCAAAGTATTTTGAAGGGGTACCTGGATGGATGTAAATGAGAAACTATAAAGAATAATAAGGGAATGATGAATACAGTTGAAGACAATAGTTGATTCTGGATGAAGAAATGGGGTATGACTGGGGAGAGGTACACAGAAGCCTTCAGAAGTATCAGTAATGATTCTAGGTCAGCAGTTCTCAAACTTTGATCTCTGTCAGAACCAGGTGGGGAACGTGGTAAAAATAAAAAAGGCCTGAGTTCTAGCCTCCTTCTAGGAGCGTGGACCTCTGTGCTGTCTAGTAGTTCTCCAGTGAATTCTGATAGACACCAAGGTTTGAGAACCAATGTTAACTCTTGAGCTAAGTACTATGGAAAAAGGAGTCGATTTATGTAATTATTATTTAAGTATATATGTACTTTAAATATACTCCTTTATATGTAGAATACATTCCACTAAAAATTTTATGTAGTTGCTTTCATGGCCGAGTCCATGCTTCCGTGGCATGAAAATTTCCAGCAGTCCAGGCCTCTTGGCCGGGAATCGGACACACCTCAACACGCTTTATGTAGCAGTCTCCATTCAGAAATCAGATGGTCTAGTCTAGCTTGAGTCAAAACTCCAAACTTGACTTAGCATTAAACTGCACTTCTCTCCCAGTTTCAGCCTGCTGCAGACAAGAAGTGTGCAATAGAAAAGGTGAGGTGAGTTTCATATGGTTGATTTCTTTCCCCCCGCTTTAAATTCCCTTCCGCTAACTGCTATAGTCAAATCCACCACCATCATCATATCACAGTGATACATCTCCTCATTTTCACTTCAGAAAAGTTGCAGAAGTATTACAAGAGCGTTCCCTTATACCCCCCATTCAAGTTCCCCTCATATCAGTACCTTATATAACCATGGTACACTTATGAAAACCAGGAAACTCACTTCAGTGCCAAACTATTAACTAAACTACATGCCTTTTTCTGATTTCAGTCGTTTTCCCACTGTTCTTTTTGTCTTCCAAGATCACAGTGCATTTGTTGTTTCTGCTTAATCTCCTCCATCTACAAAAGTTCTTCATTCTTTCCTTATGTTTCATGACCTTGACATTTTTGAAGAGTATTAATCAGTTATTTTGTCAAATGTCTCCTGGTTTAGATTTATGCTGTTCTGATGTTTTTTAATAATTGGAATGAGGCGTCTGGGGTTTTTTTGTTGTTGTTGTTGATAATGTTGTTGTTTCTTTTGTTTCTTTTTTAAATTTGTTTGTTTTGGGGGCGTAATTAGGTTTATTTATTTATTTTAATTTTTTAATGGAGGTGCTAGGGATTGAACCCAGGACTTTGTGTATGCTAAGTATGTGCTCTAACACTGAACTATACCCTCCCCCTGGAATGAGGTATTATGCCTTTATTTTAAAACGTTCAAATGTCTCCAGTACATTAAAAATAAATTCAAACCTGTACTACATCTGGC
The DNA here is from genome assembly GCF_048564905.1 of Vicugna pacos. Taxonomy (NCBI): domain Eukaryota; kingdom Metazoa; phylum Chordata; class Mammalia; order Artiodactyla; family Camelidae; genus Vicugna; species Vicugna pacos. The sequence continues at coordinate 37,447,696 of NC_133023.1, forward strand.
ATCACCTGACTCTTAATTTTTTGCTCTTGATTCACCTTAAGTCACTCTGATCTGGCTACAGTGGGTACTATAGTTTGAATTTCCCCAGAAGCAGACTCTGAGATGGAGTTTAACGTGCAGGATGTCTATTAGGGGAGCCCCTTGAGACCAATCCTTATGAAAGAAAGAGAAGAGAGGGGCATGGGCATGCAGAGAAATTGAGCTGCAATGAAACAGACTAGACTGACCCTACATGGAGCCCTGGGGCTAGAAATGGCCTTTTGGGGTTGTCCCTCTTTGAAATGGCCAAGCCTTATACTCCCCGCATGCATTGATCGCTGGATCTGGGGAAAGATGTGATCTTGGTGGCATGGCGCCTGAAGTTGCCAGCACTGAAAATCGTTTGCCCTTAGCATCCTCAGCAGCTGGGACACTAAGTACTTCAATGAATGGGGATCCAGGTGGCATGTGACAGTGTTCCACCACACTGTCTTTCAGTTTAAGGTCTTTTCCCCTTTTTAGACATTTTTATATACTTGCCCTTCTAGCTGTTATGCTTTCCACTGGCTATTTGCATGGATGATTCATTCTCATCTTTCTGAAATCAGCTAAAACGTCAGTGCTGCCGTGAGACCCTCCTGGCTTCCTTTTTCCTCCTTCATGATTTATGCTTACATGTCTGCTTATTAATTTACTATGTGCCAATAATACTGAGAGCTCCATTAAGGCAGGAAACACACAAACTGCATTCACCTCTGTTTACCACCACTTAACGTGGGGCCCAGCCCACAGCCGGGCGTCAATAAATTCTTTACAAATGAATGAATAACAGGATGAATGGATGAAATAAAATATAATAAAGCTGGAGGTTTTTTGGACATGACTTCGGAGTATGGTAATCACAGACAACCAGGAAATGATCTAGGGTATGTGGTGTGGTACAATCTCCTTAAGTAAGGAGTTCAGGCAGTGGAAAACATAGTGAGAGACTCAGATGTCAAGGAAAAGCAAACCTGTTGTTGGAGATGTCTTTGAGTCTGCTCAGGTTGTCATGATAAAATACCATGGATACGGCTGCTTAAACAACAGAAATTTATTTTCCCCCGGTTCTGGAGGTCGGAGATCCAAGATCAAGGTGCCAGCATGCTCGGGTTCCCGTGAGGCCCTCTAACTGGCTTGTAGATGGCTGCCTTCATGCTTGGCTTCCTGGCTTGTCCTCACATGGCAGAGAAACAGAGAGAACAAGCTCTCTGGTATCTCTTCTTATAAGGGCGCTAATCCCATCATGAGGGTCCCACCCACATAACCCTATTTACTGCCCAACAGCCCTATCTCCAAATACCATCACATTGGGAAGAGGGCTTCAACATATGAATTTTGGGGGGACACAGTACAGCCCATAAGAAGATGCAAGGCATTTTGTATTAAGTGTCCTTAAGAAACTTAAGAAATTATTAACTTACATACCTTTGTATTAAGTTTGTCTGAAAGACTCAACACATGAGCTTATTATCCATTTCTAAAGCATATAGCTAGTGCTCAAGGAATAACATTACCACATATTAGGTCTGAAATACCAAAGGTATACTTCTTAGGGCAACATATGCTGTTGGTAATTGAACATGAGCAACATACCAACCTCCAAGATGACAATTTTAAAATGTTCGTGTGCATCTCCTGAGAATCTGGTTAAAAATGTAGATTCCCATGCTCCCATAGCTGGCACTTCGGCCATTTTAACCAGAGCCCCAAGTGATTCTGCTACAGATGAGTGAGGACTACATTTTGAAAAATGCCTGTGTGGTTAAGTCGGCAATAACTCGGTCCTTCAAAATGAGTTCCACTTTCTGCTGCCTCCTTCCTTGGCGTGACTGCAGGGGCTCTGGCAGCATTCACAGAGGATCTGGTGGTGTTTATGGCTATGCAAGGTGCTTAAGTAATAGACAAAAATGAAAGGTATTCCTGATGGCCGACAGAGCGCTACTTCCACTACAAAAGCCTGTGCACACAGAGAGAGAGAGAGAGAGTCAGAGACAGTGAGAAAGAGACAGAGATAGAGAAAGAGAAAGAGAGAATGGTGCACCAGAATCTGACTGCAGTTGGAGCAGAGTTTTAGGCACCTCTGGAGGAGCCAGAAGGTGAGCACAGCCTAACACAGCACTGTCACTGAGTAAATAAGCATGATGACTTAAAAATTATAATCTTTTAAAATGAATACTTTTAGAGCATCTTTAGATTCACAGAAAAATTGAAGTGAAATTATAGAGATTTCCCATATACCCCTGCCCTACCTCCACACATCAATAGCCTCTCGCATTATCAACATCCCCCACCAGACTGGGACATTTGTTACAACTGACGAACCTACATTGACACATCACTGTCACCCAAAGTGCATTGTTCACATTATGGTTCATTCTTGCCGTTATACATTCTATGGGCTTGGACAAATCTATAATGACATTTATCCATCATTATAGTATCATACAGAGTATTTTCACAGCTCTAAAAGTGCTCTGTGCTTTTTCTATTCATTTCCTTCCTCCCCCCCACCCCTGCCACAAAGCCTGGCAATCACCAATCTTTTCACTGCCTCCATCGTTTTGCCTTTTCTAGAAGATCATATAGTTGCAATTATACATATAGCCTTTTCAGATTGGCTTCTTTCACTTAGTAACACGGATTTAAGTTTCCTACATGTGTTTTAATGACTTGATAGCTCGTTTCTTTTTAGTGCTGAGTAAGGTTTCATCGACTGAATGTATCATAGTTTATTTATCCATTCGCCTACAGAAGGACGTCTTGGTTGCATTCAATCTACAGATCAAGCTGGAAAGAACATCACTGAGTTTTCCTATCCATGAATATTTTCCTCTGAGTATCCATGAACTTTTCTTCTTTTACTTAAGCACCTCTATTTATTTAGGTCTTCTTTGATTTTCTTCATCAGAGTTTTGGAATCTCCCTCATATAGATCCTGCACATATTTTGTTAAACTTATACCTAAGTATTTCATTTTGGGGGGGTGCCAATGTAAATGGTATCATGTTTTTAATTTCAAATTTCACTTGTTCATTGCTGACATACAAGAAAGTGATTAGCTTTTGTATATCAACCTTGTATCCTGCGAGCTTGCTATAATAGCTCACTAGTTCCAAAAGTGTTTTATGAATTCTTTAGGATTTTCTACATAGACGATCATGTCATTTGTGGACAGAAATGGTTTCATTTTTCCTTCCCAATCTGTACACGTTTTATTTCCCTTTCTTGTCTTATTGCATTAACTAGAACTTCCAGTATGATGTTGAAAAGACATGGTAAGAGGGGACATCATTGCCTTATACCTGACCTTAGTGGGAAAGCTTCTAGTTTCTCATCATTAAGTATGATGTTAGCTGTACGTTTTTTGTAGATATTCTTTATTAGTTTGAGAAATTTACCTTCTATTCATAGTTTACTGAATTTTTTTTTATCGTGAATGTGTGTTGCATTTTGTCAAATGTTTTTCTCAAATCTATTGATATGATGATTTGATTTTTTTTTTTTTAGTCTGGTGATGTGATATATTACATTAATTGATTTTTTGAATGCTGAACCAGCCTTGCATACCTGGCATAAACCCCACTTGGTCATGGTGAATAATTCTTTTTATATATTGTTGGATTTAATTTGCTAATAATTATTGAAGATTTTTGCATTTATGTTCATAAGAGATATTGGTCTGTAGTTTTCTTTTCTTGTAATTTCTTTTCTGGTTTTGATATTTGGGCAATGGTAACCTCGCAGAATAAGTTAAAGTGATGGCAATGTTAGCTATCTTGATTGTAATGATGGTTTCATGGGTGTACACATCTATCAAAATTCATCAAATGGTACATCTGAAATATGTGTAGCTTATTGTACAAGAACCATACCACAATAAAGGTGTTACATTTTTTTTAAAGTAACCCTTTGCTTTTATTTTCTGAAAAAGATTGTAAAGGATTAGTGTAATTTCTTCCTTAAATGTTGGTAAAATTCATCCATGAATCCATCTAGGCCTGGTGCTTTCTGATTTGGAAGGTCATTAATTATTGATTATATTTCTTTAATAGCCTATCAGATTATTTATTTCTTCTTGTGTGAGTTTTGGTAAATTGTGTCTTTCAGAGAATTGGCCCATTTCATCTAGGTTATCAAATTTGTGGGCATACAGGTGTTCATACTATTCTTTTATTATCCTTTTAATGTTCATAGGATGTGTAGTGATGCCCCCTGTTTCATTTCTGACATTAGTAATTTGTGGCCTCTTTTCTTCTTAGCCTGGCTAGAGGCATATCAATTTTATCTATTTTTTCAAAGAACCAACTTTTGGTTTCATTGTTTTTTTTTCTATTGATTTCTTGTTTCCATTTTCACTTATTTCTGCTCTAATTCTTATTATTCCTTAACTTCTGCTTTCTTTGGTTTAACTTGCCCTTTTTTTCTAGTTTTGTAAGGTAGAACTTTAGATTACTGATTTTAGATTTTTATTCTTTTCTAATATATACATTGAATGCATTTATTAGAAAACATGCACTGCTTTAGCCACAACCCACAAATTTTGATAGATTGTGTGTTGTGTTTTCATTTTCATTTAGTTCAAAATACTTCAAAATTTCTCTTGACACTTCTTTGATCTATGTGTGATTTAGAAGTATGTTTCAAATCTCCACCTACTTGGGGATAATGACTTTTAAAAAAATAAACAAAAGAAGGGAAACAGTTAAATAATTTTCTTTGTAATCTTGTGTAGCCCAGCCTAGCACAATTGAAGCTCTCAAAATAAATGGGAATTTAAGAATATTATTTTTTATCTCCATGCTGGACCTCTATTTTTAATAGGACTCACTTCTTTCTGTACCTAAGAGCATTAATGGAATGCAGGGCAGGAGTAGCTAGCTTGAGGGTGGAATTTAATTATCATAAATTTTAAGAGAACCACCATAGCTACTATGTGAAATGTGGAAAACTGAAATCAGTGAAATCCAATTTGGACTCCATTAGGATGAATACCACAGAAAAAATTATATTTCCTGTTACTATTATCATTCAAGTGTTAATACACATATTTTTATTTTTCATTTTTTTTATTGAAGTACAGTCAGTTACAATGAATACACGTATTTTTAAACCCATTCGAATCTGGTAACAGAGCTGACCATGGACAATTAAATTACTTCTTTCCTTGCTTTACACATTTTATTATGACTGAAAAGTTACATTCATTTAATTAGGAGTTAAAATAGTGATGAAATAACATGGATCATTTATAAAAAATGGAAGAGAAAGATTAAAAATTAAACCAATCAGTGTGTATTAATCATTTAACTGTTTTTTTAATCTCATTTTAATGGAAAAGAAAGTTAGCCTGCCCCCTGCCCCACTTCCCAGCTATGATTTCATCATAGGTTGAAAGCTAATAAGTAAGTAGTTTCTGGATTTTCTTTTATGATAAGAACATTTTTTAAAAAACTGTTGCCTAAGACTTCTTTCTCTTGTGCGAGGAACAAATAAAATAGAATCCGATGATTAGTCTATGTTTGCAACAATTGTTTGTTAAGCCTGGGACTTTTTAGAAACAAGTATACAATTCTTCATTTAATCTAAACTTTACATTTTTCTGTTTTCAGGTCAAACTCCCAAGAGTTTGAGGTCAAATTTTGATGGAGCACCCAGATGTGCTCAGCTGTCATGGAGAATACTTACAACACTTGCTTGCATGTTTCCACCATTATATTGGCAGATACTTAGTTGTTATTAACAAAGAAGAAAGAAGTGGATTAAAGAATTAACCTAGCAATCACTGTAGACTGGGGCCAAAACCACCCTTGACGTGATCTGAAGCTTTTGGCTTTACTGTATTCTTTTGGAAAGAAGCCATTGTTTCGCATGTGGCTAGTAAAATAATAATAATGATAATAATAATGATAATAATAATAATAATAATAATAATAATAATAATAATAATAATAATAAGAAGAAGAAGAAGAAGAAGAAGAAGAAGAAGGAGGAGGAGGAGGAGGAGGAGGAGGAGGAGGAGGAGGAGAAGAAGAAGAAGAAGAAGAAGAAGAAGAAGAAGAAGAAGAAGAAGAAGAAGAAGAAGAAGAAGAAGAAGAAGAAGAAGAAGGAGAAGGAGAAGGAGAAGGAGAAGGAGAAGGAGAAGGAGAAGGAGAAGGAGAAGAAGAAGAACTAACATCACACCATTCTGCTTCTTCTCTCCACTATATTTGTCATCACCTCACATCGTCATTCTCTTCCCTCCTGGTGAAAAACTGTCAAATGAGCCTTACTGAAGCCTGCAGAAGTCTTTTAAGATGCATTAGTTTGGTGTGAAATACATTCACAGGTACAAAAATCTGGCTTTAACGAAATGTTCTTCAGCTTGGATCAAATGTTTGCAGCATTATGTAGGGCATTGTCTTTACTTCGAAAAGAAGGATCATTAAGGGAAGGAATGGTGCAAAATGATTTTTTGGAGTTGTTGGGGGAAAATTTCTTTGTTCATCAAGAACAAAAAATAACAGCCCTATGAATAGAACAAATGTGGAAATACTGCCAGGACTTAAAAAAAAAACCCAGCCCATAGTAATTGCCAATCTTAGGGAACTTCCAGAGGTCTGGAAAGTACTGCTGTTTGCCCTGAGCAAAAGTTAGGAGAAAAAAGTTCCCTTACCTGTTGTTAATTGCCAAAATGCATGTGTCAAGTCTTCTTCGTGGGAAGAAGCAAGACCTTCATGGGAAGTTTACGCACAAATGGAGAGAAAAAGGAGGCAATGACAGAGTATTGGTCTCTAGTACCTTTTGGATTTTCTCAAGTGTAACAAATGCTGAACATTCCAGAGGAGTAAACCCTAAGGCTTGGGAACGATGGATACCAACAAGATAGTTTTTTCATCTTTGCCAGGTTAAGGCGATCCAAATAGCTCCCTCTGTTTCAAATGACCATGGATGCCCCTGAATAGACATACTCGCAGGCAACGTATAATTAGAGCTGGTTGTGTCTCTGGGTCTGAGTAAAGCATTTCTATCAAGCCCTGAGCTGTGTTTCACGGCACGATTGATGAAGTGAGGTGCTATTTTGGCCAATCAATTTAATGATCAATGCAGCCGAACAATGATTTTGTATTTTTTTTTTTTAGCTGAATTGGTTGATTATTTTGATGAATTGAGTGAATTAAGTGGCAACATAAGGGCCAGAGGGGAAATGTTGCAGGCTTACCTGGAAGAAAGTGCGGGAAAAAAAGAATACATTCTCACAATTGATGAAAATCATCACTGTTTTATAATGAGAAACTTATGCTGCTTGGGTTTCTTTAAAATAATTATTGAACTTTTTAAAATTACCCACTTTTACGCTCAGCCCCAAGCAAAACATAAGTAGTAAACAAAACTGGACAAACCACTGTAGTTTCTGCCCTAATGGAGCTTACTTAGATGACATGATAGAGATGTGAATGAATAATTAGACAAATAAATAAACATACACCAATGACAAGTGTGCTTTATACTTAAAAAAAATGAATAAAAGCAATGCGAAATAGCTTTAAATTTTTTCTTTCTTTTTTCCTTCCTCCTTTCCTACCTCCCTTCTTCCTCTCTCTCTTTTTTCCTGTTGCTTTATTGGAGAATGTGTAGGTTAAAGGAGGTTGGAATGTATAAATATGAGGTAAACCTAACAAACAAAATGAAAAGTTTCCTCAAGTAAAAACACATGGGAAGAAGAAAGAATAACAGGGTGTAAGAAATTGAGTGGAGTAGGGGAGGAAAAACACAAAAGACCATATGAATTCCACTTAAAATATACAATAATGAAAATCAATGGCTTAGGTTGGTAAGCTTAGGGAAATAAATCCAGAGGAAGGAAATCATTTAAGAAAGACTTTTCTTCATTTTTCTGTAAGTGGAAATTTTCATTTTATTTTGTTTTTAAGCTGTTCTCATGAAGAATTTTTACTGGTAGAATTTTGGATACAGTAATTAACAACTGGCTCAGAGGCATGAAATGTGACGCCCATGGTCACACACGGGCAGAACGGAGATGGGCCACCAGGTCTCCTAACGCCTAAACTGGGGTTCTTTCACTGTATTGCACCAACTCCAAAGAAATGAAGCTTTCCAGTGCAACATCTCACTATTTTTAAAGGATACTTTAGTTTACATATAGACAAATTGGCTACAGTTTGGCTGGAGGTCCCACGCCTCCTGGTTGCCTGTGGTCACACTTCTGGCCTCTGTCCAGCCCTTACTCAAATTTACCTTGTAGATGAGAGTGGGAGAAATAACTGGGCAAGTTTTTGGAACTCGGTTCCTTTCTCTTTCTGGCATCCGCCTGCAGAGAGCTGTGAGTTTCCACAGGAGAGGTCTGTGACAAGCAGATAATTCTCCCAAATGCCTCGATGCTGCATCAGGAAGCCTGGTCTGCCAGCCACCTAAGCTTCATCATCCAAAACAGCTTTCGCAATAACCAAGCTGATAGTTTTAACTCATCGTTTGAATCTTACAAGCTCAAATAACTAGTCGAATTTATCAGTAAATCTATCTGTGAACGGGCTTTTCTTTGTGGGAATTTTTTTAAAGGACTGCTTCACTCTCTTATTTTCATTGTAATCAATGTTGTTAGTTTGTGTCTTGCTAGGAACTTTTCCGTTTCATCTAAGTTGCTATCTAATTTGTCAGCATACGGTTGTTCATAGTATTTCCTTAGAATTCTTTTTTATTTCTGTAAGGTTGGTAATAACATTCCCTCTTTCATATCACATTTAGTAATTTGAGTCTTCTCTCTTTTTATCTTGATCAGTCTAGCTAAAGGCTTGTCCATTTTGATGATGTTTTTAAAGAACCAATGTTCAATCTTACTGATTTTCTCTATCAGTTTTGTATTCTCTATTTCATGAAAGTCTGCTCTCATGTTTATTATCTTCTTCCTTCTGCTTCTTTGGGTTTAATTTGCTCTTCTTTTTCTAGTTCCTTAAGGTAGATGGTTAGGTTACTGTCTGAGATCTTTCTTTTTTAAAATTTAGCTGTTTAGAGCTATAAATTTCTCTCTAATCACTGCTTTAGCTACACTCCACAAGTTTTGGTGTATTGTATCTTCACTTTCAGTCATCTCGAAGTATTTTCTAATTTCCTTTGTGACTTATTCTTTGATCCATTAGTTACTTACAAGTGTATTATTTGATTTCCACATACTTGTGAGTTTCACAACTTTTTCCTGTTGTTGATTTCTAAATTCATTCCATTGTGATCAGAGAACATATCTTGTATGACTTCAACCCTTTAACATTTATTGAGGCTTGTTTTAAGACTCCACATATGGTCTATCCTGGAGACTGTCCTCTGTGTACTTTAAAAGAATGTGCATTCGGCTGTTGTTGCATGGAGTGGTCTAAAAATGTCTTGTTAGTTCTAGCTGGTTTTGTTCAAATCTTCCATTTCCTTGTTGACTTGACGACCCACATGTGGGAGGAGATATCACAAACACAAAGGTCCTCCCTAAGGAGCAAGGTGTTTGAGCCCCATATCAGGCACTCCAGCCCTGGGACTTGTACCAGGAAGATGAGCCTCTTATAACATCTGGCTTTGTTATTTCATTTTATAGGTGAGCAAGGTGAGGCATGGAAAGGTTAAGTTGCTTATCCAAGATGATGGATCCACGAAGGGGTTGGGGTGAGAAATGAAGCCAGACAGCATGGCTCTAGAGCTCTGGATCTCAGCCCTACACCATCCCCTCTCCACAGCTGTTCATCCTACTCAGAGTGAAATCTTTACCATGGTTTTCAAGGCTGCCATAATCTGGCCCCTGCTTTCCTTGTCCCCTAACACCACCCAGTACCTGGGATCACCACGCTGCAATCACATTAGCCTGCTGTTAATTCCTAGTATGTGCCAAGCTCTGTCCCACCTCAGGGCCTTTGCACTTTCGGTTTTCTCTGTCATGCATCTCCTCTCCTCCCCAGCCCTCACATGTCTGGTTGTTTAAATGTTACCATGTCGGGGATCTTCCCTGATCCTCTTCCCTTGAGAAATGGTCCTCTCTTCAGCTCTCCATCCTCAGGCCATTCCTGGATGACAACAGTCTCCTCATTTTGTTCAGATCACTTTCCTCAGTGTGTTTCCCAGTTTGGGAGCTGCCTCCCCTGCTGAACTGTGGGATCTTGAAGACAGGAACTCTCCAGTTGGTTCACCTGGCACAATGTCAACACTTAATCAAAACTGACTTAATGAAGATGACTTATCAAATTATATCGTCATTGTTTTGAACTTCTTAAAGTCAGATTCTATTTTGTTAATTTGTATGTCCTTTGTGTCTAGTATATAGTAGTATTCAACATACTTTACCATATATCAAATAAATACAGTGAAAAAGGAGTGAGTCACTGAGGACTGGGATTTGTAAAGGAAGGCTTTATAGAAGAGATATACTTGAATGACTCATTTCATTTGCCAAAAACATTTTTTTTTCAAACAGAAAAGATATGCATTCTCAGACTCCTTATGAAGCAAACAGTTCTTGCTAAACAACACATCAATCATTCAAATGTAACTGAGAAAATACCATATGGATACTTTTATTGCAAAAAAGCTCTGGGCTTAAGTTATACGTGAACCTACAGGAAAAAAGAGAATTTTGCCAAACATGTAGCTAGTGACAAGGTGTTAATGCTGGTTTCCAAAGCCCCAAAGTGGCAGACTACATCTATACACATCTTCTGAACTGGACCAAGGGCCAGCTGATTGAATCCTTAACAATTGTAGCTTCTGGGAATCAGTTCTTTTTCAGTTCAAATGAGTGATCAAGAAGACAGATATGAATTAAATCCGTTGTTGTGTAAGGTATTCATTTTACTCATATTTAATTGACCTATATTTCATCCTTCTTAGAATCCAGTGCTTAAGATAAAGGTCTCTGAAGTCCGAATGCTGGATTGGAAGCCCAGCTCTATCATTTACCTGGCGTGTGACTTCAGACAAATTATTCTCCAAGCTTTGGTTTCCTGGCTTGTAAAATTAGGATAATGATAGTACCTGCCCCAGTGAATGTAAAATGCTTCGCAGAGTGCCCGGCACACAGAAATTCTTCAGTCAATTAGTGTTGTGTACTATTAGTAGCATTCATGTAGGGGAGGAAGCACTTAGTTGGCTATCAAGAGATTACAGTTTTAGGACCAGTCCTGCCACTAATTAGTTGTAGGACTTTGGGCAAATCCCTTGGTCACTTTCTATTCTGGCTCCCTCTTTGATAAATGAGGGCGTTTACATGGCTATTTGTTTTAGGTATCTAAGTGCTGCATAATAAACCAAACATAGTGTCTTAATACTCCTCTCCTCATTCTATAATCTAGCTCAAGTGTCTTTACAACAACGCTTCAGAAGGACAAGTCCCAATGCAATTGGTTTCTCAAGCCTCTGTGTCATCTTGCCTGCTGATGTTCCATTGGCCAAAGAGAGTCAGATGGCCAAGCCCGAGTCAGTTTTGAAGAGGACTACACAAAGGTGTGAATACTGGGAGGTGTGTTTCATTGGAGGTCACCAATGTAACAGTCTGCCCCACCACGATCCCAGATTTTCTTCAGAGTCGACATGTGCCAATTTAATTATCCAGCATTTAGCATCTGAATTTCTTCCCATGATCCTTTTCATTTTGTAGATTGAAGCCATCATAGATTGAATTCCCACGTATTAAAAAAGGTTGTAAACAAGTTTCCCGCTTTTATTTTTATTGTTGTTGTAATTTTCCCTATCTGTTGACAACCTAGATCCGATATACTTTAGTCTTTTTTTTCATGGAGGTGCTGGGGGTTGAACCCATGACCTCGTGCATGCTAAGCATGCACTCTACCACTGAGCTGTACCCCCGCCAAAGATCCAAGATACCTTAAAATGCTAAATGTTTAATCATTTAACATCTACATATGATTCCCCACTCACAAAAATGTAAGCACCTTTCTTAAGCCTCCCTTGGTCTTTCCCCACCTTGCTCTTCCCCCACCTTTATTCGCCTTCTCTAAATCCCTAAGAAGCTCTTACATAAAGTTCTGCTGTTCTTGCTGCTCAGTATTTACACAGGTCCAATCTTGTTCTTTTGTGGTGCTTTCCTATTGGGAACAAAACAAGGGCAGCTTTCTTCATACCATGTTCAAGGGCTGCTCTTGCGTTACGTTTCAGCAAACGCTGATCATAAGTCTCTTGATGCTAGAAGGAGAAGTTCCTAAGTTTCCATCCATCTGGATGTCTTTTAGACGATGTGTAGGTTCAGAAACCGCCCCCCCCCGACCTCCCCAGCCAAGAGCCCAATGTACACTAGTGTCATTGCACTCAGTGTGTTCTTTGTCATCTACCTGCATCTCGACAGGCAAAGCAATAAACCACTGTTCAAGCTGTTTTACACTATTTTCAGGGGCATATCCCATTGCTGATATAAAGGCTTTACAGAAGGGTTGGGTTGTTCATCTCAAAATGCCCCATTCTAGTCTCTAGGAGAGTCATTTCAGGCAGAAGTGAAAACCTAGCAACTATCTGGTTAATAGGATCAATTTAGGCAGCAGGAGGTCTGGCTGAGTTACAGGATTTAGCATTTAGCAACAATGAAGAACTTGGACTTGGCTTTCCATGAGGCCAAAAAAGGCTTGTTAAAAGGCATTTCAGGAAGCTAAACAGTCACTTCCCTGGGAATTCTTCTCCTTAGAAATCAACAAAGCGAAAATCCCACAGATCTTCTCTGATAATTTACTATTAACTCTTTGGTAATATGCTCCTAATATTCTCTATTTGTCATTCACAAAACACAGACTAGAGCTAGGGTGGTTCTTTCAAAACAGCATCATGCCAGGAAGTTACTAATATCTCAAACTGTCACAGCTTCAAGGAAGCACACCAAACACACTGATGAATTTTTTTGAAACTATGCATTTCACAAAACAACATAGAACCATTAATGAAACATCAGCACTGAAAATAAGACACCTGACCTATGTCCTCCTTTCTGAAGACAGATTAAAAATACATTCGTGTCATTACTTTGCTCACTTTTAATTTAATGTAAATAGACCTGAGGCTAATGAATATTTTGAAAAGACTTCAACAAACAGTAAAAATCAAATGTCCCAAAAATTCTCTAGTCTATATAAACGATTCAAGAATATTATGTTGATACATCAAAATATAAAATATATTTTTCATTGTATCTCTTTCTAACAGGACTGTATAATGGAAAATTCTTACCTTAAAAGACTAAGATTTTGTGTATGCATAGAAAATAGTTGGGAGACAGTTCTAATATAAACCAAGTAAGTTGATAGTAATACTAAAAAAAACCAAAAGGAACAAGTTAATAAAAATACCAAAAATGATGAATCTGAATCATTTTGTAATTAATTATCTAGTGTGTTTTTTTCTCACACATGTCTCATAATTACAATTTTGATTCTCAGCAGAGCAAGAATATAGACTCAGGGTGGGAAGGGATAAATCTGGGAGTTTGAGATTTGCAAATGTTACCCACGATATATAAAAATAGATCAAAAACCAAAATTTCTTCTGTATAACACAGGGAATTATATTCAATATCTTGTAATAACTTTTAATGAAAAAGAATATGAAAACAAATATATGTATGTCTATGCATGACTGGGACATTGTGCTATATACCAGAAATTGACACACTGTAACTGACTAGTTCAATTAAAAAAAATAACTGGGAGAATCTACAAGAAAATATTAACAGTGTTTGCCTCTGGGAAAAGAAACCAAGATGGCCAGGCGTTTACTTCACCTTTTACACACTCATTATATTGTGGATTTTATAACATTGTCATATATCACTGTATCATAGAAAATTAGCTGAGAAAAGACAAACCTAAGCTTTTCAACAATTTTATTAACCTTATCCCCAGGTCACAAGTAGAATTTAACAGGGATCTAATTCATTTAATTCATAGAATTCACAGAATTTTAGAGTTGGAGAATTTTGAGATCATCTGTCCCATCACATCACCTATTTCTAAACCAGTGCTAAGTTTATTCAGTTTGCCTAACACTGAATACAACAACATTCCAGTAGAGCTAAGCAATGCGAGCAGCCCTTGGAACTCATCTTCATGGAATCTGACCTACAGTTGAAGGTGTGTAGTGTGGGTTTCTGTTTTACTCCTTAGTGTCATTAAGTGTCAAGATCATTCCTTGAAGGAATGAGGAGGATGGGCAGAATAGCTGTTTGCCTACTAGGGTGAGCCTGAAGGCATCAGAAAGGTTCCATCTCATCTTCCTCCTAATTTCCAAATACATTCTGAGACAGGAGGGAAGGGGGCAGGGCACAGCCGTTAAAGGAATGACACAGCAATTAGCACCAAGATAATGAAGAATTCAACTCCCAACAGACCTTGACCCAAGAAGGCAGGAGATTCAACTCCCAATAAACCTTGAGGCCCAAGATGGCGGGAGATTTGATTTCCAGTAGACCTTGTGCTTCATTATATGCTCGTTGTAATACATTAGCATGGTAAATGACACACCCACAGGCGCCATGACAGTTCCCAGGCTGACCAGAAAAGGTAAAAAAGTAGGTGGGCCCCAATTCCTGGGAATCCCAGCCCCTTGACAAAGTAGTTGGAATAATCCTCCCACTTGTTAGCATGTAAAATAATCAAGCTCATAAAAACTAACCACCCTGTACCTTATTGCCTTTCTCTTGTTTTTGAGAAGGCCCGCATCCTGTCTATGGAGTATATATCTGCTTTTACTATAAACACCCACTCCACGCCTCATGACCTCTCTAGCCTTCTGAGATAGCCTACACTTGCTCTATGGAGTATGCATCTCTCTGAATAAATCTACTTTTACTCAACTGGCTTACTCTTGAAATCTTTCCTGCACGAAGCCAAGGACCCTCACTTGATGGAGTGCATCTCAAGGACTTGCCTGGGACCTGGGACATGGCCGTCCTCTTGTGCCCCATTTGCCTGTATCAATTCCAATACAAATTCAGGTTTTTGAATGAAGACACTGACATATACTGAAATGCATAAGTCCCTGTGAGAGCTAAACAATGAAAACATAACCACAAAGATTCTACTGATTCTTTCCTGAAAGTTGGAAAGAAAGCAGGCAGAGAAGGGAGAAGAAAAATTGAGGGTACCGCAGAGAGGAAAGAGAATACTGGACAGAGCTTGGCTTGCTTCACTCTTCTGTCTACATGATCATATTGCTATTTAATACACCTCAGAAAATGGTGTTTAGTGATAACTTGAGCCTTTCTAAAGCTTAGCAACACAGGAAACCTCTTAGGTTCTAAAAATCCCAGTAGCTCCTCTGCTAGTGGTGATCTTACTGCCATCTCATCCCCCTTTGCTGGGGAGGGCACGATGTATCAATTTGCTCTATGCTTGTATGGAGACCCTGATCCCAAGGCTCTGCTTGAAAACAACATAGTAAATATTGAGCATCACAGGCTAGTGAGAAAGAGAGACACTGAACAACTGGGAGGAGAGGCAAGAAGAAGTTCAGGATACTATGGGAGAGGATGTGCGGGTGCTTGCGTGCCCACACATATTGAGTCTCATTAGCTATTCAGCATTCAGGACTTCAGGGATTGGGCCCCCAACTCTTGGTAACCTTCCTTGACTATCCACGGCATACTGGCTGAATGCACATCTCTCGTAGCCTTTCCAGCACTATATTGTAATTACTGTTTTTCCTACTTACCGTCGTCACTAACCTATAAGAATCTCTGTAGGCAGGGACAGTGTCTTCCATCCAAATACCTCCCCACACTATGCCTGGCATATAGCAGGTGCACAGTACATTTTCGTTGAATAAGTGAAAGACGGAAACAAAGTCACTTAACTGCATTTTAACATGAAAACTATAAACTTCTCTTTAAACGTAACACACGTTTCAAAAGAATTAACGAATGTATCCCTCTCCCAACGATGATTCTTATGAGCTCTCCAGGCCTGTGGCTTGGTATGAGTCTCACAAACAGCATTTGATGATATGTCTTCCAGGAAAAGAGAATTCTAAGTGATGCTTGTTCAAGAATTCTCAGTTTTTTTTTTTGCCTGAGTATTAAGATTTGGAGTTTGTGGGGAGGAATGGTTAGGCAATGAGCTGAAAATAAGAGAAGAAAAGAATGAAAAGAAACAGAAAGGACCAGCCCATCTGGGTGGGGAAACCCAGGGTAAGAGTTGAGAGGACTGGCAGAATCTCCAGGGAAAGCCTGTGTTAAGTTGACTATTCCCATGTCAAGCCTTCACACGCCTCTGGAACTCCCTGAAGCCCTTCTGTGGGGGGAAAACCCCACCTACAGGTTCTGGATGAAACATTCCTCCAGACCTCCAGAAATGAGTCCCCTGGTCTTACAATTACTCATTTCCTGGAAAAGTCAGAGCTGGTCTATCCTGACCTTCAGAGCCTGAAGGAGTGTGGATTCATCTTCCAAATTCGAGAAGCATTTAGAGAAATCAGGCAGAAAAGCCTCAAAAACCAATATCTTCTGTTTTATGTATTAAAAACTTCATGAACTTTTTTTTTTTTTTTTACTGGTTTTTTTCTTTACCATGTTCTGGGTGAATCAGCAGGAAAACGAAGTGACTTCACTGCCAAGTTGCAGTTCAAATCTGCAAAGGATGTTATTTCTAGTTTTGAAAAACTGTGCTCAGAACCTGAATCTAAAGTAATGATACACCCTTTCCGGCCTCATGTAGAGTCAGTAAAGTCATCCTTATAACCTGTAGCTTGGCGTGATGTCTAGTTTTAGTGGTGCTGTTATTACGAATATTTCTTTATTTGCCACAACAACTCCAGTCTTGTTTTACATCTTGGCATTGGTAACAGTAGCTTACCTTTCAAGGAAAGTGGATTTATATTACCCTTACCTGTGGCTGATTACCTGGCAAGCCAGTCTTGAGAATATGCCATCCATGATTTCCCCTTCCCTTATGCCAAGCTCTTGGAATTTTAACATGTTAATTACACATGCTTCTTTTTTCTTATGTGGGTTTTTTTTTTTAATTTTATAAATCATTTTTATGGGGGAGAGGTAATTAAGTTTTAATTAATTAATTAATTTTAATGGAAGTACTGGGGATTGAACCCAGGACCTCGTGCATGCTAATCATACACTCTACCACTGAGCTATACCCTCCCCGCTAGGCATGGTTCTTTTCTCCAGGTCAGTAATGTCTTTTCAGGCTGAGTGTGACTATGGCCTATGGATGTGAATTTTAGACTACAGTGAGCGGAAGATTTGCTGATGATCCCTCTCTGAAATAAATACTGTCCACCAATCTAAAGAAGCAGGTCATTCTCTTGCATGCACAAGGCAGCGTGTTTTGCAGTGTAGTGTTGCAGGGCTACCTACATGGGCTTGTGAGACAATGTGGCCTAAGTACTTTAGCATCTGTAGACAAGTGAGCTTGCAGTCCCCCCCAGTCTAGTCCTTCCATCAGAGAATGACGCATGCACCATGATATTAATAAAGTCCATGGGTCATGAAGGGGGTCTCAATCATCAACTGTGCCAAAGAAAGTTCTACTTTTTGCAGCCACTATATTTCATCTTTTATATGAAGTATTCATAATATATATATATATATATATATATATATATATATATATACATAGTAGACCTACCAATTGCTTCAAAAGAAAGAGAACTAAATGGTATGTAACAAAGAGATAAAATTTAACCCATACAGTAAGCACGTTATAAATCTGTCTATATATTTCTTTTTAATTTGGATTTATGCTTAAGGCAGCCCTAAAGCAGTGAACGAAGCAACTCATTTACCACCACAAGTAGAATGATCCATGGATTCTGCGAGGCTACACTGGGTGGACACCAAAACTTTCATTCCATTTGTACCCTTCTAAAACTCTTGGGATGATTGAATTCTTGTTAACAGAATGTTCTCATTAAGATGGAAAAAGGCAGCAATGTCATCAAGACAGCATTATAGGTTGTTCCTGACTGTAATACTTCTCACAAGAAGACCAAATAACAACTCTCCAAGGACAAGACGCCATTGTGAAAATCCCAGAACCCGGGGCTGAGGCTGAAGCATCTCCTTAGACCACAGAGACTGAGAAGGATCACATTAGAAGGGTAAGAGGCGCGACTACACTCTTAGCACATTTCCGTTCCCAAGACCAGCACAGTGCCACACCAAGAGGGTCCTCCTGGGTCTATGGTTCCTCTAGTGAGTAAAAGAGAGCCCAAGGTGGACATCCAGTGCCGTTAGCATTGTGGAGTTCTTCCCCGGAAGCCCACTCAGGGAAATCTGCAAGCTTTGACCCCTGAAGATCAGACAGAAATAAAGAAGGAGAGCAAGGCTCATAGCAACCAGTACTCAGAGCTTGGCAGACCTGGACCCTGGCATCACGCACCAGCAGACCAACACCAGTTCTGGGACCCCTTGCTTCATAGCCAGAGACCCCAGGACACGGTGCCTCCCATCAGTGGGCCGGCACTAGACACAAGACTGGGTTTCACCCACAAGTTGGTGGGCACCAGCCCCAGGATGTTCTGGGCCACAGCCTCACCCACCAGTGAGCCGAAACCAGGACAGGGACTCCCCTGGTTGTGCAGCCAGCCACACCAGGACCTGGCCCTGCCCACAAGTGTCTGGCAGCCTCTATACAAGGCCAGGCCTGAAAACCAGCCAGACAGGGGGCCAATGTGCCCATAGTAGTCAGCTCACCACAACAGAAGAACCCACAGAGCCCACATAGAGGGCAACCCTAGAGCACATAGCTCTACTGACCAGAGGGTCAGTAAAAAACCAGAAAGAAAACTAAGTGAAGTAGAGATAAGCAATCTATCCAATAAAGAGTTCAAGGTAATGATCACAAAGATGCTCAAAGAAATCAGGAGAAGAGTGGATGGACAGGGTGAGAAGTGAGAAGCTTCTAATGAAGAGTTAGAAAATATAAAGAAGGTGGTAGATCATGGTGAAAAAGTATGTGACAATGAATACATGTATGTACATGTATAACTGAAAAACTGTGTTCTACACTGGAAATTGACACAACATTGTAAACTGACTATAACTCAATAAAATAAAATAAAATAAAATAAAATAAAATATAAAGAAGAACCAAACATATTTAAAGAATACAATAACTGAAATAAAAAAATACACCAGAGGAATCAACAGTAGATTAAATGAGACAGGAATGGATCAGCAAAATGGAACACAGAGTAGTGGAAATCAGTGAAGTTGTATAGAAAAAAAAAAGAATTTAAACAATGAGGACAGTTTAGCAGAACTCCGGGACAACATTAAATGTACTAACATTTGCATTATAGGGGTCCAACATGAGAAAGGAGAGAGAAAGAGGCAGAGAACACATTATAAAGCATAATAGCTGAAAATATTCCTAACCTGGGAAAGGAAACATATCCAGGTCCAGTTTGTACAGAGAGTCCCAACCAGGGTCAACCCAAAGAGGACCACGCCACAATACACTGTAATTAAAATGGCAAAAATTAACAATAAAGAGGGAATATTAAAAGCATCAAGGGAAAAGCAACAAGTTATGTACAAGGGAAATCCCAGAAGGCTATGAGCAGATTTTCAGCAGAAATTCTGCAGACCAGAAAGAAGTAGCAAGATATATTTAAAGTGATGAAAGGGAAAAACCTAAAACCAAGATTACTCTACCTGGCAAGGCTCTCTTTCAGATTTGAAGGAGAGATCAAAGTTTTAAAGACAAGCAAAAGCTAGAAGTATTCAGCACCATGAAACCTGCTTTATAAGAAAAGTTAAAGGAAGTTCTCTAAGCGGAAAAGACAATGACTAGAAATATGAAAAGTATGAAAGGAAAAATCAAATTGCTAAAGTAAAATATATAGTAAAGGTAGTAGCTCAACTGCTTATAATGCTAGCAGGAAGGCTAAAAGGCAAAAGTAGTAAAATCATCTGTATCCACAATAAGTAGTTAAGGGATACTCACCACTTTTTATTCAACATTGTATTGAAAGCTCTAGCTCTAGCAATCAGATAAGAAAAAGAAATAAAAAAGATCCAAAAAGGAGAGGAAGAAGCAAAACTGTCACTGTGCACATGACATGGTCCTGACCAAAAAACTACTAGAACTCATCAATGAATTCAGTAAACTTGCAGGATACAAGATTAATATACAGAAATCTGTTATGTTTCTATACACTAACAATGAACTATCAGAAAGAAAATTAAGAAAACAATCTCATTTGCAGTTGCATCAAAAAGAATAAAGTACCTGGGAATAAATCTAAGGAGGTAAAAACCTGTACCTAGAAAACTGTAAGACATTGATGAAAGAAACTGAAGACAACACAGACAGATGGAAAGATACACCATGTTCATGGACTGGAAGAATTAATATTGTTGAAATGACCATACTATCCAAGGTAATCTACAGATTCAATACAATCCCTATCAAATACCAGTTGCATTTTTCACAGAAATAGAACAAATCTAAAAT
This sequence comes from Vicugna pacos, assembly GCF_048564905.1. Classification (NCBI taxonomy): domain Eukaryota; kingdom Metazoa; phylum Chordata; class Mammalia; order Artiodactyla; family Camelidae; genus Vicugna; species Vicugna pacos. Next base: position 37,468,155 of record NC_133023.1, read on the forward strand.
TTGTATGGAAACATAAAAGACAATAAAGCTGAGAGAAAGGGGGGAAACCCTAAATAACTGAAATCTAATATTTAATCAGATCTAAGGAGTTTGCCCCATCTCTCATTTCTGAAGTAGACTGTTATAGTTTTATTTTCCTGTTTTCAGCAGTTCAGCAACAGTCTATTGTGTACTCACAACTTAGCAATGTGGCTCATGTGACTCATCCAAACTGGAGCATAATTAGCAAAATGCATTCCCATAAATGGCAGTTTCAATACTAAATTCTGGGGAGAAACCAGGAGACATGGAAGACAGAATAGCATGGGGAAAATGGTAACTAAGTTTTACTCAAGTGAAATATATTGGTCATGGCTTTGGGTGAAGAGAGTCAAAGTCAGAATGACTTGGGAGTTTTTAACAGTGACTATTAGTATTCCCAAGCTGAACAGCAGTCATAGTCTGTAACATTTTTTGAAAGGGAAAAAAATATGTAGACTCTAAATATTAGACTCCGGAGAATAGTGTATTTGTCAGACTAAGCAAACACTCCAACTTTAGCAATTCTAAATTTAGAACCAACCTTGAACAGTTGAAGATCTGTGTCCACAGGGCTGAAAAAGGAAACTTCTTGGTTTCCACTCCTTAGTGCCTATAATAGAAACAACTCCTTGATCCCAGGGTCAATGGGGACAATAAAGGGATAGATTTTTTCCCCCTTTATATCTCAAAGTTGAGTCAGTTGTCAGCCAGAGCCTGGCCATGATGTGGACTGCAAACCTATGTTTCTCAAGCATGCAGCCATGACCTCTGGGGATATGAGGAGATGCAGGTAGTTTTGCAAAGTAGACCTACAGAGCTACCAACACAAAAAACAGATGTAGAAAAGAATGATAAAACAAGGTCCTATAAATGCCTTCTTTTCCTGCCCCTGGAGCTCTCTTTCACCCTGTACTCTGATGTGGGGTAGAAAGCATTTCTACCTGGCTTCCCTCAGGCAGTGAAGTTTGACCCGAGCTCTGAAGTATATAGAAGAAAACAATGTTTCAGACAATGCTTCAGATACGGTTGTGTTGAAAATATCATGGCACATTCAAAGGCACGGAAATAAGGGTGGTGTGGCTAAACAACAAGGAGTGAGGGGAAGAGTGGCTAGAAGCATAAAGTGTCAGATCACCCTTGAAATCCTTGTCATTTTCAATTGTATCTCCTTATGCTCAGAACAATGGGTAGCTAATGAAGGTTATTTGAGAGACACTACATACCCCGATTCTCATTTGGTGATTACTGTGTATGGATTGTGCTGAATGTACTGGAGGTGGACAGGCAGGGTTCAGGAGACCTCTTCTGATAGTCTAGGCAGGAAATGATTGTAGCTTAGACTAAGGTGGTAGCACAGGAGACCGATGGAAGTAGATGGGTATAGGAGGGGAAATCGACAGTGTTTTTTGATGAACTGGCTATAAAGAGTAAGAGAGATGTAGGTGCCAAAGAAGATTCCTGGATTTCTATCATGTCCAATTTGGTGGAGCTACTGATTAAAGCAAGGAACACTAAAAGAGAGTCATATTGGAGGGAAAGCAAAAGGTCAGACTTGGACCTCTTGAATTTGAGGTATCTTTGAAAGCTGAAAGGGAAGCTGTTAAGTAGGACATTGGGTATGCTGGTCTGAATCTCAGAGGAGAGGTTTGGGATGGGGGTTACATCATTTTAATAATCAGCTGTGTTTGTGTCCCTGTTTTTTTCAGATTCCACATATGGCGTTCTTCTTTCTCTTTCTGGCTTACTTCACTTAGAATGAGAATTTCCAGGTCCATCCATGTTACTGCAAATGGCATTATTTTATTCATTTTTATGGCTGAGTAGTATTCCATTGTGTATGTGTGTGTGTGTGTGTCTATATATATATATATATATACCACATCTTCTTTATCCAGTCATCTATGAACTACTTATTATTTATAACTTAGATGATTGCTTTCTTGAATATGTGTAAGCACATTTCACTGTCTTTTATGATTGGATTACTGCTTTCTGTTGATTTGTATTTTGTAGTTGGCATTATTCCTTTGATAACTATGTAAGTTTATAAAAAGCTAAAGCTCTAAACTGTTCTTAGAAACAATGAACAGTACATATATGTACATTTTTTAAATAAATAAACTTTAAAATAAGTCTATTCCTAGTCTTTTGAGGAATCTCCACACTGTTTTCCATAGTGGCTGCACCAAACTGCATTCCCACCAGCAGTGTAGGAGGGTTCCCCTTTCTCCACAGCCTCTCCAGCATTTGTCATTTGTGGATTTTTGAATGACGGCCATTCTGACTGGTGTGAGGTGATATCTCATGTAGTTTTGATTTGCATTTCTCTGATAATTAGTGATATTGAGCATTTTTTCATGTGCTTTTTGATCATTTGTATGTCTTCCTTGGAGAATTGCTCCATATGACCCAGGAATCCCACTCCTGGGCTTGTATCCAGAAGGAAATCTACTTCAGGATGACACCTGCACTCCAATGTTCATAGCAGCACTATTTACAATAGCCAAAACATGGAAACAGCCTAAATGTCCATCAACAGGTGACTGGATAAAGAAGAGGTGGTATATTTATACAATGGAATACTACTCAGCCATAAAAACCGACAACATAATGCCATTTGCAGCAACATGGATGCTCCTGGAGAATGTCATTCTAAGTGAAGTAAGCCAGAAAGAGAAAGAAAAATACCATATGAGATCGCTCATATGTGGAATCTAAAAAACAAAAACAAACAAACAAACAAAAACAAAGTGTAAATACAGGACAGAAATAGACTCACAGACAGAGAATACAGATTTGTGGTTACCAGGGGGGTGGAGGGTGGGAAGGGATAGACTGGGATTTCAAAATTGTAGAATAGATAAACAAGATTACACTGTATAGCACAGGGAAATATACACAAAATGTTATGATAACTCACAGAAAAAAAAATGTGACAATGAGTGTGTATATGTCCATGAATGACTGAAAAATTGTGCTGAACACTGGAATTTGACACAACATTGTAAAATGATTATAAATCAATAAAAAATGTTTAAAAAAATAAATTTTAAAATAAATAAATAATCAGCTGTGTTTGCAAATGAGTTTGCCTCACAGGAAGAGTTATATAGAGAGAAGACAAAGGGGCCTCAGACAAACTGTGTCTTGAGAAACTCTTAATGGGCTTGTAGAGGAGGATGCATCTCCTACATAGAAGTAGGAAGAAAACTATGGGTACATGATGTCTGGAAGAGAGCGTTTCAAGAGTTAGTTAAAATTCAACAGTGTCAGAATTAATAGAAGTGCTTGAATAAGGAAATCTACAAGGTAGAAACTTTAAGAAATCTTGGCCTGATGGTGGAGATAAAAGTGGTATTATTGATAAAGAGAGTGGTCAGTGGCAAGAGTTCCAAGGTTGTAAAAGTTGTGGGTTCAAAAGAATGAGGTGTCCTCAAATGGGATTTGCGATTTTGGGTTCTGGTCTGGGTTTGTCGAAGTTTGGTGGCAAGAGATGTGAGTATCAGGACTGGGTTTGGGTAGCTATTTCAGGGAATAGCCTAGGAGATTGCTAAAGAACAAGAGGTTAAGATTTCTTTTCACAGTGATGATTGTCCTTTTCTAGGTCCTCAGCCCAACCAGTGATCCCAACTGACTTGACAGATGCTGACTTCTTACTACATTGCTTCTGCCTTCATTTCTAAAATAATTCTTAATATAATGCAAATTTATAACAACAAAGTAATGATGTGAAAACACTTGATTTGGTGAATTGTAGATATATATGTTTGTTCCAGTTGCTGGCTCCTCTTTCATTTATGATTTTCTATATTTGAGTCCTCTTTCTTTTGTTTCTTAGTCCAGCTAGAAGTTTGTCAATTTTGTTTATCTTTAGAAAAAAAAAACCCAGCTCTTAGTTTTGTTAATCTTTTAAAATTGGTTTTCCAGTCTCTATCTCATTTATTTCTGCTACTAGCTTTGTTATTTCCTTCTTGCTGCTAACTTTGGGCTTATTTTTCTTTTTCTAGTTCCTTGAGGTATAAAGTTAGGTTATTTATTTGAAATCTTTCTTTTTTTCTTAACATAGGTTTTTATCACTAAAAACTTCCCTCTTAAAGCTGCTTTTACTACATCCTATTAAGTGTAGGTATGTTTTGTTTCCATATTCATTTGTTTCAACACTGTTTAAATTTCCCTTTTGACTTCTTCTTTGATCCATTGGTTGTTGTGGAATTTGTTGTTTAATGTCCACACCTCTGTGAATTGTCCACTTTTCCTCCTGTTACTGATTTCTAGCTTCATACCATTGTGGTCAGAAAAGATACTTGATATGATTTCAATCTTCTTAAATTTGCTGAGACTTTGTTTTGTGATGTAACATATGATCTATTTTGGAGAATGATTCCATGTGCTCTTGAGAAGAATGTATATTTTGCTGCTATTGGTTGGAAGGTTCTGTATATGTCTGTTAGTTCCTTCAGCCTAAGTATAGTTCAAGTCCAGTGTTTTTGTATTGATTTTCTCTCTATATGATCCATTTGTTGTTGAAAGTGGGGTATTGAAGTCCCCTACTATATTGCATTACTGTCTATTTCTCTTTTCAGATATGTTAATATTTGCTTAATATATTTAGGTACTTCAATGTTGGGTGTATATATATATTTGTAATTGTTATATCCTCTTGGTGAATTTATCACTTTATCATTATGTAATGACCTTCTTTGTCTATTGCTATAGCTTTTGACAAAAACCTCTTTTGTCTGATACAAATATACTTACCCCTGCTCTCTTGTAGTTTCCATTTGTATGGAATATCTTTTCCCTTTCCTTTAATTTCAGCCTATATGTGTTGTAAAGCTGAAGCTATTCTCTTGTAGGCAGTATAGAGTTGGGTTTTGGTTTATTTTTTCCATTTGATCACTCTATGTCTTTTATTTGGAAAATTTAATCCATTTATATTTAGAGTGATTTATTCATAGGTAAGGACTTACTAATGCCATCTTATTAATTGTTTTCTGGTTGTTTTGTAATTCTTAATCTTTTCTTCCTCTTTTCATGTCTGCCATTGTGAATTGATGATTTTCTGTAGTGATATGTTTTGATTCCCCTCTCTTTATCTTTTGTGTGTCTACTGTAAGTTTTTCTTTTTTGGTTCCTTTATATAAAAATCTTATAAATATAACAGCTTTAATAACTTGGATCACATACAAAACTCCATACTTTTACTTCCCCTCATTTTACATTTTTATGTGAAAATTTACATCTTTTCATATTGTGTACCCATTGACAAATTACTGTAGAGTGCAGTTTGTTCTTGAATACTAATTTTTCTTTCTGGCATCTTGCTAATTTGTCTATAAATTCTGATATATTAGATTTCCTATAGAGACAATAATCTCATATCTGAGAAATAAAAGTTTTCTCTTTCTTCTTTTTGAGTCCTTACTTTCTTTACTGTGCTCATTATGACAATTCTAAACAGAGAAGTGCTGATAACAGAGACTCTTGTCTAGTACCTGCTTTTTAAGAATGCACTTTCAACATTCTTACATTACGTATGAATTTTGCTCTAAATTTTTTAGATATCCTGTCTTGGATTAATGGAGTTCCTTTACACTCTTAGTTTAGTAATTTTAAAATCAGGAATGATTTTATATTTCATTAAATAATTTTTGCATATATTCAGATGATTATAAAATTTTTAATTTAATTTGTTAATGTGAAAATTTCATCAGATTTTCTATTTAATCCAATCTTGCATTGCTGGGATAAACCCAATTTGGTCATGATGCATTATCTTTATTACACATTACAGTGTTTTATTTGATAGTGTTTTATTTGAGATTTTGCATCTATATTAATCAGTGACATAGCTCTATAGTTCTCCTTTTTCATGTAGTCAGAGGCAGGTTTTGATATAAAGCTAATGCTGGTCTCATGAAAAGAGCTGGGGAATTTCCCTCTGGAATTGGTTATATAAATGTACTTGTTCTTTGTATGTTTATAAAAAATAACCTGTAAAATTGTGTTGTGCTTGTGTTTTCTTTGTGAGAGGAGTATTTTATTTTATTTTTTTCAGTTCATTCATTTTTTTTAACATTTTTAATTGAGTTATAGTCATTTTACAATGCTGTGTCCAATTCCAGTGTAGAGCACAATTTTTCAGTTATACATGAATGTACATATATTCATTGTCACATTTTTTTTCACTGTGAGCTACCACAAGATCTTGTATATATTTCCCTGTGCTATACAGTATAATCTTGTTTATCTATTCTAAAAGGAGTATTTTAAACCACTAATTTAGGCATTTTATTTCCTCTTGAGTCAACTTTACTAATTATATTTTCCTAGGAATTTGAATATTTACCTAAATTTTTAAATATATGGACAAAGTTCTTCATTTTTTAACATTTTTTATTGATTTATAATCATTTTACAATGTTGTGTCAAATTCCAGGGTAGAGCACAATTTTTCAGTTATACATGAACATACATATATTCATTGTCACATTTTTTTCACTGTGAGCTACCACAAGATCTTGTATATATTTCCCTGTGCTATACAGTATACTCTTGTTTATCTATTCTACAATGACAAAGTTCTTTATAACAATACAACAATCTTTGTAATATCTGTATCATTTGTCATCGTTAGTGTCATTGTGTCTCTAGTTTCTTTTTTCCTTGTTCAATCCTCCCATAAATTTGTAGATACCTTAGTCTTTTCAAAGAATGCGCTCTAAGTTTTATAAACCTTCTCTTAAGTTGAATACTTATCCCTTTAATTGTTTTTTTCTTCTTTTTTAGGTTAAGCATTTAAGGCTATATATATATTTCTGTCTAAATGCCACTTTAGCTCAGTTAGTTATTTAAATATACTTTTCAAAAATTAAAATCCAAAAGAGTTCTTGGATGAGAATTGTAAGAAACCAAGATGTGAAAAGGGAAGTAGATGATGAGACATAAGGAGAAAAAAGGTGAGAGCCAACAGAGTGAAAGGAGGCCCTCTACTCCATGATTTAACAACTCTCTATGGCCTTAAAGACCTACAGCAAAGCGGCTGAACTCGCTCTCAGTAATCTTAGTTGTGAGATGATTTGATGTGAGAACAGGTGAAGAAGCTGACCAGTCTTTTCACTTACAACCATGTGCAGAGCAGACACAAACATTTGGAAGTCAAGCTCGGGAGCAATTGGAAAACTGGGCTTTTGAAAGGCTGTGGATTTGAGGCTCATGCAAAATTAACCTGTGGTTAGTGTAACAGGGAAACTATGCAGGTTTCACTGTGATAGTATGAGGCGGGACCTGTGTTAGATTGGCCTTTAAGTGCTTGTCCAACTTCCCTTGAAATTTCTTCCACTCCAAGATATTCACTTCTTTTTTTATTTTCAATTTACTTTTTTATTGTATTACTTTTTTTTATTTTTTGACAGGGTTGGGGAGGTAAATTAGGTTTGTTTATTTTAAGAGGAGGTACTGGGGATTGAACCCAGGACTTCATGCACACTAAGCATGCGCTCTACCACTTGAGCTATGCCCTCCCCCTACCCCAAGATATTCACTTCTGACTAGCCATACAGAGTAAACATAATAGATGGCACAGAGAGGGGTAAAAATAGCATTTTTATTCATCTTCTCCTGGATAAGAATCAAAGAAGTGTGAGTAGCACCATCTTCAAGTATTTTTTTTTCTTGTTTCCACCAACTCTGGACTCTGCTCCGCTAAAAGTCTTAATACCCAGGGGAAGGATGCACCCACAGGAAAATATAATAATGATTGAGTGTTTGAAAATTGAAATAGACCAAAGGGAAAAGGCGAGGAGAGATAAAACGGGAGTTTGGGATTAACAGATACACATTACTATATATAAAATAGATAAACAACAGGACCTACTGTATAGCACAGAGAACTATATTCAGTCTCTTATAATAACCTATAATGAAAAAGAATCTGAAAAATATATACATATAACTGAATTGCTTAGCTGTACACCTGAAACTAACATTGTAAATCAACTACACTTCCATAAAAAAATACAATTTAAAAAGAAAGAAAATTGAAATTGAAATTATGCACTTTAACTTTCTATCTCATCAGTAGGAATTGTTTTTGCAACTGTAGTTAGCTTAACAAGTAGAAGCATTCTAAGTACATTTATCATTTAAGTCCACAGATATTTGAAAGATTAGAAATTAAAAGCCCCCCCATTTAATAGAATCACACCAAAAAAAAAAATGGGCACTGCCTGGTGATCCTAACCTAACACAGTCTAATACTTTACTCATATATTTGAACAAATAGAGTTTCAATTAGCTATCACCCTACATCACCACAAAAGTGGTGGCTTAGAAGAACAATTATTTTATTATCGCTTATGGTTTCTGCGCACCAGGAATTTGGGGAAGAGCTAGTCTGGGTGGTTCTGGCCCGGGATCTTTCATGAGATTGCAGTCAGACAGGGGTTAGAATGGCAGGGTTTGAACCGAGGGCTGCTCAAGCATCTCCCTTTCTTCATGGAGTCTCTGGGCCTTTCCGTGTAGTCTCTCCACATGGGCTAGTTTGGGCTTCTTTGGAACTATCAGACTGCTTAATGGTTGCTGAAAGCTTCAAGAGCAAATATTCCAGCTCATAAGGTCGAAATTGCTGGTTGCAAATATTGCCTTTTATGACCTAGCCTTGAAAGTCGTATAACATTAATTCTGCCATCCTCTGTGTTGAACCAGTCACAAAATCCCAGCTATTTTCAAGGGAAGGGGACATAGACCCAATCTCTCAAGGTGAGAGTCGAAAGATTTGCAGGTGTATTCTGAAATCACTACAAATATACAGGAAGTAGACGAGGACAATGAGCAGTCCTTATTTAGAATGACTGAGTGTTGAACATTCTTAAAATAGACCTTCCTTCACCCAGATATTCAACCCACAAATAGACATATTTTCAATGTTTTAAATATTTGGAGTCTTGGTTTTTTTTTTTTTTTTACCATCACCTCTATTTTCTTTCCACGTTAGGATCTACATTTGAATAGAAGCAATCTTGGGCATGTATGCCACATAAGAGAAGTCTTTGAGGGAAAAAGGAAAGAAGTCCATATTAGTGAGCACGCATTTTATCCCAAGTATCTTTATGTCACTGAACCTGTCCGGTTACCATTGCTGTATAACCAATTACTCTAATTACCGTTGCAAAACAACAATTGGATTAGTCTGACAAATTTGTGGGTCGGGAATTCACACAGGGTATACTGGTGCTAACTCATCTATGCTCCACCATAACTAAGGTCTTAGCTAGAGCAGACTGGAAGGCTGTGGCTCTTCTGGGGCCATAAGTCTGGGAACATGGCTCTAGCTGTTGGTTAGTTTCCTTGATTCTTTTCCACAGGACCTACTGTGGAATTTGCTGGAGCTGGAATGTCTAAGGTGACTTCATCACTTCTATGTCTGGGGTCTGTTTTTGGATAGTGGGAACACCTGGATTTGTCAAGGTATCTCTCTCGTGCTCTCTCTCCATACAGACCCAACACCACAGTGATCTCAGGCTAGTTAAACTTTTTTTTACACATCAGCCAGCGTGAGTGTTCCAAGAGACCAGGTGAAAGCAGCAAGGCTTCTTATGACCTAGGCTTGGAAGTCACCCAGTGTACTTTTCCACCATATTCTATTAGCCAAAAGTGAGTCACAGGACCATCCCAGATTCCAGGGCGTGGAGATTACGCCTCTTCATGGAAGAATAGCTGATGCATACAGGGAAGGAAACAATTGATAGTGGCTATTGTGGAAACAAAGTACCACACTCCCTTTTCATAGGTGAGGAGAATGAGACTCAGAAAAGTAAGTAAAGTGTTTGGGATTATACAGTAAGTAAGAAAGGAAGTAAGGGATATGGAGCACAAATCCAGGTAGTATGACTCCAAGTGGAGAATTCCGCTCATTTTATTGTGCAGCCTCTATGCAATCTATCAATTCGTGCTTCCCCATATTTGTTCCTCGGAAGCTCTGCTCCCCCCAAATCTACGGTTTGAAGTATTTTGGGAAACTTTGCATAACATATTTCTTTTTTGGAGAATTGAAATGCACGCTTAATATGTAAAAGGCACTGAAATATCTGTTTGACTTTCTCAAACTTGTTTGACTTGGGAACCTTTTTTTTTTAATGTAAAACCCATTAACGTCAGTCCATGGAATATGCTTTCACAGATGCTGTAGGAAATAATGCAAAGAAGATGTGCTATTGTCGATGTTATAAAATGGAGTATTATGGGAAGAATCTCATTCTAATGAACTGTCAAAATTACATAACAAGGCTATTTTCATGTTCTGATTAACCATCAGATTGAAATGGCTCTGCTCATGTATTTACAGTACATTTTCATGAAAGAGAAGTCTTGTGTGACCAGTGTCCCTAAGTCCTTGCCAATCTATCAGTGAAAAAAAATGTTGACTATCATTTCTGCCCAGCTAAAGAATTTGGGTGCTTATATTTTCAATATCTACAGAATGTTCAATTTTATTAATAAAGTATTTCACATGTCAAATTTCCTCTTATTATATTGAAGAGAATATTTGTTATGTTGAAGAGAATTTTTTTACCTGTATATATTTGTGTAAGTTAAATATACCTTGTCTACATTCAGATAATTTCCATCAGTCTCTTTGGCACTTACTATATGCTAAGCCCCCTTGTGACTATATATATGTGTGTGTGTGTGTGTATAACAATACACTACCAGTCCTCAGAAACTTAAACGTTATTTGGGTAAAATGGGCCTTGCATATCTCAAACAATAATACTACCAAACAAGTCTATGTAATAAAATGAAAACTGGAAGGTATCCCGAGTCCAATGGCTCCAACTGTCAAACGATGATGTGAAAAGGAAAGAAATAGAAGAGCTAGGTAACTGAAGCAGTCTTCCTGGAGAGAGGCGTGGGACTTGACTTTCTTTCATCTTGGTGGATCTCAGAGAATTTGAATTGGCAGAGAGGAGGAAAAAGCACCTGGTAGACAAAGCGTGATCAAAGACTAGCGTAGCGAATCCCATTTTCCCCTGGAACTGGCCATCCATGCATACATTGCCGGTGTTCTTCGCCCTTTCTTCCTGCCTCAACCTGCTCCTGCTTGTCCACCACCTGGTCCCAGTCACCCAGAGCCAGCTGAAGTACCCGATCCTCCATTAAACAAAGCTTCCCAACAACTGTGATCCTCTTTTAGAACTAGCTAGAAGTTTGGCACCAGCAAATCAAAATAATGCCGGCGCATACAAAAGGCAGTGAAATCTGCTGGGTCCATCACTGAGGCTAATGAATGAGCCTACTGAGGTAGTAAAGATTGATGTAAATGCCTCCTCTGGGCACAAACATGAACGGGTCAAATTTAGAACTAGGGTAAAGTATGACTGACTATAGTTGATGGGCTAGACCATTGGGGGACCATTGGAAGTGCTCTAAAAATAGGGTTTTGTGAGAATTGTTCTCACAGTAGAGTTGCGTAGAATTAACTGAAGGAAGGGGAGACTATAGACAGGGAGATCCAGTGAGGCAGTGATTGAAGTTCAGGAAGTGAAGTGGTGAGAGCTGTTTTGATATGTTAGGAGTAGGCATAAAGAAGAGGAGATAAATCTATCATATTTCAAAGAAAGATCTGAACAACTTGGTGACAGGCTGACCATAGGGGACAACTTTGGTTTCCTTATTTCTAAAGTAAGTGAATTAAAGCAAATGCTTAATAAGTTTCCTTCAAGCCATAGAATAGCTATGAGTCTAAGATATTCAAGTGGGATAAAAAATTGAAAACTCATGTATTTTTGTCTTATAACTCAGGTTGCTATGATGAAATACCATGGACTAGGTGGCTTAAACAGCAGACATTTGTCTTCTCACAGTTCTGGAGGCTGGGAAATTCAAGATAAATGTGCTGGCAGATTCAGTACCTGGGAGAGTCCCTTCCTGGCTTGCTAATGGCTGCTTTCTTGCTGTATTCTCCCATGGCGGAGAGGGAGAGAACTAGCTCACTGGTTTCTTCTTATAAAGGCACGAATCTCATCATGAGGACCCCACCCTTATGACCCTAGCTAAACCTAATTATCCCCCTCCTACTACCTACCTCCTAATCCCATCACATTAAGGGGGGAGATAAGGCTTCAATATATGAATTGAGGGGGGCACACAAACAGTCCTTAAGAGTTTCCCATTCTGAATTTTCTCTTGTTGAATTCTACCATAGTCCCAAACACCAGTGTTTCATCTTGGTGGATCATCATATTTGTGGATGCATTTATGCAAACCATAACTATTTTTACTATGGAACTATACTCGCATTACACAAGCATACACATTGCTCATAGTAATTAACCATCTCCCTCCTAGATAATTTTGAGTAAGCCTTTCAATGTGTTTTCTGATTTTATGTGTGGGTATGTGTATCAGCTAGGATTAGGTTTGACTGAATGCAACATAAAAGCCATATAACAGCGTCTTACACACACTAAAAATTTCTTTTCCACATAAAATAACTGTGATGATAAGCTGTCTAGAGCTGAAATGGCAGATCTACAGATGTCAAAAACTGCAGTCCCTTTGCTGTCTCTGTTCCTCCATCCTAGCACATGGCTTCCGTTTTCAAGACTGTTTCATCATCCAAGATGGCTCTAGAGCTCCAACAATCTATGGCATCAAAAAGGAAGAAAGGGGAAAGGGCAGGGGTGGGGTGGGGATAATATTTCCCAATTAAATCAGCACCCTCTAAGGACCCTTCCCCGGAGTACCAGACAAGAGTTCTACTTACATCACATTGGCTGCCCCTATCTGTAAGAGATAATAGTTTTTAGCCAGACACTTTGTTGTGTCCATTAATACAGGGTTCTGGTAATTAAGAAGGCAAGAATGGATATTATCTCCATCATGACATGCTTAGAGATGAACAATATAAATTTCAGAGTATTGAGTTCTAGATCTCCCTGGACTACTTTACAAAGCAATGAAACATGAACATATTGTCGGAATATTGTTACTGGTATCAAAATAAGATACTCTGTATGTATGTAAAATGATTTTCTTCATGCTTTGTTCAATTTTCCCTCAATTACAGAGAGCTACCAGTTTGAAAAATTTACCTTTAGGGATAAAGAGCTGACAACCATTAAGTCACTGTAGACTAAACCCATATTTTGATGGGATTTTTTTGAGGGGGTGGGAAAGAATGGGCTTTCTCCAATCTACCCCACACTCCAACTTGGTCTCTCCAGTTGTCAGCAGCCTTGTACAGTAAGAGGAATGGCTAAAGTTAGAAGTAGAGGATACTGATGCCAATATTCCCTGTGGAAGAAGAATAATGAAGTTAGCAAAATTCCTGAAATCAACTTTCCTGCAGTGAAATCTGGTATTTAGTCTTGCTCTGAATACATTTCCTCTGTTTTTACTTGGAAACACCACTGACCCTCAGGCTTCTCCAAAAACAGACTATAAAACAAAGACTTGGTTGCTAGTGGTTAATTTGGGAGGTGATCACAGAAGCATCAGTAAGAGAGTGAAGGAAGGGAGGAAAGTCAATATAGGGTGTGCTAATGGGCAGTTTCCTCAATCCCACAAGAACTTAAGGTTGAAAAGCTATCTAGAGGTGGACTGAGGCAAAAGGCATCAACATGGTCTGGTACTTGCCCCTGAGACTCCACATTCAGGGTGGTCACATGATTCATGCCTAATCCATCAGAGTGCCACCTTCTGTGTCCACAGTGATTGGGTCAGAGATGGTCCTGTAAGTGATCAGGCATTTGTCACATCACAGACACAGAACGACCCTACCCCCATCTCTTTCCTCCCTAAAAAGCCACCTCTTTCCCCAGAAGTGACTTTTTTTCTCTCACAGGTTGGTAGGGGCTCCTCCTTACTTGGCTCTCTGTCCTGTAGCAGTTATCTATGGCTGAGTAACAAATTACTACAAACTCAGCAGCTTAAAATAAAATACAGTTTCTGTGGGTTAGGAGTCAGAGCACGATGTGGCTGGGTCCTCTACCAGGCTGCAATCAAGCTTCTGGCCAGAGCTCAGGTCTTATCTGGAGGCTCGACTGGGGATGGATCCACTTCCGGGCTCACTTGGTTTGTTGGTAGAATTCGGTCCCTTCTGGTTATAGAACTTCAGGCTTCAGTTCTTGCCAGCTGTCAGCTAGAGGCTGCCCTTAGCTCTTAGAGGCTTCCCACAGTTCCTTGCCATGTGGCCCTCTCTCTAGGCCTCCCTAAAAAGGGGGGCAACTTGCTTGTCCAAAGTCACCAGTGGAGAAGGAGGATGAATCTACTACCAAGATGGAATTTTATATAACCCAATATAATCATGGAAATTACATCTCAACACCTTTGCCACATTCTATCAGTTAGAGGCAAGTCATAGGTCCTGCCTACATTCAAGGGGAAGAAGATTATAGAAAGGTATGAATTCTGGCAGGTGAGGATCATAGGGGCCCCCTTAAAATTTACCATCCCTTCTGAGGTACTCAATTCTACCATGATAAGAAAGGTCATGCCAAGGTCTCCACTCCTTCTGAGGCAGGTTTCTTGCTTCTGCCTACACTGCAATGATTTGATAAGTTCTCTCTCTAAAGAAGAGAAAAACCTCACATATTTAATTTCTCATAGAGCTCTCTTTCTCTCTCTGGTAGTGATGCAGGAAAAACAGATGTGGGGCATGAGGAAGGCCATGTCCCAGGCTTTGATTGAGCCCTGGGGACATGCCCTGCCAAGTGTGGGTCCTTGGCTTCGTGCAGGAAAGAATTCAAGAGCGAGCCACAGTTGAGCAAAGGTAGATTTATTTAGAGAGATACATGAAAGGCAAGAGAAAAGCCATGAGGTGTGGGGGTTGGGTGCTCAGATTAGAGTAAAAGTAGGTACACACTCCATAGACAGAGTGCGGGCCGTCTCTGAAAAGGGAGAGAGAGAGAGAATGGTGGCAGCCACAAGGCACCGAGGAGCACGTGTTGCCAGTTTTTATGAGCTTGGTGGCTTCATATGCTAATGAGTGGAAGGACCAGTCTAAGTAGCCTAGGGAAGGGGCTGGGATTCCCAGGAAGTTGGCCATTTCCCACTCTTTGACCTCTTGTGGCTAGCCTTGGGACTGCCATGGTGCCTGTAGGCATGTTATTTACCATGTTAATATATTACAATGGGCGTAAAATGAAGCTCAAGGTCTACTAGAAGTCAAATCTCCCACCGTCTTGAGCCTCAAGGCCTACTGGGGGTTGAATTTTCCATCATTTTGATGTTAATTGCTGTATCATTCCTTGAATGGCTGTGCCTTGCCCTCTTCCTGTCTCAATAGAGCCTCTGATAAATTGGAATTTATTTCAGTTGCTCTGGACACCTGTTTCTCTTCATGAATCCCAATAATGAATTAGCCTTCTTGACAATCATGTCACACTGCTGATTTAAATAATATTCAAACCAACCAACCCATCTAGGTCTTTCATTATGAGCTGCTGTTCAGTCATATCTATTCATTCTTGCACTTTTCAGAGCTCAATGGATTACTTTACATTTATCTCTATTATATTTCATTTGGTTGATTTTTTTGGATCAGGTTTCCAAAAATCTTTTATTTTTAATTTGTTTGTTGGTTTTGGCTATCCTTCAAACTCTGGGCCATAGACAGGTTTGATAAATGTGTCTTATATGTATCAAGACAAGTATTTGACTTAAAGTGCTGAAGGAGGCAAAGTTCAGTAAAGTCTGGAAGACTGTCACCATGATGGACACAAATTCATGTGTCTAACAGTAGTGTGGCTTGCTCCCAATGACCCCACCTAGGTTCTTAGTGGTCACCACTTCCTTTTCTAAAGGCTCCAAGACCATCTATTTAATAATAATTTGATTGAGGTGCAATATCAAGTTCACTGGCATATAGTTTCTGGAATCTAAGTTTCTCTTCCTTTTGTAAGTTGGGATACTCCGGTAGTGCACAGCCAGATACCCCTTTCAAGACTAAGGAGTTCATTTCCTCAGCTGCTGGGAGTCTGGGCCATTGACAACTTACAGCTGAGTCTCCCTCTAGGTATTGCCCTCTGCTACAGAGAGCCATCTCTCTTAAAGTCACTTCCCAATCCTGCGGTGGGGGTAGGGGATAAGCCTCCATTCATCTCCTGATGGAAATGAGTTTACAAAGGCCTCTGTTGCCTCAAGGTAAGGCCCTCCCTCCCAACTCCAGAGCCCATCTTGGGGTCAACCCAGATCTTTGTTGTAATTGAACTGCAGTTCAATCCCTTCTCTGTCCAGTCTCGCTTCCCTTACTGTTCTTCTGTAAGTGTTGATGCTAAAGGTATACCCCACTGCAAGTCTCTGACTCAGGAGCCTCTCACACTTTCCAAAAGTCCTCTTTCAGAGCCTGGAGTATCATTTAAATTCATTTTATTGAGTAAGAGCTCTGAAAAATCTCTCTAACTCTCTTGTGCTTTTGTCCCTCAACATATTGTCAATTACATATTTGGGAGGCTGAAGATACTTCTCGAATGGGAAGGGGAAACAAGTTGAGGCATTTGCTTTTACCCTGTGTGAGCAGCCCCCTTCCTTGTACTTCTTGTTTTGTGCTGGGTCCTTTTTGTGCTCATTATGTTTTCCACGTGCCTTAGCTCACTCTGGACCCTGACCCTCCCGGCACTGTTTGTGCTCCCCTCATGCCTGTTGGTCTCAGTAATGACTGATGGCGGCCACCCACTCAGAGCACCCACTTTGGAATTCAGAGGTGCAGTCTGTGCTTTGATACAGAAAAGTGCTGTCTTGATTTTATCACTACTTCCCTTTTAACTTCTGGCACATTTACAAAAAGGTTCTCTTTCTCCATCCCCCATACCCACCCTACCCAGCTCTGCTTTGGGTAGCAATTTTCCTATCACCAATGCTTTTGAATAGACTTTTTGTGCCATGTTGTTTCAGACTATAGGAAGCCAGCCTAAACAGTGTTAATGTATCTTGATGTTTTCCAGCCAAACATCTAACTGAGTTGAGTTGATTTCTCTGACATTTAAGAGCCGCCCACTCAATGTCAAAATTTTTTTTTAAATCTTACATTTGCACCTTTGTTTTTTGCTACCACCTAGACAAAACTCAGCACACATCACATTTTTCTTTTAGGAAAAAAATAATGATAACTTTCTGAGAGCAAGGGAATGGAGCACCTCCCTCTCCTGAAGTCCTAAGTAAAACAGGAGAATGATGGCTGTTAGAATAATGGCTGTATTTATGCTGCTATGAGACATAAAATTACCCAGACACATGCAAGCACCACATTGCCATGTATGTAAAGTTTAAGTTGTCTCCACTGAGAGGATAAATCATCAGTACTGTCTGAACTTCAACAGATCTGCTCAACTTTTCCACTCACTACTAAATTTCCGGCACATATCAAACTTTGACCCACAAGGTTTCCTAATGTGGTGCATGTCAAATGAAATGTACTTGCAGTGGGTTGAGGTCTTGGATCACTGGGATCGAGCACTGACCAAATTGAGCACACATGGTAATAAGCAGAAGAAGGGGAACAGCATTTGAGATCTTCAGTCAAAAATCCACAATGAGCGAGGAGGGTGTAGCTCAAGTGGTAGAGTGCATGCTTAGTGTCCACAAGGTCCTGGGTTCAATCCCTAGTGCCTCCATCAAAAAACTAACTAAATAAATAAACCTAATTACCTACCTCCTACAAAAAAGAAAAAAGAAAAAAATCTGCAATGAAATTTCTAAGATATGATTAGGGATCTAGTGGCTCTATGATCAACCATGTGCAAAGGAAAACATAGAGCAGAAGCCTTATGCACTGGCCACCAAAAGGAAGTAGACAGAATTAGCATAACTTCATGTCTTTTCTAGTTACTGTGGATTTTTAATTAAAGATTTCCAAAATTAATGGATTATAGACGAAGATCCTCTGTGCCCATGGGAGGGAGACCATCCCTGATACCTGGTCTGGAATTTCGACTCCAGGACTTTTTAGCTGTGTGACTTCTGGCAAATTACTTACCCTCTTCAGTCTCAGTTTCTTCATCTGTAGAAAGGGAATAATAATGACAACCAATTCTAAGATCATTGTAAGGATTAAATGAGATATGGCATCAGAAGAGCTTAGTACAGTGCCTGGTTATAAAGTAAAAGTCCAATGAATTGTAGTTATGAGTATAATTTTGATGATTACAATATAACATGAATTTTGACGGCTTGTCGTATGTGGCCTCCCTGATTGGAAATTCATCATGATTAGTTAAGTCAGTTTCCCCAGGAGTGGGCATTGGGAGGTCCAGGTTAGAGGAAGGGGGATTCTTATAAAGGTGGGTAAAGTCCTGTGAGTTTCATGAGCCAATTGCCATTTTTGTGGATACTTTTTAATCCCTTTTAGCTAAATTATGGTGGTAGATGTAGCTGGCTGCCAGCTCTCCTTGGCCCTGATCACCTTAATTATGATTGAGACAGAGATCTGACTCTTAATGAGAACACTGCCTCATCAGACTGGAGAGCCCTCCCCACAAGTCTGGGACACTTTTTATTTTCAGGCAGGCCTTATTTTTCTCAAAAGTTTCCCAGTCTTGAGATATGGGAGTTGATGTACTCATTGCCTCCTTTCTTGAAGGAAAAATGGAAGAAAGAAGAAACAGAACCTCAGATTCCAGGTCTCTTTACAGCCTCAACCTTCAGGGATGGTATCCACCTCCCCGCTTCGCCATTGACAGAAGAGACCTTCATCTACTTCAGAGGCTTCAAACTCGGATGCCTACAGCAGCCTAGAAATAAGTGAAATAGACTGGGAGATCTGTACGGTTTGTGATGAAACGAGAGCTTGGGTCCCTTCAGAGAGCAGCTCCAGTCAATTGTTGTTACCTTAAGAATATAGGTACAGTGATGTTAGATTCTCCAATTTTTTCAAGAGAAGCTACAAATCTAGCTTTTTATGTGGAAGCTCTTTGTTTTCAAATGTTGGCAACTATTCAAATATTTGAAACGATCATGTTGGTCGAGCAAAATATTTCTGTTTGCCAGACATGACCCAAGGATTGCCAAATTGGGACCCTCCTCTACATGGTACAATTTTAGGTTCCAACGGAGGTTCCTTCTGACCCCAAACCTGTCCCCTACCTTATGCCACCACACCGGAAGTCCTGCAGACTCTTTTCAAGCTCTCAAACCTTTTCCTTAAGATGCAAAGTCACCCTTGTTGGGGAACACATTGAGCACTCATCATTCACAGCTGCTTGGGTTATGCCAGCTCATTGCATCCATTCAGGGAATGGACGAAAGGGGAGGTGGTGGAGGTGGGTGGGGATAGGGTTGTCCAGCGGAAGGAACACCCAGAATGCTTTGCTCTGATACTCACTAGCTGTTGGAACCTCAAGGAAATCGGTTCTCCGACATTCACTTTTCCTTATTTGTGAAAAGGGGCTAATAATTGCTACCTCCTGGGATTGTGGTGAGAATCAAATGGAATAAAACATACCAAATATCCAGCCCAGAGCAGTCTGTCTTTAAACAAAGGTTTAATCTGGAGGGAAGAAGGAAAGATGTTCTGTTGCTCAGGAGCAGTTCTGAAGTAGGGGGGTGGTCACACAAGACCTCTCAGAAGAGGGATAAAAAGGGGTGGGAAGGCAGGAGGGGCCGTGAGCAATCAGAGCATATCTTTCTCTGGCCAGCAACCTGGCTAGTACAGAGGGGATGATGTACTAAGGGAGAAAACAGGCAATATGATGATAACCCCCCAGTGCAGCCTGTTACCCGGACCTGCATTCTAAGCTCACACAAGTCTAATTCATCCTCCCAGTATTTTTGGCCACTATGGATTTATTTTCCTGGATACTCTTTCTTTGACTTCTTTGCCCAAATCAATGTTCCATGCCTGCGTTTCTTACTCCTATGACACATTAAGTGAGTTGCAAGCCAACTCTTTCACTTAATGGAAAAAAAAAACCAACAAAACCTCTTATGTTTTGTGCTGTGCAGAACTCAGGAGAAATCTGAGAGAAGAGAAATTGATCTGAATGAAACCAACCTGAGATGTGGCTGACAGGGACAGGAATGCAGGGTTGAGGAAGGAATAGGGGACAAACACACGGCCCCATCAAGAAGACAAAAGATAATGACAAGTGAATTGAGTGTTACAGACTCACACTTCAGCAGCTTGACTTTGTGAAAATGTTCTAGTGCCATGGACCAAAACCACACTTCCAGATCCTAGCTTCTATGTCATGCCTTTGCTTAGCTCCTCCAACTAAAAGGGCCTGCAGAGGTGCCTGTTTTGAGAGGTCATAGAGGAAGAGACGGGGTTTTATCCAGGAAGCAGACTACAGGAAGACCTGTTTCCTGGTTGAAGACTGAAATTTCCAACACTCATATGCACACACATGTTCCTGCACATGGCCAGAGTACTTTGGATTGGTGTTACTAGATTTGGCTTTTCAGAAAAGTACCACTCCCCACCCCTGCCTCATCTCAAATGGCCACCACAGTGGTTGGTTTTGGCACTGAAACAGAAAGAAGGAAAAGCCTTGAGAATACCTATTCGGTTCCACAACAAGCTAGAGAAGATGGGTCAAATGCAATCCACCGCCATGGATTTTGTGTTCCATTTGATTGTCCAGAATCTTGGAAAAACTGGCCACACTTGCAAGGGACTACCTTAACTTTATTCAACTCAAGCTTTGCTTTTGTTTGCAAATTTCAATATATGCAAATAAATACAGGCAGGCCCTTTAAGAAACCTGAGTCAATCTGGGAAGAGACACAGGAATATGCATTTTATAGCAAGCTACCCAGGCGATCCTGATTTAAGAGTTCCCTCACTTAACTTTGGGAACCTCTGCTCTCTGTCACCTATGCCAGCAGTTCTCAAATTTTTGGAGCCCAGAATTTCATTACACTCTCAAAAATTATTTAGGGCTCCAATAAGCTTGACTTGTGTTGGTTAGATTTACTGATAATTGCCATATTAAAAATTAAAACTGAGAAATTTTTAAAATATGTATTTAAAAATCATTTTGAAATAATAATAATAAACTTTTTACAATTTCACATAAGTAAACTGTTTTTATGAAAAATACCGTGTTTTTTCTAAAGCAAGAAAATTAGTGAGATGGGTAGCATTATTTTACATTTTCAGATCTCTTTACTGTCTGGCTTAATAGAAGACAGCTGGCTTCTCCTATCTGCATCTGCATTCTAGCTGTTGAAATTTGTTATTTTGATAGAAGTATGCATATGAAAAAAATCCAGCTCACACAGACATGTAGTTGGAAAAGGGACAGAGTATTTTAATAACCGTTTTAGATAATTGTGGATCTTCCTTTTTGATACTAGACCAAAATGCAACAACTTGTAGTTCCTTAAAGGTTAGCTGCAACATGGAATTGGAGACCATATCAGTGAGCTTTTCATTCTCCATTACATTAAAATTCATCAGTCTGTCTTGTACTTAGAATACATATTTTACTCATGCATGATTTCATAAGTCTATGAATTGGTCATTTGGAAAATATTGGCTCACCAAGTTTTTTCCGATCTTTTAAGTGTTGACACCTTTCTTTATGGAAAAATTTTAAAAACCATACTTATTACTATCAACACCAATCTCATCAGAAAATGTCTTCAAATATTGAGAAGCTAAGACTCACGGTGATGGATATAGGCTTTCCAAAATTTTAATTTTTCCTTTGAAAGCTGGAATTTTAGCTTTGGCAAAAAATACTATCAGTCGCTTTCTTTAAAATAACAGGCTCACTCTGTTCATCGTCAGGAAAATATCTGCCAAATACCCGTCTGAATGACCATGATTGGTCCATCAGTTATCCATTCAAAGACATCCAGACATCTCCAACCTGGTAGTATGGAGGGCACCCAAAGGGGAAACACTGATACAGCCCATTTTCAGTGACTGACAAGTTGTTAACAGCTGGAGCAAAACAGGTTGAATCAGAAGAGTTTTTCTTTTTCACACCAGAAATTAGAACTGCCATTCAGCATGGGACTCTCCATGCACATTAGAGAATAGTATCTTTGAGGGCAGAGACATCTCACCCACCTTGCACATAGTTGACAAATCAATTAAATTCATGTTTAGTTGATATAGCTTATAATTGATCTGGTTGATTTTAACTGGCTTAACTAATCACCTATGGTCACAGGGTAAGGTATTTTCTGGTTAGACAGTAAGCTCTCACAGGGTGTAGAGTTTCAGAGCCCCATCCCCTGGGTTTGGATTCTGGAACTACCTTCACTAGCTGTATGGTCATGGCTGAGTTCCTTGTATTCTAAAGTATTTCTATTTTAAATAATATCAGGGCCTTTATAAATATCAAGTTACTTCTAATCACCAATTCAATAAGAAACACTGAGGGCATATTTGATGCTGGGTTGCTGTGAGGGTCATAACACTGGGCAGTCTTAGAAGGGAAATGGGGTCAGCTTGCAAGTCCCCAGGCTACAAGGAAGAACGAGGCAAGACTTTCATAGCTGGGCAGCATGTAGATAACATGCCTCATTTGATCAGAGCGTGTGCTTACCTCCTCACTGAGAGATCAGAGATGGTCTTCATGTATCATTTCAAGGGCCCCTTGGTGTCCACGGTCCAGACATGTGATGCCAGGAAAAAAATATTCCATTTTGAATGAAGGTATCAAAGTAAGGAAGTGAGTGTCATATATAGGGAATGCAGCACTCATGAAGACCTGCCTTGGAGAAGAGTGTAGGAAAGACAGGTGGGAGCCAGATTCAAGAGAGCCTGAATGACCGGCTGGAGAACCATTCCTCTGCCTGCCTGTTCTGGACACCATTAGATCTGACAGTAAGCATCTCCTTCCTTCTCTTCTCTCTGTGGTACAGGGTTAGTGTCTGTAGCCCTCTCCTGTCCCAAGAAAATCCCTTCCATTTCCCACCCCAGCGGACATCCTTCCATCCACCCACCCATACCCTCCCAGCTTTGGGGCAATGAAGACTTGCCTCCCAGTCTGCGGGCCAATGAGAATCAGGCTTGGCCCTAGTGGCTGGAATTTGTTTCTGCTACCAGTCAGCATTCTAGCCAGTCAGGGGGGGACTTATGAGTGTCCATGTCACCCCAACTCCATTCCCCAAGTCAGCAGACTTCCCGTGACTCTGCAATGTGATGACCTGGCCTACACGATCTGGCCTCTGCTGGTGTGCTTTCTGAGTCTCCGCTGATACTGGAACCAATTTTAAACCCCATCCACCTGCTCTCACTACCAGGACCCTTTCCTCCAAGAGCAACATCCCATCCCTCTACCCTCACCTTCACATCCATTGGGTAGCTCCACTTCCGAAATCCTGTCCTTGACTGTTCTAGTTATTACTGCTGCTTAACAGACTACTTCAAAATTAGTGGCTTAAAACAATTTATTAATTCAAAGGTTAAAAATTTTTAATAAAAAATTAAAAATGAAAAAATGAAATAAATAAAACAAATGAAAATAAATAATTTTTAAGAAAGCCCAATTTATTATTATATCTCACGCTGGGTCAGGAATCCAGACAGGGCACAGAGGAGAAAAAAAATCTTCTCAAAAGATCTTTGCAAAATCTGGAGCCTCAGCTTGGATGACCTGTACCTCTGGGGGATGAAACGGCTGCAGGTTGGCTGGGTCTCCGTCTCTCTCTCCTCTTACGTGGACTCTCCATATGACTAGCTTGAGCTTCCTCACAGCATGGAAACCTCAGGTAGTCAGATTTCCTAAATGATGGCTCAGGACTTCAAGGAAAAGGAAACAAAGACTGCCAGTCCTCTTAAAGGCTCGGTCTGGAAGTGGCAGGGCATTACTTCTGCCCTATTCTATTGAGCAAAGCAATCAGAGTCCAGCCCAGATTCAGCAGAAGGATCAACACCTCCACTCTCAGCGAGAGAAGTGTCAAAGGATTTGTGACCGTTTTCATCCACCACATTGGACGTGACAGAAGGAATCTTCTCTACAAAAAGTTTCCTATTGCTGTGTGTGCCTCCCTTCCCCCTTCCTTTCGTAGACTAGACCTTCAGATGCCTTAGATATCCAGCCACTTGGATCAGACTTGACTTTGCCATCCCCCCTCTGTTAGGGATTGAATTGTGCCCCCCAACCCTGTAAAGATATGTTGAAGTCTTAATACCTCATAATGTGACCTTATTTGGAAATTAAGTCCTTGCAAATGTCACATTAAAAAGAAGTCATTAGGTTGGGTCCTGATCCAATATGACTAGTGTCCTTACAAAAAGGGGAAATTTGGACACAGAGATGGACAGAAGACAGACAACATGAAGAGACACAGGGAAAAGACAGCCACTTACATACCAAGAAATGCCTGAGATGACCAGAAGCTAGGAGAAAAACTTGGAAGAGATTATTTCCTAGAGCCTTCAGATGAAGCATGGCCCTGCCACTTGATTTTGGACTTCTGGCCTCCAGAACTTACTGTGAGACAATATAGTTCTATTATTCTAAGCCACCTAACTGGTGAGACTTAATAATGGCAGCCCTAGAAAATGAATACACCCTGTACCATGAAAAATTCAGACTACCAGACTTCTAGGGGTATCTGTATAAGCAAGAGAGTTTCCTCGACAATGGCCAAGCCCATCCCAAGAATCTTCCCCCGACCCCTTCCTGCTGTAGCCCCCAGCATCCCTTCCAACTGAACTTGGAAGGCATAGAAGAGACGTGGTACTTTCAGCACGCATTATCCTATTTAATTCCCGTAACTAATCTATAAATCAGTGTCTTCATCTGTCAGGCTGCTGTAAGAAAACATCACTGACTGACTGGGTAGCTTATAAACAATGGAGATTTCTTTCTCACAGTACTGGAGGCTGGGAAGTCGAAGATCGAGGCGCCAGCATGGTCACATTCCAATGAGAGTTCTCATCCTAGTTCAGAGCTGACTCCCTTTCTCTGTGTCATCACATGGTGGAAGAGGCGGGGCATCTCTGTGGGGTTTCTTTTATAAGGCACTAAGCTCATTCACGAGGGCTCTACACCTCACAACCTCATCACCTCCCAAAGGTCCTCCATCCTAATATCATCGAATAGGGCGTTAGGATTTCCACATATGAATTTGAAGAGACACACTCAACCACAGCAGACAGGTATTAAGACTCTCATTTTACCGAAAAGGAAATTGAGTCTCAGAGGTTATGGAACCTGTTCAAGAGTATGCAGTTATGAGCTGCTGGGAAGATGACATTGGCTTCCATTGTGGTGTTCTCCCTACCGTAACATGACAGCCCCCCTCTGCACCTGGACTGTTTTTAAGTGGGAATGTGTCTTGAGTGTAGAACTTAATGTTTATCTTACTCAGCACATTTCTTTTTCCAAAGACAGCCCTTTTTTTTTGTGTAAGATGTTGTAAGCAATCATTCCTTTTGCTGGATATATTGCCATGAGCCAAACTAAAGCTTTATAAGAAAATGAATTCACAGTTATCACCTTAAAGTTATGAGTGCCAGTTAAGGGCATGTAAAATGTTCCAAGGATGCCAAAGGAAGACATCATTCGCAGACATTTCTTGAACAACTGCAAGTTAGTAAGTGCTACCGTGGTACAGGGTTGAGTAATACATGGTGACCACTTGTCCTCAGGGAGTCAAAGAAACTAACAATAAACATGGAGGAAAATAATCTCATAAGATATGTGATCTCGCTTCTACATAGTGAGGCTGGCTGGCTGGTTCGCCTGAAATAACAGGCGGCTCCCTAAACTCATCAGCAGTTTTGTTCTGACATAAATACAGACTTCTTATTTCTAAAACATTTCCATTTCTGAGAGAGGGTCTCCATTTGTCAGGCTTGTGTCCAACTCTTTCCTAGGTACAAAAGGTCCATTGTAATTCACTGCCAACTGCCCTGTCTTTCAAAGCCTCTGATCACCCTACCTCCTTTGGAAAAGTGTTTTGATGGCTCAATACCAATGAATGAGAACGAAGCTTTAACGCTCACTCCCAGGTCAACTCATAGGCATAAAACTTCATCACCATGGTGTGATCTCTGAATCACCAAGAGACATACATCTTGCTCCTTAAAATGCCATCTTCCATTGATTTTGTTAGAGAACAAAATTTGAGCTAATGCTTCATTTTGGGGGCTGAAATTAAAATGGCAACCTTCTGTGTACATGGACATATGTTTACATGTATGTGCCTGTATGTGTGTGAATACACGTATGTGTCTATATTTCTTAGCTCTAGTCTCTGAGAGTACGTAGAAACACTGACACATCAGGGTTTGAATGAATGTATCTAGAGCCATATCTTGTTTTCTATTAAAAGGAATCAGGGTTCCTTAGAGAAATGGTTGATTCCAGGGCTAGGGCATAGAAAGCATAAGACAATCCTGAAATATCTTGTTGTGCCAGGAAATAAGGAAGTAATCAAAGAATAGTGGGGACCTATCAAAAGAACACAGAACTCGGCTTGGAGGGGTTCCCAGTGGCAAAAGCTTGGGTAAGTTGAGATTTAAAAGAAATAAGAATTCAATAATGGGTTACAGCACAAATAAATATAATAAAAATCCTTGAATTTATACTGATATGAATAAATGGGGGAAAAGGGGAAAGTGTTTCCTTAGGGTAGAAAGCCAACCAATAAATGTAGAAGGCATGATAGAGTAAGAAAATCATCAGCAGATGCCAAATCTCGTGAAAAGTTGGATGAAGAACATATTTACACAGTCTCAAAGAATCTCCCCACATACTTACTAATTACCACGGGAAAAAATAGTTACCTTAACAGTGGAGAAATCTAGCAAATGCCCCTTTCACAAAGGGACCAAATTTAACATCACCAATATTGTGACAAACCAATGTTATGTCCTTCCTGATATGATGCACTGGGGAAGCACGACCTCACTTCTGCAGCGTTCCTAGCAGAGGATCTCATCGTGAAGAAACACCAGGCAGATCCAAATTGAGGGGCATACTACAGCATCACTAGTATACTAGTCTGTACTCTGCAAAAAATGTTAAGGTCAAAAAGGACAAGGAAAAGGAGAGAGATTTGTACGATCTGGAAAGAAATGAGTTCTCATCACAAGGAGAAAAATTTTCTTTTCTATTTCTTTAAATTTATGTCTATATAAGATGATGGATGTTCTCTAAACCTTTGTGGCAATCATTTTCAAGATGTATGTAAGTCAAATCATTATGCTGTACACCTTAAACTTATACAGTGCTGGATGTCAATTATATCTCAAGAAAACTAGAAGAAAAAAAATTGTTTTAAAGACAAGGAAATGCTGATGGACTGTTCCAGTTCAAGGAAGATTTAGGTTCTATGACAACCAAATGCGGTGCATGATCCGGAGTCAAATTCTGGATTAGGAAAAACAAAATAGCTCTAAAGGGCATTATTAAAAAAACAACCATGAGATTTGAATGTGGAGTGTGGATGAGATAACAGTGTTGTATCAGTGTTAAATTTCCTAATTTTTATTGCTGTACTATGGTTATATAAGAGAATGTTTGTGTTCTTAGGAAATGCACACTGAAGTATTTGGTAAAAGGGGCTTGATGTCACCAAGTTACTTTCAAATGTTTCAGGAAACAAATGAACAACAAATATATATATATATATATATATATATTTATAGTATATATAATATATATATATTTATAGTATATATAATATATATATATATTTGAAGAAGAGAGATATATTTGAAAGAGAGAGAATAATAAAGCAAATGAGGCAAGATATAAGTAATTGGTGAATCCAAATGAAGTATTAGAGCAACTTTTCTGAAAGCTTGGAATTATCAAAATAAGTTTTTAAAATAATCAAATATCAAAGTAAATCACTATTTTTTTTAAAAAGGCAAGCTTCTTAGTAAAGATACCATAGTAGGCTCTATTAGTCATGTGTTCTTTCATGGGGGTGAAGTTATTAGCTCCACAGCAGCTGAGGAAGAGTTCTGATGAGCTGAACAGAGGAGAGAAGGCTTGAGGGCACTGGTTGTCTGGGAGAAAGAGGGAAGACACTGAGAAAAAAAAAATGGAAAGAGCCCAAATGAGATGGTGGGGGTGGCCAAGCTTCCCTCTGCCATCACTCTGTTATTCCAGGCTTACTCACGCACCTCCTCCATCCTTGACACCCAAAGCAGATGGCAACCCTCAGAGAAAGAACCTGGATCAATTCCACACGTGTTGTTTGGAGAGAGATGACTCCTATTTCTGCCCAGTGGTTACATATCTTTTTCCCCTCGTCCTTCTTGTTGACTCCACTAATTGTGCTTATGTGTGGATATCCCCCTATTTAACCTTGCTAACTCCAAGAAGGCAAGGGCATGACTGCTTAAAATATTTACCTTAACAGCGAGTAATAACATAAAGATGAGGCCATGATGAAGTTTTCTAATTCTGGCCATCTTCCAATTATCATTGATTCTACTTTGATTTTGCAAATGTTTGTCAAAATTGGTTCATTTCTCGAGCAAGCAGCAGTTTCATCTTTGATCGTCTCATCTTGTCTGAAATGGGGATTACAGTGAGGTCATCCCAAAGGACTTAGGAAAAAAAATTGCCTTCTCAGAATCAAATTCCTTCAGCAACAGACAAGACCAAACTCATAGCCCCAGGATTTCAGGCGTAAGTCCTGGAATTGGTATGCTGCACACAAGAGAGTTCTTCAAAGTTTTACGTTTCATAGTAAACATTTATGCAAATTTCGCATTTCACTCTACTGGTAACCTTTGTTTATATTAATATCAGAATGTTGACTTTGGCTGGGAATCTTCAAGAGGAACTGTCCTCCAGAAAGATGGGTGATGATTGTTTTTTGGTTGCTGTGAACCTTGGTTTTGTGTGTCTTGGGTTGAGAAAAATTCACAAGTAACAGAGATGCTCACAGTCACCTTAAAGAAGGGATCAAGAATTCCAAGTGTTACTAACTAGACTGTCTTTATTGACTGGGCAATACTGACAGCCTATACTCATTGAACACTTTCTGTGTGTCAAGCACTCTTTTAAGGGTTGAATTTTTACCAACTCATCTAATCTTTATGACAATTCTTTGTGGTAGGTTCTGTCATTAACCAATTTTATAGGTGAAGAAACTGAGACACGGAGAAGTTACTACCATAATGGTGGAACTGGGCGACTAGTTCTAGGGCCTGCACTCTTGGTCACAACACCACTGCCAATGCCTTGGATCACAGATGCAGCCTAAGGACTGAGCCCTCCTCATTAACAGCTCAGCAACCTGACTCTTGAGCCTACCAAGAGTGGATCTGTCTCTCCAGGGCAGCATCTCATCAACCCAGTGTATCCAAAAGGGGGATTTATTAATGTTCTTTTGGGAAATCAGAAGCACAGGGATGGAAATTATTGAGCCTCCCTGACCAGTATATTCACTTCCTGTAGGCAGCCCTCCATGGAAGGCCAAACCACAGCCAAAGGAAAAGACTCCAAACAAAGTGAGTTGATGAGTCCACGATTGCATGGTGTTGGACCAAGATTGTCCAACATTCATGCATCCCTCAGACTAAAGAAATCTGCTTCACCAAAGACATTGTTTAAGTCCCTTCATCAGTTCATCTTTTATGGAGAAGGATGCTAGAAATGCTGATGCAAGTTTTTTCCTGGTAAAACCAGGCCTAATTTTGAGAATGCTGCTTGAAGAGGTTCACCGAGAGTTGGCATCTACAATGAGTACCTGTGCACATTAATCCACACTCCATCTGCATCTTTGATTATTGCCCTGTACTGAGATGAGCTAAGTAAAATGTTATAGCCTTCCAAAGTCAGGTACATTTCAATATATGAAGACTTCTACCATCCCTGAACAAGTTATGCCTTTTCTCGTCCTCAAGCCTTAATTGATGCTATTGCTTCTCTCTAGCTTGCTATTTCCACCATCTTCTTCTCATCAAAGTCCTCTTTATTCTTTATGTTCAGTTTTTATGTCACTATTCTCAGGTACACAATTTCTCACTCCTACCTACCACCACACACACACAGAAGAAAATTATAGTGATTATTTTATTTTGCTTTATACTGTATTTCCTTACTTGTATCCCTAGCCCAGCTCTTACCACTCCGTCCTAGGACTCCCAAGCTAGTCTGTCTTGGCCTTGAATGGAGAATCTGGACAGAAATAAATTTGGAGTGTAGGGTTGACATGATTCAACTCTTGGTATATAATGGTGTCATAAGCTTACATTTCCAGCCTAGGGCTCAAAAACCCATTGATAACAATAACCAGAATCCAATATGTATTTCCTAAGTGTCTACTGCTTGCCAGAACATGGGACTCTATAGTGGAGGGACAGTGATAAGTAAGATAGTCAAGTTCCCTGACCTCACAGAGCTTACAGTCTAGCAGGAAACATACATAAGGAACAAGCAGTCACATTAATTGAGGGGTAGCAGGTATGTTAACTTACTGTGTGTTTGCAGAGAGATAGTGAGAATGATATACACAAAAGGTAGGTGTTAGATAGGCAAAGAAACCAAGAAAAGGAGCTCCAGGGAAAGAGATCAGCACGTGAGAAAGCGGGGAGGTGTGGTTGGGAGTGACACTGAAGGAAAGGAAGGAAGTTGGTTAAGGAAAGAGAGTGAGGAGGCAGGGATGTCTGAAAGATGCGGCTGAGCAATACATAGAAGTCTACCTTTAGATGATGTGTTTGTAGCGACTTTATCACATTTGGACTTTGCCCTAAAAGCAGTGGGAAGACATTGACAGTTTGTGCTCTATTTTTAGAAAAATCAGTCTGGCGGCCACACGGTGACGAGCTTGAAGAGGAACAAGGAATAGCAGGGGAGTATGTGTGATCTTGGACAGCTTCCACATCCTCTCCGTGTCTCAGTTTCTTCACTTGTGAAATGTGGAAAATAATCATCTCTTCCTCTTAGGGCTGTGATGAGGGTTAAATGGGTTAATATATGTAAAATGTCCTAGGCATTACTATGCCACATACCTTTTATTAAGCATTGGCTGTAATTATTAAAGCATTTATTCATGTACTTTCAGAAAAGAACAGGTATACACACGTATGCCTGTGCATCCTATTTTATGTTGGGGATTTCAGTTCTTCTTTTATTTGTATTGTTAAATACTTAGTTATTATCTTTCACTATAAACCAGGATGACCTTAGGACACAAATTATGTGTTTTGATTCCGTGAGCATACTTTCAACAATATTTCTGAGGGAGTCAACTTCCATGAAAAGCAGAAATGAGGTCAGGGTGAGGGGCGATCATTCCAGACTGACACACTCTCAGTTTCTGTGATGTGTCAGGACTGCGCTAAGCACTGCGGGTGTAGTGAGGTGGTGAGATATCTCCCTTCCTTTGAACATCACAAATTTAGAGCCCATCAAAAAAGACACAAATGAATTTATCTATAAAACAGAAACAGACTCACAGATAGAGAAAACAAATGTACAGTTACCAGGGGGAGGCAGGGGTGGAAAGGGATAAATCAGGAGTTCAAAAAAAAAATTTGCAGATACACAGTACTACATATAAAATAGATAAACAACAAGGTCCTGCTGTGTAGCACAGGGAGCTATATTCTTGTAATGAGCCATAATGAAAACCCATATTAAAAGGAGTATATGTATGACTGAAACATTATGCTGTACACCAGAAATTGACATAACATTGTAAACTGACTATACTTCCATTTAAAAAAAAAGCATATTAGAGCCCATCAGGTCAAGAGACTGATCCACTTGTCTTCAACTAGTTGGGCAGCACCAAAAATCAGATAAACTCCCAGAGCTTCAATGCCACAGACGTAAATCAGTATTCCCAAAGTGGGTGCTGAGGAGGGATCAGCAAAGGATATTCATCCCCAGCTAACAATATGAAAACTAGAGCCAAGAGTCAACATTTTCCTTCTCAAATTGGAGAAACAACCTCGAGAGTTTGTTTTGTCTTCCTGGCTCTCTATATCTCATCCTCTGAAGTCTTGTTTGGGATTCTTTGTTCTCACTTTGTTAGTAGTTTTCACTAAACTGGATGCTTAGCATAAATGGTTTCTACTTACCCTCTCCACTACCTCCAACATTATTTTCTCCCATCTACCTCATAAGACAAGGCAGACCTAGGTCTGTAAAATCCTATATTTAGGCATCGTGGTTTCTGGTAACCACAAGTCTGTATTCTCTGTCTGTGAGTCTATTTCTGTCCTGTATTTACACTTTGTTTTTGGTTGTTTGTTTGTTTTTGTTTTTGTTTTTTAGATTCCACATATGAGTGTTCTCATATGGTATTTTTCTTTCTCTTTCTGGCTTACTTCACTTAGAATGACATTCTCTAGGAGCATCCATGTTGCTGCAAATGGCATTATGTTGTCGGTTTTTATGGCTGAGTAGTATTCCATTGTATAAATATACCACCTCTTCTTTATCCAGTCATCTGTGGATGGACATTTAGGCTGTTTCCATGTTTTGGCTATTGTAAATAGTGCTGCTATGAACATTGGGGTGCAGGTGTCTTTTTTAAGCAGGGTTCCTTCTGGATATATGCCCAGGAGCAGGATTTCTGGGTCATATGGTAAGTCTATTCCTAGTCTTTTAAGGAATCTTCATACTGTTTTTCAAAGTGGCTGCACCAAACTGCATTCCCACCAGCAGTGTTAAGAGGGTTCCCTTTTCCCCACAGCCTCTCCAGCATTTGTCATTTGTGGCCTTTTGAATGATGGCCATTCTGGCTGGTATGAGGTGATACCTCACTGTAGTTTTGATTTGCAAAAATACTTAGGAATTCATTTAGGAGGTGAAAAACCTGTACACTGAGAACTACAAGACTCTGACAAAATAAATTGAAGATGACACAAAGAAACGGAAATATATCCCACTTTCAAGGATTAGAAGAATCAGTATTGTTCAAATGCCCATACAATCCCAAATGATCTACTGATTCAATGCAATCTCTAGCAAAATTCCAATGACCTTTTACAAAGAAATGGAAAGACAATCCTAAAATTTGTATGGAACCACAAAAAACCCTGACAAGCCACAGTAATCTTGAGAAAGAAGAACAAAGCTGGGGACATCACACTTCCAGAATTCAAACTATACTACAAAACTATAGTAAGCAAAATAATGTGGCAGTGACATAAAACAGACACATATACCAATGGAACACAATAGACAGCCCAGAAACAAGTCCACAAATATACAATCAAGTAATTTTTGACAAGGGCACCAAGAGCACACAATGGGGAAAGAATAGTCTCTTCAATAAATGGTGCTGGGAAAACTGAATAGCGACATGCAAAAGAATGAACTCTGGACTCCTATCTTACAACATTCACAGAAAATAACTCAAATGGATTAAATACTTAAATGTAAGATCTGAAGCCATAAAATTCCTAGAGAAAACGGGGGAAAACTCCTTGACATTGGTCTTGGCAGTAATTTTTTGGATATGACACCAAAAGTACAGGCAACAAGGGTAAAAATAAACAAGTGACGCTACATCAAACTGAAAAGCTCCTGCACAGCAAAACAAACAATAGAGTGAAAAGGTAACCTATGTAATGGGGGAAAATGTTCGCAAATCATATATCTGATAAGGAGTTGATATCCAAAAATACATAAGGAACTGAATAACAACAAAACAAAACAAAACAAAACAAAACAAAACAAAACAAAACAAAACAAAAACTGAAATAATGTGATTGTCTAAATAAGCGAAGGACCTGAATAGACATTTTTCCAAAGAAGACTTACAAATGGCCAACAGGTACATGAACAGGTGCTCAACATCACTAATCATCAGGGAAATACAACTCAAAACCACAGTGAGATATCATCTCACACTTGTTAGGATGGCTTTTAGCAAAAGGACGAGAGAGAAGTGTTGGCAAGGATGTGGAGAAAGAGGAACCCTCATGCACTGTTGGTCAGCATGTCAATTGGCATAGCCATTATGAAAAACAGCATGGAGGTTCCTCAAAATATTAAAAATAGAACTACCATATGATTCAGCAATCCCACTTCTGGCATCTATCCAAAGGAAATGAAATCAGCATCTCAAAGCAACATCTGCAGCCCCACATTCATTGCAGCTTTAATCCCAGTAGCCAAGATATGGAAACAACCTAAGTGTCCATTTATGAATCATTTATGAATGAATGGATAAAGAAGATTTTACACACACACACACACACACACACACAGAGGAATATTATTCAGCCACGAGGAAGAAGGAAATTCTGCCATTTGTGACAGCATGGATGAACCTAGAGGATATTATGCTAAGTAAAATAAGCCAGACAGAGACAGATAAATACTTACGATCTCATTTATATGTGGAATGTAAAAAAAAAAGTTAAATTCATAGAAGCACAGAGTAGAACTGTGGCTACCAGGAGCTGGGATGTGGGCAGAATCAGAAGATGCCAGTCAAAGAGTCCAAGCCTTCAGTCATAAGATGAATAAGTTTGGGGGCCTAATGTATAGCATGGTAACTATAGTTAACGATGCTGCATTAGATACTTGAAACTTGATAAAAGAATAGATCTTAAGTCTTCTTACACACACACACAAATGGTAATTATGAGAGGTGATGTGTGCATTAATTAACTTGATTGTGGTAATCATTTCACAGTGTATACATACGTATACCAAATCATCACGTTGTACTCTTTAAAGACACACAATTTTATTTCTCAGTTACACCTCAATAAAGCTAAGGGGAAAAGAATCACTGTAGTGTATGACAGAAAATTCTAAGGGGGAAGGTATAGTTCAGTGGTCGAGCTTGTGTGCTTAGCATGCACGAGGCCCTGGGTTCAATCCCTGGTACCTCCATTAAATAAAAAAAAATAAATAAACAAACCCAATTACCTTCCCCCCCCCCAAAACCCACAATAAAAGAAAAAAATGCTATAGTAGAGTTAAACATGTGCTTACTTACAGGGGTGGGGCATGTCACCACTCCTGGGGGAGACAAGTTGGCTAGGACCCACATGTACAAATGTCTCTCTATGCCGTGATCCATTTCCAGGCCAGGGACTGATATGTTTCTATGTGAGGTTTTGGAATTTTTACTATGGAGGACAGGAGAGTTGGATTTCAGACAACAAGAGTAGAGACTTTCTTATCTTCAAATATATAGACACTTATTGAGCACTTATTGCATACCAGACTCGTTTCTAAGGACAGGGAATACAACATGAAACCAAACAGACAAACATCCCTATCTTTATGAAGCTTATATTCTACTGGAGGGAAAACTGGTAATAGTGTCTAACTAGGAAAAGCACCAGGCGTTTTTAGGCTGTGGAATGAATCTGTATTGTAGTGGTAGATGCATGATGCTATGCAATTCTCAAAACACGCAGAACTTTAAAACACAATGAGTGAACCTTAATATACATAATTTTTTAAAAAAATCAATCAGAAGGTTGGGAGAATCCCAGGGTGGAATGGAGACACTAAGACTAAAGACAATAGGGACAGTATAGAAACATGGGAAGCTAGTTGGTAAAGTTGTTTCTCATGGGGGTATGGCTTAACAATTCCAACATTGCTGTACAAGTATCCTGGGATAAGCAAATAAATTAAATGTGTACATGTGTGACTGAAACATTATTCTGTACACTGGAAATTGACACCTTGTAACTGACTATACTTTAAATCAATCAATCAATCAACCGATCAATCGAGGGAGCCAGGCCGCTCACTATTGGTGACAGAGGTTACAGACAAGCAAGGAAAGAAGGCTAGAATGATCTATATGGTATTGGATTAGAGTCAGAGATACCAGCGTAAATTCAGGCTGAGCTTAATACAGATACAGATGGATTCATACAGAGATAATTACAGATGCGACAGAAAGAAGGTCTGAACCATGGCAGTGGTGGGAGGGAAGAAGGCAACGGACTTGAGAAATCTTATTTTATGGACTGGGAAGAAGAAAAGAACGGTCTGGAAGGAGAAAGGCCCCCTGACCATGGACAGTCCCTACACTGTCCTATCATGTCACCATGCTCAGGGTGCCATGGCTTTACCATGGCTCAGTACTGACTGCATAGGGTCCTCACTGAAACTCTGGGGTCCTGATCCTCATGTCTAGGAATCAGGACACTGAAGCCCCGACTGAGAGTTTCCCAGCTCACAGCTCTCAAGGACAAATTGAAAAGTTGAAACTAGACCTTCTGACCATATCTCCCATGATTTTCTTTTTTTTTAATTTTTATTTTTCTATTGAAGTGTAGTCGATTACACTTCAGTGTTAACAATGTTAGTTTCAGGTATATATATATATATATATATATATATATATATATATATATATATACACACACACACATATTTTCACTTCGCCTCTGTCCCACAATACTTTTTGTGAAGTACCAAGACATCTTGAAGGGGGCATATATCATTGTACTCTGCTGAATCCTAGGAAGTTTGATGGCGCAAACAGCCACCTCCCCACCCCTCACCAAACCCCAGGGACAGGTCCTAGCCCAGTTTAAGCCTGACTCAGAAAAAACTTCTATAAAGGTCTTATAAGTCCTGATATGAATAACGTCTCTTTACAACCTAAAGATAGAAGGTCAGGGTGACAGGTTTCCCGCTACTATATTACCATCTTTTGAGATCCCAAATGGATCTTGGGCCCTCGTGTGTGTGTGTGTGTGTGTGTGTGTGTGTGTGTGTGTGTGTGTGTATCTCCTAAATTTATAGATTGCAGAACATATGTTCTCATCTATGCACATGTTCTTAGGGTTGTCAAGGGCTGTAACTGCCCCAAATTTTCCCAGGCCTAACAGCTGCTGGCTCCCCTTACGTGGTTAGCTGAGAGTGAAACCAACCACCGGAAACTATCATGCTAAAGTCACGCCCTTCCGGGTTCTCAGGCCTCGAGATGATAATGGTGGAGATCGCGAGCAGGGCAGAGCCCAAAGTTATCTATCTGATTGATATCTATTTGATTATCAGGCCATGTTATAGCTAATATTATCAGGTCTCTGAATCATCAGGCTCCTGAAACCATAACATATAAAGATTTTTCGACACTCTCTGCCTCCCATTTAAAATCATTTCTAATTTATTTTCCCCCAAACGTCTTAGTAGTGGCTCCAAACCAGTCCTGGAAAGGCATCCCACCTTGTTAGCCCTGCACTTCTTCCTCTGTCTGGTCCCACCCCAACTCAATGCCAC
Source organism: Vicugna pacos (assembly GCF_048564905.1). Lineage (NCBI taxonomy): Eukaryota > Metazoa > Chordata > Mammalia > Artiodactyla > Camelidae > Vicugna > Vicugna pacos. Next base: position 37,505,261 of record NC_133023.1, read on the forward strand.
CCTTCTCCTAGCCCCAAAGAGCAGAATTTCTTCTCAGCCTTGAACCCCTGCCATGACCATCTTCTGAATGGTTATATGGAACGATCCTTAGCATTCTGGAACCTTTCTGGATATTGAGCCTTTGTGAAAGAGGACTGAATCTTATAGCAATGAGAAATTTGAGTGTGGAAAGATTTTTTTTTTCCTCAAGTCCATTTTGATCTCAAGGAGGAAAAGGATGTTTGTTAAAATGCGTATCTGACCATGAGAATTTAATCTCTCTAACTATCTAATTTAACTTGACCCATCTTCATGTATTAATAGCTTTAAGAGCAGTGTCCTCCCTCCCTCTCTTACCCACTCTCTTTTCTCCTTTTTAAAAGATACATATTCATTAAAATCTCCGGGCTTAGTTGCTCAGAGGTGGACTAGGGGACTGCTTCAGCTGCTAAGTTCTTCTCTGTTCCCGAAGGAAAATCATTGGAACATCTATGTCGGCAGCCGTCTTGGAGAAAGACACGCGATTGGAGGCGTTAAATGAAATTACATTGTGGTTCTAAGTTAAACTGTCTGAGAACTGACTTCCTCGACAGCTCTGATTCAGGCCTCCCAAAATGTCGCACACTATGACTCATGCTTCCTTCTGGAAATGACAAAACTTCCTCACCACCCTGATCTAAGCCGCCTGCTTTTGGTCCTCCGTGCTCTCAGGAAGGGATTGAGTTGTATGTTCCATTTTTTCCATGGTGGGCAAGGAAACCCATCTTTTGTTTTTCCAAAGGGAGAAACACACACACACACACACACACACACACACACACACACAGAATGACACACTGAAAATTCTGAAAATTAATACCAGGCAGAGAATCAATACCATCATCCCCACCCTCCGCACCCCTGGAAAATAAATAAATGATTTCAGAATTGTAAAAACCGGAGGGAGCTGACTTTTTAACCATTTATGTCCCAGAGCTCTTAAAAAATATGTTCCGTTTTCTAAAGAAAGAAATGTATAGTAACTTTGCCAAGCTCATGTTTTTAATATTCAAAGTAGTCTTAAAGAGCTTGGATTTTGTAGGTGGCTAAAATTCAGTGCTGAGCAGTGTTGCTGGTGTGTTGCCCAAGGAAACTGCCTTCCCTGTGTGTCACTGGAAGAGACGTTGAGGGGACAAGCAAATCTGGGGCATCAAAGAGAGAAGAGGAGAGGGAGGATGAGCAGAGGAAGGGGTACCATTGCCAACGACATTTTGTTCTTCTGAAATCTGCTCTAGACTATCCCATTGCAGCCCCAAGTATAAACGTGTGCCAATTTGTGTATCACAATGCATAACCCAGCACTGATTAAAAAATATTATTTACTAGAATGAAAAAGCATTTAGGATATTAACTCAGTATAAACATCTACCATCTGGTGAACAAGGATTTGTTTTGAGGGTGAGAAATTTTGAGATCAGAAATTTAAACTTATTTTTTTATTTTCTCGCTACATTAACTTGAAATTCTGATGAATGCTTTCTATATGATGTGTATGCAATAAAGCATGGTATGCATGCCTATTTATACAGCCTTACATTTGTTCTCTGAGTCTTTGTACATGATGGAGAAGGCGAACATTGTCTTAGATACACTCCATCTCTTTTTCTGTCCCCACAACAAGGCAGTGGGAATCAGCCCTGAGTTCTATTCCCAGCTCCACTACTGGGTTATTTTGGGCTAGCAGTTTAATTGAAAGTAAAAGGATGGAGCAGATGACTCCCAAAGAAACCTTCCAATTTTGAAATTCTATGGTCCAAAATTATTTTTCTCTAGCCATGGGATTCCTCTTCTTCTTTTCCAAGGAAACACCAAGATGTACTGCCTGTTCTTGTTGACAGCTCTTGACTGTCACTTGGGGACCCTAATGACTGCCAAGCTCCAAGTCCTAGGATATAGGGCCTAGGAACAGGACCATCACCCATCCTACTCTTTCTGGACCCCCCTCTCCACTGGCAGATCTCCACTGGCCCTTGGCCTGGTTCTGAGAGGGATCAGGAGGCCTGCCAGAACCTAAGGCAAGATACTTATGTTCCTCCTTGATCAATATTGATTTGCATTTCTTGCAAACAATTTTATGAGTCAGTAGAAGTCCCCATTCATGCCACACACATTTATGAGTGCTTGTCATATGCTTAAATCACTGTGAAGTTTCCCAGGTAATGATTCATTCTTTGAATCTTGTAAGTTCCTCAGACTTTGAGAGTACTCTATTATGTATTTTTTAAAAAGTACTCAGAATGAGGGAGGAGCCCGCTTTATGGCCCCGAAGGAATGAAATGAAGAGGAGGAAGAGGTGGGGAGGGGTGAACAGACATCCAAGAGAGACTGGGGTGATTCACAAGAGGTGGGAAGAACGGGCCCCAAGAGGTCCATGCTTATAGAAAACAGAAAGTTCTAATTAAAGCATTCAACTAAGATCTGCCCTGATGGTGGTCTATTATCAGTTGGTCAGCCTTCTGGCAAACATTGAATTCCACTTGGGTTCCAGGCATCATTCCAGGTGCTGAAGATAAATCAGCGAACATGATAAGACTGCAGAATGGAAGGAGCTTCAAGTCTACAGAGAAGGAGAAAGGCAGGAAGGGAGAGAGGCGGGGAAGGTCATTTCAGAGCTTAATAACCACTAAATGACCAACCACTAAAGGGATCAAAGGAAGAGATAGTACAGGGTGTGACTGGGGAGGGCCGGAGTGGCTACTCTAGTAAGGGTAGTCAGAGAAGAATTTTCTAGAAGGTAATATTTGGGCTAAGGCCTGAATAATGAGCTACAGGTAGCCTTGTAAATATTTGGGGGAAGAGTTCCACGTTAAAAGAACAGCAAATGCAAAGACATTCACAGCTTGCTTGAGGGTCAGAAAGAGGGCTGGTGTGGCTGAAGTACAGTGGATGAGAGGCAAGAATTGTAGGAGATGAGGCTGGAGAGTTGAGAAGGGGCCAGCTCATGCAGGGCAAGCTGATGCCTTAGTAATAATAATAATAATAATAATAATAATAATAATAATAATAATAGTAATAGTAATAATAATAATAGTAATAATAATAATAATAATAGCAGCTGACATTTATTGAATCATTGCACCAGGCCAAACACTTCCTGTGGATTAGCTTCTTTACTGGTCACATCTACTCCATGAGGTGGGTGCTATTTCCAGTGTTCACATGGCCAATGGTACATGCTAGACCTGGGGTGTGAGCCCATGCCCAGAGTCTGATTCCAAACCTGGTTCTAGTTATCAAATATTTTACTCAATTGACATACCAAGGAAATAGGCAGACTCACATACCTTGTTGTGCACATATAGGAGGCATGCCCAGTATCATCATCCAACTTAAAGTCCAGAAGGCACTATGGTAGGGATCGAGCTTGTTTAGAAGTCTGTGTAAGAGTGGAGAGCAGTGCCTGAGACTACAGCCTCTGTGTGGCTGCTCTGTCCACTGCCTATGGGTAGAATGTCATTTTTCCTTCCCTGATCTACCCTCAACCCTCACCCTCGGCCCAACGCTACTGAATATGGTGCCCAACTCACTCCGGCATCTCTTGAGGACACACCTCCCAGAGAAGAGGCACTGGAGAAAGGTGAGAAACATGCCGGCAGAGCATCACGAGCCCATGTTCCAGACTTACTCCTGCCTCAGTCACCCCGGAGGGTTGTTGGAGATGATCATCTAGTTCTCTGGGCTTCTGTTTTCTCATCTGTGAAATGAGATTGGCCCTACACAGGAAAACGTAACAGTAGGCAAAGGCAATTCTGGAGTCCCCAGGAGGCGCCATAAACTTAAGACTTTAAAAGAAATCATAATGTTTACTTGCTGAACTGCCGTCCCTAGAGCACACTGAAATTTGCAGTCTGGCTAGTATGATGGGCAGAATAATGGCCCCCCCAAGATGTCCACATCCCAATCGTCATCTTACATGACAAAAGGGGCTTTTTCTTTTTTGGTTTTTCTTTGTAGGGAGAGGTAATTAGGTTTATTCATTTATCTACTTATTTTAAGGGAGGTACTGGGAATTGAACCCAGGACCTTATGCATACTAAGCACACACTCTACCACTGAGCTATACCCTCCCCTCTAACAGGCTTTAAAGATGAAATTAAATGAAAGATCTCGAGATGGGGAGGTTATCCTGCATGATCCAGGTAGGTCCGAAAGGAATCACAAGCTTCTGTCTAAGAGGGAGGCAGGAGAGTGAGTGCCACTGATTTGATGTTAGGAGGTCTCAACCCGCCATTTCTGGCTTTGAAGTTGGAGGAAGGGGCCATGAGCCAAAAGATGCAGGCAGCCTCTCAAATCACTAGAAAATGCAAGGGAATGGATTCTGTCCTCCGAGACTCCAAAAGGAGCCACCCTGCTGACACCTTGCCTTTAGTCCAGTTAGACTGATTCTGGACTTCTGACCTCCAGAACCAGAAGATAATCAATAAGTACTGTTTTGAGCCACTAAATTTATGGTAGTTTCTTACGGCAGCAATAGGAAACTCAGTTGGCGTGACCTTTGGCAGTGCACGCTAGTTTTAACTCTCCACCATAAAGTCTTGTAATAAAAACTCTAAGGAGAATTTCCAATTTGTGCCTCATGACCTGGTTTCTTAAATTTGTCAGCAATGCTGTGCATTTATTTATTCAGACGTTGTAGAGGATCTTTCTCCACCCCCTCCCCACTCACCCCTCTTACCTTGATCTCTTCTGCAACATAAGGTTGGTATTTATCATTTTTCATTTCACAGGACACTGTTCCACAAAGGGAAAAAAATAACAACATCAAAAGGCAAATCCACCTATAGGCAAAAGTATTTGAGTTCTGTTTTAGAGAAATATTCCATGTATGAGTGCCATATTTGTTCTGTAAGGGGTGTGGTCACTTTTCTCTCTACTCCATGAACGGAATTCTGTGAAAGTACAAAACAGTCTTTGCTTTCCAGAGCCATGTGCCATATACACTGACATAACTCACACCCCTCCTTCATTGACTAAATATAATGGGAGCTGTGAGAACTTTAAAGGTGGAGCGGTAGCCTCCTCGGTTTGGGAGGGATCTTAAAGATCACTTAAGTCCAACTGTGAGAACAGACATCTCAGAAATGGGATATGGTGGGGATTAGCCCTTTGCTAAATTAAACTGGGTCCTCTCTGGATCCTTGTAAGTTCTCACATGTCTATAAAATAAACATAGAAAGGCTGCCCTTCCCTGGTGCTACTCTGGAGGAGTGAGAAATAGATCTCTTGGTCTATCCATGTAAGACGAGCTGGGATGTCCAACTTCTGAGGCTGGGCAAGTGTTCCATTTCTCTTTAGCCTGAGCTATGCTAACATTTACTGAAGCTCTGAAGCTACTGTTGCTACAGAAGCCAACCAAGCAGATGAATACTGATATTCTTAGAAGAGATAATTTGAGAGTAATTTTCTACATCAAATGAAGATTCTAGGATAGCTACACACTGCAGATTTCTTTTTTAACCTAATACTGAGTAACAAACATTGTGGTTTAAGGTACTGTGGAAAAAAACTCTTCTTCAGCTTTTTTTTAAGTTTAGAAGGGTAATAATCACGGGGATTTTTTTTTTCTAAGATAGGAAACTTTTTGTTCTCAAGTCAAACAATTGACTATATTGCCTTCACAAGTCAAAAAAAAATCTTTAAAAAATCTGACTGTGAAACATGGATATAATTTCCCATCTCTCAAAACATAACCTCAGATTACAAAATCCCATTTAAACTTCTCTTTTCTTTGAATCAAATGAGAAGCAGGAAAGTGAAACTAAAACACTGGTGTAAATAAGGAGCTTTTCGAGGAGTGCAGAAAAATCTGCATGTATACAATTTCTCAGTATTGCCAATATTTCGATAGGTCTTTTTGGAAAGTTCAACATAAAGAAAATCTACTTAACCCTTAATCAAAATGTTCTCCGTATTTGCTTTGTTCTTGGTTCTCTACAATTAGAACACAATAAGCATAATTTTTTAGTGAATTCCTGCCTTTTTTTCTTTTTATTTTTATTTATTTTTTAAATTTTTTAAAATTGAGTTATAGTCAGTTTACAATGTTGTGTCAATTTCCGGTGTATAGTCTGCCTTTCAAATGAATGCTATTGGTGATGTTTCTTACTTTTTCTATCACATTGCTTAATGAAGATACTGAACTTTTAAGGGTTTGTAGTATGTTAAGAAAACAATGGATACTTAGATGCTAAATTATAATGTCTGCCCAATTCAGAGTTTTCTGCCAAATCTAGGAGCCTTTAATAAAAAGCCTTTTAAATATTCAAGGCACATTAAACCTGGAATTGAAAGGTCACTAAAAGACACTGAGATTTTCAACTAAGTGTAGTTCCCTTCTGGAGAAAGATAACAGTTCTGATTCTCTGCATGAACATTCTTAAGGAATGATGAAGGCGTTTCTGAGAGTCAAGATCCTTTAAGATCAGAAATAAGAGCATTGATTTATTCTATACGTCTGTTTCCCTTCAATTAGAAACCTGTACAATTACATACACAGCAAAGTGAAAGTTTCTGCCATGCTGGGTACATATTACTTGCTATATGCTTGAACATTGCAATTACATGCTTTATGTCATATTTCTTTCAAAACTCGGCTAAAGAAATTGCATGAAACTGTATCCCTCTCTCTCCAGTTGTATCATCAAGAGCCTATTATAAAGTCTATCTACTAGGCTTTCAATGTTGGAATAACTCCACGGCCCATTGGATGGACTAATGAAGTTGTGTTTGGCAATAAAAAGCAAACTTCCACCTTTCCATTCAAGAACATCGGAGTAACCCGGAGCGTTATTCAACAGTAGTAACGTTTTCAAAATTAAATTATTTTGCCTGTAACTTCTCTCTGTCACTGGAAGACAAGGAGATGACACAACTCCATGCTTGGTTGTCCTTGTATGAAGTGAACAACAGATGAGCAGTGACCTATCACTGGCTGACTTTGAAAAAGAAGGGACGTGATTGGTCACTGACCATAACGTGCATCTGTTATTTACATAGTGATGTGTGGACTGGAGAGCTAGCAGTGAAATTTGGACTTTATGTAATTATTCATAATTAATACATGATGATGACTGAAATTTGAATGAAGTTGTTGGGTGACTGATGTTAACTAGCCCATGGTGATTGAAATTCATGTAAATCAGAACTGGCAAAGTGAGGACTATCTGTATTATTACAGATCTATGTCTTTGCTTGTTATGTTTCTCCCACCAGAATGTGAGCTACGAGGGATGAAGACTTAGCCTATTTTGTTTACAGGTATGTGCCCAATGCCATAGAACAAAGCCACAGTAGGGGCTCAACCAATACTTATAGGAAAAAAAAAAAGGAAAGGAAAGAAAGAGAGTGGAAGAGAGGAGGAGGGAAGGGAAGTCAGAGGTCAAATCATCAAGTTAGATCAACTATCACGGCTCTCAAAGAAGCAAAGTAACTTTCCCAAAGGCACTTCAGCTCTCCAATTTTCTAACTTGGGGTCTGATATTTACCCCCTAACTTACACTGTTCCTCTTTCTCTCTCTCTCTCTCTCTCTCCCTCCTTCTCTCCAATCCTTATTTCAGGCTACGCATTCACATGAAAACGGGACTAACAACATTGTCGGAGCCTTAATCACTTGACCTTTTGAGGAGGGATTAGAGCCTTAGCTCAGAAGGCCACAGCCCTGTGGCAGGGGGGGTGACATTAGGGTCTTCCCAGACTTCCCAGTATCAGACCACAGAGCCTACTAATTCTTAGTCTATGTCAAACTATTTGCATTTTCTTTCCTAAATGTCCTTGTGTGGGGCTACAATCAGAGAGGACAGGATGCTGGGGTTTTTCTCTGAGTACCTCACTCCCTTGAAGTTAGGTTTCTAATTTACTCATGGGGCTCCTGTGTCCCAGAGCAGATGGGACAGCCTGGCCAACTCGGAGGGGAAAAGACTGACTTCAGATGAAAAACTTCTGTTTCTGTGACTCAGGACTTAGTCAGCTACCTGGTTGAGGATGTACTATTTGTCAGAAAGTAGATCTGGAGGAAATATCACTCATTCTGGCTAGAGTAATGGTTTTCAGTGCATTTTTTACTCATGAAATTCAAAAAGAACAGGGTGCCAGTTTAACCTTGTGGTTAAGGTTATGAATGAGAAAGGAAGTTTAAATTACCCAGGGAGGCCGTCCCCTTAGTCAGAGTTTCAGAGCATTCCAGACTCTTGTGTCAATTAAAGCATCTTGAACTTCAATAAAATAACAAAAAGGCAAACGGTGGTCTGTTTGGAGATTCCCCCATGCCCCTACCCTTTTGCCCACTTGCGTTCTCTCTCCCCCAGCTCCCTCCTTCTCTCTCTCTTTCCCTCTTTCTTTCCTTCCTTCCTTGAAAAAAAAGCAGCTATTCTTTATAAGAATAAAATTACTTAAGTAATTAATTGGAAATGAACTTAGCTGATCTAAAGTTTCTAAATCCAAGCTCTATAAGCAACAACTATATGTTTTCGTTCATTTCAGATCTTTTGTTTGTTTCCCTTTCCTTCTCCATCTTCCTCTCTTCCTCCTGGACCCTCAGATCACTATACTTTGGACCTCCCACTAATGGTTCAAACCTGAAAACGAAAGAGCTTGACTCCCTACAGAAAGAGTTGCGAGAAGCCAATGGGGCCTGAGCCTCTTCTTGTTAGATACTCTTGCAGAAAGTTTGGGGAAAAGAATTAGTTGGCTAGAATTAGTCTTCAGTTTGGTCCATTTCCAACATCTGTGCTTTCCCTGGTTGTTATTAGCATAAATATTTGAGAGTCAACAACTGAAAGAATTTGAAAAACGTATTGACTGAAGATTTTTGTCACAGACACTCCATCTCGACTGGCATCTTTCACTCTTTAAAAGGGCCCTCATTTTAAACAGAACTTTCTTGTTTTGTCCTATTGGATTTTAATTATGTGCCAGCCCTGTAGGGAGACACCAAGATGGGAGGACATAGATCTGACCCTTACAGCTTAAAACCATGCAAGGAGATGATTCTGGCTGGCCAAAAGCTGAATAAGAACATAGGGCTAAAATAATAGTAAGAGAAGACATTGAACAAGAAAGGGCCCATGCAGACCTTGTTTGACTTTCAGGTTACCATTACAGACAGAATATACCAAAGAAGGTCTGAGGAAAGAGGAACACCTTGGGGGTTGTGGTCAGGAGGGCACGCGAGGATGGAGAGAGGAGTTCAGATCAAAGATGCATCTGGAAGGAGTTGGAAGGCAGAGTTGCAGGGGAAGGTATCTTAGGTGGAGAATACGAGGGCAAACAGGGCCACCAAATGAGGCTGCACAATCCATAACACAAGGGGTTGCCATTCACATCATATTCTCTGCACAGAATACAATCTGTGTGGCCACTGGTGGCAATCTTGGGGCAAAAGTCTAAGATTTATTCAGTATAAAATCTCTAGTGGAGACAAGGAGCAGACTTGCTACCTGGATGTAAGTCCTCTGAAGGCAAGGCCTGGGTCTTATTTGTCTATGGATCCTCAGAGCTTTGCATAATGCCTGGCACATCTTAGTTATTTAATACATGTCTCCCAAATGAATGAATTGTATAACTCAATCTTATCCACATCCCACCAGTTGGTTGGTTCAAATGAGGGGGAAGTCACAGAATGGGGAGAACTCATATTTCTTTGAGAACTCTGGATAATTTTGGGACTACAGCCCCCACACTCTTCCCCTCCCAAGTCATTTCAGTTACTCCCAGGACTTTAAAGGGTGTTTTACAGGTGCTCATACACAGCCCTCTCTTATTCTTCCAGTTTGGTCTTTATCCAGTGTTTTGAAAGGGCCAGCACCCCAGCCATGCCCACTCTACAGAGCCTTCACCCCTTCTGCATGTACGGTCTATCTATCGCCCAGGTATTTATCTGCGGCGCACCCAAAGGTGCTATAGGAGAGGCCATGATGGCGTCATGGTTCTTTTGACTCCTGGGATTGAAGCCTTATTAATTCTATGGAGGAATGGAGAGAATGGCCTTTTGTCCTCCAGGGTCATACACATAGACACGAAGCTATTGTTGAATGTCTCATATCTGACACAGCCCTCCTTAAAAAACTGTCATCAGCTTCTGCTGGTCCCAACAAAGAGATGCATGTCATGCAGCTCTTTCCACACACTGTCCTCATCTTTCTGTTTTTGCAAAAGAATGCACGTTGGAAAATATGGGAGGTCTGTGGGAACATGGAGTATTTTAGTTTGGCTGGAGCGAAAGTTTTGCCCAGGCGAACGGGGGCAGAAATTGGCCCAAAGGGAGACTGAATTAAATCGTCAGAATGAATGAGTATGAACCCTAAATATTATTTAGTGGAAAACCATTTGAAAGTTATTTGACGAGAAGCCATGGTTTTATGATTAAGTATGGAGGAAAACATCATTATGACTGGTTAAAAATGTAACAAAAGTCTGGGCAGAACAAGACAGTGGAGTTACACAGACCCGGATCCGAGTCTCGGCGACCTTGATTAAGTCACTTAACCTCAGGGACTTCTCATTTCCTTATCTGTAAAATACGTATACTACCCACTTCTCGGGATCTTTTGTAAGAATCATTCATAAAATGCTTAGCACAAAATCTGGAACATAGTAAATATCTAATAAAATGACCAGAAAAAGGAGCATATTGTAAGGTGATCAGGAATCCCCAAACATAGCTAAATAATAAGTATGCAAAACTGCAAAGGAGACAGGGTTTTTTCACTTGGGGCTCCTTATCTTCTCCTTAACAACCAATGGCCCAGATAATAACTAGGGAACCAGTTTGATTAATTAAGTCACATCGTGGTGGTAGCACCTGATTTTCTTCCATAAATTCCAAAAGGAAGGAGGCTGGGGAGTCACCTACGGTAGAAGTTCAGAGATCAGCAGCAGTTTGGGACAAAGATGGTGGTCTTTTGAGTATGATTTTTTTGTCCCTAACCTTTTGCCCCTAACTTTTTGTACCACACTTAAGATGACTCATCATTACCCAGAGTTTATTTTGGATACAGTGGCTCAAGGCTTTTACTCCATCGAGCACTCTGTGTATTTCAGTCAAAGTTCATTGTGGAAGACTGGCACTGGACATCCAGAGGTGTGGCCTACAGTTGCCCATCCACCATTTTTAAGCACTCTTTTCCCAGCAGCTAGAAAGCCCTGGATTCCAGGAACAGGCTCCACTTACCAAGAATTTCTAAGATCCCTGAAGATCACCTTCTACCTTATCAAGTACCTTCCAGTTATTTCGGAAGAAGTGACAACACTACCGTCTCTTAGGATTATGGTTGCAAGTCTAGAGGCTCCTGAAGAGAGTTCATCATTGCATTTTTTAAATTTCCATTGACATAACTTCCAATAATATGAAGAAGAAAATTTTTAAATTGCAAATCCTGGCCATTTTGTAATCTATGGTGTATTTAAGGATGAGTCATACTTATGGTTACCAAAGGGGAGCGAGAGGGAGGGATAAATTAGAAGTTTGGGACTAGCAAATACAAACTACTATATACAGAATACATGAACAAAACGTATAACACAGGGAACAATATTAAATAACTTACAATAACATATAATGAAAAAGAATATGAAAGAATATATATGTATGTCTATGTGTATGTATAACTGAATCACTACGCTGTATACCAGAAACTAACACAACATTGTAAATCAACTCTACTTTAATTAATTTTTTTAAAAAAGAATCATTCCTACTAGATGGCACTAGAGAAACAAGAAGTTTCTTGAGGTGGTCTACTTCCCTGAGACACACAAACCGCCAAATCTTGTCTCAATCTGAAAACTGAGTGATCATTCCATGGGATGCTTGACTTCGGAACAGAGGAATAGGACCACGCCACGTGTGGGGGACTGGATTAAGAGCCAAGAAACCTGTGTTCTTCATTCTCTCTGCCCATATCTTGTAGCCTTGGAGAAGAGAGTTTCCAGGAGCCTCCTCATGATTTATGACACTGCTCACCTTGGACCAGGAGAGTTAAGAGAGTTAAGGAAAGAAAGAACTTGGTAAGAGCTTCGAACTAACTGGCACTAGCAAAGTCGTCCACCAATAATACTCAAACAAGGAGTCCTCATGAATACCAGTGTTGTAGCCAATCTTTCTGACATGTCAGGAGCCTAAGAAATGCCAGTGGGTTTCTACTGTCTGGGGCAGAGCTTTCTCTGAGGAAGTCCTCCTGAAGTGGCAAGTGTTTTCTTTTCCACTGCTTGAAGGTCACACCAAATCACTTCTTCCTCAAATAGATCTCATTTTCACAGGCTCATAAAATGGCCAAGTTAGAATGTGTCTTGGTTGATGAAGTCAGTTGAGGGTGTGAGGCTGACTCAGGCTTACCCAAGTTCCTCTGTTTATTCAGTACCAGGAATATTTTAAATCAGAGCTGACCTTAAAATAACAAGTCTTTTGAAAAAGGGCTCAGTAATGACTCTTAAGAATCTCCTACAGCGACTCCCTTACTTTTCTCTTTCAATGGTCACTGCTTAGAAAGTCTATGACAATATATGCCTCGTGTCTGATATTTTCATTTTCGCTAAAGAACATGATTGTGCCACATAAAATTCTAGGATGTATGAGGGCTGATGAGAATACCTTAAATTCCTTTGCTCACTGAGAATATTATGGCAGAATTTTATCTCTTGCTCTGGGATACTTAGAAATTGACCTGCGTGAATATCTTTGTTTGATAGATATTTGAAGTATAATATTCTTCATTAAAGTTTTTAAGAAAAGAATACCACATTATTTCCTCTCATTTTATGTACTATGATCAAACCAATTTTGATCATTCTAACTACAACTATGGACTCTCAGACTTCTCTCTTGGGGTCTAATTGGCTGCTATAACTTTCCACCTGAATGGCTCATAAAAACTCCAAACTCAGTGGGACTAAAAGACAATTTAAACCTATTCAGACTTCTGGCTCCATCTTAGTTAATGACATGACAGTTGCCAATTCTCTCCAACTGGGAAACCTAGAGTCACTTCTCAAGCCTCCCCCTCATTCATCCTTAGTGTGCAATTAGTCACCGTACACTGTAGATTCTCTGGCAGAAATGTCTCTCGGTTTGGTCTGCATATCCTTTCTTGGACGGCTTCATCAGCCTCCTGCAGAACCCTCTTGCTACTCTCCTCTCCGAAGGAGTCCAGGACCCACATCTGATCATGCCACTCCCTCGCTCTGAAACTTCAGGTTGTTGGAAGATTAAAATCCAGACTCCTTGGCTTGGCACTCACAGTTCTTCTTAGCCTGGCCCCAGCTACCTCTGCAGCCTAATTTCCTGCCAAGTCACATCCCCTCCATCCCCTAGACTCCAGCCACGGTCATTTTTTCACCACTCTAGAAATATGGCTGACCTTTTTGCCACAGTTACCTGGGTCCAGCCCCTTCACCTCGCTCCCAAAGGCCTCCTCCCTCCCATCGCAGCCCAGCCAAATGCTACGTATTCTCCAATCCCCATTTCAAATGTATCCTCCCGAGAGAGGCCTTCCTTGATCTGTTCCCCAAACTCACCCCAAGTTAATGACTGCACCCTCCACTCTGCCTCAGCATTTATTCACACCTAGATGATAATGGAACACTCACTCAGCATTTGTGAGAACCTGGCAAGAGGTGCCCTGTCTTTTCATTTCATCCCTGGCTCTCTGATAAGTGGATTGATGGACAGATGGATGGGTTGGGTGATAAAATTTTGTTCTGGAGAGTGGGCAGACATTAGAGATGAAATTGTATAAGAAACTGGAGAAAAGGGGAAAAAAATTGGAAATCGTGTCTGTTCATTGACTAGCTTCTAAATTGTATTCAATTCATCCATTTTCCTTCAAATGTACTTATAATGAATGTTGTTAATCTTCTTAACAGCCCTACGCCCTTGTATTTAAGAAGTTGGGAAATTAAATTTCCCTTCCAAATCTGCTTACTGAATTCATGAGAAACATTTTCCTACAAGTTTATTAGTGGAAATTGTATTGCCTTTTAAATATTTCACAGCAAACAAAAGTGCTATGAGCAACTTCCTCTTCGAGGCCAGATGGAACAACAGGGAGAAGATTTATCTTCTTATCATCTTCAGCAACTAAGGAATTGGACAAAATAGATGAAAAAATGTTTTTTTAAGACATCGGACAGCAGGCAAATAAAGACAGTGATCCCTGTGGGGAAGTAGGTTCTACAATCACTCCTGCTTGCTGTCTAGAGAAGGTATCCAGGTCACAGTGCAGGGAAGAACAACTCGGGGAGGGGGCAGAAGACTCCTTGAGTTGAAGACGTGGGGCTGAGAGATCAAGGCAACTAGAGCTCACAGTGTAGAGATAAGAGAGGTATACAGAGAAAAAAAACTCAGAAGGCCCCCGCTTAAGTATTCAGCAGAGTACTGATCACTATGTGCATGAGGAAACTACGCAAGGCTGGGCAAAGGACCACCCCAAAAGGTTAGAAGGAACAGAGTCCAGTGTTCACACAGAGCCAGGAAGAGTGCACAGTGCCTGGTCCTACCAGTCTAGGGATGGGTAGGGATGAGCAGGGCTACACGGAGTGGGAAGGAGACATTATCAAAGGTCAGGAGGAAAGTTTTGGAGGTGATGGCTAAGTTCACTATCTTGATTATAAGGATGGTTTCACAGGTATATATATGTGAAAATTTATCAAACTGCATAATTTACATCTATGCAGCAGATTTTATGTGAAATATACCTCAATACAGCTATTAAAAATATAGCAATTCTGGGGAGTAAGATATAGCTCAATGGTAGAGCACTGCACTTGGCATGCACAGGGTCTTGGGTTCAATCCCCAGTACCTCCATTAATAAATAAATAAATAAATAAATAATAAACTTAATTACTTCCCCAGCCCCCAAAATAAATAAATAAATAATAAAAAAATAAAAATTTAAAACTATAGCAATTATATGGTGGAAGTATGGAGTTTCTACAGATAATTCTTCTGTGTTTTGCTTTGAAACAATGATTTATGATAAATAGTTCACATAGATGTGCACCCATTCATTGATTTCAATGGTTTTTAATGCAAATGCAAATAACTCACTACATGTAAAAATAACTAAACGTCCAACTGCTAATGAAAAAGAAAAACAAACAATTACATAGCAAAGTAAAACGTGAGCAGTGAGACATGAATAAGCTAGAAGGAAGATGAAAGGTGGGCTGTTTCTGTCCCAGAGAGATCCTTGGGCTGGAAGAAGCTACCCCTCCACAAGCATCTCTCAGCTCCTGGGAATGGGTGAGGCATAAAAATCTGACTCAAGCTGGGTCATCTCTGAAAAATAAATCTCCATGTTCTCCACAGATTTTCTCTTTTATGTGGATGGATAGACCAACTTCATAGACAAGCAGACTGAGAAGCCTGGCTAATTCCCCAAATCACGAGTTGAGATGGAAAATGGGAGAAATTAAAATTGTATGAATATCCAACTCAATTTGGTGGGTGAACTTGAACTCATTTGGAACCACCTTGTGTTGGAATGAGCAGGTGCTCACCAGAGTGGAGGGGTCGTCTACAAAGACATCTAAAAGACAAAGACTGCCTGAGAATTAGCAGTGAATGTACTGACACACTTTTTTTTTTTCTGGCTGACGGAGTCATGAGGCAGCACTAGAATCAGGTAGAATATAATTGGAATTACAACAATCTCCCTAATGGCTTCCATAATCTACAGCCACTTCAGGTTGAGGTCGGAGGACAGAGGCATGTGTGTGACTGGGCAATACTATGCCAGCTGTTTCTTCTTACCTTGTTTTTGTATGTTTTTTTTTCCTCACGCTCATAGCCCTTTACAATATTAAGGATCCATTCCTTTGTGTTTTTTGAGAAACCAATTGTGGAACATTTTGATTTCAATTCTTCCAGTTGCCCTATCCAGTACCCACTAAGTATTTGGCCTTCCTTGGGCTGCTCTTAGAAGCCTGACCACAGGCATAGATACCAGATGAAGGATGATATTTGCCTGTGCGAAAGAGTGTGGCTGGAAACAAAGGATAGTTTTTAGGAATTCTCTAGAAGATCTCTGTATTATTTTATTTGCTTTCTTTTCTTGAATGATAATCAGAACAATAATCAGAATGATTATCAGAAATAAGTCTCTATTGGGGTAGATCAAGAAGAAAAGTTTGATCAAAATTGGGATGGTCAATTTGAATTAACATTTATTGAAGCCTGGTATGTGCAAAGCTGCGCTTGGCACTGTTGGAGATTTATAGGCAGGAAAGACTCAGATCTTGCTTTCAAGGACTCAGCAGCCTGACATACAATAAAGGTAGGAAATCATCCACACACAAAGCTAGTAGGAAGATTAAAAGACAAAAGTAGTAAAATCATCTACCACCACAATAGGCAGTTAAGGGATACACAAAAAAACTAGATGTAAAATATGATATCAGAAAGAGTAAATGTGAGAAGAGAGTGCAAATGCAGGGTTGTTAAAATGCATCTGAAATTAAGACATCAGCAACTTAAAAATAATCACATATATACATAGATTGCTATATAAAAATCTCATGGTAACTTCAAATCAAAATTCTATAACTGATGCACATAAAAAAGAAAAAGGAATCCAAACATAATACTAAAGATAGCCATTAAATCACAAGAGAAGAGAACAAAAGAAGAAAGGGAAAAAATATATACCAAACAACCCCCAAACAGTGAACAAAATGGCAATAAGAACATACATATCAACAATTACCTTAAATGTAAATGGACTAAATGTTCCAATCAAAAGACATAGAGTAGCTGAATGGATACAAAAATAAGACCTGAATATATCCTGCCTATAAGAGACTCATTTCAGATCAGTGGGGAGAAGGAAGGGGGAGACGCAAGTTGGGGTAGTGGATTAAGAAGTACAAACTATTATGTATAAAATAAATAAGCTACCAGGATATATTGTACAACATAGGGAATATAACCAATAGTTTATAATAACTATAAATGGAGTATCACTTTAAAAAATTTGAAATCGCTATGTTGCACACTTGCAACTTGTATAATATTGTACATCAACTATACCTCAATTTAAAAAAAAAAGAAGCCAGTAGTCCGTTAAAGAGGAAATGACCAGTAGACAAATGAGTGGAACACAAAACACAGAGAAAGTCGAGACCTAAGACTGGGCCAGCAGATTTAAGCTGGGGAAGAATCTGGGGTTCTCCCCATGTCTTGCAGGCACCAGGCAAATTACTTTACAGTGATCTCTAGGGCTGGCATCACAGATAACCAAAGTCACAAAACGGCTTCAAGAACAGAGAGCAGGCTGGGTTGCTTGAATCCTGCTGGAGGAGTGTTGGGGCAGATTATTAAAACTCATACTTTCCTGTGTCCATGCCCCTTTGCAACGTGACCTTGCTGTTTTTCCCACCAAGAGGTGACATATTTTCCCCTCCTCTTGAATCTGAGCTAATCTTGTGGCTTGTTTTGATCAATAGAATGGTCAAATTTACATCACCTGAGTGGGGCTTGTTCCATGTAATGAGTTCTTCCTGAATCCAGGAAAGAAAAAGAAAACGTTTTCTGAGCCCTTGAAGCACTTTAAGGCGTCACGTCCTCTGCTATCCTCCACTGTCAAGCATTTGCTGTCTCTTGCTTCTAGATGGGGCTTTGTGATTAGTTCTCAGTACCTGGAGTGCACGGAAGTGAAGGGTCACTTTGGGGTTGAGGTATTAAAAATTCAGAGGTGGTGCGCCTTCTCTGAGTTTTCTCCACCTACCTCCTGTCTGTAAGCAGATGTCCCAAGGTAACTGTGAAGCTACATGAAGACAGTGGGATCCCGCAGTGAAAGGAACTGGATCTCTGGGTTTTGCCTGGAGCTGCAACCCCTGTCAACTGGTATTATACGGTGATGTGAGCAAGAAATAAAAATGTATTGCGTCAAGTCACTGAGAGGCTGGGATTGTTTGTAAAAGCAGCTCATACACCCAGTTGTGTGCTGGTAAATGTTTAGCAACTGGATCTCCAAATGAAACAAAAGAAAAGAAAACAAAACACCCTGATTTGTAGAGTTTACTGATTTCCGTGGTATAAACACTCGCACCGTGGCCAATTTCAAGCTACCAAAGTGATGTCACTGAACACAGAGTCGGGAAGTGGTGCTAACCACTGGCTCTTGTGAGCCTGTATGAACGAATTCCAGCACACCACTGTGCATAACTTACCCTGACTAATTTACTCCGCCATCTTCAACTCAGGCTGGGTTTGGTGAGACTGCCGTCAGTGGGTCACATGGCTGGAGAAAGCTTGGGTCAACTCACCATCCTGCCAACGCTTGCTGACTACATTGGCCTGTGACTGAAGTGTTTAGTTACTGAGATTTAAGGATTGTTTGTTAAAGGCAATGCAATACCTCCTTAGCATCTGGCACAGTGCCTTGTACGTGGCAGGCGTCAATAAAGGTCTGCTGAATTGAATTCTTGAAGTTAGTTCTCGATGAAATTTGTGTAGCTTTCAAGGCTCATATACATTTTTTGGTGTTATTCTTAAGAATGCAGACTAGGAATGTTCAGAGTGCAAGTAGTCAAATTAGCCTTAATAATAGTTTTATATATACATATAGTTGTATCTGATAATATATCTGTCAGATATAATTGTATAACATATATAGCAGATATAACTGTAGAACTGTAAAATATATAACCATATATTATATAGTTATATCTGATAATATATAATATAGTATATATTGCATATCTATTATAAAAATATATAATACATTATATTTTTATACATTTATATATGGAACATATTATATATATTATCAGATATAACTATATAACATATATCTGATATATATCAGAATTATATGTATCACATATAACTATATAATTGTTACATATTATAATACTATATATTATAATTACGTATATAGTTATATGTACTTTTTCTTTTCTTCACATTTCTTATGTGCTAACAAAAATATTCAAAATGAGAGCTATATAGCCATATCATTTTTGATACACTCCAGCTTATGATTACTCTTCTTTAAAGTTATTTTGCTAAAAGCAGATACATACCTTGGTTTAGCAGCAGGATCTCATCCGTAAAATGAGAGCAATGCTCTCTATCTGTAAATTGCTGGCCTCCCTGGATCTAAAGGAGCTTGAATAGGTAATATTTTTTAAAAGGAACTTATATAATATGCTCTAAAGTTCATTTTCTAATTCTTCAGTTTCTTGCCAGCTATGAGGTTGTTTTGAAAATGGGACCTTAAAATAAACAGAGAAACCAACAAAACTGGGTCCTTGTGATATTGGAAAGTAGCCCAAAGACTTTAAACATATCTTAAGTATGTATAATGCAGAACAGAGGGTAAGTTGATTGTCAAATTTCTGCAGAGGGATTTTTTTTTTCGCTATAAATCTTCCAGCAAATGGCATCAGGACTTGGATTTTAAAACACTCCATGTTTTCCCTTTCACTCAAATTAGCCAGGACATATTTCACAGAACTAGAACAAATCATAATAAAATTTATATGGAACCACAAAAGCCTAGAATTGCCAAAGCATTACTGAAGAGAAAGAAAGAGGCTGGAGGAATAATTCTCCCAGACTTCAGACAATACTATAGAGCTATGGTCATCAAGACAGCATAGTATTGGTACAAAAACAGACATATGGACCAATGGAACAGAACAGAGAGCCCAGAAATGAACTCACAAACTCCTGGTCAACTAATCTTTGACAAAGGAGGCAAGAACATACAATGGAATAAAGACAGTCTCTTCAGCAAATGATGTTGGGAAAACTAGACAGCAGCATGTAAAGCAATGAAGCTAGAACACTCCCTTACACCACACACAAAAATAAACTCTAAATGGATCAAAGACTTAAACATAAGACAAGATAAAATAAACCTCCTAGAAGAAAATATAGGCAAAACATCTGACATACATCTTAACCTGATTACAACTTTAGAAATGCATACCATCAGCTGAGATATGTATGTTACAGGTTAAAAATTTTCTTCAGTTCTATGTTTACTCTAGGGACTGATTAAAACGTGAATATTGATGGACCAAAGGCTGTGTGCAGTTTCAGTCATTGGAAAAGGCGAGAAGAACATTTTTACAAGAGATCAAACATAAGCCCACATGGTAACTTTGACCAGAGGCCATGTAAGCCACGTAACAAACATAAGAAGTTACCAAAAAAAAAAAAAAAGCTCAGACTTCAACCAAACTTCTTGCATCTGAGCTGAGTTCAAATGAGAAAAATCCAGTTTGCCAAAAGGACTAAATACTTCAAGAACTCATAAAACTGATGATCCTTTAACTTTGACTCAGCTGCCAAACAAGCAGAACACAAACTTGCTAAAGGAAATTTCAGGGCAAGGAGTAGAACTTGGGGCATGTGAGCTAAGCCTTCCTCAGCTTATGGGCTAAATCCTTTTTGGTGGCTGCTTTCACAATGGTTACGGCTCACCGAGGACTGCTGGGGTAAAAATTTCTGGGTTTATTATCTTTGTACCAAAAAAAATCTTTCTTTACACAGCAACTTGGAGTGACAACTGAATAAATGGAGAATATTCAGCTTACTCCTTTTGGTCACATATTATATTCTTTTATTTTATGAATGAAAATGAATTATTTAGCTATTTCTACCTTGGTGACATACTATCACTCTGTTTCCAATTACTGGTCTCTTGAACGCACTTCTGTTTGCCATTCAGATGCTAAAAAAGTGTTTTCTGCAAATAAACTTACACCAAGCACCATGGTCCTCGTAGCATCCACCATAAGGCTGCATGAAGGTCTTGAGCATCTTGTAAGAGTCTCTGAAACTTCTATAACTAAACCACTCCCCACTAAACAGAATCCTACTGTGCCTCATTACAAAGAAACAAAACAAATTACTGGGAGAAGGACCATATGCAAATTGAGAGGGCAAACTCTTTAAAAGTGCAAGTTTCTGTATCACTTACGTGGGTCAGGAATTGCTTAGAACTGAAAAAGTGTGATGTGAACAGGAATATTACTGGTTGCAAGAATAATAAATGGCTTCTATAAAAAAACTCATTTGGATATCAACATTGCTATATTCCATAAACACTAAGGTCAAACATTTGGGAGAGTATTTTAAAATTTAACACCAGATGGTCTTTTGACCAAACATAGGATCAGAGCCACTCCAGAAGAAGGTGTCTTCTACTGAAGCCTGTGGACGCTATAAGGAAACAGGCTTTCAAGGACACTGGGCTGATGGATGCCGAGAATGTCCAGGGACACGTTCACACTCACTCTGTATTTTCCTTTAAATGAGGATGGGGTCTTGCTAATGCTGAGTTTCCTCAAGAATTGCTTGCGTATCTACTCTCCAGCTTGCCTCTAATATTTTAAGATATCTCCAAATAGTTCCCTTTAAGGGCATACATTTGTATAAATTCTTCTTCATTGGTACTGGGGTATAGTTTTTTTCCTTTTCTTTTTAATTAAGTATAGTCAGTTTACAATGTTGTGTCAATTTCTAGTGTACAGCATAATGTTTCAGTTATCTCTCTCTCTATATATATTCCTTTTCATGTTCTTTTCCATTATAGGTTACTACAAGATATGGAATATAGTTCTCTGCATTATACAGTTTATCTATTTTATATATGGTAGTTAGTATCTGCAAATCTCGAACTCCCAATTTATCCCTTCCCACCCCATTTCCCACCTGGAAACCATAGTTACTTTTCTATGTCTGTGAGTCTGTTTCCGTTTTGTAAATAAGTTTATTATTGTTTTCTTTTGAAATAACTATAGACTCACAGTAAGTTTAAAAAGAAGTACAAAGAAGTGCCATGTACTCTTTATCCAGCTTCCCCTAATGGTGACATCTTAATAATTATAACAAAATGAGGAAATTGACATTTGTACAATCTACAAATTGTACTCAGATTTTGCCAGTTTCATGTGCACTTGTGTATGTCTAAAGTTCTATGCAATTTTATTACGTGTAGAACTGTGTATCAACTCCAGAATCAAGACACAGATCTGCTCCATCACCACAAATACCCCTTGCTACTCCCTTATAGTTACACCCATGTCCTTCTCTCTCCATACTCTCCCACCCAGGTCCTAAGCTCTGGCAATGTGTAGGTTTTTTTTTTTTAATGAATTTCTCAGGTCAAGAAAGAAAACAAACAAAACACCCCAGCTGTGCATGTTCTGTGTCATTTGCAGCTTCCAAGGGATGCTGGGGAGGAGGCTGGAAGGATAAGCTTCGCAAACTATGCTGAACCTGCCCTTGTTCTGTTTGGCCAACTTGCTTCCAAGATGATTCCATGTTCTTTTCTAAATAAACTACAAGTTTAATCTAATCATATTCTGTGTGTGTGTGTGTGTGTGTGTGTGTGTCTGCATGCACTCACGTACACTCAAACACATATGGTTTCTTCCAACAGTTGCACTGAAATCTGCAACTGTCATTCAGAACCTTATGTGTGTATCATGAATGAGATCTAACATTTGAACATATGGCTAGATTGAGGGGAGAGAGGGGTGGTGGGAGCAAAGGGAGGAAATAAATGTATCAGAAAAGCACAAGACTATTATATTGCATTTAAGTTAAAAGGAGGGCACTGTTTTGGATAATAATGACCAACTGAACACACATTCTATCAGCCATAGAGCCATGAGAACAAAGAGAAGAGAGAAGACAACAGCAATAAAATTATGGAAGGTGGAAACAGATGGAGAAATGGTAACTGACTTAAGAGACTCAATTCAGCTAAATCCTAAGCCAGCAGTGGAAAAGCCAAGAAACAACCCATTTTGCACCTCAGACTTTCCTAAGAGCACAGGGTTTGGTGGCAGCTGTAGAAATGGCAGTTAAGGTAAGGCTAAAGACGGGAGGTTTCATTGAATAATCTGTGTAAGAAGTTAAACCCCAAACTGTCCCTACACTCCCAACAGCCAAGAGACAGATCTTACCTCATCCTAGCAAAAGACGGAAGTTTTATTCCTTGTAGTGGGTGAGAAGGACACTAAGTTTCTGGACTAGGGGACACCAGGTACAGCAGACAGAAGAGATGCTATAATGAAACTGAAGAGAATAAGGGAAATTTCACACACTAAATGTTGACATGGCCAGCTTTCTTTTCCCAATCAGTTTCCCAAATGCTGGCAAGAGATGATAGAGTCCTCTCTCGGGAATCTGACCAGTTCAAGGGGGAAATATATTATCACTGGGGATTTCCTAGTGAAAAAGATCAGGCACATCATCCTATAGTGTTTCCCGCACTTGAAAAACCTACTCACGTGCACAAAGCTTTATAACGTATTCAGATAATCAAAGGTCATCAGATATGAGAAATATGAAATAAAGTAAAACAACCAAACAGAAAAAAGAAAGAAACAAACTTGGCCGAGAGAGGGAAACTTTTTTTTGAAAAAGGAACATTTATTGTCTTAGAGAGGTAAGAAAGATACTATATCTACAAAACAAGAACAAGATGGTACAAGAAAGGAACATTCAGGATATACAAAGAGTTGAAGAGCTCTTGGAAATAAAACTAAAATTCAATAAAAGATTAGGAAGATAAAGTTGAGAAAATCTCTCAGAAAATAGAGCAAAACATATGAGATTAAAAATAAGAGGGAAAAAAAGATAAGTTAAGGACCAGTTCAGAAGATGCAAATTTAAATGAACTGAGTTGGTTTTGTAGAAGAAAACTGAAGTAACTTAAATCATTTGCTGAGGTAATCTAATGAGTTCTCAAGTTTTACAAATGGTTCTTTTTTTTAAAAAAAAATTCAGTTGTTTTTCTTATTTAAAGCTTGGTTTTGTAAAAGCTGCAGGGGAATCTACAGAGTTTAAGAGGCAAATAGGTCTATACAAACACAGGGCAAGGAAGAACAGATGAGAAGACATCATCAACAAAATAATTCCAGAACATTTCTCAAAATTGACAGACTTGAATTTCCAGTTTAACAGAGCTCATCACAAAGGAGAAAAATAGATCCACATCAAGGCAGAGTTTTAATCACTTGAGACAAAGAAAACATCTCTGCAGAGAGTAAGAGAAGAAGGAAAAAAAAAACTGCTTGCATATAAAGGATCATGAATCACAGCATTTTCTTTTTCCACAGCAACGCTGGGAAGCTAGAAAACAATGAAACAATGCCCCAGAACTTGAAGGGAAAAATAATTTCCCAACTAGAATCCTACATCCAAGGAAAACTCTGAATTAATTATAAGGGCAAAGTAGTCTCAAAATTTTTACCTCTCATGCCCTCTTTCTTGGGAAGCTACTGGAGGATATGCTCACCAAAACAAAAGACAAAAGAGGAAGATATAAGAAAAGGCAATAGAAAAATCAAGTCAAGAAGACAAAACAACCTAAGATGGCCGTGAAGGAAGATTCTAGGATGACGGTATTCAGCAGGTGGAGGGAGCTGGCTGTCCATATTTAAGCAGATCTTGAGAGATTTCTCTGAAAAAAAGACTTAACTGATAGAATGTCTAATGTCCTCAAACTTACTGAGAGGAAGGACTGAGAAGAGTCTGGGGGTGAGGTATTGGTAGGCACATAGAAAACTAAACAAACAAAAGAGACAGGAAAATTATTCGTTCCAGGGAAAACAAAAAGGTATACAGTAAAGCAAAAAGAAAAAGAGCACTTCCTGGCTTAGCTATGACTATCTTTTATTACACAGTCATAATAACGAAACAATGAATATTGTTCTAATTGAGATGTCTAAATGGCTACCTTAGGAGAATAAGGTATGGAAAGTGTGCTTGTATGGGATGGCTAGGGGACAACTTTTAGCACAGAAAAATCAAGAAATGGCAGTGTAAGGATTGACTCAGAAATATAGAAGTAAACACGAAACAAAGGAAGGAAAGCAGTGGAAGAGGGGTGTCTCCAGGGAGTGGGAGATGCTGGGGAAGGGGAGAGCTGAAGGGGGACATCAGGGAAGGCTGTTTCTCTTCTCCATAAATCTTACAGACCTGTTTGCCTTTTAAACTATGTGTATCCTCCACCCCCTGGCAACTTTCAGAAAGGTAAACTCTAATAAGAAAAAAACAACTAAAACTTTAAGAAACGGAACAACGTGTAAAATGTAATTCATAAGAATCCCTGGCCAAATGAATTAAGGTGTTTCAATTTACTTCTGCAAAATGAACACAAGTTGCTGATTACTACGTGCACAAATTAGGTGACAAAAATGCCACAGTTTAAGAAAAAC
This sequence comes from Vicugna pacos, assembly GCF_048564905.1. Classification (NCBI taxonomy): domain Eukaryota; kingdom Metazoa; phylum Chordata; class Mammalia; order Artiodactyla; family Camelidae; genus Vicugna; species Vicugna pacos. The sequence goes on from NC_133023.1 coordinate 37,530,458, forward strand.
AGTGTATAGGAGTTGCAGGACCCTAGAATAAATAAAACAAAAGTATGTTTTTTGGTTATTTGTTGGCTAGATCAACTTTCTAAACGAGAGGTTAACTTGAGATGAGTAAGACCCAACGGAAGAAAACTATTAAAAATGGCATGTCCTTAATTTCAAATTTTGTGTGTGGTTAAAACAATGATATATACAAGTAGCCTGGCTTTCTAGAATACAAACTATGAAAAAATAACTGTAAAAAAAAAACCCCCAAAACCTCTGTTTCTCTCTCTCTCACTCAACAAATGACAACAAGCTGATTTCAGGGAGAGAAGAGGATTATTAAAACACGAAATCTAATCCCTGTAGAACGCTATACAATTAAGGATAAGGATTAGACATTACTAAGGAATTTCATCATCCCGATGTTTTCTAAATTAAAAACGGAAATAATTTAAATTTAACGATAAATGCATTTTGCTGAACTTTAAAACTTTGAAAGTCCACCTCCCACGTGGGGGTGGATATACTATTCAGTTAGCCAAAATAACCCGTTCCTAGCCATTGTGGATTTTTTTTTTTTGCCATTGTGGATTAATTACAATTTATAGTCTCTATTAACAGATGATGGTTATCAATTAAGAACTTCTTTTTAACAGCACATTCCTACTAACTTGGGAATACCTAGTCACAAATACAATGAATTATTTCAAGAGTCATACATATTTTACATGCAATCTATAATTCCAGTTATTATATATGTTCTGAGTTACCTAAGTACACTTGTGTTGAAATCTGAAATTGTATGTAAATTATTATTTACCAGATTTGCTTGTGGAAGACAAATAGGCTAAGTGCCATCAAGTAAAACAGAAGATTCACAGGAGACAAAAATATATTGCATCTGCCCCCAAAAAAGTCTTGTGTCCTTGCTAGCTAATTCAATCTCAATTTCCACAATTTGGGTAAAACAAAGCAGTTCCATTGTTAAAATGTGTGTCCTGTGGAATGTTTTGGAACACAGAATCAAGTGAATTTAAATTAAGATTGTCATCATCACATATGGAGCTTTGATAAAAATACCAGTGGCCTTTAAAACTCTTACCAAAAGAGCTTAGGACACCCTTATTAGAGGAGGGGGGAAAAAAAAGAGGCAGAGTTCTGAAACAGAAAACTTACAGCAAGAGAGTACATTTTAAATCTAGATGTCCACAAAGTTTGTTTTTTTTTTAAAGGAAATTTCAGTAATACAGCCAGTTCATCAACCAACGCTTTTTGAATTATTCAGAGAGTATCTACCACATTACCACGTGCTTGGGTATAAAAAGACAAGGTCATAACTCACGTACATCAAAATAAGTTCAGCCTCCTTAGTAATCCGATAAATCCAAATTAAACCAAGACACCATTTCTACCCAACAAATTGATAAAGATGCAAAAAGTCATATTATAGTGATAAGGTAGCAAGGAAATTGGAACCTATAGGGCTAGTAAGACTGTTAATTGGTATAACTGTCCCAGAGAGCAATTTTAATTAAAAGATTAGAAATATTTACATCCTTTGAACTCAGTCATACGTCTAAGAATGTCAAAATAGCAAGATAAACAAATCATTTTTATGTATGTCTGGTTGTCTAATTTACCATACTAAAATTATTATGTAATGTCTAATAATCGATTGGTTAGATAAATTATAGGGTGACCATATTAAATAGCCCAAAATCATATTTTAGAAGGATATAGAATGTTATGGGAAGAGGTTTTGATAGATTGTAAGCAAATCTAGACACAAACCAGTATGTAAAATATGAAAATATGTATTCATAACTAAAGAGAGTGGAAAGATATGAACCAAACTGTACTTAGACGTTGAATTTTTATTTTCTGTGTGCTTTTCCTACATTGAATGTTATTACTTTTATAACCAAGGAGAGAAAAAGGTTGCTTTTACTGGAATTACGATCTGCTAAAGTTTTAATAAACTTCAATGAAACCAAATTTAAACTAAATGAAAATAGCCTTACAAAAAAAAATGCCAAGCAAGGGTAATGAAGTATTTATATGCACTGTCCTGTTTTTGTAAATTTGATAAGTCATCCATCATCAGTCAGGCGCTTTCAAATCAGGATTTCTTTATAGAGCTGACGGGTCTAAACAAACCAGCCGATCACCACCAGAACAGCCATGGCGAGGTTGCCCGTGTCAGAGCTGCAATTTGCAACCCTGGGATGGGTATCGTCCTTGTGGGATACTGACTGAATTTCAATGGGTCTTGACTTTATCATAGATTTCATCCATGTAAAGCTTCCCTAATAAATGCGGCGCTCAACTCTGCATGTTTCTCAACTGTAGCATCATTACTCCCTTTCCTGTCATTAAAAAAAAAAAAGAACTCTCAACGAGGGAGGGATATAGCTCAGTCATAGAGCATGTGCTTGCATGTCAAGGTCCTGGGTTCAATCCCCAGTACCTCCATTAAAAAAGAAAAAAAAAATACTAAAAAAAAAAAACCTCTCAAATACGAGGAAGGTGATAAGTTGATATGCCTGAGATTTGTAAGTTTGTAAATTTGTATTTGTAAATTACATCCGGGGAGTTTATTTTTCATTTGATTTATATAAAAGCAATAAATCACAGGATTAAAAAATTCAAACTTGACAGGAGGGAGGGTATAAGATGAAAAGCACGTCATCCTCCTCCCGCCTCAGCCCACTTCCCAGACGTAACCACTTTAATATTTTCTTGGGTATGTTTTCAGATAATTTTCATGCATACATACAAATAGTGAATGAGATCATATTACACACATGACCCTACATTATGCTTTTCTCACTTAGTAATAGGTCTTGGGTGCACTCTCATATTACTGCATTTAGATCTACCTTGTGATTTTGAACAGCTCCATGGATGCATTATTATGCACTTAGGGAATCCCACTTAGTAACTTTGAATATGCACATTGAAACAGTAGTTCGATGCTGAAACCTAGTGTAGTAAGTCAAAGGAATAGGGAAAGAGCTGAGTTGTGAGGTCACCTCACTAGGAGGTCACGTGTTCCCAGCGTTGATGACAAATCAGATGTTTTGTAGAATCTCAGGTTGCTCAGAAGTCACTTTCTCCTGTTTTCTTCACTCAGGTCCTTGGATTTTTAAATATTATGTAAGCTTCCTATCGAAGTATAATATACACGCAAGAAAAACCTAAGCCCCTTTCACTTTTGAAGATAGATGCAAAATTCCTAGAAAAAATTAGCCAAATTAATTTTTCAAAAGGTAACAGCAGCAGCATGAACAACAGTAGATCATATTTACACCAGGAATTAAAGGATGGTATACAACAGACTAAAAGGAAGAAATCATATATTATCTTAACTGATGTAGAAAAATAATTTGACATAATTCTTTACTTATGATTGCAAAAAATCAATCTAGGAATAGAAGTTACTTTTCTTACTTAATAAAGCTTACTTCCATCATTATATTTATTATAGAAAATTCAAAATGCATTCTTCTTAAGATCTGGAATAAGACAAAGGCACCCACTAAAACTGCCACTAATTAATATGGTTCTGAAAACACTAACCAGAGGCATAAGAAAAGAAAAAGAGATAAGAGATTAAGTGTTAGAAGGAAATATATGAAACTGTCATTATTTTCAGATAAGTTTATCTCCCTAGAAAAGCCAACAGAATATAAACTGTTAAATCTAATAAACTGAGCAAAGTTGACAGGTACAAGAACAGCTTACAAAAATCAGTATGTTCTTCTGCATCAGAAATAAATGATACCGTTGATAAAATTTAAAAACCGTAATTTATCTAGGAATTATTTTATTCAAGAATATATAAGACGTCTACGGAGAAGACAAAAATTTTACTAATGGTTGATGATCTGTATAGAAGGGGAGAAATTTCATTTTCTTTGATGTGAAAACAATATTATAAAGATCTCAATTCAATCTAAATTAATTCATAAATTCAATGCAATTCTAATCAAAATCCAAGGTGGATCTTTTTTTTTTGGAAACACAATATATTTACTCTAACATTGGTACAAAATAGAGGTCATAAGCTAAGCCAACCTCAAAAAGAAAAATTTAGGGATATATCCAACTCAGTAGTAAGATCTTAATATCTACAGAATCTGCAATGATGTCCCCTTTCATTTTTCATATAATTTGTGGTTTCTCTTTTTCGCTTGATCAATTGTGCTGGAGATTTTTCAATTTTTATTGGTCTTTTCAAAAGCTAGGCTTTGGCATAATTGACTTTTTTCTATTGTTTGTCCATTTTCTAGTAGATTGATTTCTGTTCTTTTTTTCATTTCTATCCTTCTAAGTACAATGGGTTTACTCTGCTCTTTTTTCCCAGCGTCTTAGGTAGAATTTTAGATAACTGACATTGGACCATTCATCTTTTCTAATATTAATATTTAAAGCTATACATTTCCATCTAAGCATTGCTCTTAAATGTATCCTACAAACTTCGATATGCTCTATTTTCATTTTCATTCGGTTCAAAATATTTCCTAATTTCTTTTTTATCCCTGGATTACTTAGATGAGTGTTGTTTAATTTCCAAATACTTAGGGTTTTTCCAAATGTCTGTTGTTTATTTCCAATTTAATTTTGTTATACCAGAAAACATACCCTATATCCTTTCAATTGCTTAAAATATATAAGAACATGTTTATGAACATGACTTATGTTTATGATTATGATTATTAGCATGTTTATGATTGCTTGGTGAGCAATCCATGTGTATTTGGAAAGAATGTGTATTATGTTGTTGAGTAGAATGGTCTATAAATGTCAGTTAGGTTAAGCTGATTGATACTGTTATCCAAGTTTTCTCTATTCTCATTGATTTTCTGTATTCTTGTTCTATCAATTACTGAAAGAAAACTGTTGAAATCAACCAGGGAAAAAAGTGAAAAGACACAAATTCCTTGGAATACACAAATATGAAAACTCACTCAAGAAAAAAAACAGAAAATCTCAAGACTGGTGTCTATTAAAGAAACTGAATTCTTAATTTAAAATCTTCCCATAAAGAAAAATCCTGGCTGAGATTACTTACTGGTGAATTTTTATCAAATATTTAAAGAAGAAATACTACCAATCTGATGCAAACACTTTTAGAAATTCAAGGAGGAAGGAATGGTTCCCAGCTCATTTTATGAAGCCAGCTCATTTTATGATACCAGGGTTATCAAAACTAGAAAAAAATTACAAGAGAAGAAACTATAGACCAACATCCCTCATGAACGAATCTGCAGACATTGTCAACAAAATATTAGCAAGGATTATATGTTTTGACCAAATATAGTATAATGTAAAGTCGGTTTAACATTTGAAAAAACATTCCATGTAATTCATCTTACTGACTAAAAGAGATATGCCATATGATCATCTTAATTGGTAGAAAAAAATAAGAAAGAGAAAAGAGATGTATGTTTGTTCTCACAACTTCTATTTAACATTGTACTTGAAGCCTTACCCAGGATAATAAGACAAGAAATATATATATATATGAAAGTAAAACTGACTTCATGCACTGATAACATGACCATGTTTGCAAAAAAAAAATCCTGCAGTATCTACAAAAAGCTACAAGAATACTGCAAGGGACTGAATGTCTGTGTCCCTCCAAAATTCATATTGAAATCTTAAACCCCAGTGGGATGGTATTAGAAGGTAGGACCTCTGGGAGGTGATGAGGTCCTGTGGGTGGAGCCCTTATGAAGGAGGTTACTATCCTTATAGAATGAGACCCTGGGGAGCTCCCTCATCCCCTTTGGCCACGTGGAAGCAGACCCTCACCAGACACCAAACCTGCCAGTGCCTTGATCTTGGATGTCTCAGCCTTTAGGACTGTAAGAAATAGATTTCTGTTGTTTATAAACCACACAGTCTATGGTCTCCTGTTATAGCAGCCCAGACAGACTAGGACAAATATGTAAGTTTAGCAATGTCACAGGATACAAAAATCAATTGTATTTCTGTGTATGTAGAATGCAGAATTGGAAACTGATATTAAAAAGACCAGTTTCAATAGCATTGAAAAAACATAAAAGACTTGGAATAAATTTAACAAAATATGGACAAGATCACTACTCTGCAAAATATAAGTCATTGCTGAGAAAAAATTTCAAAGCCCTAAATAAAAGGATACACAGACACACACACACACACACATATATACACACCATGTTCACAGATCAAAAGACTCAACATTGTAAAGATAATAATTCTCCCCAAATATATCTACAGATTTTATGTAATCCCAATCTCCCACTAGGTTGTTCTATAGAAATTAAAAAGATGATTCTGAAATGTATATGAAAATGCAAAGGATCTAAAATAACCAAATGAGATTTGAAAAAGAATAAAGTTGATGGACATACACTACTGACTTCAAGTCTTACAATACAGCTTCAGTTACCAAGACATTGTGCTATTGACAGGAAAATAGATGTACCTGTCAACAGAACAGAATAGAAAACATAGAAATAGACTCACCCATGTACGGTTAATTGATTTTTTTAAAAATGAGGACAAGGTAATTAATTAGGGATAGGATAGTCTTTTCAGCAAATGATGCTCAAAACAATTGGAAATCTACATGGAAAAAAAGAACTTTGACCTTTACTACACACCACACACAAAACTTAGTCAGAAATGTATCATAAACCTAAATATAAAAGCTAAATGTATGAATATTCTGTAAGAAAACATAATGAAAAATTTTCCTGACAATGGGATAGGCAAAGAGCTCTTCAACAGGCCATAAAAGCAAGATAAGCTTAAAAGGAAATGCATAAATTAGATGTCAAAATTAAAATCTTTTGTTCTCTGAACAATACTCTTAAGAAAATGAAAAGGCACTCAACAGACTAGGAGAAGAAATCAGCAAAACAGGTATTTAATAAAAGATCTACCTAGAATATACAAAGAACTCTTAAAACCCAGTAATGAGAAGACAAACAATCCAATTAAGAATGAGCAAAAAATAAAGAAATATTTAACCAAAAAGATATATGAATGGCAGATAAACACATGAAAAGAAAGTCAACTGCTTTAGTCATTATTACTGCAATTTAAAACTATTATTAGTGCATCATTAGTGCAATTTAAAACCATAATGAAATACTATTCAAATCTTAGTGTAGCTAAAATTAAAAAGGACTAACACTACCAAGGGTTAGCAAGAATGTAATGCTAATGGAACTCTCATAAATTGTAGGTGAGCACATAAATGATACAATCACTTTGGAAAACAGTTTATCAGTTTCTTATAAAATTATAAAATTAAAATTACAACTACCTGTGCCTCATAGGTATTTTCCCAAGAGAAAACATGTGCCCATACAAAGATTGAATATTCATTAACTATTCATAAAAGCTGTATTTATAATAGTAAAAAACTAATGAACATAAATACAAAACAGAAACAGACTCATAGACGTAGAATACAAACTTGTGGTTGCCAAGGGGGAGGGGGGTGGGAAGGGACAGACCGGGATTTCAAAATTTGTAGATACTAACAGGCATATGCAGAATAGATAAACAAGATTATACTGTATAGCACAGGGAAATATATACAAGATCTTGTGTAGCTCATAATGAAAAAAAATGTAACAATATATGTATGTTCAGGTATAACTGAAAAATTGTGTTCTACAGTGGAAACTGACACAACATTGGAAACTGACACAACACTGGAAACTGACACAAAATTGGAAACTGACTATAGCTTGATAAAAGAAATAATATAATAGTAAAAAACTGATAATAACCCAAACATCCATCCACAGATGAAAAGACAAATTGTATGATATTCATACAATAGAGTAGTACTCAGCGAAAAAAAGGAATAAACTACCGATACATGCAACACGAATGAATCTCAGAAACATTATTCCAAGTGAAAAAAGCTTAACTCAAAAGGCTACATATTAAAAATAAATAAATCATACATACATAAAAATGATCAAAGTAAAATTTGAAAAATAAAAAAATAAATAAAAGGCTGCATATTGTATAATTCCATTTACATAAATCTCTAGAAAAGGCAACACAATCTACAGTGATAGAAAGCAGGTCAGTGTGTGCCTTATGTGGTGGCAAGGATGGGAATTGACTTAAAAGAAGTACAAAGGATATTTTGGGGATAACAGAATGCTTTGTATCTTGATTGTAATGACTGTTATGGGTATATACTTTTACCAAAACTTTTCGAACACTATACTTAAAATGATTTCATTTTAACACATGTAAATTATCTTATTAAAGGTGATTTTTAAAAATTAATGTAATTCACCACATTAACTAAACAAAGGAGACAAGAATTAGATGGTCATCTTAATAAATGTAGAAAAAGCATTTGATAAAATTCACTATCTTCTCATGACAAAAACTTACCCACCTTACAGGAGAGATAAACTGCCTTAAAAGATGTCTACTCTACAAAGAAACTATAGTAAACATCATACTTACTGGTGAAATGTTGAAAGCTTTCCTTTTGATACTAAGAAAAGGATGCCCTCTATCTACTCTTCTAGTCAACACTGTACTAGTAAACAAAAATAAATAAGAAGTATAGAAAGAAAGTAGAAAGAAAACTTATTCACAAAGAAATCTTCGAAAGAATCTACAGTTAATCTTTGAATTAACAAATAAGTTTAGCAAAGTTGCTGGATACAAAGAAAAAACAAAACAAATGAACAAAAACACTGCATTTTTATATACCAACAACAATCCATCACAAAGTGGAATTTTAAGAAGATACCACTTATCACTGCATCGAAAAAGATCAGATACCTATGCATCTAACATATGATTTTCAAGAGCTCCACATGGAAAATTATGAAATACTGTAAGAAAATAAAGAAGACCTAAACCAATGGAGAGATCCCAATATTCATGTATCAGAAGCCCCAATAAAGTAAAAATGTCTATTCTCCAAAAATTGGTTAACTACAATTCCAATTAAAATCCTAACTTTTTTGTCAAAATTGACAAAGGATTCTGAAATTTTATAACACAAATGCGAGATGCTAAAATAAAGATTCCAAGCAATAGCAAAAAATAACTCTAGTGGATATCAAAACTTATATAGTTTAGTAATAAAGGCAATGTGGCATTGGCACAAGAATACTCAAATAGACCAATAAAATAGATATCTACATACCTACATATATGGACAGTTGACTTAAAAGTGGCACTGCAGAGCAGCGGGGAAACTCGTTTCAACAATGTTGTGTAAGTTCTATAGCCCTATATTAAAAAGTGAAATCTGATGTCTAACACACCCAATTTACAAAATGCAATTCCAGGAGAATTGTTGATTTAAGTGTGAAAGGCAAACAATAAAACAAATTTTTGAATAGGGGAAGATTTTAACAGGGTACACAAAAAATCCAGTACTTATTATGAAAGAAAGGATTGATAGATTGGATTACATTAAGAATTTTTGATCATTGAAGTGGAGAAAATGAAAGGGAAATCAGAGTAAAATATATTTGGAAGAAAATAACCAAAAAAAGCTTACATCCAGGATAGATGAAGAATTCCTACAAGTCAACAAATAACCCAACCCAATATAAAAATGAGCAAGAGATTTGAACAGGCACTCTGTACCAAATTGGGTATGTAAATGGCCAATAAGCATATAAAAGGGGGCTCAACCTCATTAATCATCATATTAAATACACCATAAATACCACTAAATACTTAGCAGAATTTTAATTCTTAAAATTAAGAAGATTTACAATAATGTGTCGGTGAGGATGTGGAGCAACAGGAATTCCGATACGTGGTTGGTGGGAAAGTATAAAGTGTAACAATCACCATGTAACACTGGCTTTACCTACTAAAGTTGACTTATCTAAATGCTAGGACTTAACACTTCTACTCCGAGGTATATTCCAACAGAATGAGTGTCCATCTGCCAAAAGGCTGTAAGTGAAAGAACCTTCATTGCAAGATTATTCACAAGCACACACAACTGGAAATATCCAAATATTTATTAATGTAGATTAAGATGCAGCAATGAAAATGAACAAACTACACCTCTCCATGAAGCATGGAGAAATCTCACACTTTTTGAGAGACGTAAGTCAAACACAAAAGATTATGTACTATATAGTTCCATTTATGGAAATTGCATTAACAAGCAAAACTAAGTTAAAATTTTTTATTTTAGGGGAGGAGTTTCCTTTGGGGAGGGGGAGGGATAGGGGCTGGGCTAGACACACAGGAGTAGTGTTTCTGGGGGTACAAGCAATTTTCCATTTCTTGACCACAGTGACAGTTACACAGATCCACTCAGTGAATTGTTCATTTACTTTATATGCATTTTCCCATCTGTGCACTACATTTCAGAATTTTAAAAGTTAAAAAATGGGAAAAGATATGGACTGGAGAATGATGCAAAACTCCCAAAGCTCAAATGCATATGAAAAGATGTTCATAATCCTTAGTAACTAGAGAAATGCAAATTAAAACAAAAAGATGTCACTTTATACCTTTTGGGGGTTTTGAGGGGAGGAGGGTACGTTTATTTATTCATTTATTTGAATGGAGATGCTAGGGATTGAACCCAGGACCTCGTGCATGCTAATCGCGCACTCACCCACTATACTCTCCCCCTACTTTACACCTTTTAGACCAGCAAAAACATCTTCATTGAATCAATTATTGGCAGGGATACGCATAGGATGTCTCACTCACTGATGTCAGGAACATAGACCGATCAGACCATTCTGAGGTGTATGTTGTGTGTGAATGTATGTGTGTGTTTATCTATTATGATTCAACAACTCCACTCCTCACCATATATTCCAAATAATTCCCTACACAGATCCAGGAGACATGTATTAGAATGTTTATTACATTATTTGTGGTGACAAGGAATTGGTTCCCATTTGGGGTCCATCACTGGAAATGGCATAGATGAAATGTGGCAGTTGCAACTCCATGGAGTACTATGCAGAATTAGAAGCAACAAATTAGACAGCAACATGGACTGACCATGAAAACATAGTGCCTAACTTTAAAAAAGTAAAAAAAAAAAAAAAAACAGAATGAGGTATAAGACAATACCACTCATGTAAATTAAAAATATCTGAATGCCAAAAACAAGATGTCTTTTCAAGAATATATAAAAATTAAATGATGTATATTAAACATAGTTAACTTGGGTGGGGAATGAAGGAAAATGGGAGTACAGGATGGTGATAGAAGGAAATTTTTTTAAAGCAAGAAAGAAAAATGAAAATAGCCAGGATCAGACACCAACTTAACCAAATGATCGTTAACATCACCAGTAGTGGGACAAACCAACATAATGTGCCTTCTGATATGACACACTAAGAACGACACTGTGTCATTTGCGTGGTATTCTTGTCAAACACGTGGAACCCGAATTTAAGCAGAAGGAACCATCAGAGATATCCAACTGAGGGACAGCCTACAAAATAACTGGCTTGTATTCTTCAAAAGTGGCAAAAGTCACAAAAGACAAAGGGAGGCTGAGGAACTGTTCTGGGTTAAAGGAGACTAGAGACAGAACAACTCAACACAGCATCTTAGATTGGATCTTGAAACAGAAATAGGACAACAGTGAGACATGTGATGAAAGCTGAATGAGGCATCCAGAGTATATTAGCCTATCGATGTTAATTTACTGATTTTGTTAGTTACATGAGATGTTAATACCTGGGGAATTGATAAGGAGTAGTATGTGAGCACTCTCTGTATCTTTTGAGATATAATTCACATATCATAAAGTTCATCCTTTGGAAGTGTACAATTCATTTGTCTTTAATATAGTCACAAAGTTGTGCAACCATCACTGGAACATTAATTCCAGGACATTTTCATCACCCCAAAGAGAACCCTTCTACCCATTAGCACTCCCCACTCCCTCCCTCCGCTAGCCCCTGGCAATCACTATCTGTCTCTCTAAACTTGCAGATTCTGGTCATTTCATGCAGATGGAATCATACAATATTTGGCCTGCTTTGTCTGGCTGCTTTCACTAAGTGTTTTCAAGTTTCATTCAGTGTTGTGGCAGCTGTCAGGACTTCATTCCTTTTTATGGCTGAATTAAGAGTCCATCATATGGATAGATCACCTTTTGTTTATCCATTCATCTGTTGATGGGCATTTGGGCTGTTTCCACCTTTTGGCTATTATGACTAGGAATAGTGCTGCTGTGAACGTGTGTGCACTTACATTTATTTAAGTACCTCTCTTCAATTCTTTGGGGTGTATACCCAGGAGTGGAAGAGCTTGGTCATAGATATGGTAACTCTGTTTAACTTTCTGAGGAGCTGCCAAACTTTCCCAAAATAGCTGCACCATTTTAAACTCCCACCAGCATTGTCTTTGTATCATCTTTGGTAACTTTTTTCAAGTCTGAAATTGTTTCAAAATGGTAAGTTAAAAAAAATAAGAATATAGCCAGGATGCTGCGACTCTTTTAGAAGAGCCATCATACCGATGTCCATCCCTTCCTGGGTCCCACAGAGTGAGAGTTGAGAAAAAGTGAGAAAATACCCCCTAGTCATTTGCACCTTTATTCTTGCTTTGAGGATCAATTCAACACTGGTCTATCAGACTTGAGAGGGAAATGAAAACCTGGCCACATAACGACAGAGTTCTTCACACCAGGCTCCATGGTGAATACCGTCTTGTTTTAATGACAGTCAAAGGGACTCAAAGAACATCACAAGTATGGGAGTGGAGATGGGAGAAAGGAAACGGTCCCTTTGATAATTACATCTTATTTTCCAGAGACTTTTCATCACTCTTCAAAGACAGTCAAATACCTCAAGGGGAATGACCTTCTCTTAACTGGGCACAGAGGCCAGTGACTTAGCTAAAGAACAGATGATGGAACTGACTGGTGGACAGAAAGCCAAGAAGCACACACACGTAAAAAAAAGAAAGTACAGTCTTTTAAAAGCTCCAAGTCATTAGCTTTATTTTTATTGAATTCAGCAGGGAGTGACAAAATACATTATATCATTACCATCGGCTATTACAAGCAGACTTTGCTTGCATTCCTTACATTCATTTTCAACTTTAAATCTGTTAATTCATATTCATGTAAAAGACATGATTTCTTACTGAAAAGTCTCCAGTTCATATAACCAAGGGTTTACAACTTCTCTTTTAAAAGTCATATTCCTTTTATTATTAAAAAATTGAGGGTTTAGCTTTTTTTTTTTTTAGTGTTTAGAGATGTAAACTGATTTTCCATCATTCTCTTCTTCCTTTACTCCTGCAGACTGGTGGTTTCTCTTCACAAGTTCTCTGTCATTCTATAAGAAAGCTGCTTTACTTTTGGTCTCGGAAGAGATGGGGAACAGTGGTAAAAAAAAAAAAAAAAAGAAAAATCCAGTTTCCCTCAATTCTAGAGTTCACTTCAGGGAGCAAATGATGGGATTCGATGCTGGGCAGAGTGAGAGATGGATTTTGGTAAGACTGAGAATCACTCACAAAAATGATGGGGCTGTCTGTGGTGAAGACAGAACAAAAATAAACCAGGCCCCCGTAGGTGGGCAAGAAGCCAAAACGAGGAGGAATGGATGGTGAGGGAGCCGGGCAGTGTGGTTAGGCCCATAGGAAATATGGACAGAAACCCAAACAATAATTAATAACAACATGTGAGTGACCCATCCTTGAGAGTTGAGGCAGAGAGAAGGAAGGACAGCATTACACCTTGGGTCCAATTCATTGAGTTTCCTGGGCTGATATTTGACCATCTTGGGTAAAATCATAATAAAATCAGTGTTTGCTAAGGTGATCAGCCCTCCTGGGGTTCTTTCTCTGCATTTTGTCCAATGATAGAGCCCATGGATCATTATGCCTCCTAGAAAAGCTATTCCAAAACAGTACAGGTGAAGCATTGATGAAACCGCCATGAAGCACATGTTTCCAGGTAGCCTGAAACCCAGCAGACAATGTAGCTGTTGCCCATCAAACACAGAAATCTACATTGTATGCCAGGTTCATGCCCCAGACCTGGACGTCGGGCCTGTCCAGTCTTCCCACATATGATTTCCACATCAGTTGCCTGCTTGCATTTGAGATTTCTGGCTTTCAAATTCTCTACCACGGGGAAAGGGCAACCACAAGTCACAATGCACTGCTGGGATGTATTTATGACAAGTGAAATGTCCTTAAACTGAAATCACCACGTTATTTTGAGAATGCCCATTTAAAAGTCAAGAGATGAAGAGAACAAATGGATGGATGGATGGATAGATGGATAAGATAGATGGATATATAAGACAGGTAGGTAGGTAGGTAGATGATTGATAGATAGATAGATAAATGTAGATAGTTTTGTAACCAAATGCTTGATTTATAGATAGACAGATAAATAAATAGACAGACAGACAGACAGGAGGATAGTTTTGTGACCAAATGATACCTTCCACAGGGGGCAGAGAGAGGGAAAAAAAAAAGAGACAAACAATCCATGGATAAAATAATACAGATTCCTTCCCTTTGTGGTGTTGAAATCAAATACATCTCGTTATTAACAAGACCTTGATGGTCCTCCACTCCATCTAATAACAGAAGACTCATCACCCCATAACTTAACTCTGGGTGGGTGTATGTTCTGTGTAAATCAAGGTAAAGCTTGCATTACTGAGGACTCTCCAATCGCTGCACTCAGGACTCTGTAACGGAAGGTAGAAGATGCCATCAGAGACCCAGTAGCCAGATGTAGCTACTGATTACCAAAGACAGGATCTACACTGGCTACTGAGCCATTGAGGGTACCTACACATCCAGCAGCCGGAGGATCCGCAGCCTCCTGGTAAGGGGCTCTGTGGAAGGAAAGAGAATACGTCAATTCTGGAAACTGACATGGAAATGGTATCAAGAGATTTCAACCGCTTATCCTCTTTTAGTGACATTTGGACAATAATCCCATGAATGAAGTTTAAACCAACCTCTAGGCTGATTTACTTACACATATACTGACTAAGTAATAGAAAGTGCTAGAAAGTCTTATCAGGGGCTCAAAATCCAGCAGCAAACAAAAAAAGATGACAATCCTTGACCTTTTAGCGTGCATGCTTGTTTGTGAGGGAATCTACAATTGGCGTGTTTTTGCAGTAAAATGTAAAAAAATATATACTTATTTATATATTTATAAAAATACATATACATTTATATATATTTGTGTATATATAGATATATATATAAAAGAAAGACAAATGAGCAAGCAAATCAAAAATCCAATCTACCATTTCATTGTGACCTTGGAGCATTTTTTGTTCACTTGATGCCATTTTAACTTTGGGTAATCTAGTGATGCTGCACATAGGTCAAGTAAGTTGCAGTAAAAATATACTGTTTCCCCTATAAACTGAGGATGATAGAGTATTTTTACCAAATGTCTAAAACACCAGAAAACTGCAAAAAAAAAAGCATGTTGCAAGGTATTCAAAGCAGCAGCTCTCCAGTATGTTGGTTCCAAGCTTTCCTCCCATGATACGATGTCGTGAGAGGATGGGTATCCTCGTCATGGACTGACTGATTCACTGATTCATTCATTCACCCTAGAAATGCCTACTGAGTGCCTTTTCCATAGCTCCCGCCAGGCACTGGGGATGTGACACTGAACCAAGACCCTACACTCGTGGAACTGAGAGTCTAAGATTTATGGTGAAGGTAAGGACCAGACAAAAAAAAGAAACTCGACACGTAGGTACGGTCATTTCATAGAGGAATGCTATTTTCCAGAAGTTAGTCAGAGTGTGACTTTTGCGCAGATTCCTGAAGGAGGAGGAGGAGAACCATGTGTACACCTGGGGCCAGAAGACGTCGCAGAGAAGAGGCAAGAGTCAGAACAAAGGCCTCATCTTGGAGAAGGTGTTTTTATATTAAAACGTGACCGCAGTAGCCAATTACTGCTTTCGCCTTTGAGAATTTTTTCTTTTAAGACTGTAAATGACCATGCAACTTTGCTCCAACCACACACATTTTAGAATCTGACCCTCTTCGGAATTTACAATGCTTTGGCTATCACTTCTAAAAGACTTAGGAAAGCTAAGGTCAATTAGAGAAAGGCTATGCTCAGAACTTTGAAGGTATATACACAGTTTGACTGGACCTGCAGCTGGAATGCAAACAGTCATTGCCAGAAAAAGTAACGTTTAAAAAAAAATGTGTCAAGTATAAGAAAAGATGACCGGCTTTCTGAGAGCTTGAAATAATATAAAATGCAAGGGAATGATTTAACTCTAATCACAGATGTCTAATTTTCAGAGTTATAATAATAGTGTTTCGCCAGGTGGTTAGCTCTTAGGAAAGGAGGAGGGTGGGACTTATAAAGTGAAGTAGGTTTTTGTTTGATGGCTTGGGTTTCTTTTAAAATAAATTAAGAACAACTCCAACTGTAAGTATACATTGGCGTTGCCTAAAAAGCCAGGGCGTACATACCAAGGTAGGAAAAAAAGACTGCTTGGTACAGGTTTGGCTGAGTCTCACCATTAATGTAAAATAAAGCATTTTTGGAACACACAAATTGACATGTCATTAACCACTAAAACTAAATATGTAAAACTATTTTTATAAATAAGAAGGCTGATAATTAAAGCGAGGCAAGAGTTTAGTTTGGTAAGTTTTTCACACAAAAAAATCCAAAGGATTATCTCTTATAAATTTTGGTCTACATCTTTATTAAAAGAATGGTATTTTTAATTCTCAAAGCTTGCCTGAAGTATCCTCCAAATCTTCCTAAGTCTAAAGAACCATAAAGTTAAAATGGTCTTTGCCGTCTTCTTTTAGATTTATCTAGGTCATAAAAAAAAGAAAAAACTATAAATGAAATTTTTATTCAAGGCTGTTCTATAGATTATTGTCAATCACTAAGCAATAATACACATTGTAAAGTTTATTAAAATATAGAGAATTGAATATATAAGGAATATAATATAACGGAGACTATTAACCAATAATACATCTTAGAAATTTGCAAATCAAAGTCAAAGAAAAGAATTAAGTTCCAACTGAAAATGGCATTTATATAATTCTATTATCTAATAATTAAGAAGACAGCTAAACCCGAGGGACAGGTGGCAGAACTATAATCAAGGTACTCACTGCTCAAGTCCTTTTCACAGTGCAAATAAATGAAACAGAGACAACAATAAACAAACAAACAAACATGCATCCATTCTGGCTAAAGACCATTTATTTGAGTGGGAAAGAGACTTTAAAGGAAGGAAAAGACTAATTAAAAGTTAAGCCTGCCATCTGCTGTTGGAAAGCCCATTTGGGACTGGAATAAAGACCATTTCTTGCAACGTTCACCTAGAATTTGAAGAGCTTCCTCTCCAGAATTAGAGCAAGGGTGGCCGATAAACCAAACCAAGAAGTAAAGAAACCCGCTGATGTTTAATGATAGATATAAAATGATATTCTCATCAAAGTTTCACTATAGAAATGAAAGAAATGCTGCTTCGTGGGTCATTCAACTGAAGGAAGAGGAGACGTGCCTGTCTTTTGAAGGCATTACCTGGATGATTCTCTTTTGCACCCCCACCCCACCCCCGTAATTGGCATCCTTAACTGTAGAAACTGTCGTTTTTGGAGAAAAAATTGGACCCCAAGCACTGTAAGGGCAGTAAATGAAGAGGGATGAACAATTTCATAGCCTTGCCAGGATGTTAACTTTCCTGAGTCAAAATTGCCAAGTTTGGCTCTAGGTGTCTAGATGGTCCCTCCAGCCCACGTCCGTGTTTTAGCACATGTAGCCAGCAGCCTTCTGTAACCAAACAGGAATACAATCCACCACTGCAGCTTCTATTATGGATTTGACAGAACACACAGCAGTATGTTCCTCCAGCAAAGAGTTTACTTCAAAAGTGAACAAAAGTTGTCTCCCTTGGTGTCAATCTATGTTAAGTGTTCTGACTACACATACGTTAAAAAAAAAAAGGACAGAAGGGAGCTATGGGAGGTACTGGACATGTCTATGACCTTGACTGTGGTGATGGTATCATGGGTGTTCATTCACGTCTAAAAGCATCCAATTCTACAAATTAAATACGTGCAGGTCTCTGTATATCAAGTCTACCTCAATGAAGTTGTTTACAAAAAGACAGACAAACAGACAAAATAACTGCCTCCCACATGGCTAAGAACAAAGAGTCTAATTAACTCTTAACTGTAGCCCAGGAAGAAACGCACACGGATATACGCAGGGTACCACGGGGTGAAACTGTGCCAGAGGGAAAACCAACTTTTTAAATACAGGTGTCTAATTAAAGTATGTTCTTGTGAACTTGGATTCCTCGTGTGTTACGTTAGAGGCTTGGAACCAGGGTCTCACCATAACCAGCTCGTGGTTGTAGCCCGGCCAACTCCTGCATACCTGAGATCCTGTGACCACACAGACCGAAAACATTTACACCAGCTGATGGTCACTTGATTCGCACATCGCTTATTTAGTAAATTGCTCTGCAAGTCAACTTGAAGACTGAGGTGAACATTTTCCAAGATGTTCCTGCTCATTTTTTTTTCAAAACAACAACACAAAACAAAACCATTCCCTGCCAGATAATTCTAGTCTGAACAGGCCTGGGAAAGGATGGGGTTGGCACAAGATCCTAAAACAAGCTTCTAAAGGCAAAACCACTCACAGCCCATAAAGACAGACTCAGACCAGTTTTTCCAAAATAATATTCAGCAATTAGGCACATGCCTTTAATCCGTCTCAACAGAAAACCAAATTTTTTAAAAATAATCATCGGATAAAAATATGAATCATTTCACTCATTAAAAGCAATTCAGAGAAAAAGTAGAGTTTTCACCTAAGTAACTGTCTTTTTCAGGACAAGTTACATAAATGAATTGCACTAAAGCCATGTGCAAATCTCTCTTCTCTGTCACTCCCTCCCTCTCTGAAAGAAATTCCTAAATTCTCTTCACCCAATGTCAGCAGTGTGCAACAGTGGTGAGGCACTCCTATCATTGAGAAAAAAGACACAAAATAATTTGCATTCTATCCATGATAAGTGGGAAAAAAAAAGCTTAGCAAAATAAGGCGACTGTCTTCTAAACCTGTAAATAATAGAAAAAAACAGGTCTCCCAAGAATTCCTGACTTAGATTTTTCATCACCATCAACCCATTACTATTCTAGACTATTGCTGGGGTCTTTCTAAATTTGGTCTCATTTCTAAGCCTTGGGCTGTTTTCTAAAGGTACTGACATCATATACACCTAATATTGCAGGTTTTATTTATAATACAATCTCTACCAAGCCTCTATACAGAACTCCTTTTGTCACTGAAAGTTCTCACGGTATAAAACTCTTCGCTTGGTCTCCCTTGACCCTTCCCATCAAGATTCACTCAGCTCAGATGGATAAGGGAGGAGCAGACCCTTGGGCCTCTGCATCTTGCTTGCCCAGTTCCCCTTCACTCTGCTGGGCCCGGCTCGGAGACTTTTCTAGAATGTTCGAGAAGGGGGCTTCTTGAAGGCCTCCTTAGCTGCGTGCTACTCAGAGCCAGCTCCCTGATCCCTCAGTCTGTGTTCCAGAAACTCATGCCAAATTGTTCTTCAATTATTTGTTTAGAAACAAGTCTCCCTGTGAGAACGTACTCTTTTGAAGGTAAGGATTGAGTCCCAATCGTTGGGGATTTCCCCAGGCACTGGAACTACACACTGGATCACAGTCATCTTTTAATAAATATTTGTCAAATAAAGAAATCTGAGTGAAGGGCCTGGCACCTGTATTGATACACTTCAAAAAACAAATAACCAACAATCAGGTTCTACTGTAGAGCTCAGGGAGCTAAAGTCAATACATTGTAATAACTTATAATGAAAAAGGATATGAAAAAGAATATATAAATGTATGTGTAACTGAATCACTATGCTATCCACTAGAGATTAACACAACATGGTAAATCAACTATACTTCAATTAAAAAAAAAAAAGACCCTGAGGGAAAAAAAAAAAACAAACAACCAAAAACAGTGGGAGAGTATCTCCGTTTCAGGAAAATTCTTCTATTTCTTTACTCTTTAAATATTACTCATGTCCCATCTTAGTTTTAGGGTACCTTTCTACAATATTTGTCGGTGCTTCTAGGATCAAGCTATTTGTAAAGGAATATATTTTCCCAGCAGAAGTGTGGACTAGTGAAAGCACTGTCTCAAAGTGAATGTTTCAACACAATCCTTTGTAGCACGGAAGAGTCCTTGAAGCTCAGGAAAGCTATCCCAACTGCCTTCCTTCGTCAGAGAAGTAAACTCTGATGAAAGGGGAAAATCAACACAATTGAACAGGTGATGGCGAAGGGTTGGGAGAAGAGGAGAGAAGAAAGAACAAAGGGAACATCCATTGTTGCAATTTCCCCTGCCTGTGATGGCTGTGAAATGAAGTATATACTGTGATCAAATGAAGCCTCTTCCCCGAATCTTTGATATCCACCAGGCGTTCACATTGGGTTTCAGTTACTATGAGGTCAATGGTCGTATGTTGATTTCTAAAATTGTGTTCTTTGCGTAAATGGCTCATACCGCCAAAGAAGGCAAGGGGAGGCCGCTAAGAGATAAGTGTGAAGATTTGGAGGTGCTAATAAAAATGATTAGAAAAGGATGGTGGGCTAAAGATATCATGTATCAGCCTTTCTGATACTACCTGATGACCTAGCAGATACGACACCCAAAAGACAGCAAAGAGGAACAGGAGGAAGATGTGAATTCTACTTGGGTAACTAACAAAGAGAAAATGGGAAAGTTAATTGAGATTTATAACGACTGCTCTGGTACGTATTAAATGAAGGAAAAGGAGGGGGGGTAATTGGCTATTTGTAAACTTCTAGAGAATGGAAGACAGCAACATAAAGTCCTAACCTACACAATCAAGTATTTGCCCCCAGAGTGGTTGCCACCCAGTGGATGTGTGATTGGTTCTTCAACTGGACGTAAGGAAACCAAAAGTTGCTTGGTGGTAATAACACAATATACAAACTAAGGGCCATGAAAAGCCTTGATTTTTCACCTCTTTCTTCTCTCCTTCTCAGTTGATGCTGGACTACGTCTATGCATCATTTTGGGATTTGGGGATCTGGGGAATTTTGAAAAGGTATGGACGATTTTGTAGAACAAATGTTAAGTGTTTAAAGCAATGCTATCAATCTCATTAAAAATCAGATTCAAAACCATAACATAAGAAAAGATCAAAAGATCAAGCTTGCAGCTTACAATGGGAGATGAATTTTTGAGATCGTCACCAAAGTCATCTGAAATGTAAAAGGAAAAAGGGATATTGAAGAAGGAGGGCCATTGAAAGTGACAAAGATCAGGGAGGAGCGATGATCGGTCAACACAGCCAAAAAGGGGTAGCAGAGAAGCCCAGAGCCCCATCACAACCCCAAGGCACTCATCAATGGGGCGACAGCTCCAAGGGGATCCCATGAACTAGGCAGAAGAAGAAGTTCATCAGATGGAAAAAACCAGAAGGTTGGGAGGGGAAGGATATGGGAGGAGTGACTCTCAGGAGTCTTAAAAAAAAAAAGTTAGAAAAGGTGAGCACCTGGAATCCAAGAGAAAGGGGAGATTATTCACCAGCCTGGGCAAAGTCAAGAGATGAGGGAAGGAAGTCTTTCTTCCTCTGCGGGGTTGGGGAGTGGGGAACAGCAGCAGCAGCAGCAGCAAACTTTATCGCTAGGTTGAAAGGGAAAATGACAGAAACAAAATTACTGTTTGTACTGATGGTAAGTAACATGGGGGAAATCTGGTTCCTCTTTCTATGAGTGGAGAAAGAAGTCAGGAGAGGGACTTGGCACTAAAGGATAGTACAACCTTGAAGGGACTGACCTGAAGAGGACAAGAGAATGTGTGTGTGTGTGTGTGTGTGTGTGTGTGTGTGTGTGGTGGCAGGTGATCTGGGAGAGTATAAATGGTGATGTGCTGCAGGGGTTAATTTTCAGTCAAAAAGGAATAGAGAAATCCTCTCATGGAGAGAAAAGGCGGGGTATAAAGGAGCTCAGAAATGAAGCGGAACCCTCACCGTCTGATGGGAACACACTAGACGTAAGATGGTGACTCTAGAGGAAGAGTCAATCTCAAAACCTGATGAACAATCCGAACCACAGGACCAAGCCTTCCTGGGATACCCAGCTTGTGTCTCTAGATCCTGTCGGTTAGATGTCACAAGGCAGGAATGATCCAAGTTTCCTAAGCCCAGAACTGTCTGCTCCCCTTCCCGACTCAACGTCCCGAACCCCACGTTCATTCTCCTGCCTCCCATTCCTAGCCCATAGGCAATGGCATTGGAAACTGTTCAAATTTCTCACCGACAATTGCTAGTCATTCTGACACGCTCTGTCTTCCAAGTCTTATCTTGATTAAACTTTCTGGAGTCTGAGGAACAAACTGTAAAACCACACTCCACATGGTGAGAATCCTTTTCATGCTGAGAGGGCAAACTCATCCTCCTACTGCGATCACTAAAAAGTTAATGCAAACCCTATGCTGATGGGAGGGAGCTCTCATGTCCATCATCACTTTTTGTTCGTCTGCCCCTATGGAAGCCAGGACGGGCCACGGAGTCAGGGATGGAATCAATGAAGGTACTTAAAAGGGCAGAATCTAGAGAATTCGGTGAAAAACACACACACACACACACAAACAAAATAGATAGTCCCTTGACTGGGTTTCATCCTTAGACAAAAACCTCAGACGTGCCAGTGGAGACAGACAGAAAACTCTTAGGAAAACTGTCATTTTACCAATCTATCAAATAACAGGTTACAAAACATTACCCAAAGTGTGTTCTTTGAAGTATTAAACCAAGAGATGATTCACACACACATACACACACGCGCACAAAAAACCCCCACACAGTTCTCTGAATCTATTAAATTTGGGAAATGTTACAAATGCACCATATGTGCCTCTTGAAGTTTCAATACAAATATGAAAGGTTCTGAGAAGTCCTGCAGGAAAGAAACCTCTTTAATGTTCAACCCAGATTTTCCTGAACTTACTGGACCGTGGAATTTTTATTTTCCTATCTCCTGAAAATGTGTTTTGTGAATGCCATCCTAGACAGTACTCAAGGTTCTACTGGTCCCCACACTGTGTATCATGTACGCTGGGGAGAAGTTGGGTGACAACAGACCTGTCAAGAATTCTGCTGAGACAGCTGCCCCCAAACCAGGGATGTAAAAAGGAAGAGGGATACAGGAGAGAGAGGGCCACTGAAAGTGAGAAAGAACGAAGAGGGATGTCAATCAACACAGCCAAGGGGCAAAGGGATGCCAGGCATGGGCCAGTCTTCCTGGCTGAGTAAACTCAAATGGTACCTGCTTTTAGCTCTATTTTTGTCTCCTTTCAAAGCCACCACTTTCAGTCACTTGGGCCAAACTAATGACTGCTTAGATCTTTAAAAGAAGAATTGAAAATAATCCAGTGTACTAGATTTCATTTATTATGAAACATGGCAACCTTGATGGAAGTCCTAGTGCAACAGATGGAAATAAGCTGTCATGTTTCCCTGTTGGTTTAACAAAGCCACTCGCTCAGTACCGTGCCATCAGTCATCAGGCCGGATGAAGGCGTTCACATAGTGAATGTCAACACCCGCTGTGTATACAGTACTGTCCGGCGCTCATAGCTCTTTCACATCCGAGTCTTTGACCCTTGCAACAACCTTGTGATGCCTGCGGTTGTGTCCTTATCTATTTACAGATGGGGAAGCAGTATTAGAGGGGATCACTGCCATGAACACCTCATCTGCAAATAGAAGGGACCGCCCAACAAATTGGTAAGCAAAAAGTCCTCGCCAAATACTCAATGACATGAGTTTGGGGAAGCAGCAAGGTGCCTGGGGAAGAATGGCAACTCTGCCAGAGATGATGGGGGCTCTGTGATCCAGGCAAACAACTATCATGGGATCACTGAGACGACCACACAAAATGAGGCTTATGCACGTACTTTATGAATTCAAATAGAAGACATTCTACTTCTCTGACAATGATGGAACATGAAGGTAGTATTTCCCTGTCTTTGCAATCTGAATCCTGCTCCAAATGCTTTAATCCGCATCAGACAGTGAGTGCCACTGTAGTTGTGTTTAAGTGCAAATTCTAACCAACCAGGCAGGTGGCTGCTCCCGCAGTGCTGGACAAGATAATTTTCTGAACCACTTGTTACACACCTTGTAAACAGGAGGAACTAAAGTGGTAACATTTACTATGTTCACCACTTAACTGTGGTTTCTCATCTGTACTAGAAGGTTCTATTTCTATCCCCAGACCATTAAAACTTCACCAGGCATTTTCTTTCCTAAGAGATGTTACGTCTTTCCTTTGCCAGATGAGAGCACTTTAAAACCCCTCCATCCACTGTAACAATGATGGCTCATTTTTTAAAGTTTTTTTTTAAATTGAGGAATAACTAACACACAATAAACTGCATATATTTAAAGCATACAATTTGATACTTTTTGGCATATGTATACACCCACGAAACCATCACCACCATCAAGGTAGTGAAATTATCCACTAGCCCGAATGTTTCCTCGTGTTCTTTTATAATCACTCCTGCTTGCCGCCCCTACAGATCTGCTTTCTGGCATTACAGATTTCTTTGCATTTTCTAGAATTGCATATAAATGGAATCATACAGTATGTACTTTTTTTTTTTTTGGTCTGGCTTCTTTCACTGAGTGCAAGGTCATCTGTGCTGTTGACTACATCCTATATCAATAGGTCAGTCTTTCTCATTTTTGAGTTGTACCCATTGTATGAATACGCTACCATTTGGTGATCATTCACCTGCTGATGGATGTCAGGGCTGGTTCCAGTTTTTAGCCATTACTTTTAAAATGGCTGTAAACATTCATCTATAAGTCTTCATACAGACATATGCTTTTTTTTTTTCTCTAGGAGTGGAATCCCTGGATCCAATGGTAGGTGTATGTTTACCATTTTAAGAAACTGCAAAACTGTCTTCCAAGATGTTGGTACCATTTTATGTTTCTACCTACATGTATCCTGAGAGTTCTCAATCCTCCAAAATCATGCCAACACTTGGGTGGTCAGCTTTTTTAAGTGTAGACATTCAAACAGGTGTGGAGTGGTCGTTTTGCTTTGCATTTTTCTAATGACTAATGATGTTGAACATCTTTTCATGTGCATATGTGTCATTTGTATATCGCCTTTAGTGAAGTGTCTGTCATCCATTCATCCATTTTTTTTCCCTATGTTGTCTGTTTTCTTACTATTGAAAACTCCATCAGTTTTAATGGGTGGTCCAAGACTGGTAACTAACAACTCAATCAAAATTTTACATAATTCATGAGGGCCCAAGAGAATAAACGATTCACAGTGATTATTTCTTAAAACCTATGCTGAGCTAAAATATTCTCTCAATGGTATGACGAGCTTGAAATTCTTTTAAAGCTTTTAAAGAACTTAATTATTTTTATCAGTATTGCTACTAGGTTCAGAACTTAATGAGTAAACAGAATAATTCTCTTTCCATATATTCTAGTAGAACATAAACCATTTTAGCTCTTCCTCAGTGCATTAGCTGAAAATCACCAAAGGTTGTCTCTAAGCTCCAATTCACACTGTGTACTAATCACATTCTTATTCTGTAAGACTTCATTTCACAAAAATAATTCTTTGATGTCAAACTTGGGCCCACATTCCAAAAGTGATGAAGGCTGAAAACCTCCACCGCATTGTTTCTGCAAATGGTAACAGCTAAAATGTGATTTGCAGGCACAGAGAAGAATTCTCCTTTAAGGTCTGGAGAGGAGGCTAGATTTGAGGACCACGACAGGCTTTCCTTTGAGGAAAAGCAGGCTGAGCTCTGCTGTGCAGGGCCATTGGTTCGCAGCTCAATTGTTACAGTTGATGTGGGTTTCCTTTGAGATGCCTGGAAAATGACTCTGCTGACCACATCCACATTCTGAAATACTTTTTGAGAACTTGTAACCAAACTGCAGGAACTGACTCATTTTGCAGTGCCCAGCTACCACACAATCGTACCAGAATAGACGCCAGTCAAAAGCAGAAATATCAAGGTCTGAGACCAGGGGCAACAAATTGCCTGTTTATATGGGGGAAGAAAGGGGGAAATCCCCAGGGCACATGGGGCAAAACGGCTCAAGCCCCAGGAGACCATCAGATGTGATCAGCCTGAGAGGAAAGACCGAACAGAACACATGATTTTAGGGGTAATCCGTGTGTTTTCCTCTGCATATTACACTTAGAAAGTAGATTCAGTTAAGACAGCTGTATGCAGGGAGAGAGGAGGGGAGACGATGTCTTGAATGCCCATTCCTGAATTCCTTGCTCAGTAAATCAGGAACACACCCCTCATCTCCCAGGAGATAAGCAGGAATAGACATCCGGCCAGGGCTCAAGGACACCTGGGCTGAGGACCAGAGAGATGTGCGGGTACCCTGAGGCTCCCCTACAACCTTCCTTCTCCATGTCTACATCATCCTCTCTCAGCTCCCAATGCGGTTCATCCAAGTGGGTCAGCCTCCTCCTGACAGGCGAACTCTCACTCCCTCGCCCAACGCAGAGGTCCTACCTGAGGGGGAGGACGGGAAGGAGCAAACGAGGCCCTCCTCCACGAAACCCTCCATGTTCCCAAATTGCTGATTTCTCCTCCCCACAAGTGAAACTGTCATTCTCTCAGTCAGTTTCAGCCAGAGGCGGGGAGGAAATCCGGTCCAGTTGAACGAAACTATAAATGACAAAACCATTAACTCTTTTCTGCAGGTGGGTTCCTGGCTAAAAGAATATGAGTGTTAACCCAAATGCATAACTAACTAGTCAGGCTAGGTCGGGCAAGGTGATAAAAATTAGATACAAAGTCTCAGATGATGTAAAATAAGAGAAACCTGGACAATACCTGTAAGTAGCTACTGAGTAACTGTGAAGAACTGTATGTTATTGGACCTGGTTTCATGGTCCTATGTCGATAAAA
Source organism: Vicugna pacos (assembly GCF_048564905.1). NCBI lineage: Eukaryota > Metazoa > Chordata > Mammalia > Artiodactyla > Camelidae > Vicugna > Vicugna pacos. The sequence goes on from NC_133023.1 coordinate 37,557,426, forward strand.
CGATGTGTATATACGTTCTGTGTCTCATCTCACTGATGTGATGTCTCTTAACATGTAAACTTCCAGAAAATGGAAACTGTACCTACCTTACACAAAAGGTAGGACTTTGAATATCAGATTATGGCAATGAAAGACTGACTAGGGGTTGTAATCCATTTATAGCAATTAACTCTATCTTTAAGGAACTGCAAAAGTGTTTTTAACACAAATTTAAAGAAAAAAAGGAGATACAATCCTATTCTTCCCAACCGGTCAACTGCGTTTTTCTTCTCCTCTTTTTGCCTCCAATTGTAAAATGTTCAAACAGTAAATTTTCCTCCAGAATTAGAAGAGGGAATCTGTCAAGTGATTGAACATAAAACTAGGCGCTACCAAAACAAAACAAAACAAAACACTTTTAAAGGCAGACTTACTTAAAAAACCATGCAGTTCAAACGTCTAAACCATCTATCACTGAGGGTAAAATCAGCAGATGTTCCCCATGGAAAGTGAGTTTGGGACAAGTATAAATTGAATCAAAGCATCCCACTGCTAGAAAACTTGCTATTGCTAGAAAACAGAGCCTCTGAGGATTAGATGTGACAGAAAAAAATGACCCACTTTTGGATCTTTAGCTGATAAGGAATTGTCACCTCAGCTTTACCTTTCTTTACCAACATTTTCATTCCATAATTGTTTAAATGACAAAAGTAGCGTTTTACTGAAAGAGAGCCCTACGCAACTTGTACACCACCTGGGTATGAGGCACGATGGGCTGGACTCTCCAGGATCCCTACATAAATCACTCGTACCTTCGGAACCCCATCCTCCATCCCTTCGCTTATCATCTCCCACTTTCCAGCAATTCTTGCTATGGCCCACAGGGCCCTACGTGATCTGCAATTCACTACCACCCAGACCTCATCGACTACTTTCCCCCTCGCTTGCTGTTCTACACCAACCTCTTTTCTGTCCCTTGAACACACCAAGCTTGCTCTCACCTCCACTGCAAATGGTTCTGTTTTCTCTGCCTGGAATCCTCTTTGCCGAGATACGCGCATGGCTGGCTCCTCGCTTCCCACGGGTGAGGCTCTGCACGAATATTGCAGCAGAGAGGACTTTTCTGTCAGCCTTGGATAAAGCAGTGCTTTCCCAGACCCCTGGGTACTCCCTATCTGTCCGATCAGGTTTGATTTTTCTCTCTAGCACCTTCTGACGCCCGGCATATACTTATTTGTTCGATCATTTGTCAGTTTCCATCCCCTCACCTCCCCACCACATGCAATCAGGGCCCCTGCTCGCTGCTGTATTCCCAGACCAAGAACCCCATCTGGAATATGGGAGGTGTGCAATACATTGCTTTAAAATGAACATTTCCCACATGACACCTTTGTTCATTGTTCCGCTATGAGCTTGTGAGGTCCAGTTGGCACCTGGGACAATTTTTGTTAACATCTTATCAAATCCCCCATCCTTCACGGGCCAGGTGGACAGGAGCTGAAGGAAAGTGATCATTTCTCCAGCATTCAGAGAAACTGTGCAGGGGTCGGGGTGGGGGGAGTGGAGAGAGGAATGTTTCTTTATACTTTCCCTGCTAGCCAAGGGTAGAAGATCAGGAAGAATCTTTTTTAGAGTATGGCTCCCAGACAGGATGGAGGAAAAGGTAGAAATTTACTATCTTTATCAACCTAGCTTGTCCCAGTCAGTCCTTATCTGATCTTGCTCAGAGAGAAGCGCCCTGAGATAATGAGCCCTCCTTTTAGAGGGAGACCCTCTAAATGGTTTTGTTTTTAAATCCACATTCATATTTCCTTCCATTGGGCCATGTATACCTACTATTGATGGTGACTTCACATTTCATGCTGCAAGAGGGAAAGCATTTTCATTGCCTTTGTTGCTGTGGTCAGCCCAGTATCAGCAAACACATTACGTTTGTGCTGTTACAACGAACTTGGATGGTTAGTCACGTGTTTTCCAAAAGCTATGGAAAATAACGCCCAGGTTTAAATTCCTACTAAGTCACATATAAAAATTATTTTCCAAGCCAACATTGCAGAGGCCTTTGTTGTCTCTTAATTGTCTCCAAACAGAGAAATGAGTCCAAAGCTCAGGGGAATTCTTAGACCGTCTTTACTGACACATTCCCTGCTATGAGCCCTTCTACCACCATTAAAAAAATAGAGAGAGAGAGAGAAAGAAAACCATTTCTTGGCCTTATTTTCCTGTCATGAGCCTTTTCTTTCCCGTACTTTTTAAAAAAAGAAGATCGGCTGTCAAAGGAAGATGCTTAAAGACGTTTATGCATGTCAGTCTGTGAAATGTGCCTTGTCTCCAAGATGGCAAAGGATCAAATAAAAGATGGAGTCACTGAGGTGAAAGGAACAAAGAGTGAGCTTGTAGTTCCTCCTCTTCCTTCCCCTAATGGACCCTCAGCTCGGCCTTTCTTTCATCTGTCTGCAGGTAGGCGTTGAATGAGTTACACAAGAATACAGATAAATGAATGAATGAATGAACAAATGAAAAAAGGAAGACAGGTATGTTTTAATAGATCCTCCTACAGGTAGGCTCAGTCCAAGATCAGGAGATTTTTAAAAGAGATTTCTAAGCACTCTGAACCCATGGGCTGGAGTAGCCTGCCCTTGCCTTCAAAGCCAAATCCTCAACCCACATTTGAAAGGGGAGGACATTCTCAAGGTGAAACCTCTTTTTCCAGTATTCTGAAAATTAACCCCTCATCCAAACATAGAGTTTTATGCATATGGATGGCTTCTTATACATCTGTACTTAGAAATTTTGCCCCTTGAGACAGCGCCCAGAACAAGATGGAGATAAAGGAGAACATATTCGTAATTACTGATCCTTACTCATTTTATTTTTGATGGACTGATTCTATACCAGGTAGAAGAGTCTCCAGAAAGGCTGATGAAAATGCATCCCTAGGACTCAAATTCTCACGTACTTCTCCCTTCCGCCCCCACTTTCAAGTGAAAACATTAGAGGAAAAAAAAATAGGGGAAGTTCCATGAGTAAATCTGTTAAGCGTGTGAGATCAACTGAAAACAAGGAATTCCCCTCCTGGACTTCAGTGGCCTAATTAAAACTCATAAAACACAACTGACTAAAACTGCTCCCACTGATCTGTGAAATAAGAAGCAGACAAAGTCAATCTGGTATTTCAATATTGAGAGGGCCAGGCCTGGAAGATGCGACACTTTGCAAAATAGAAATGAGAAGACCATTTCTGAGACTTTCAGGTTCACTCAACTTTTGCTTTGCTGCCAGAGGTACTCACCATCTGTACTGGCAACATCCTATTGGGATTTAGATTCTAGTTCCACAGCTTATCAGCCGAGTGGCCCTAAGCATATGCCTTTACCTCTCTGGGCCTCACTGTCCTCATCTATGAAATGGGCACCATCACTGTACCAATGGGCTGTCAAGAGATTTAAACAAGCTCTCACAACTGGGAAGTGTACAATAAAGGGCACCCACCATCATCATCACTGTCTTGCCTCATCTGATGTAAAGAAAAACACATAACTTAGGGGGAGAGTGTAGCTCAGTAGTAGAGCATGTGCTTAGCAGGCACGAGGTCCTGGGTTCAATCCCCAGTACCTCTGTCAAAAGCAAACAAAAAACAAAAACAAAAACAAAATTTAAAAAAAAACATATCACTTAGGATGGAGCTGCAGGCTTTGAGACTAAAGTCTGTCCTGAAAGGCTCTGGGAAGGAATTCAAGTGTATTAGGTGCCGTAGTCCAGGGACCACAGCATGTGCTCTACTTGTGTTATTTCATGTTAACAGCCCTGTGAGCTAGTAAGGATGCTCCATTCATTGGGGCTTAGGGAAATAAATGGGATAGCCTATGCAGCTAGCAGAGGGCAACTCTGCCTCACTTTATCTATATATTACACAAACTCTCATTGAGAGAAATCAATGGATTTTCATTTTAAAAGTCTTTATCCATCTGCTTTTTGGAAAGGTAGGGAAATTAAGCTGTCTTCTGTTACCACCACCAGCCATGGGCTTTCAGTGGACTCGGTGCTTAAACAGAATTAAACTCTTCCAAGGCAGAAAGGGAAGAGCCTTTCAGATAAAACCTTAGCTTGCTTTTCATAATCAATGACCCCCTCTTCCACCTGAAAGTAACCAGTTACACTTTGTTTTTAAGTATGTTAATACTTAATTAGATTAACCACTCAGAAGAAAGCAACTAGAAATTATTTTGCTATTAAAATATAACTAAGAAAAACAAAATGTCTCAATTATTATATTGACTTGCAAAAGCACATTCTATTCAACTTCTATAAGCACCTAACCTGTTCCTTTAAGAATTAATTCAAAGAAAGTCAACTCTTTGAGCACTCTACTGATGTATTTACATGATGATGCTATTTACAGTTAATAATATATATGCATTTAAACATTTTTATATTTTATATGATCCTAAATACTTTGGAATGTATAAACTAAAACAAATATAGGACTGAAAGACAAGAGGTTACAGTTGAGAATGTAAGAACTTGAGCCAGGAAATGTCCAAGATGAAATCACTTACATTCTTTAATATAATATATAGAACAATCATTTTATATTTTTTTTAATTTTTTAAAGGAAAAGGGTAGCAAGCATGTGGGCTTAAGATGGTCTCATTGGAATAAATGTTATGTATAGTTCCCCAGTTTCGTATCTAAATTGAAGGTTAGTTCATAAAACATAGAAGAATTTTACGTTGCATGTTCTGCTTAGTAACTTACAATCTTGATTTTTAAAATACAAAAGGATCATATTCAAACTTGGCTAAGTGTCCTCTCCTGAATGAAGACAGTGATTCTCCAAATTCTGATTGCACAATCAAAACAGTTTGGTTAAGAAAAAGAAATCCTCATAGTTGTGAACATAAAAATGATAACTAATAGCAAGAAAAACCCAATGCAATGGGCAGAAAAACAAAATCATGATTTATAACAATCTGTGATGGACAAGAGGGAATGAGTTTGAATATAGAGATCAAAGAGAAATAAATCTAGGACCCTCAAATTTGTTCCAAGATAACATCACTGCTAGTGTTTGACTGAAATGCCAAATAAATAAATAAGTAAAACGTACAATATGGCAGACAGAGGTAAGTGCGAAGAAAAACAATTAAGCAGGGTAGACAGTTAGAGAATTTGGGAAATAGAATGGGGAGGCTGCTGTCAGCTTGGAATGAATGTTTATGCCTAGAAATACATAACTATTAGAAGACATCTTACATATTTTTTTTTGCGAAGTACTGTTAAAAGTAACCTTTTGTGGATTTAGAAGATCATGCAGCTCTAATTCCACAGGCTTCCAGAATTCCCCCAAAGGGCCCTTGCTGTGTCCCAGTGTGGCTCCCACGCCATGGAGCTCGCTCCCTGTGAGGGGACCCAGGCCCTCCTCAGAGCCCAGACCTCCTGCTGGGTCCAGGGCCCAGAAAAATGTCTACAGAAAGACTTTTCCCACTGTTCAAGATAATTTCCTTGGGGCCGGGCAAAGAGTTACTTTGTGCATCTTAAGTTTTCAAGATTAAAAAAAAGCCAGGCTGACAGCTGACTGCTGATCAATGCTGCGAAACCTCTCCAGAGATTAAGAGCCTCTCAGAGCCCTGGAATTCCCACCCTCCCACCCAGGAGACCTTGTTAGAAGCATTCCACAACAGGCCCCTGGTCATGATTAGGAATGAAAGGCTGAAACGCCCCTCTGACTCAGTCAGGAGTTCCAGCGCCATGTCTCCAGGCCTCCCTCACACTTGAGGTCGATTCCTTAAGAGCCGGACTACAGCTAGACCATCTGCTTTCCCCTCTTGCTTCTCTAACTTCCTGGCTCTGACCCTTCAGGTAAGCTGCATCACCTCATCCCTCCATGGATAATGGGGATAATAATCATACAGACCCTGTTCAGCTTTTGTGCGGATTAAATGAGTTAATGTATGAAAAGCATTTTCTCCCCAAAACATATCTACTGAGTCTCTACCACGTGCCGGACACTGTCCTGGATGCCAGGGACTCATTTAGTCCGGTGCCTGACACAAGAGCTCAGTGTATACCCGTAATTAGAGGTCTACAAACCCTCCTGACACTCAGGCTGATAATGATGATGATTCTTTTCTAAAGATAATAGGGTGAATCTTCTAGCTACAGAATATAGATATATTTTGAAGCTTGAGGCCTTTTCATGGACAATTCTCCATATATACAGACATCCTTTTAGCTTCTCTCCAGTGTATATAAAGTGAGGGTACTTAACTCTGTCTCTATATTTATATATAAAACTCCGGGGGTGGGGGTCTGGTACAGCACTCCATGACCACACACGCTAATAACTTCTACCATAAAACATGCAGACATCATACAAAGTGGGATAAATGAAGACAATAAATAGCTTCACATTAATTTAGGTCAGGATTTGCTATCAATTTTTTTTTTACATTAAAACCTTTTGGTTTTCAGACCTTTTTGGATTTCAGAAGAGATGGTGGACCTAGATAGTAAGTAAAGGGGCAAAACCCCTTGAGGTCTTCTTTTTTAATTTCTGGACATGCTAATGGCCAAGTAAACAGTCAAAGCCATCCAGCAGGAGAAAATAGGGAGCTTTTCAGGCATGGAAACCCACAACTGCGTAATTAACCTCAATATTATCTAAAGAATCCTTCCCCACCAAATACAGTGCGCCATTAAGATTCTCCGTCAACCAGTTCCTTTCCACAAACAACAGGTCTCAAACCTGTTTGAGGGTTTTTAAGAGTAACCATTGACTATAGGGTAACATACTGAAGTTTTACCACTAGTATAATAATACCACCCTATCGTTCCCCCATGGAAGAAAGACAAGCTATGATTTTAAATGCTAAATAACTGACTTAAAAACATGTACCCTGAAAGAATACAGTCCGCTCTGTAGTCAGTCTAAGGGAGGTGAATAAATGTTAATGCCAAAGTGGGAAACTATTCCGCTACCAAAGGAATTTTCCCCACATTGCATTTAAGGAAATAACCTGCAGCTCTCAGAGAGCTATTCAGTAACCGGATCAAGATGTTTGCACTGCTGGTCCGCACTGGCTAAAGGATTTGCACAAACTCATGGAAGCTAACTTCTCTTGCCTCTTTATTACCCCCATATGTTGTTATTTATCTCCCCCAACTTCTCTGACCCGCTTCCATTTATTTCCTCCCGAAGGATCGCCTTGCTCAAGACCTAAGTTCACCACTCTCACGGTGCTCGGTACACAAAGGCGAGTCAGGAAGACATGAAACGAACAGAGATATTTATGTTGCTTCCTGGTTTTTTTTTCCCCTTCTCATTATCCTCCTACTCAATGAGACTGTAGTGGGAGGTCTGAATGACATTTGCAAAGCAAGAACTTCAAGCTACATTTCAACACCCAACCCCTCAGTTGTCATAGGAACAACACTGTGAGGCTGATCTAGGGTCTGACAAACAACCACTTGTTTCGCTGGTGATTAAAGTTCCCCCTTCCAATCAAGTATGTACACACATGCATATCCAGTCCTCAAAAAAATGTAGCTGGGCCAAACTGTGTACCACACGAAAAATTTGAAATACCAGCCCAACGGGGAAGGAGTTTATATTCCCGAATATGCAAATATCAGTACTATTGCAGAGAAATTATTTTGAGCTCTGTCACTTGACCTGAGTCCCTTCAGTTTGTAGCTTTCCACACCCACAAAGACAAAGACACGGGAGTACTGCTAATATCTTTGAATAAAGTATACAAAAATATTAATATCTCTCCATAACTGTAGCAGAGAACTCAGGGCAATGCTAAGTAAGTTACTGATTGCACATGTATTTTTAAAAATTAATAAACTGATATCACATCAGAGAACACAGAATTGAAAACATGAAGATCTAAAGGAATGCTTCTGGAATAGATTCTCCAGCATTTACTGTTTCAATCTGCTTTTGTCATCTTTTCACCATTCAAAACAATGGCTTCTACATGGATCAGTAAAACCTAAAATTTCGATAGAGCCTTTTTTCCATTAAGCATGGCAGTGTTTAGACAGATTATAACCATCACGTTTCTCCTAAGTATTTACCTGAAACACAGAGCTGAAAATAATTGTGACTCACTGAACACACACTAGCGGTCGGATATAAATTACCTGTAAATATCTTAATGCTTTGTCACCATTTGTCTGTCTTCAGGACTTTGAAACCAATAAATCCATACACTTCAAGGAAAGCAGTAGCATTTTCCCACATCCTCAGTCACATCTTAATTAAGTCAAATAACTTGGAATATTAACAAGTTTGGATCACCAACCTGATTTATTTGGAGGAACCGCTCTTAATGGTCCCACTTACCTTGCTTTTTTATCTATTTCTTTGAAAATAAATACTTATACAGAAGTCCTGAGAGCTATTAGTTGGAGAAAAATAATCTTAAAAGTTCTCAAAGTATATAAACAGGGGGAAAAAAAAAGACCAGTTAACAGATGCCACTAGATTGCTTTTCCTCCCCTCCACTCTCATCTCACTCTCATGCCAATGAGATAAACTGGAGAATTGTTCCCCTGTTTTTTATTATACACTTTTCCCCTTTCGAGTGAAAGATTTGAAAAATTTCAAAAGTAACAGAATGAAAACCAAAAGTCAGAAATGCAGATTCAACTTTCAGTTTGAAACAAGGTACTTTAAAAAGTAAATAGATAACATTGTGTCCTCCATAGCCCCACACTTACAATTCTATCAAGAACAGTTTTAATTGTATATAGTCACATTCATATAGGGCAAGCAGCAAAACTGCCTGTATGTTTGCTAGCAGTGAAAGAACAAAATACGTTTCCATCTGTTTCTGTGAGTGGACATCACATGATTGCTTCTGCTGACCAATAAGAAACTGGTAAAAATCAGGTAGCCACCCATCATTCTAGTTTTATTTTCTTATTTTATTCAACTTTTCCGACACAATCATTCTTAAGAAGCCCAATCAAGACATCAGACACTCAATGCCTAATATAAAACTGTGTTTCCTTACAGTTCACGAACAAGAATTTATTGTATATAATGCAGTTATTCAAAGGTTTATTGTATTTTTCTGGAAATTTAAACGCAGGGGCAGTTTGGATTTCAGATTAGAAAACTGAATTTAAGGTTTCAGAGGAAGAGAGACACAGGCAGACCAGTAAAAACGGCTGATCATGATTTCTCAAAATGTCTCTCAAAATGAACCATATAGAAAGAACCACCTTTTTGCTGCACTAACGCAATCAAATAGAACAATCTTAAAATTCACGACACAAATGCAAAAAAAAAAAATCTCGTACCATCTTAATCTGCCCTTCACAATCAGCAGGAAATTGCTCCGATACATTACTTCAGCTTTCATTTTGTACAGTTCTAACTAAATTCTTGACCTCCTTGGCTAGAAAGAGGGAAAGGAGGGCCAGTTGACTAATTTTGAAAGCATCCCTTCAAATATCTAGCATACATACTCTTCAGACTAAATGGAAATCTACATCCATGGAATGTTAATGCCACAAGTCTACCAAACAACCCATCTTTATTTTTTTCCCCTCATGAAAAGAAAAAAAGGGAGGGGGGTGGACCCAACTATCTGTAGTACATGTATTTGGCTGAACTGGTAATGCTCAGCTCATCTTTGTTAAATTACCTGGCTTCTTCGTAGCCTGTACGCTCTATTCTTGGGCTGTTCCTTTTTAGAATTCCGCACTCTGTTTATATGTTCTTTGGTTCAACACAGTTGTTAGGGGTCTGTGAACAATTTTACAATTCCCACACACACCATATGATATCTATTAGGGAGCAATGCCACTTTACACTTACCAATTCTGGATAAAGCAGTATTTCCTGGTGACAGAATGCTGCTGCTTCCGTTGGCTAAAACGCCCTCTTCACAGCTTGATAAATCTGATTATAAAATGTCTTTGTTCCAGATCACACGAGGCGCTTTTTTTTTCCTACGAAAAGTTTTCTAAAGAGTTATCTGCATTTCATTCCTGTGACAAAACGAATAAGAACAGAGGGTGGGAAAGGGGGGAAGGGGGAAGAGGGGGGCGGAGGGAACAGGGAGTAAGTCCACACAAGTTCCTGGCAAAGATTTTTAGCTGCATTTTTCTGAGTTTAATCAGTAAAGCTATATTAAAGTGACAGTTACCAGTTCGGGGAGCCAGAGTTTGAGCGAGTCAGCCACCACCGGTTTGGGTGTCTTCCACTGATGTGCGGACCCCAAGGAAGTAGTCCCTTGGTCATCTATCACATGTGGCTGAATCACTGGACCCGTCGCACCCCCCCCTTCCCCCCCCGGTTCCTGTTGAGCAGCAGCCCAGGCAGGAGAGTGGCCGGACGCCCAAAGCGGGACCTCTTATAGGGACCCGCCAATTAGCTGCTGACCAATTGCAGGCTGCACCTAGTACCTAAGTCACATGACAGGGCAGTCCCTCTGACTGAAGGATTTCTGAATTACTGGGGTTACACAAAGGACACTCATTCAGGAAAAGAGAAAAAAAAAAAAGCCATAAGCCGAAACAGAAAACGCCCAGACTGTGACAACTCCGGCTTTAAAACAGGGAACACCCGAGCCTCGCACAGACAGAGAAAAAGCCACAAGCAAGCCAGGATGGAAATCAGAGGAATGGCGGGCACATATTAAAAAAAAAAAAAAAATCCCAAAGCAGAGACTGAGTTTACAAACCCACTTCAGCTAGAGGTCGTCTCCTCCTCCTTCCCCTTCCTCTCCGGTCTCCCCAACACTTTTACATTCTAAACTTCTTTCTTTCTTTCTTTCTTTTTTTTAAAAAAAAAAAAACCCGGGTGAGCCTTTTTGCAAAGCCACGGTAGGAAAATACGGGAGACACACAAGCCCCAGCTCTTCTCTGCCCCTCAAAATACCCCTAAAGGAGATTCAAAGTCTGCCCTGAAAAAGTGGTTTTTTTTTTCCCCATGAAATACATTTCTCTCAAAATGGTTGGATACATCAGGCAAAATTAAACACTGTCAGGACAAATTCGTGCCGTGAGTACCACATCACTCCTCTCCCCTTTTCTTTCTCCCTCTTCGTTCTCTCGCGCATAATCATTTTGGACTTTTCACATCAAGACCGTTCTTGTTAAGTAAATGAGCTCCCACTTAGTGAACTAGCTACCAATTTATTTTCATTTTAACACTCTCAATTTATTTCCTAAATCTTTTTTATGTCCAAGGAAAAATTCAACTGTAAATACCCTCACTTTTTCTTTTGACACCCCCCCTCCCCACCAAAACGGTACTTACATTTGTTCCTTGTTTGTGTCTGTCGGTATCTCCCCCTCCCCCGACATCTGAAGCCAAAACATGGGCTCCGTTTCAACCTTCAAACCTAAAAGGCCCTATTTTGATCGTGCAAGCTGCAAGAGCTCCTCCGAGGCAAGCCCGGAACATCGTGCTGCTTGCCATTCCCAATTTATGGAAGGAAGCGTATGTCAAACAAACCAGGTGATGACTCAGCCTGCCTCCCCCAGCCACGTTTTCCCCAGAATGGGAGGGTAGCGTAAGTGCAGCCCATTTGGATGTGACTCAGTTTTATTAGACTGATGATTGTAGTTCATCTGACAAGCTCACATTTTTTTTTCCTTTATAACTCGTACATTTCAGGATCAGAATGCACGTTCTAAATGGTTTCAAAGAATTGGATTCCGTACAGGAGAAAGTTGCAGGATTATTTTTAAGGGGCGGCAAGGCGCTGGTCCTATTCCCAAATATTTAAAACTTTGTAATTGTTTGCTGAAATTTTTACAACGGAGGCTAACCGAACATTTGAGTTCACATGACAGCAGTAAACCAGTTTTATAATTTTAGGTCTGCTGGAGGCTTTTACCACGAAGCAGGGGGCGGGGGTGGGGGACTCCGACTCTTTCCATCCTGAGGATCTAAGCATAAGTCTTTAAGCCTGCAGCCCACATGGCAGGTTCTTTAGGAAGTGGTCAGGGGGCAAGAGCGCTATGTTGCAGATTTCACTTTTGCATTTACTGCACATTCTAACGTGAGCCACTCACACACAAACATATATGCAATACAAATCTCTCTCTCTCTCTTTCTCTCACACACAAACACATACATACACACACACACACACACACATCTGTACTGTCCTTTAATCCCAACCTGCCTACAAGCTGCAAAATAAAAACTTGAAAAATCTTCAAATGTCATCTGAAAAAAATCCGATTAAATAAATTGGCATGCCTAAAAGTCTTCCTCTTCAATAAAAAAAAAGTTTACTACCAAGACGGGGGTGGCATCACATGGAATAAATTGTTCCCAGGTATTACACAGACAGGAAGAATGCAGTAATAAGAAGTGCAAGTCCCCACACAAAAAATCTGGAAGGCTCGGTCTGAGCAGTTTAACTACAGTTATCTCCTCTCAGCACACTTCCTTTAGCCTTGAGCAAAGTCAGCAACTGCTTGGACCAAGGCTCGACATTTATTGTTGATTACGCCTTGATGGAGAGCTAATTTTGTCATAAAATAAAATAATACATTCTATTTCTATAATACATAAAAATGTTCAACTATCTAATTTTCCAATTGGTAGAGGAGGGCAGACAAAAGGGATATACACAGAAACAATGAAATTCAGTTCATTCGGGAGGTGACTCTGCCCTTCGCAAAAAGTGACCCTTCAGGGTTTTACTGGAATAAACCCACTGAGCTCCAGAAATTAAATCCACACAAAACAATTTGGCAGTGCATTTCCAAATTACACTTTCAACACCTTTCCATTTTAACTCTGTGCACGTATTTCTCATTCGGTTCTGAAAACATATTCATACTTCAACAGGGATGTATTAATCTAGCCACTGGCTTTTGTCAGTAAAATGGTTGGCTTAAAGTTACCTTTCTACAATACATAAAGAACGTAAAATCTATAATTATATGGCTTTTGATGGAAATAAACACAGACTATGAAAACAGCATATTAATAAAATCAAACACCTAAATTTTTGGCAGCTCAAAGAACCTGTAAGATATTTTCAAAGCCTGGAGCCAGACTTGCTGGGGTTTGAATCCTGGCTTGGCTATACCTCACTGTGGCATCTGGATTAAAAATATAATATATGACCGGGGGAGGGTAGAGCTCAGTGGCAGAGTGCGTGCCTAGCATGCACAAGGTCCCAGGTTCAATCCCCAGTACTGCCATTAAAATAAATAAATAAACCTAATTACCTTCCCCACATCCCAAAATTTAAAATATATATAATCTATGGACGTGTGCTGTGTGAGGACTGGCCGTTCACTTATTATTATCATCCAACCTCTACCCTTTACCTGCTCTTTGCATCATCGTTTTAGAGTAACACACACCTTAGTCATTTTCTAAATAACATTTCTGCATGAGGAAAACACAATTCCAAAACTTTTTCCAAAAGAATCACTTGTGATTATTTTACTAATGATGACAAACACCTAGTCAACCCGTATTTTCCTCCCAGAGTTTCAGTGGTTTAAGTACTCATCCGGTTTTACATTTGACATCTGTTGGGACCTTTCTATCCAAACTTCTCGGAGTTTCCAAAAGCCAGTGAAGGATCGGGCTGGGGCCAGCTGGGGAAGACATTCAAGAAGAATTTCCACTCCAGTCAGCCCAGATGGGTCAAGACACAGAAACTCATCGGCCAGAGAAGAAGGTGAATAGGTCAGAGACTGAGGCAAATACGACAGCCCTGTTGGGACAGAGCACACACCACCCCTGACATCAACAAGGGGCCCCCAAACAAGAGGCATGAGGAAGTGGTTTCCCACCCAGAAAAAGGCACCCGAGATCCACTGTTTATTCTCTCTCCAGGGTCACGACATAAAATCCCAGCATAGTTACCCTAAGGGAAAACCATGGAGGGAGGGTGTGCAGGGTGGGGTCCGAAAGGAAACATACATGCATTCTCTCCTATGCTGTCTTTCATTAAGAAATTTCATTTCTTTAAGGAGAAAACTACGTGGATTTCCATGTAAAAACTATATGAAGAAATTCAAGCATCCCACAAACCCTCCAGTAACAAAAGCTAATCGTTTCCAGCCAGCATAGAACATACTTGACGAATGATAAAAAGGACAGCAACCAGACATCGCTGAGGTGCGGGCAAGCTTTATAAATATGGAACTCCCTCAAATATGGTGCTCCAATATACTGCTCTGGGGGAAAAGAGAAATAATTCTCTGTTTTGTTTGAGGGCGAGCAACTGCTCCAACTTGTCTTTATCCAGGCAATGTTTCTGAGACAGATGGTAACATAACGCAGGGACAGCCAGCAGAACGGAGAGGAGGTGATTAGGATTACAAATGAGTATCTGGGGGAAGGCTTGATTCCATTCCCCTCCATCCGGGAAGTCAGTTAGAAGGAAGACGCACGGAGACCCGAGATGCAACAGTGCAGTGAAATCACGGCAGGTTTGGAGCTTGGGCATAGAGCTCCCTCTCGGTCAACCACTCCCGTCTCCAGACAATCTCTAAAACACCAAATGATCCAACTGTGTCGGGTTCCCACGAACCACAACTACAGGTCAGGATGTAGACAGACAGCCTGGGTTTCAATACTGGCTCTGGGACTATTACCTGCGGGGACTTGGGAAACTGACTTCGTTTCACCCAGGCTTTGGTGTCATCGGGAGAAGGGGGATAAATGAGCAAATACACAGAAGGAAAGAGATCACGACGTCAGTAATGTCTGCCACCACCATCAGCTCACTGGGGGTGAGCTGCCACCCCCAGTACCAATCTTCCAAATCCTCAGTGGGGGGAACCCCAACAATCTTAGGCTTCTAAGTCACACTGTTCATTTGAAGGCTGACAAAATGACTCTATCACCTATGTTTGGCAGCGATCAGAAATTTTTGGATAACTGCTAGACTGGCTTTTTGATGATAGCGAAGCATCCTACTTTGAGATCAGAAGACTCCTTTTAGATACAGTGGACGTCAGAGCCCCAGTATTAGAAAATGTTCATAGAAAGCTGCCCTAGGTGGCTATGAGTCTGCCTCTACAGATGTGCACACAAACTATGTCTAGACTTACATAAGACGATCTTAACATTTCTTTATGAGAGTTTGCCTCCGTTCCATGCTTTTCATGTTATGTAAGCAGCCACTCTGCCCGTCTTCCTGCCGTGATTTCAGATCTCAGCAGTATACTTCGCTCAGAAAAGTTTGTATTAGTTGTCGTCTGTCCCCACCCATTTGAAAGAATGAACTGACTCAGTTTTCTGATGGCAACGCCACTGGGTGGGAGTGAATATGGGAGTGGGCAGGGTGGGAGAAAGGGAGGAGGAGGAGGTGGGAGCCAAGAGCTGAATCACAGCCATGTGAGTAATCTTAGGCTTTTTTTTTTCTTCCTAAGGGTATGAATCAAATTAAGCTTGTTTTGCTGTGGGTGAAGAAAGAGGAATATAATAGCGTGAATCAGAGCAATTATCAAATATGTGGCACTCACTAAAAACTAATTACAATCACTGCCTTCTCTCCCGTGTCTGCCGGGTGATACTGGAGTGCTTTTGTTAATCAATATAATCCTTGACAAAACTTCTGAGGCGTTTGAACTCAATCCGCACCCTCTTCCCTTTAAAAATTTCCTTTGACACGTGAATTTCAGACACAGCAATTATTTCGGAGCTTCTGTGAGATAATCTTTGGCCCTTAGAGATAAGTGGGAAGACAAGTATGGCTGATCCTGGGTAGAGACTAGGTTATAAGCCATCAAGCCGTGAGCGCTGGAAGCAAAATTCTGAGTTTATGAAAACAATCGTTCAGAAACCAGTTGAACCTCGAGAGCATCCCAATGCGAATGCTGCGACCAACAGCAAACCCTCGGGGATAGTTTTCGGGGAGAATCAAGTTGTCACATCAAACTTTTAAACTGCCTTCTGCTGAAATAAGTGGATCCTCATCAATTAAAAAATGTATTCAGGGAAAAAAGAATTTATTAGGAGTGATACTGAGAGAAGGATGGATCAAAACATATAAAAATCAGAGTGGCGCTTTTTTTTTTAACTTACATAGAGAATAAGACCAT
The DNA here is from genome assembly GCF_048564905.1 of Vicugna pacos. Taxonomy (NCBI): domain Eukaryota; kingdom Metazoa; phylum Chordata; class Mammalia; order Artiodactyla; family Camelidae; genus Vicugna; species Vicugna pacos. Next base: position 37,573,455 of record NC_133023.1, read on the forward strand.
AGCTCAGTTATGTATAGTCAGGGTGCATTATCCAACTAGACTTATTGAAAGGTATGTCCTTTTCTGCTGTATTTTTAATGCAATCTATTTAGTTATTTGTGGGGCATAAACATTACCAAGGGAAAAACTAGCTATCTAAAGAAAAAGGCTCCAATGACCAAATATTTTGTACTCCTGGGCAAGTCGATGCATGAGGAAGTCAAAACAGCATATTTTGAATTTTACTGACACATTTCCATGTTTCACTACACCAGCGAGCTAAAATGCATTGACCCTTTGGTTATTTACACATGGTTTTTTTTTCTTTTCAACATAGGTATAGAAATTACGTACAGAGGCCAATGCACCCTATGGTTTGTAGGATCCTCACCGAATATTCCACACACAGGCGCTCAAGAAGAGTGTCTATCACACTGTCAGGTTTTCCAAAGTTCACGTCTATTTATGGAACAGTGTTTTTTGTTCTAGCATGACCTTTCTTAAGGTCTCCAAATAAATTCTTTCAAGACCACTCCGAAGAGGCGAAAGCTTTGAACTTTTCCATGCCTATGTGTTTCTCGAGTCAGAAATTGTAATTGGGAAGGAAGAGCTGTTTAGGGATGACCCATTTGTATGCCCGGTTTTACCTACCTCCAAATCTGCCTATCTACATGAACAGTTTGGAGATTTTAGTCAAGATATATTCACATTGTCTACAAAAATATACCAACATTGGGTTCATATCAAGGGAACTAGATCTGTTTCCAGACCAGGTGAGCTGGATCTCTATTCCCCAGCCCCCAAGGTCCCTGCCACCCGACTCCAGCCAACTTAACAATATTACAGTATTTGACTTCCTCCCTTTCAAGTCCGTCCTCTCCCTACTTAAAATCTCTAGTTTCTTATTTAGTAGAAATTAGATTCCCAAACCTAATTTTGTCACATCCTGACTTGTATCTACCTCAAGGGAAGAAGTGTTCAGAAATTTTTCAATTCATATTTTAGTTCTTTCTCTTTCTTCAAATGTTATAAGTATAGCTGCAGGAGAAGACATTGAAACAAAGATCTTATCAATTCTCATATATAAGAGTTGTGGTATATTTATACAATGGAATACTACTCGGCCATAAAAAAGAATAAAATAATGCCATTTGCAGCAACATGGATGGACCTGGAGATGATCTTTCTAAGTGAAGTGAGTCAGAAAGAGAAAGAAAAATACCATATGATATCATTCATACGTGAAATCTAAAAAGAAAAAAAAGAAAAATAGGACACTATGAACTCATCTACAAAAGAGAAACAGATTCGCAGACATAGTAAACAATCTTACGGTTACTGGGGAAAGTGAGTGGGAAGGGATAAATTTGGGAGTTTGAGATTTACAAATGTTAGCCACTATATATAAAAATAGATTAAAAAGACGTTTCTGCTGTATAGCACCGGGAAGTATGTTCAATATCTTGTAATAATAACCTTTAATGAAAAAAATATGAAAACGAATTTAAAAAATCCTCAGAGTGGGAATGCTCAGAAAAGAAGAGTCCTTGGGGGTACCCTGCCTGGGCTCCTTCTGCTCCCCAATATACCAAATGTTTGGAGTGGGGGGGGAGGGGCAGGGGGGTGGTTTACCACTGCAATGTTTTACACGAGGAGAAGCAGAATTTCCCAAGGCATAATGGATGCTAAGTCTAAGTGAATTTAAGACTTTGTAAATCAGTCCCTAATTCTGCTGAGGTCCTCATCTAGCAATAGGGGAGAGAAATCACAAACAGCACCCAAAGAAATTTAGAAGCCAGGCACCCAGGCAAGGCCAGTGGTGGAGGTGGCTGTGACGATGCTGGTGGTGGTCTCGGCTGGGAGGTGATGAGGTAAAAGAGTCAGTGAGGCAGAAAACAAGAAGTGAGTAGGAGGCTCGGGCTGGGGAGAAGGGGGTGTTGGGGCCCCTGGCAGTGCAGACCACACCCTGGAAGTCTGGCTGGTGGAAGGGAATAAATAACAGAAATGGGAAAGAGAAACCAGAAAGGGAGGGCACGATTTCATTTGCGAAACATGATTTTCATAGCGAGCTTTTGTTTCTAATCTTGTACCAAATCCTCTTTGTCATTATTTTTCCAAAAATGTATCTCTCAGCTCCCTCTCGCGTGTAGCTGATCCATCATTATCCTCTCTCCAGGATGTGGCCAAGCCATCAAAAAACTGCAGCCTGGGGAGAGGCGAGAAGCAGGGGAGTGAGGGAAAGTACTGAAACCACTACAGGATTAAAGGATCTCAACTTATTGAAGCGGAAGGAAAGCAAAGAGGTAACTGGCTGTTGTCGGATGTGTGGGTAAGAAAAGCCTCACCACGTGGAATCCGGACTGAGGTCCCAGGCAGAGGAGGGCCTTTGGAAGAGCAGGAATACCAGGTTGGCAGGGATGGTGAAGGGACAGTCATCCTACCCAGGGGGTGGCTGACCTGAAGTCCCCTCCAATCCTGTGATTCTAGAATGCCAAGCTGCCTTATTTCGAGTTTTATAGTGCATTTTAATTTGCTTTGTTTATGTGTTTCTTTATAAAACTCCCAAGGATTAATTTATTTCTTAACTCTTTTTTTTTAAATTGACGTATAGTCAGTTACAACAAAACCACTTCTTCAAAAGAAACCTGGGGCTAAAACAAAAACAAATCGATGATGACTTCCTCTGTTGGAGAGTTTGAGGTCACAAATTAATTTACCCTGATTATTTCCTCTGTGAGGTGACAATCAATGTGTGACTCCCTCTGTAACATCACTGCCTCTGGGCTCACCTCCTGTGACTCTCTTTTTCTAACTTCTTAGGAGCCTGGAATTATTTCAAGGGAAAAAAATCGATAAACAGAAACCTGTAGCTGTCTGAAAAATTTATCTTCAAACTAATCATGAACAACCAAAGTCAGAACTCATTTTGGGGTCATTATTCCCAATGATGCTAACTCTCCATTTAACGCCAGAGAAAGGCATTCGATGGGAAAAACCAAGAAACACGTAGCACAAGTACCTGGTCTAGTCTCTTCCCTTTTTGTTCAATGCCTAGGGAAGAGCAGCGTTTGGTATCAGAAAATCTAACATGTAAACTAATAACTATAAATGACAAAATAAAGATTTATAAAATTGGTTTTCCAATCTCAGGATCTAGAAAAGAGACCCACTCTTTCACCCAACCTGAAATGTCATTGATTGCCAGACACCCCATTCTTTTATGTACCAGGAGGAAAGAAACGAACTTTGCCAATTAACTATGACACAATACCTTAAACACAGCCCTGAGTGACAAGTCAAACTACTTTCTCGTTGCTTTTGTTCCGCGAGATTTGGCGATTTCTCCTGCCTTCGCTTACATTTGCCCGATGTGTGACTGGCAGTCCCTCTGGATGTATCTCGGCAACAAATAACACCGCTTCAACTACTTGTATTTTCCTAGTTGTTGCTTTGAAAGAGAATGTGGGACCTCAGTCATTTCTCCAACAATGAACATTTGCTCCACTAATATCGAATTTACTCCCCACTGTTCGCATGCTTTTCTTTCTGTGTACACAATAACGTTTTGTTTTGGTGCCACTAAAATTTTATTTCAATATGTGTAATCTTTTTTTTTTGAGATATAGTGGATGTATAATATTATATAAGTTTTAGGCGTACAACACAGTGATTCACAATTTTTGAAGGTTATACTCTATTTATAGTTATAATAAAATATTGCCCACATTCCCTGTGCTGTACAATGTAGCCTTTGTTGCTTATTTATTTTCTCCACAGTAACTTGTTCCTACTCCTCCCCTCCCCCTATCTTGCCCCTTCTCCCCTCTCCACACTGGTCACCACTAGTTTGTTCTCGTATCTGTGAGTCTGCTTCTGTTTTGTTACATATTCACTAGTTTGTTGTATTTTTTAGATTCCACCTATAAGTGACACCATACAATATTTCTCTTTCTCTGTCTGACTTATTTCACTTAGCATAATACCCTCCACATCCATCCAAGTTGTTGCAAATGGCAAAATTTCATTCTTTTTTATGGCTGAGTAGTAGTCCAGTGTGTGTGTGTGTGTGTGTGTGTGTGTGTGTACCACAACTGTTTTATCCATACATCTGTTGAAAGATGATAAGTGTAACCTTATTGAGAGCATATCAAATGGCAGGTACCCTCTGTCATATATGGAATCAACAATTCAGCTCAACTAAATTGTTTGTTGGCCACGTGAATGGCTATGGCCAACTTTGTCAATGCATGGGCAACAGCAACTGCATCTTGACCGCTGCCTGGCAGATGGCACTTGGGAGAGGCTGTCCATTCTATTATGCATCCCAATTTTTAAAAAGTGGTCAAATAGGAAGGAGAGGGGGTGCCTTAGACCACATGGAATATTCTAGATGCGAGAGGTCCCCTACCAGCCTGGGAAAACCCTCATTTCCCATGGCCTGTTTCTGACTACCTCGTTCGGGTGATTGATTCAGTCATTCAGGAAGAAATTTTTATTGAGTTCTATTAACTTCCAGGTACTGGGCTAGGTTCAGGGGCTAACACAGCGTTTAACAAGAGATAAAGTCTCTGACCTCATGGAGTTTCCAGTCCAGAGGGGAAGGACAGACGATCAAATACATGCAAAATATGCTAGGTGGTGATGAGATTTCTGGCAGGATAGAGAAGGCAAACAATCCTGGGGTTGCAGGTGGGCGCAGGAGTGTGGGGGTGGCTGTTATTTTGTTTAGGGTGATCAGGGAAGAAAGGCCTCTCTGATCAAGCAGCCATTTGAACAAAGTTCTGAAGAAAGGGAGGAAGTGGGTTCCATGAAGATCTCCCGCAACAAACGGGGCGGGGAGTGGTAAGGGCAGAGGAAAGAACTTGTGCGGGGGCACTGAGGTGGCATCATACCTGGTCAGTTTCAGGGACAGCAAAGAGGCCGGGGTCACTAGAGCCAAACGGGAAAGGAGGGAAGAAGGAGGAGATGACACTGAGTAGGTTGGGCAGGGACGGGGGGGGGGGCAGATCACAGAGAGCTTTCTAGGTTATTATCTTTCAAGGGCTATGCTCTTTACTCTGAGAAAAGTAAATACTATACAAGGCTTTGGATCAGGAGAGTGGACTGCCTTAGGAGAAGATAAACTTTAAGATCAGTGGCCTGGCCTAGGGTGGGGATAATGGCGACTGGTCAGATTCTGGAATATATTTTAAGGGAAGAGCAGAGAGCATTTGCTGACAGGAGACAGAAGCTAAAGAGAGGAGTCCACAGCGACTGCAGGGTTTCCAGCCTGGGCAACTGAAAGAACGGAACTGCCATTTCCAAAAATGGGGCAGGCTGGGTATGACAGGAGAAGGGAGGTTCACGGAGCGGAGTGAAGAGTTGGGTTTTAGACACGCTGGGTTTGAGATGCCAATCAGACATCCAAGCCAGAGATGAAGTTGCAATTGAGCAGAGAGTTCCGAGATGAAATCATCAGTGTTTAAGTGGTGTTTAAAGCCAAGAGATTAATCTGACTTCGGGAGTGAGGACAGATAGAGAAGTGGGAGGAGGACTGAGGCACTTGAATAAGAAGAGGTTGGGGCGATGCCAGGAGGAATCAGCAAAGAAGACTGGCAAGGAGCACCCTCTGGGAAGGCAGAGCACCAAGTGTGGCTTCGCGGAAGCCAAGTGAAGACAACAATTTCGAGGAAGATGGCAGGAGAGCAGCTGGGGCACATCCTGTCGGCAGGCTCAGTAAGGATGGGGACTCATCACTGCATGTGAAACGTGGAGGTCCTGGGCACTTTTGACGGGGTCATTTTGTGGGAAAGTGGGGACACGAAGCCTAATGGAATGAAGACAATGGAGCCTGGGAGGCGAGGTATTCACAGCAGTAAACAGAGACAACAATTTCAAAGACAAATAGCACAGTGGAAGGGGAGGGTGTGTGGGAGAAATGGATGGTGCTGGGAAACACATGAAAATTGCGAGAGCCTCAATTAGGAGACGGATGATGGGACCCAGTGTGTCGTAGAGAGGTTGGCCAACAAAGACTTTGTTGCTGTTGACGTCACCCAGAGTGATCTGAAGCTATGCATTGAAATGTCTGGCAAATGGTAAACCGCCAGCATGAAACAGAACCGTGAGTGATACACGGCATTTGCTTTTCATTTACGTAGCCAAGAAACACAATGAACTCGAAGCAAAGCGCATCAGTACCAAATAATAACGCAAAGCCACGACAGCAACTATAACCGTGGGATCCTTTGTATCTCAGTCACAGTGTGTGAAAACACCCGACTACATTGCTTATACAGATCCATCACCTGGAGTCACGAGACAGACTTCAGATGGACTGTCTCTCTAGCAGTGACACAGATCACCCCAGTTAGAGACACACCTTGGTCTCTCTTGGAAGTTGACAAGTTGGCAGTCCTCAGGTAAAGTCTATCTGTGGCCACAGAACTGAGGCTGACCAAGTTCTTGGTAACTGAAGACATCAAGCCCTATCATTGAGCTTCTTGAGCTCTGAACAGATCAGTTACCTTCAAATGACATTCAAGTTTATTGCAGAAATGCTGTGCATCAGGGTGTGGCTGTGAAAAGCGACAACAAAATTCTTTGACCATGATCGATGACTGACAAAAAACATCAGTGGGTTTCCCTGAATTAATTCATTCTAGAGGCGGACAGCAGAGTGAGGTTAACAGCACAGACTGGGGAGCCAGGCTAAGTCCCAGCTCCACCATTTATGAACTGTCTAACTTTGGGCAACTAACTGAACATCTCTGTGCTGGTTTTCTTGTCTGTAAAACGAAGAGGAGCCAACAGGACCTACTTCATAGGGTTACTGGGAAGCTAAAGCGACTTGCTATATGCAACCGTGATTATGAAGTCATAATCTTCATCTTGGAACTGAGAACTGACCACAAAAAAGTGGTGGGACTCAGGCTGTTACCTGGCCTTGGGGGCATCAACTGTACTCCAAAACTTGAACACAATCAATAATGTGCTTTGCAAAAATAATTTTTACATTGCTTTAACAGAGACATCTAGTGAAGATTAAAATACAAATACAACCTTCACATTTCGGGATGTGGCAGAGACTTAATCAATAAAGTATATGTATGCCTGCCTCAGGGCCTTTCATCTTTCTGAAACTTTAGGCAGAAAGCCTTGTCTGAGTCAGAGAGGGGATCTCGAACCTATGGGGAAATCATGCTGTGAGGGCTCCACGGTATTTAATCCCTAAAATTAGATACAACAGACCTAGAAAAGTTCAGTGACCGCTAAAGGTTAGATAAATAGCAAGCGGTTAGGTTAACAAACAAATCAGGGCTCCCAACTGCCGGTTCAGCCATCCTTCCACCTTGCCCTGGGACGTGGGGGCTCCCCTAAATGGTACTCGTTTGCCCAGTGAGAGATGCCGTGTTGTAAGTACAGTATTTCATGCGGGAGAGTCTGGGAATCCCCAAGGTATTTCTGACAGGACTGTGATCCCCACTCTGAATGCTGTCGAAGCCCCCAGCTCTCCCTACCTCCCTACATCAGGTGGCTTGAGGCTCCCAGGTCTGTTCCAGCCAGGCCTGTCACCACCTGTCCCTTACTTTCAGCCTTGGGCTTAAAGAGACAAAACCCGATCGATGAAAGAAAAAAAAAAAAAAAGAGAGATGGTGGTATGGATGGATTCCGTTTTCAAAACTACACACACGTTTTTTTAAGAGGAGCAAGGAATGGCTGTGCCCTCAGGAGGAAAGGGGTCTTTGGGTATTAAAATGTAAATGTGTGTCATCTATAAACTCTGTGCTCTGACCATCAGTAAATGAAATACTGATCTGCCTGTGCAACAAATGCTTATTTTTTTTTTTTTACCTCACTATGTGCAGTTCCAGGCTGGGCTCTGGGAAAGAACAGAGACTATGCACCTCCCCCCAAGAATTCAAGATGCAACTGGAGAGAGTGGGTACGAAGGTTAGGAAAGATAATGAATAACATGAACATGTAGGCTCTAAATTTATGAAACAGACATTACTGTAAGCTTTGGAATGCTTTCTTCAAAGGAAATTTACAAGAAAGCCCAATATGTAAAACAGCCCAAAGGACATGATCTGGTAGAAGCCGGAAGAGCCCCTGTAGATAACTCTGTTCTCTGCTGTCTGCCCCCAAGCTTTGAACCCTGCCGGTGCCCAGCCTTCAGAGCACTGGAGAAGGAGAGGCAGGATGTGCTTTCAAAGGTGACCGGCACCAATGAGGATGTAGGAAAGGGCCAACTAGGTAAGAAGTCCCTAGTTCCTGTCTCAGCCCTCACCACGCCTCCCCATCCCACAGAGTGACCCCTGTGAAAAGGAGGCACGTTTCTACAGGGGATCCCAACCGAGATGTCCCCTAGGGCTAAACTCTCAAAAACAAATGAGAGCCGGAGGCCAGGGCAGATTGGAGAACACAGATTTCTACTTACCATGGCAGGCATTTTTCAAGACCACTCCCCTAAATTCCATGATGTTTTACCATGTGGGGATATAGGTCCAGGAGGGCCAAATCTCCCACTTTTCCACGAGAAAGAAACACTGCCCTGTTTATAATACTGCATGGGCCAAAGACAACATACGTACTGGCTACTGTGCTTTCTTACATTAGAAGAGGGGTCTGCATCTGTCTTGCCTACTGCACTAGCCCCAGCATCTTGCCCAGATGTGTTCACGTACATGTGTTCAACATGTATCTGCTGAGCGCACAAGAACCAAATATTAGATTAGGCAGAAAATTGGAACCCAACTTCTTTTGTCTCTCTTCCATTAGAGAAACACTACAGCTTAAGGTAACTATATGGGGTAGTAGGTTCTAAGTAAAGGGAATCCATGTATAAATTTCTAAATTCCTCACAAGCCACTATTAACAACATCAGGGTTACTGCATTTGCCCTCCACACCTCAATTCTTCAAGCTCTTTTGTTATGCTGTTATGATTACCTCAGTCTCAATCTAATTCTTTCCTTCCTCTTTTCCCTTTTCTCCCTCTTCTAATATTTCACTAAGGGTTTTACCAAGAAAAATAAATAAATAAAAATCACTCAGTAAATGAGAGGGTCTATGTGCAGTTCCACATGAGGGTGGCAGGTGGCGCTACATCAATCTCCAGCCTCAGAAGAGAGCTAAGACCTGGGCTCTGAGTCTCTGCTCTTCAGAGCCTTGGTCATTGCTGGAGAATTAGAAGGGACATGTGGATACTCGTGGGATTGTGAGGAACATCTTTGGAGTTCTTATATCAGAATGTACTTCTGGAGTTTTTGAGGTATCCCAGGTCTCTGCTCTCAGTAGCTCTGGTTGGACTTTACAGAAAGTCAAGTGTAAGGTTTGAGGATCGGTGAGTTCCAAGATGGACAGGTGAAAGTTCTACCTAAGGTGTATCTTGTACATCCGAATAAAACAACTCTTTCAAGGTAATAAGGAGATGGCTCCAGAAACCCAACCACTGAAATGAGGCACTTAATCAGAGCATCAAGACTGCTGCACACCAGAAATTGGCACGTTGTAACTGATTATACTTTAATTGAAAAAAAAAAACTTCAAGGCAAAGACCAAAGGGTCCCTGAAATGCACAGTTCCTGGAAGGGCTGAGACTGAAGAAATCCTTGATCATCTTGCTGAGAGCATGAAGACTTGGGAGATGGTACCATATTCGGCATACGAACATATACCATTGTTCAGATCAATGGAAGGTTTAGGCCAATTTATAGAGGAAAGGGGAAATGACAGGGCTGACGAGCAAGGATGAGCAGAGGATAGGCTTCACTGGAAAAGCCCTTTTCCTGGAGGGTTTTTAAGAGCCAGATCTAGGTAGGTCAGGACTCAATAGTCACAGCTGAGGAATTTCCATCTGCACCCCCTCTAAAACACTCCCCCCTACTCCCGTCATCTTCCCCGGACCCCAGACAGCTCCTGAGCTGATCCCATACCACAGGTGCCTGCCCTTGTACTTGGCCTCTAGCTATGTTCAAATCTTCCCCCAGACCTTTGAAGAACACCAGTGGTAGTCCCGGAACAGGAGTTTGTTTCATCTCTTTCCGCTGCCTCTTGAAAAAATATTTTAATTGTTGAAACTCCTAAAAGCATCTACAAAAGTAGAGATAATACTATAATGAACCCTACGTATCTTTAATTGGCTGTAATGGTTCTTTTTGCGAAACTTGCTTTATCTAGCCTCATCCACCACTGTTTTTTCTCTTTCGTTTTAAAAGTTAATAAAACCGGTATTAGAGAGGAAGGACCTCACTCAGCGCCACCCTGTTAGGAGCAGATAGATATACGATTATGACTCAGGCCAAATTTTTAAAAAATTTTAAAAGGCTCTTTTGAGAGATTAAAACGGAAGGGAAACAGAATATAAAAGATAGACCCTCCCTGATACAACCTACTATATATAAAATAGATAAACAACAAGGTCTTCCTGTATAGCACGGGGAACTATATTCAATACCTTATAATAGCCTATAATGGAAAAGAATCTGAGAAAGAATATATATCTATATCTATATATATCTATATCTATATCTATTATAAAACTGAATCACTATGCTGTACACCAGAAATTAACACAACATTGTAAATCAACTATATTTCAATTTAAAAAAATAAGATAGACCCTCCCTCCCTGAGTGAAAGTCACCTACCACCCTTTTCAGTAGATTTGCTCACCTCAGGGGGTTAAAAAGATCAGTAGGAAAATCAATAAGCAATATAAGGGGTAAATCGTTTCAGGCCAAGAGATGTATTTTTTAAATATTGTTTTAAATGGTTAAGTTGGTTTGTCTTTTTCTGGGGAATTGAAATTCTCAGCAGATGAAAGGTTAACGTTCAGTGAATTACCACAACAAAAGTCTGCATGTCCACTGTTCAACATTTAAAAAAAACTGTAATGTGGAGGGGGGGAACTATTTTTTAAATTGAAATTCAGTCTTTATAATTAAGAAGATCATTCATTTGTGTGTTATTTATACCCGTATATACCCTCTTGCTTTAGGAGAGATAGTGGTGGCATCTTTTTAAAACATAATTTTCAGAGGGCAGAAATCATTTCTTTTTCAGGTAACTAAAGCACACTCCCTCGTTAAAACTGAGAAGCAGACATCTGGTCTTCTCCGAGGACTATGATCAAATGTTTTATTTTATAAAATCCACAGCCTAGATTGTTGTATTTGCTGTTTCTTCCATCTGCCCTTTCAGTTCTAGCTAAATCCCATCCCTTCTCTTTCTCTCTCTCTCTCTCTCTGTCTGTCTCCCTCTGTCTCTCTCTCTCTCACATCCCCAGTGCCTCAAGAACTCACATTTCCTAGGCGCTCAAAAATATTTGATACACAAGAATGAACCACTGTTGATTTACTCGATACTCCCCTCATTTTTCCCAAACCATAGCTCTTTCAGCTTTCCAGCTCTCTTGTCCCGGCTCCCTTCCATCTCTTCATCGATTTCAGTGTTCTGACATTTAAAACTGTGCTAAGTGTTCCAAAATGTCTAAGAATGATGGATAGCACCAGATACCATGGGTATGTTACCTTTTTACAAACCTACGGCCACTTGGAATGCTGAAAAAGGGAACCTGTTTGGAAGGCAGATGGGAGCATGGGACCTCGAAATTGCTGAGGCCTTGAAATTCAATCCCCAAGTCTCCAGGCATAAGCTAAACATTTAAAAATAGAACTTAAGTGTTTTATTAACAAGAACCACATATTAATGCCACTTGATGCTAACAAAGCCATATCCTTACAGTGCGTTATATTCTGACTCTGCGACCCTACCATTTTTTTATGCTTAGTAATAACCTAAACAATGCTGATACACTGGAGCACTCCATCTGGATGTCGGTATTTAAAGCTCAGGGGGCACTGTAATGGCAGCCTTGAAATACCTTGGACAAAAGAATATTTAATATTTCGTGCAGAATGACTACCAGCTGATTATTACTTCCAAGATGGACAAACCAACTAGCAGTGGAAGAAACCAAAACTATACCATGAGAAATTCAGGACGGAGAAAAAGAAGTGTGTCCTGAAAGTGAAAACCTAGAAAATAATGGACCCTGGGAATCACATGTAGCTCCTTCTAGTTAATAAGCTATAGTTCCCACTCTTTGAGATGTCTTAGAAATCATGTAACTACTTGCTAGGATGGGGGAATCAGGCTAATATGTCTTCCATACATCTCAGTGAGGCAGGGAGAACATTGGTTTTGTTTCTGTTTCTTTGAGTTGGAAATTCCTTTTTTTTTTTTTGAAGTACAGTCAGTTACAATGTGTCAATTTCTGGTGGACATTGGTTTTAATTGCTTTTCTACATTAATGTTAAGTTACGGTTGCTCAGACCCAGCACTGTTGACGTTTGGGGCCAGACCATTCATCGCTGTTGTGGGGGGTGGGGGGGAGCTGTCCTGTGCACTGTAGGATGTTTCACAATGTTCCTGGTGTCAATCCACTAGAGGCCAATAGCATCTCCACTCCTCAGGTGTGACAAACAAAACACCACCTCAGACATCGCCAAATGTCCCCTAAGGGGCAAAGTCATTCTCAGCATTGAGAACGACTGTTTTAAGTCCCCAAATACTCCCATTTGTTTAACCTCCTCTCTTTTCAATCCCCACCCAACAAAAGCCATACTCACCAGCCTATGTGTACGCGTTCATTTTCTTTCAGATCTATAAATTTACTTCAATGGACAGTTGTGAAAAGTAAAAGAAACAGTAAGCAGAATGAGTGACCTGCTTCTGGGAGGGCACTCTGGAAATGCTGGTTCCCACTCTCCATTTCTGTTGAAGAATTTGTAGCTTCTAAAGCAGATACCTGTCCATTTCACGTATCTTATTTTTCAAAGGTAAGCTCACATATTTTGTTTTGTTTTGTTTTTTAATTGAAGTATAGTCGGTTTACAATGTTGTGTTAATTTCTCGTGTACAGCACAGTGATTCGGTTACATATATATATTCCTTTTCATATTCTTTTTGATTATAGGCTATTACAAGGTATTAAAAATAGTTCCCTGTGCTAGAAAGTAGGACCTTGCTGTTTACCTATAAGCTCACATATTTTGAACATGGAATTACATTCAAAATAATATAAAGATTATGATTTCTTCTATCTTTTCTCTCCGTAGGAGGAATACAAGTCCCAATTTTTAGGAGGAACACCAGAACTAAGTAAATGTTAGCATTTCAAACGAAATGCTTTTTACACTTCAATGAATTCTTGCCAGGAGGCATGGCCTTAAAAACACAGTACCTTCACCAACAGCAACAGCCCACAGGACTTATAGCCTCCCACCCAAGCTTCTATGGTGATACCTGAACTCAAAGGGTTCGAATTCAAAGTACCTGGTAAATCTAAAGGGAAACCCTAGCCTCATTCCTCAAAGCATTTTTTAAATAATTCATTGGGGGAGGGAAAAGATGAATACTTCATACTTTTTAATAAAAGTCTTTTCTAAATTAATTTTCATTTGAGAACTTCTCAAGTCCTAATGGACTCAGGATAAGATTCTAGACCCATTTTCTTCTTCCCAATCAGGAAATACTAGACATTGTTCAAACAGAGGCAGAGTTTCAGCATGCCATGTCGTTGAAAACTCACCAGCAAAATATTAATCACAGCTGAAACCTGACATGTACTCTCCCGTGTTCCTTAAGTACAATACATTCAGCAATTAAAAATACATTTCATTTCTTCTAAGTGCACATTCAGTCTGTCAAACTGGATGACAACACCATAAAGCTGCTGAAATTCTGAAACCCACCCTGCTAAACATCCTGAACAGCCCTTTTCTAAAGAAAAGTGAAGACCAATGTCTGCATCCTTTTCAGATGAAGTCTAGAGAAATGTATGTATCCTTTTCAGATGTGAAGACATCTGAAAATTACATACGAAGGGTTTTAAAATAACCCCCTAATAAACTGCTTAATATGAAGAGCATTTCAAATTCAGCAACTTTCCAATTTCCGTATTTGTTGTAAATGGTACTCTAGTTAAAAAAAATTGTCCTCGTGCTCCTAAGAATGGTAAAGTGTTTAAGATCACTCTGGCAGACCGAGGCAGAAGCCCTTGAAAACTGTGGGTTGAAAACTGTGGGTTGTATCTTTTAAAGGTGTCAAAGGAAAAGCAGATGAAATGCTATAATCTCCACCCACCGTCACTTAAGACAGAACAGCCCACGCACTCTGCACGCCCAGCCAGCATCCTGCATCCACCCTTTCTTTCAAGCCCACTGCATTAGACCATGGAAACTCAGGATGTGTGGCCACAGCGGCCCCTGCACTGTTTCCAGCTGGCCCACCACGTGGCGTGGCCGTGACCTTAGTCACACTTCCTCCTAACATCCTGTGAGTGGGCTCAGGCTGGAGCCAGCCCTTCCCACCGTGCTGCCAGCCCTGCTCCTGGAAATGACAAACCCCTACTCCCGAAAAACATCCCATTCTCCTCTAACACCAACATAGCTTCCTGTCCCCACCCCTCGTGAACAACAGGTCTTTGAGTACCATTCACCCCCCCTGGTAATATCTTTAACCATTTAGCTATTGAGGGAGGGAGCTACAACTTCACTTCGACTGTTCATAGAAGCTGGTTCTCTGATTTTAACTGAACTCTTTGAACTATTATCACAATAATCACTTCTCCCAGAATTATAAGCCCGGCTGATCTTCAGAATCGAAAACAGGGCACTGAAAAAATCTGCAGAACGGAGCGCTCTTCATTTAAGAAGTATTTCATTTAGTAGAGAGAGTGCTGGTTGGATTCCAATTTACAGAAGCACTATTTTTAGGGTCTTTTTTCTACTTGGACTAAAAGGATTTTAGAAATCTTTGGCTTGTGTATATAACTTGTGTGCGTGAAAAAGAACTTTCACTTTAATAAATAGGTTAAGGAGGAAAAAAAACACTTGCTATTTAATTTTAGTTGTAGAGTCAAGAAAGAAGCAATTTTTGTTTCATCAGATGATGGAAAGAACACTACTGATTGGCAATGCTAATCCCACCTTCCTCCTAAAATGTGCATCTGGGTCCTAAGGATGGTTTTTCAAGCAAAGCTGTAAAGCTGGGTGGAGTCACACTGAGGAGACCGTTCACACATCCCTGGTTTAGACTCATCTTATTCTACACGTTCAAAAGCAGACACAGAGCTTCCGGTTCTGCAGAAGCTGGAGTGAGCACGCTCCACCCTGTCTTTCCCAGTGAACATGAACTAGAAAACCTGGAAAGACTGCCTGGAGCAGCTCCTTGAGGCCTGCAAAGTAAATAGGAGGAGGCAGATTAGGAAAAGACCAGAATTCGAAATAGCACCAAACTGCCCGTGAGTTTACCATTACATTTTCCTCCAGCTTGCCCCAAGCCCGAACCCAATACACTGCCAGCAGGCACGGAGAACTGACAGAGAGGGAGCCAGGAGATGCCCTGGGGCTCTGGCTCGGGGAACAGGAAAGAAAACTCCAGACGCTCAGAGAGTGGGGGAAGTCCCCCAGTTTTTCCCCTCCTCTCTGTTCTCTCAGGCCACAGCCCCCAAGTGGCAATAGGGGCCCCCAGGACCAGAATTCTCAGGGATGAGGACCTTCCTCTGGGTTCAGCAGGGCTGTGGTTCCAAGAGGATGGGGCCAAACCTATTATTGTTTGGACACGGGGACGTGGGGACAGTTGTGAAAGTACGTGCCAGAGCAGAGTAATGAAATCCCCAGCTTTCTGGCTAAATAACCAGAAAAAAAAAAAAAGGTGGTGGGGGGACTGGAGTATCAGAGAGATCGCTGAGGGGGAAGAGTTCGGTAAAGAGACCCCGTAAGTTGTTTCTGAACTTGCGGGCTCACCTACAGCTTTGCATGCATGGATCTCCTCCAGAACAGCTTCCCGGAGACTTTGGGAACCGAACTGCCTAAGTCCCAGACCAGGTGGAGGGGTACGTGTCAGACACATCCAAACAGCACTGCCAAGGCTTGGGAAATTGAACTGCCATTGGGAATGCACCTCACAGAAAGTGGGTTAGAACTTGCTCTACGAACCTCACCAGGTCGAGACTGCCTGCTAAGATGAAAATATCAACATTCTCCATGGGATTTCAACAAGATGCAGAGTCTCATAACACAATATTCAAAATGTTCTGGATAAAATCCAAAAGAACTCTGCATGGAAAAAGACGATCAACAGATGCCAGTGTCACGATGACAGAGCTGTTTGAACTGACAAAGACTTTAAAGCAGCTATTATAAAAATGCTCCAAGCCACCAATCATGTGCAATCTTGAAACGTACAGAGGAAAAGAAAGTCTGAGCAAAGACATGAAATGTGTAAAGAAGAACTATTGGGAACTTGAGAACTGAAAAAGAAAGTAAGTGACATAAACACTCATTGGATGGGCTCAATGCAGCATTGGAGATAAGAGCCCGTGAATCTGAAGATAAAGCCAGAGAAATTAGCCAGTCTGAGCAACAGATGAAAAAAAGAGTTAAAAACAAAACAACAGAGCCCCAGAGATTTGGGGGACAAGGACAGAAGGTCTGCCTTCTGTGTCACGGGAGTCCCAGAAAAAGGAGGAAGAGTTTAGAGCAAGAAAATAAAATCTAATAATATAACAGCTGAAATTTCCTAAATTTCTCAAGAGACATAACTCTATGCTTTCAAAAAGCTATCCTTCAGGGATGAAGGTGAAATACAGATCTCCTCAGATGAAGGAAAGCCAAGACCATTCACTGGCAGCTGACTTCCTCTGAGATAACAGCTAAAGAAAGCTCAAAGGGAAATGATACCACAAAGAACATGAGGAATGAAGGAAAAGAGAAGTGGTAGATATCTGGGTAAACAGAAAACACTATACTTCTCTTGAGTTCTTTGCTGAAAGCAAAAATTCTAACATTGTGTATGGGGTTTTCAAAGTGTGCCAACGTTAACAGATCAGATAAAAGCAGCAAAAGAAGGGAGGATAAAGGGACCTACATCATGGTTAAGTTTTCTACAGGCCACTTAAAGTGATAAAGTATTGATTCTAAATTGACTATGAAATACTTACATTGTAATTCCTAGAGTAGGTACCAAAAAAAAAACCATACAGAGAGATACAGAAGAGATCAATTAAAATAAAACACTAAGAAAAATTCAAATAACTCAAAAGAGGGCAGAATACAAGAAACAGGTCTGAAAAATAGAGGGAAGAAACAGAAAACAATAATGAAATGGCAGGCATAAACCCAAGCATACCCATCATGATGTTAAACTTAAATGGTCTAAACATATGAATGAAAAGGCAAAGACTATGAGGATGAATTAAAAATATGAGCCACATGCTAACAAAAACTCACGTGAAGTATAATACTGTCAAGAGGTAGGTTAAAAGTAAAAAAAAAATAGTAAAAGGATAGAAAAAGGTATACCATGAAAACACGTCCAAAAGAAAGACAGTTGCCAGGTACAAAGAAGGACACTACATAACGACAAAAGGGTCAATTTGCCATGAAGACATGACAATCCTAAATGTATTTGTACCCTGCCACAGACCTTCCAAACATACGAAGCAAAAAATTGACAGAACTCGGAGGAGAAACAGGTAAATCTAAAGTTATACTGCAAAATTTCAACACTCCTCTCAGTCATATATAGAAATAGTAGACAGAAAATGACACCAACCAACTGCATCTCATATTTATAAAACATTTGAACCAACAAAATCAGAAAACACATTCTTTTAAAGGACATATAAAACATTCGCCAAGATAGACTATACCCCGAAGTACACTTTAGCAAATTTAAAAGAATTCAGATAATGCAAAATATTTTTTCTGATCATAATGCAATTAAACTAGAAACCAGTAACAAACCAATAACATTGGGAAAATGAAACTTCCCGAATACTTGGAAATCATACAACATACTTCTAAATAATGTATGGGTCCAAAGGAAAAGTCTCAAGTAAAAAAAAAATCTTTTTTGAAATGAACAAAATGAAAATACAACATATCAAGATGTCTGTGATGCAGCTGAAATGGCGCTTACAGGGAAATTTATGATCAATATTTCTATTAGAAAAAAAGAAAGATCTCTAATCAATCACCTAAAGTTCCACTTGCAGAAACAAGAAAATGAAGAGAGAGCAAAGAAAAGGAAAGAAAATCAATGAGAAAAATACCAGTTATTTGAAAATATCAATAAAATTGTTAAGCCTCTAGCAAGACTGGCAAAGCAAAGGAGAGAAGGAGAGAAAACACAACTTTCTAGTATCAGGAATGAAAGGGGTGGTATCACTTACAGATCGCACTGACATTAAAATTATAAGGGAATATTACGAACAACTCTACATACATACATAAATTTGATAACTAATACTGCTAGTGTTTTTGATGATTTTTAACATCGGTATTCATAAGGTATATTGGTCTGGGGTTTTGCCTTTGTTATTTTGTTTTTAACCATCTTTGGTATCAGAGTGATGCTGGCATCCTAGCTTAAGTTGGGAAGTTTCCCCTCTCCTGAAAGAGACTGTCTAAAATTAGCGTTGCTCCTTCCTCAAATGTTTGTTAGAATTTCCCAGCAAAACCACCTGGGTCTGGAGATCTCTTTTTCAAAAGGTTTTTTAAACTATGAATCCAGTTTTAGTAATGATTATAGAACTACCCGGGTTGTTGATTTCATCTCAAGACGGGTTTTGGTAGGTTGCAGTTTTTGCAGGAATTAGTATTCAAGTTCTTGTTGAATTCTCAAGTTTGATTCCCCTTGGATGAGGGAAGAGACAACTCGATCCAGGATTTTCCAGATTGGCACTGAAAGCTTTCCACTCCTCTTGGCAGTAATCAGATCATGGTAGGGGGAGGTTACCGGGGGATCAGGGGAGGGTAAATTTCAGGCTCCTAGCTCCTGAGATTGGCCTGTCACACTCCACTGTAGTTCCTACAGTCATCGGAATCCCTATTAGCTGGCCAGGGCAGAGGATTTGAAATGTTCTGAGTTAGCTGGGAACTGTGGGGCTGGAGGTGAGGCAGGGGTGGGAGGTGAGAGTGGGGAGTGAGGTCAATTTTAAGTGTAAAGCTGGCCAGGGGAAGGCCACGGTGTCTCTACCCTCCTCTTCCACCAGAGCAACTGCCCTTTGAACCACCTTCTGAGATTCCTCCATCTTCCACGCAGCAGACACCCAGACCCCGGTTAAGAGCTGTCATGGCTTCTGTCCACACATTACGAATAGTCTCTTGAATTCTTTTCTTATTTTGAAGAGAATTAGGCTGCTACAGAAAAAGTTTGGAAAACACTGGCCCCAGATGTCCCAAAGGAGGTGACTCGGGTTCTGGCATGGGCTCCTGGGGAAGGCGATGGGCCAGCCATTCTCAGCTCAAGGCCGGGCACCTCAATGGAGTCAGCCTGGGTTTGGAAACAAGGTCGTGGCATCCAACTGACTGGCTGCAATCCTTCCTCCATTGAGTCAGACACACAAACTGAGACTCATAAAGCTGAAGGCAACCTCATGAATCTCCCTGTCTCAGCCCTTATTTCGCAGATGAGGAGACTGTGGTCTTGTTACAGGAAGCAGCTGGCCCATGGAATTTGAACTTCAGTGGGGAATGTGGACGTTAAACAATCAGACAGATAACTAAATAGGAAATAAGGGTGGGGAAGGTATAGCTCAGTGCTAGAACGCATGCTTAGCATGCATGAGGTCCTGGGTTCAATCCCCAGTACCTCCATTAAACAATCAAATAAATATTCTGTATAGCACAACGAACTATATTCAGTATCTTGTAGTAACCTATAATGAAAAAGAACATGAAGATGAATAGACGTATGTACACGTATGACTGAAACACTACGCTGTACACCAGAAATTGACACATTGTACCTGACTACACTTCAATAAAATAAAAAAATAATAAATAAACCTAATGACCTCACCCCTCTAAAAATTTTTTTAAAAAATTAAATAAAATGGAAACGAGTATTAAATTACTAAGGAGCAATGCAAGGAGTGGAAATCCACTGCCTTAAAGTTTCTTCCCAAAATATATAACCCACCAGCCCCAGAGTCATAGTGATCCCAATGGAAAAGTTTCACTTTGGAAGACTGGGGAATTATCCTATGTGATCTTTTGGTGATGGAGTGAAATTTCATGTTGTTCAAGTCTGCAAGCCAGTGAGTGCTTTTGCCCTACATCGGAAGCACAATCGTAGACAGGGACATGGAGAAGGTCCCATGTCCTAGGAGCTAGACAAAATGATGGACACTGAAAGAGGTGATGATTCTGGCCATGAATCCTTTCTTGGACCAGGATGAAAGAATAAGGGGATTCAAGCTAAGTATGACCTAGATACTGCAGGTGAGTTAGCACCACAGCCACGAAGGCTCTGAAACAGGCTCCAGCAACCAGCCTGATAGACCCCAGAGAGCAGGAGCCCTCTGCCGAGTCAACCCAAAGTTCTACAGAGCAGAGAACGGATGAATGTAGGATTCTAGGTTTCAACACCTTGACAGTGAAGGAAGACCATGATGAAATATGCACGGATAAAGCTCCTAGTTTTAGCTCGGAATCTGATCAATGGAACACTTTGAACGGGAAACTCCTATGAAAGTTAGACAAGTCACTCTTTGGGGAGCACCCTCATGATGGAAGCATTTCAAATGTCTCTGATTGTCTCCTGTGCTTTCAAAGGATTAAACACAATCATAGAATCTGAGACTTGAGGTGTAAGTGACCATCACTTCTGCTCCACACCTGGTAAGTTACCACATGAGACAATTTAACAGAACAGACTCAAGTCTGTAGCCCAACCTGAGAATTGTATTGTATCAGGAGGTCAGGCTCTTGTAACCAAAATGATAATGATCAAAGTAAGTATGCAGTTCTATATGAAGCACAGAGCCTTCTGGAAGACAAAGCCAAGTCAAGTCACCTCCGAGATGACTGAGATAACTCCTAAAAGAGACTGTTTCCAGAAGCTTCTAAATCACAATGCAAAGTGGGGTAAACTGCACACATAGTTTGCGACAGAAAAGCAGGAGTAACTGCTGGGGATTGTTACCAGAATGGGTAAGATTCAGGACACAGCACTACCAAACAGGTGTCTGACCACCCACCTGCCTGGGCTCTTGGCTCATCATTTCAAAACCTCTAAAGGTGCTTATTTTGGTAAAAGGTATAGAACTGAAGATTTTTTTTTAAATTTCTTAATGCATTCAGCTTCAACCTCCATTGATACCTGCCAACTCTGCTGGTGTAGAAGTAACTGATCATCATTACAACAGGCTGCAGACGTCAAAAGCAGCAACGACCACCAAGGCTGAGTGGGGTCTCCCTCCTTGAAAGTTACTAACAATAGAATGGTTTAGTTCACGTTTTCCTCAGCCCCTCAGGAACTGGCCAAGTTCAGTGATTTTGTGAGTCAATGGAAAAATGACGACCATTAACCTTGGGCTCTATGTTTCTGTGCCTTGGGAGTGAAGACAGGACAGGATGAAATATGTACAGAGCTCTCCTGGTTTTATCTCAGGACGGGGCCAGAATTAACACTTATTTTTATATATGTTCACTGCTGTATCCAGAACACCTAGTACAGAGTCTGGAGTACTGCGGGACCTCCAAAGACATTTGGGGGCGTAAATTACACAATCACATGATTAGACAAAAATTCTGCCAAGCTAAAAATATCTGCCCTGAAAAAAATCACTGTTTTGTTGTTATTCGTATTGATATGAAGTATCAAGTAAGGAAGTAAATAGCAAACCAAACATTCATTTTGGTTTTTTTTTTTCTTGGTATGGTTTGGTGAAGTCAGATAAGTGAGGATAATGCATACCTTTTAATTGGTCACCAATTTTGTGATTTGGGGCAAATGACTTGGATGTCTCCTCAGTATCTATGGCCTAATATCTAAAATGAGGCCAATAATCTCTTCCTCATGGCATCGCAGTAACAATTAAGTGCAGTCATACTATTTTTGAGTCTGACACACAAAACAGTTGTCCAACAAACCCAGGATAGACTATGAGAAAACCTCTCATATTGTCCTTTGACCCCCAAACACAAATTCCAAGTAGAGGTTCATATCATCCATGTCACTTTCTGAGTTTCTGCCCAAAGAAATGAGTCCTTCAGTCATTACAGCAAGAATTCTCTACCCTGACTGCAGATCAGAACCTCAGGGAAGCTTTCCAGTCAGGTTACCAGCTCACTGGAACTCTCCAGTCGTGGACAGGGTTGGGGGGACAGAGCTGCCTGGGAGGGCTTCTCCACCTGGCCCTGAACCCCCAGGCCCCATGCCCTTAGGGAGGGAGCCCAGGTACTTGGGGACAGAGGAGCACCAGAACGGAAGTAGTCAGTACACGAGGAGCGCGATGCTTTAGAGGCGGGGGACAGGCAGGCACAGCACAGGGAGCACCAGGGAAGGATGGCGGGCCCAAATCAGGAGCATACAACCTCTTTCTCGGAGAAGCATCCTTAATTCACCAGTAAGTGAAAGGACGTTTGGAAAAAACTTCCGCAAGCTGTGATTTGACAGAAATTTCAAGGGAATATATACCTAAGCTTTCCAAAAAACAGATCTGAAATTGGCTGGTTCATTTGGCCTAAACCGTAACATATGGACTGATCTAAATGCTGCCGAAAGCTTCCATTTTTAAAGGCAACGTACGTGTTTTTTCCAATAGAAGTTTAACATTTTTTAAAGAAATCACAAGTGATGTCATCAGAAGGTCAATATACTCACCGAGATGAGCAAAAGGATTTCTCTTCAAGAGAGCACCAATCAAGGAGAAGTTGTTCCCATCTTTCCGTCCTAAATTAGCCATATGCTATTTTAGTTCTTTCTAGAACTCCAAGGATGCTGCAACGTTTTGTGACTCAGTTTCTCCACCTGTTAAAAAAAAAAAACGCAGGACGGATGAATCTAGCTAACTCTAAAGCACGATGTTTCTCTTCTGAAAACAGCATTCATTGTCACTTCTCTCTAGGCCAGGAATTTTATTACCAAATACGCTTATCTTTTAATATGTGGTTCCTGAAAAGGAGGGACCAGAGTTTAAAAAAACAACACAACGAAAGGAGGGATAAATCAGGCGTTTGGGATTAACAGATACACACTACTACATATAAAGTAGATAAACAACAAGGACCTACTGTATAGCACAGGGAATTATACCCAGTTTCTTATAATAAGCTATAATGGAAAAGAATCTGAAAATAGATGTATGCATGCATAGGTATAACTGAATTGCTTTGCTGTACACCTGAAACTAACATTGTAAGTCAACTACACTTCAATAAAAAATAAAATTTTACAAATAAGTAAGTAATAAAGACTTCTAAAGGGGGGGGGAATAACACAATGAGTGAAAAGCAGGCTTAAAGGAAGTTTTTTAGACCCCCGTTGTTCACCCCAAAACAGGATAGACCACAACGCCTCCTTTTTCTTTTAATCAAATTTCCAAGGGGAGGGCATAGCTCAAGTGGTAGAGCGCATGCTCAGCATACATAAGGTCCCAGGTTCAATCCCCGGTACTTCCTCTAAAAATAAATAAATAAATAAACCTAACTACCTCCCCCTCAAGATTTTTTTTTTAATTAAAAAAAATTCCCATAACCTCATCTCCCAAATGCCACAAACCCCTCATATTAGCCAAGGCCTGTCTTGAGATAGAATAAATCTACTTACAGGCTGGGGACTCTCTTGCTAAGTCTGTGGTTATTATAATCACAAAAGATGAGCACAGCATCGAGTCAATAGCTTACTGGGCACCCAGTGCTGCACACTAATCTGAACACCCTTGCTTATTAGCCCAGAGCTAGGAGGGGAGGATGCTGAATGCCACACTGCCCCCCCAAAAAAATCCAAGACTCAAAGAGTGCTCTCATTTAGTACTGATGATGGAAGAATCACGTATATTTTTGTGATACATACAAACTAGAATCAAGTTAACATTACCAGCAAAGGCCTCATTTTGTAACATTCTTGATAATGGAGGACAAGTCATAAAAACACAGTGTGCCCAAAACCAGACTATTTTAAAAGCATGGGATGGTTAGAGTACATGAAGAAAAATGGATTTTTCATAAATTTCAATACAGAGAAAACCTTAATATTCATTCAACACTGCATAGACTCTTTCATAGGCCTTCAATTTGATAATACTACATGCTCTAAGAACCCAATGTAACTATAGAATATTCGACTTTTTTTTAAGGACTAAGAACTGTACAAACTCCATAAGCAGAGAGATCACTCGTTGACAGAACATAAGGATTCAAAAGCATCTAACAGTGACCAAGTTAGGGAAGACTTTAACAGTTTCCTTCATTACAACAGCCCTGTTCTATAACCACTTGAAGTGTTCTCGGTTTGTAATCATACAAGTCCAATTTTTTTAAAAGTGGAGAATTATTACTGTAGCCAAATGTTAAGAAGCACCTTCGTTGAGAGTCGGTAAAAGAAAATCCATTAGGCAGAAGTGGCTTTGTATTAAAAGACAGTGTCTGCAAAGTGAAACTTCAACTCTCCATATTTCTAAGGGGAGCGTGAAGCCCTCTTTTCTTAGCCCAGCTTGTTTTTTGGGGAGCTTACCACCACGCATAAAATGTCTTACTTCTACCATTTTGAAAAGGTTCTCCTAAAAAGCACCAAGAAATGTTTAAGTAGAAGAGAACTGAAGAACCAATATGATTTTTTTCCACTTTCTCTAAGAGGAGAAATACACAAAGGAAGCCAAAATGCTATCAAAAGTGCCTGATGGTAACCTCAAGCTGTCAAAATAAAATATGGAGGTTCATGAAAAATAATATCAACCTTGCAAAACAGCAACATAAAAAGTATTTCTTAATGTGAAGATCATGTCTTAAGGGTCCAGTCTCGAATGAACATATAAACTTTTCCAGAAGTCTATAGTTACATAGGTAAATCCTTTATTTCTCTCGTATTTTTCAGAATGTGATCACATAGCTCTTAAGTTTCATTCACAAGACATAAGATGATCTAGTATGCCATGTAAATGGCTTCATTTGGAAAGCCTCCTTTCATTCATAGGCAAGAAGAATGCTTGCTTCCTGAGTTCCAGGAGACCATATTTATATAATTAGTAGTTTTTCTAAGATTTACTTTGCATGCTTCTCGTGTGATTGAGATACTGGCAGGGAGAGCCCCAGTGTTGGGTAGCAACTGAGCAGTGGCAAGATGCTCACTTTCGAGAATGTTCCCAAGCCTAACGTGGTAAGTCCTTGGTCTCTGGTGATTACGCCCCCGAGGCTTTGGTTAAGTTTCAGGTATTTTACCTGAAAAGAATAATACGGCTGACAGTCACCAATAAATTAATAAATACAACATGCTAATATATTTCTGTCAGCAAACAGGACACCAAGTGAGAGGAAATTAAAAGTGTCTCTCCTCCCCCTCTTCCCCCATCCCCAGTGGCCCAGCTGGGTGGCCTGGGGTCTAGGAAATGAGAGAAAGGAGGAGGGTTCCTAATTGTAGGTGAGAAACCTGAAAGATTGATTTACCTACTTCCCTAGGCTGCCTGAAAGGCAAGCAATTCTGTGTTGTGTTTGTTTCCACTCTCAAGTAACTTTACCTATGCACATAGGGAAAGACAGAAATTAATATGTACTAAGAAAAACACAATGTAGAAGGCCCAGTTACACAATTCATAGAAAAGCAACACATCTGTATCATTCAGTCAAGAGAAGCGTTCTGGGAAAGCAGACATTCTGGCTTCCCAAAGCCCCACCAGCATCTGCAGTTTGGCTACTTTATGGGCGGACCACAGCTCAAAAGACCTTTTGGCATCTTGGCGCCAGAGCGCATCCATCCTTCCCTCACGCAACGTCAACCGGATGATGCGTTTTCCGAGTAAGGTGACTCTGTTGTCTGAAGGAGGCTCTCGCCACATCAGTCCTCTTTGGGAGGCAGTTTCATTTCATAGAGCATCACCCAGTGGGAGCTGATCTGGGAAAGGCCAGTATGAAACTGCACTAGACGAAAACATTATATCCTCCGTGGATGTTCCAGGCCTTTTCACTACTTTCCGCCACACCAGAGTTCACTCTGATCGCAGTGCAAAAGGCAATACTCTGGGTAATGAAGCCCATAAACCAATAAAATAAGCTTCAGGCTGCATCTTCTCAATGTGTTATCTTCATTTTTATACACAGTGTCTTCTAAATTTAATCATGACTCTTCAAACCATTATACTAATTGGGGGCAAAAAAAAAAGCCCTGATGCTGTTTTAGGGTCAAAAATTACTTGTATTTTTCAAAATAACTTGTAATAGAAGTATTTGTTTCAATATGCAAAGCAGCAAAACATTAGTTTGGAGCTCATGAAATAGATGGTTAAACTATTACTTTAAAAAGAGAGGTAAATACATATGTTGTTTAAATGTGACAAATATTTTGAGAGCATTTGAAAGTATTTAAGATATCACTTTTAAAGAATAAAACCCGATTTATTAGACAGTCTAATTTCAGAAGATTTGTCTTTCATTTCAAAATTTCAGTTACTGTCATAATAAAATTGTTGGGAAAATGAGATTTACTTTGCAACTGCTGTGTAATTTGTCCTCTTTTTTTTTCCTACCTGCCAGTGTATATGAGACTGCTGTTCCAATTAAGGCAAAATATAAAACTTCCCTATGGCTTAATTTCCTTTCTAAGTAAAATGAGAAAACTGTCAAAGATTAGTTCCTGCCTCTACTTTTCAGAACAAGTAGAACTTATAAAGCACTTTGCAAATACAAAAAGCTATTTTAAAGGATCGGGGGGATGAAATTGTCTAAGCAGGATAAATATTTGTAGATGACAATTCATATTTTATAACTACCTTTTAATTGTCTATCTCCTGTATAATCAGATGTGTTTTACAACAGCCATGATCTCTAGAGACATGTTTTTAATAAATACTCTTTGAACTAAGGAACCGTCTCAGATTGGAGACTATAAAAGAGATATGATGACTAAAAGCACTGCGGGATGGGATCCTGGAACAGAAGAAGGACATAAATGGAAAAAACTGGTGAAATGTGAATCAAAGTCTGGAGTTTAACGAGGAGTTTTGCACCAGTGTTCACTTCCTGGTCTTGGTTAACTGTTCATGGAAGATTGAGGGAGCTGGGTGATGGGTAAATGAGACCTTTCTGTACTATTTTTGCAACTCTTCTACAAATGTAAGATTAGTTCAAAATAAAAAGTTTAAGAAGTTTGAAGACAAAGAATTTAAGATAACTGTGAGAAAGGAAAACAATGTTACAAGTTTTCTTAAGAACTTAAAGCTTCTAAAATAGTGTTTAAGGCATTACATACGCTTTGATTCCACTAATGAAATGATTCCACTAGATGGCACCCTATTTTCTTCAGTGACCAGAGACCTCTCTTCACCTGTCTACCACCCATCACCTGACAGAAATGTTTCCTAAGCTCATTTTATAGCTCTACTGGGCATGGTGCCCAGTATATCTTTGCATAACAGATTCTATGCTGTGATTCCCCGCATAAAACAAGGTTTGCTTTCTTTGCTGGAAATGTCTTCTTTTGGGATTCAAGCTTCATTATCATTCTAGAAATTTTCAGAGGTTTGTGAATTTGGTCTTTCAACGCATTTCTCAAGCCCTTACTTTGTGCCACCTCATCTATCTATAGCGTCCGTGGCAACTGATTCTCTTGGCCGGTGACCGACAGGAAAACCTTCGCCTCCTCCTGCACACTTGAAAAGTGCCTGAGATCTGGAAAGCAACTTTGAAGAGGGAGCAAACGGCAGTCCGCTTTGTTTCCATGACTCTGATGCTGTTCAACACCTCCCTGAGCTTTCCTGCTCAAAGGAAAGGATTGCTATTCTAGATTCCTTTTTTTTTTATATGAAAGTTAAAACCTAGGCTCCTTTTTAAGTTAAAACCAAATAGCTAAGAATCTACCTGGTGCCAGTATGGTTTGCCATCCGTACTCCAATCTTCTTTATCTGCAGCATTTCCTGGTCCATTCGATATCCTCCTTGTAAAACATCCCTGCCGTCCACACTCCTCGGTCTGCCACTGCTCTCTGCTGAGAAGCTCTAATAAACCCACGACGCCCGGTGCCATTCCCTTCTGAAGTTTCATTTTAGGAAAGCTATTTAGAACATCACTCATGTGAATTTTTTTTTAAGGATTAAAAACCATTCGGAGGCACTTATATGTCAAAATGAAAAGAGACTCATGCTGTTTACTAACCTATTTCCAAAGTTCGAAACTTAGATAAGGTTGGAAAACATTCAATCTCTGAATTTTCTAGAATAAGCATTTATCGCACTATGGAATAAACTGAAAACAGTGATTCTACATAAGCGAGACAATACTTACTTACGCCTGGCCCTAGCCAAAAGCAGAAGACATAAAAACAAGGAGATGCCCTCAATTTGGATTAAGGGGTCATGCTGCTGCAATTCTTAAATTAAAAAGTCCACAGGAATCCCTCTCTCTGCGCGCGTTTCTCATTCTCATGTACCAACAAAACCTATAAAGCATAGGATGTAATAACTAAACTCCATCTTAAAAACTCTTCCCTTTTAAAAACAATTTGCTCCAATTGTGATTGCAAAATTTGTGGATGAAATTTTCCCTAAATATAACACAAAGCGCTACAGTATAGCTTTTCTGGTGCTCTAAACTTACCACCTGTAAGTCTGGAAAATGGGTCTGTTAAATTTAAGATAAAATTACTTAAATTAGCTCCAATTTTAAATGCAACCATATACCTTTTCACATTGAAGACATTACACCGAGGGGACCTCAGAATACGTGCTTTCATAAAAATTTCAATTCACTATTTCTAAACCATTAGATTTCTTTAGGAAAAAAGCAAGACTGTTCATCAACTTGCCTGTGGGCTCACATTTATTTAAATAAATATTCCATTTAATTAATTGTTCAAAGAACTTTAGATAATATCCTCACCAAGGAAACCTGAGGCTTTCTCTTTCCTATTCCTGCCATTCAAATTCATGTACTTTCGAGTTAATTTTCTTACTTCCGTATCATACAAAAAGGGGAACATTACTTATTTATTCAAAGCCTTACCCAAATGAATAGAACTTGAGATTATCTTCCATATGTATGTGGAATATACTTGTATTTCATATACATTTTATATAGAGAATATAAAATTAAAGAGTGACCCAAGTCCTTGGAAATCTCAAATGAGAAAAAAACAAAACAGCAGAAAAAAATGGGAAAATAAGCTCATTTAAAGATTTGAGCTCAAAACTGAATATCCAGCTGTGCCCTAGGTGTAGCTCTTTGATACCTTTTTCTAGAAAAAAAAAATTATGACATCATAATCCCCAAGACACAGCCAGATGAATCCATCTTTAATGTGTGATTCATGTTGTTCTAAATTATTTCTTTGATCCAATAATAAGCGCCTGCTATATGCTAGACACTGGGTTAGGTGGGCGCTGGTATGACAATAATAACCCACGTGGTGTCCTTGTCCTTGGGGAGTTTAAGTCAAATGGGGACAAGAGACCACTCAATAATCAATGTCAACAAAAATAAAAGATGCTGTGATAGACGGCAAATCCCCTTATCTGGCTTAGGGTCAAATACTGCTGGGAAAAAAGAGTTTCAAGGAAAATAAATGAACATTTCAAAATGTTTTCAACCAGAAGGAAAATATTTTCTGATCAACACTCACATAACTGGAAATTCCACAAAATGTCTTTGCACATTTTGGCCAGTTATATTTTTGCTCTATTTATAGTCTATAATCATTCATTTAAAAAAAAAAGATAGCCTCTATGTTTATAAAAAAGATGGTTTGTCAGTTCTTATACTTTTCGACCATGATTAGAAACAGACACTAAGAAAATAAATTCAAACAAACCTTTTTGTTTCCAGTTTACAGGCACCACCAACCAAGCTTTCTGAAATCAATTGCTTGTTCTTGCTTCCCACCGGACACCTATGGCATTTCTTCCATGCAAAACCCCAAGCAAGTTCATCTGCCAAGAATTCCCCCCCAGGAAGCAAGTGGAAAAGGAGCCATATTTGAAAGAACTCGGTCTAACTTCCCTAAGATGACTCCTTTGGAGAAACAGAACTTTGTAGGGGTGAAATGAACTACTTCCATATTTCCCAGAGGGAATCCTTCCTTGCGACCAATTCAGCTGCCTTCTGTATTATAGCAATCTTTAAATAGCTCCCCTTCTACTTATAGCCCTTCTAAATTCACTATTGTTACTCACTATGAGTTCACTGGCATTAGTCAGGACAAGTCAGTTAGTCACTATATTTTTTAAACCACCAACTCCCCCCGCCCTTTCTGGTTTTCCTATCCCTTCAGTATTTTGCAACATTTAAAAGATGAGTAACTAGACACAAGGAATGCTGCTGGGCATTCTGAGTTCGTTTGTGGTTTAAACAGTGACCATATCCCCATCAATAAAAGGCGTACATGGTCACATTTCTTCTCGTGAAAGGTGACACCTACATTTTAAAACTTAGGATGAAAAATTCAAGGCATATATGTTTGCTTGACCATCATTTCTCATAAACCTATTTAGAAATAGTTCACACAAATTCTTTATTCAGACAACACGGCAGTAAATGGACACCATTCCTTCTTTTGACAAAAAGACCCTTGTCTGCTAAGATTTCTGTTAATCCCAGGAGGGGAGTGGAAAATAATCCAGGAAATTTCGGACTGGGTTCTGGTCTTTTAAAATTATCTGTCAATTAAGGCCTGATGTAATCGCCCCAACTTATCTTTTCAACCTTATCTGCCAGGACTTCCCCAAATCTGCCATCAATTTATGCTGCATTGAGGAAAAACGCATCTCTGCTGTGAGCCATTCAGAGACCTTCAAAGCCCCCGCCCCTTCCTCGCTCCATCCACACCCAACCATTGCAAAGTACATGCTCCCCTAGAACCCTCCGCTAACCACTGCAGCTGCCAGCCACTGCATGCTCTTTGAATTCATGCTACACTTTACTGTCTTAAATCCTTCCTGACCTATTATATACCTACATCCCCTCTTCCTGAGCAGACAGGAGGCTCCTCCTAGACATTCTGTCTTTACAGATGTCTCTTTAACCCACAGCATCTGGCATTTGGACACACACACTAAATTACATGCAAAACCAAATCTCCTCCATTTCCCCTTTTAAAGGCGGGACATCACACATACCCACAGCAAATTCTTGTCCTATCTGAGTAGCTTCTTTTCCATCATTCAAGCAGCTTAGCATAGCCGTGGTGTATGGACAATTAAAACAAACGTTACAAGGAAGGATTCCCCAGTGAATCAGTAATAAACAGAAATCAACATCTGCATCGCCCATTTTCCTAACGAGCATGACAAATGCACCCTCGCATATTAAAATCATCCACCACTTCACAGGGACATTTAATTCTACGTGGACACACCATCATGAACTGCCACGGAATTAGCTATTTGGACTTTATAAAATGGCTATACTGAATCGAGGAACAGTTTTTTTGTTTGTTATGAAATATTGTGACTAGACGTTCTCATTGAATTTCTTAAGAAACGGAAAAGTAGAAAGTGGTTGCCAACATGCAAATGGCAAAAGCTAGAAGTTGCTTTTGCGCTTGCCCTTCACTTCGGAGCATCCTAAAAAAAAAAATCTTCACCAATTAATTGCTTTACTTTTCTCCTCTCTCCTGTGTGTGGAGGGGATGGAAGAGAGGGGGAGGGAAGCAAGAGAAGGGCCAGGATTCATGTTACAGTGAGCATCATCTTTCCAATATGCTCGTCATATGCTATAGTTCCCAACTACTTGCAAAACTTCACTTCTTAAATCATTTATGGAAATTCTGTGGCTAGCCAGCAGTTCAATTCTGTCCAAAAGAAAAAGTTTGGTTTTGTGAAAACCTGACAAAATGACAGAAAAAGACAGCACTTTACACTTAAGATTTGTACATTTCATTGTATGTCAGTTTGATCTCAGAAGGAAAAAAAAACATTGAAAAAGAAATACTGAACTTAGAATGCAGAAGCACTGATGGGTGCCTTTTTTTTTAATGCATCAGAAAACAAGATGGGTTAATGGATGACTAGATGAACAACTAGATGGTTAGATATTTGATAAAGCAAGTATCTTAAAAGCAAGTATCTAGTGTTCACTGTAAAATTCTTTCAACTTTGCTACAGACTTGGAGATTTTCATTAAAAATGTGAGGGGACAAAATTCAATGATGTAAACTTATCTCTTGGAAGCCATACACATCCACAAAATGACTTGCTAAAGATCTTTTCAACTATTTCTTTGTACCGCCCAATTGGCATCCACAAGGCAGAAAGCCGTTGGCTTCCCTCTTGCTCTTAACGCAGAGCCCTCACTGCAGGGGCCAGATCTGTCAGGGCCCTCACTTGACTCAAGCCTGAGAATTAGCTGACTGCCCTGCCACTTGGCAGGGCTGGAGTGTGCCCCTCCTCCCCGGCATGCTGCCCCAGGAGGCAAGACAGAACCAGCTGTCCCTGCTGCAGGACCGCCCCACCTGCCCCACATCCTCAGGCTCCATCCCTGAAGTGCCAGAGGGTCTGGTGTCTCCAGGTAGCCACATGCCAGGCACATAAGCGTTTCCCCAGACACCTTAAGTTTCTCTAGAAGCCGCTGGCCACTTCCCTAAGCTTTGCTTCTCCCCTCACCCAGCCAGCAGCAAGCACCCTGCCTAGCTTTCCTTGGAGGAAATCCAAGAAGAAGCAGAGAAAAAGGCAAGTCTCCCCCACAACCCCAGTCCCGAGCCCAGGAAGGACCGGGACATTTTTCGATGATACACAGTGAGGACCACACGCTCTGCGCATAGGTCCCAGCAACTCACAGGGCAAAGAAAAAGAAGGGACTCTCCCATCCTCTGTTGCGCCTCACCCTTATCCAAAACTCAGGACCAGGGAGGGAGGAAAAAAGGCTCATTCTCACAGCTCGTGCTTGCCCAGGACAGGAAACTCCCGACACGACAGCATCCCTGAGGACAAGGACCCCAGCCACAATCCAAACCCAGCCTCCCCATCCGCCTCATCATTTTGCTCAGAGGAAGAACCGGAGCTAAGAAGAAGTGAAAGTCACACTGCGTGATTCAGCCTCCCGAACGACGGGTTCCTCCTAGTCAAAACTTTTGTCCTCTGGTCCTCCGGCAACACTGAGACTTGACCCAGAGCACAGAGGGCATTGTTTTTGTGGTTCGGCTTGGGCCAGAGTTGCTTCGACTCTGAGCTTGGGGCTGAAATCCACAGAGCCGCTCATCTATGAGAAAAGCCCAGAGTCCAGGGCGAAATCCCATTATTAACCCTCATGATCTCATAGGTCACCCCTTCCTGCCCTGCCCCAGTCCCCTTATCTCTTCCCTCTAGACACTGGCGTGAAACACAGACAGCTTGAGGAGAAAATGCCATGGTTTATGACGCCCTCCAGTAGTTCAGAGTGTCCTGCCTCCCAGGCACCCTGTCCCTTAAGGGACAGTCCAAGGGACTGTAATTCCAAGAGGGCTGGGCAGGAGTAGGGGAAACCAAGAGGAAGGGGGAAGTTGGGAACCCAAACCACTTATGCTAGAATTCGAGGTGAGGCAATTCCAGGTTTGGCGAGTATGGAAGTCCAAGTCTGACACTAAATATCACAAAGAAAAATTCGAATTCTTACCACACGTGACTGGGACTTGAGTTCTCGAGATCCTCTGTGGTTAGGTTGCTTTAACTTCCAAGAAGAGCCTGCATCAGAACACTTTACAAAAAAGACACACGACTTCCACAGGTAAGTGGATGAAGAAGATGGGGTGTCTACGTGCGATGAAATATTATTCAGCCCTACAAAAGAAGGAAATCCTGTCATATGCTACAAACATGGATGAACCTTGAGGACATGATGCTATAAACCAGGTGAGCCAGTCACAAAAAGACAAATACTGCATGATTCCATCTATGCAGTCAAACTGTTAGAAACAGAAAGTAGAATGGTGGCGGCTGGGGCTGGGGGGTGGGGTTGGCAGGGAGATGATTGATGTTTAATAGGTACAGACTTTCAGTTTTGCAAGATGAAAAAGTTCTAAAGATCAGTTGCACAACAATGTGACTATAGTTAACACCACAGTACAACATGTTTAAAAAAAGGTTAAAGTGGTCAAATTTATGCCAGGGTTGTTTTTTTTTTTTTTTAACCACCCTTCACTCTATATTTTGGATATATTCTAAATCTCCAACTCCATATTTTGATATTAAAAAAAAACCAGAACAAATATTTAAGTGATTTTTTTTCTGATTGAAAATGAAAACTCTCAAATTAAATTGCTGCGAAGATGCAAGCAGAATGATTAGAAAGCACTTCAAAGCACTGCTTGCGACAAACTTTGTCATTTTCAGCATGCGTGACATTTCCATAGCAGGAAGGAGCCTGACGTTCTTCTTGGATGGCACGCGTGGTATGCTGAATTGGCTTCTAAATCAAATGAGACTGCTGATAAGCAGCCTTTTAGCAAAGAGAAGGATGTATCACAAGACCATCTTAGAGACTGAACACTGTGGCCATTATAACAAAGGCAGTAAAATGAATAATTCATGCATAGACGGAGTGTTCAGGCATTACAGGCAACTGTGACTCCATGAACCAACGTTCCTGCATCATTCTAGCAAACCAGTCTTTACTCTCTTATTACTCGAAACGCTAACTACATCATCCATGTCTCTGAAATAGAAAAGTGACTTAAGGCGACACATTTCTAAGAATAGTAACTCAAGCTGATGAAGCAACAAAAGCAGGGCAAACTTTTATTCACCCGGCCTTCCTTTCTGAAATGGCTACACTCAAAGGAAACTACACATTTTCCAAAGCTCATGATTTCAAGGAATTCCACTCTCTCCCTTTGTCATCCTCTCCTGGCAAGACCTAACACAGCCTTAGATCCAATTTTTTGCCTACACCATGTCTGTGCCCACTACACTGCTGGAGGAAAGACACGCCCACTCCGGCACAAACCTTATTCAGGGCCACCAACCTCAAGTGGGCCCTGAGAGCTGCCTGATAATCATGATGAATTTTGCTGGTCCAATGACTCTCAGATTCTCCCAAATGACTATTTCATCCCCTTTGCTCTCTCTTCAAATCCCCAGTGCCTCCTCACCCACCCTCACGCTCAGCTTCCAATTTCACTTAAATACCGGCACAATTATAACAGACTTTCCACACGCCCTCACCATTACATCTGTCCTCTGATCTACATTTGTGCCTGTATCACTCGGGATGGGCTAGCTAATGCTACAGCAAGAATAACTTCAAACCACCAAGGACACTAGATGTCCACACCGGCCAGCTAGGAGCTCTGCTTGGTGTTATACGTACTCGGGGATATAGGCTGACGTGTGGTCAATTTCTGGACTATTACCATTCACCGTGGCTGAGGGGAAAATGATTTTGAAACTTTTCCTGCTGACAGTTCAGTGCTACAGCCCAGAAATGCCATGTGTTACTAAACATAACTCTTTGGGCCACAACCAACTGCATGACCCCACCAAGCCATAAGGAGCTGGGAAGTACAATGATATAAAATAAAACATAAAATAAAATAAAGTTAAATAAAATAAAACAGTAACAAATTTAGTACGTTTCTAATAAAGTTAAAATGGAAAACAACTAAACAACTAAAGTAAGAAGCAATCGATAAAAATCCTAATTAAAAAAAAAAACAAAACAACCCTACTGGTCTGTGGAACTTTTAGGTAATTCTGTTAATTCTGTTCTCAAGACATTCCAGCCACAGCCTGAACCAACATCACAAAGAGGTGCTGTCAGAACAGGAGTTTGGGTCTCTGGAGCTGGCCAATTGGTAGGATTTAAGAGTGATCTTCCATGGGCAGGGCTGCCAAATGATCACCTCACTACAGAGATGTGTTTTCACTTTTGTTTCATCTGTATTTCCCGGCAACCTGACAAGGTTAGTTTCATGGCAAGAAACATACCTCCTCTTTCAAATCCAAATGGACAACTTATTAAGAATCTGAAAGGTGCTAGGAAAAAAAAGTAAAGCTCAGTTAATTTGCCTAAGTAAAGGTCACCTTGAGTGCTATTACACATAAATCAGGTCATTCTCTTTAAGGTATGAGCCCCCATTTCCAAACAAATTACAATACTGTAATACAACAGACTAGACAAATTTACAAATAGGCATTTATACACTTAATCATACCCAGTGTAATTATATTTAATTAAGTCACAACTTGAAATTCAACCATCCTTGTTCTACATTTCCTTGTATGAAAAATGCAGTCGTTAGACCAGATCATTTTTAAATAACGTCCCAGATTATTTGGAGGCGCATGAGCCACATAATGAAAAGCAATGGCTTACACAGTCACGAGGCTGTTCTAACGGGCTACGATTGGAAAATAACTTAAAGAGAGGCAGGACAGAGGAAGCCAACCCTGACCAGAACAGAGATTAAACTAGGGCTATAACAAGTTGGTCCTCCAAGATCAGCATTAATATATGTATTACTTCTGAGTATAAAGAATGCATATAAAACATAAGGAATAAAGACTGAAAGGCAAATCCATCCCAAAAACTCTAGCAACTTTGACTTTCAGTGATGAGAGATCAAATAATTGGGGCCAACACTCCCACTGAAGGTAACTAAAGAAGTTGAGCAAAGGAGAAGAAAACATCTTAAAAGGTATCAAAGAGCTATCAAGATGGTGAGGAACAACTGAATACCAAGTCTGGAAGTGGATGGAAGCGTATGTACAGGGCTATTTTTGCCTGGGGTATGTTTGCTGATACTCTAGGAACAAGAGTGGATGAAGGTTACTTCTGATGGCTCTGGGGGAGGAAAAAACGGAAGGTGGGACCCACCAAGAGTAAGTCACTTCATTTCGGGATGAAAAAATAAAGTGAACAGAAAGTAACCAGCCCTCATGTGGACTTACAGCCAAGCTTCAATTCGTTGGGGTGGCTCAGATAACCTAGACTATGACGATTCCAGAGAGCTACCTTCAGGCATCTGACAAAAAAAAAAAAAAGAAGAAACATTCTCTAGAGGCATAAAACTTCCAACTTTTCAACCATAATATCTGGACACAACCAAAGATAATCACTTATGCAAGAAGAAAAGAAACCGTGAGCAAGAAAAAGCTCAACAGAGCTCAACAAGACACTGCTGGGGTGGGGGAGGACCCAAGACTCCAAATATTAGAATTGTCAGAACTGGAGTATAAAAAACTACACTTACATATATTCAAGAACGAAAAGCCAGACTCAAAAACTTTCAGTAGGAAACTGGAAACTTTTTTTTTAATGATATAGATTTGAAAAAAGAAGAAAATATCCATTGTAGACCCAAAAATACAATTTTTGCAAAATTAGAAACTCAATGGATGAAGAAAGAATTAGTGAAATGAAAGATAAGTCAGGGGGAAAAAGGTATTCAGAATGAACTACAGAGAGGCACTAGGATGAACAAAAAGACAGGGATGAGCAATATGGGAGCAAGTCTCAAAGACAGGGACATACAATGAACCATGCTTCCCAGTACTCATGAACTTGTATAATCCCCTCCCACGTTAAATCTAGGTTAGCTCTAACTAAAGCTTCGGTTAACTTTAACTAAAGGAACAGAGCGAAAGTGATAACTAGTAAGCCAGAAAAAGAAAGAAAAATACCATATGATATCATCCATATGTGGAATAAAAAAAAAGACACAAATGAACTTATTTACAAAACAGAAACAGACTCACAGACATAGAAAACAAACTTATGGTTGGTTACCAGGGGGTAAGGGGGCGAGAAGGGGTAAATTGGGAGTTCGCGATTTGCAGATACTAACTACTATATATAAAATAGATAAACAACAAGGTCCTACTGTACAGCGCAGGGAACTCTGTTCAATATCTTGTAGTAAACTATAATGGAAAAGAATATGAAAATGAATATATGTGTGTATATGTATGACTGAAACATTATGCTGTACACCAGAAATTGACACAACGTTGTAAACTGACTATACTAAAATTTTAAAAAAAGATTCTATATAACAACAAAAAAAAGTGATAACTATGCCAGTTCTGGGTTTGTGTCTTAAGAGAGCCTGGCAGCTTCCACTTTCCAAGAAGCCCTCTTTGGGGAGCCCTGAGTCACCATGTAAGAAACCCAGCTGCCCTGCTGCAGAGACCACGTGGAGAGGCCATGATGAGAGGCCAGAGGAAGACAGAATCCTGAGACTAAGATGTCCTGTCATCCCCGTTGACACCAACATCCAGATGTCCCCATCAAGCGCACCAGACATGTAAGTGAAGGCATCTTCAGTGTTTGTCCCAGCTGTCTTCTAACTGCAGCCTCGTGACAGATCCTCAGCAAGACCAACAGAAGAATCACCCAGCTGAGCCCTAGTCTACCCACAGAACCATGAGAAAGAATGGAATGGTTGCTGCTTTAAGCCACTATTTTTTTTTTTTGGAGAATATTTAACACGTATTTCATCAGATAGGGAGGAATGAAAAAAATGGGCTAGAAACAATGTAGAAAGACAATGGCTGAGAATTTTCCAAAATTCACTAAGGGTATCATTCTCAGATTCCAGAAATCCTAATAAACGCCCCAAAGATAAATGAAATCTATGTTTTAGCACATCATAGTAAAAATGCAGAAGACTAAAGATGCAGAAAAAAATTTTTAAAGTAGCCAGAGGGAAATAAAAGCAAATTACATTCAAAGGAGCAACAATTAAGACTGACAGCTGACTACCCCTCACCAAAAAAATCACTGAAGTCAGAAGACAGTGAAGTGGTATCTCCAAAGTGCTAAAAGAAACAATATGAATAGAATAGTTCCAACCTAGAATCCCATAAGTGGTGAACATATCTATCAAAAATGAAGGTGGGAAAGACACTTTCAGAATAACAAAAACTGGAAAAAAAAAACTATCACTAGCAGAACTAAATGAAATAGAAATGATGTTTGTCCAGCATAATTAACACCCCAAAGTGTTTAAAAAGTAAATAATATATCTAAGTAACTCATGGGTCAAAGAAACAAATACCCACAGAAAATATTTTAAACTGAATAACAAATATCCTGCACATTCAACTTGTGGGAATGGAGCCAAAGCTGCTTAGAATAAGAAATATATATGTTAAAAGTAAGAACAGCTAAAAATGACCAAGCTAAGTATGTATCTCAAGACATTAAGAGCAAAATAAACTAAGAAAGCACAAGGAAGAAATATAAATAAGGGCAAAAATAAAGTAGAAAAAAAGCATAAAATAGTGATGATCCACAAACGCGTAAGTTGGCTGTTTGAGAAGATTAATAAACACGCCAGGCCATTGATAAAGACTGATGAATAAAACAGAGAAAAAGACATGACTACAGACAATAAAGATAATTAAAGAGTAAATTTCAATCAACCTTATTCCAAAAAGTTTAAAATTTTGGATAAATTGGAAAAAGTCTCAAAAACCAGAACTTGTCAAAGCGGTCACAAGAAATATAAAACCTGAACAGTGCTTTAAGAAACTGAATTTGTAATTTAAAACCTTCTCATGGTAAAAAATAAACTGCATGTGCAGATGGCTGTACCAGCAAGTTCTACCAAAACTTTAAGCAAGCAGTAACATTTAACACAAAGATTTACGGATAAACGATACAAACCTTGTCATAGAACAGAGCAAAAGGCATTATCCACAGCTTGGAGTCTAGATTGAGCCAAACATAAAAACACAACTAGAACTAAACAAGAAGTGAAAACTAGAAACCAATCTCACTCATGATCACAGATGCAAAAATCTTCAAGAAAATCCTGGCACACAAAATCCACATTATTTTAAAAGAATAATATATCCTGATCAAATTGAATTTAAATCTGGAATCCACACTCAGTTTAAAATAATTTTTTAAATCAGTCAATATAATTGACCATATTAATACATTAAAGGAGAAAAATCTTCTCATCTCAATAGATGTAGAAAAAGTGACATCTATTAATGATCTAAAACATAAGCAACAGGCAGAAAATTCCTATTCTAAAAAAAGATACATACCAAAAAACTACAGTAAACATAATATTTA
Source organism: Vicugna pacos (assembly GCF_048564905.1). Classification (NCBI taxonomy): domain Eukaryota; kingdom Metazoa; phylum Chordata; class Mammalia; order Artiodactyla; family Camelidae; genus Vicugna; species Vicugna pacos. The sequence goes on from NC_133023.1 coordinate 37,613,410, forward strand.
ATGATGAAACATCAAAAGCAGTCCCTTTTAGAAAAGGGAATGAGACAGGACATCCACTGTCATCTCTTCTACTCAGCAGTGCACTAGAGGTCTTGGCCATGGCAATAAGGCAGGAAAAAGAAAGATTAAAAAGAAAGAGTTAATATTTACAGATGAGAAGATTATATTCATAGAAAAACCAAAGGGATCACTATTATTACAATTATAAAGGGTTTTTAGCAAGATTGATGACTATAACATCAAAGCTCAAAAATAAAATTTATGTTAAAAAAATAAAATAGAATTTATGTGTATATATCAGCAATTGTTATAAATAAAATTTTTTAAAATATGCCATTTTGATAATATCAAACAAATACATGGGACAAAATCTAACAAAATACGTGTAAGATCATTATGCAGAAAACGACATCAATGAATATGTTGAATAAATAAAGCCAGATGCAAGAGTATGTTGTATATTAATCCATTTACATAAAGCTCAAAAATCGGCAAAACTGCATCATCTGGGGATAAACATTTAGGTAGAAAATTAAAAAGCAAAATGAGGTTTGCATAGAGTCAGGATACTTCTGGGAGCAAAGGACACTGACTGGAAGGGGAAAGACAAGGCTTGTGAGGTCCTGGGACCATTCCAATTCTTGGCCTTGGTGGTGGTGAAATAGGAGCTCGCTGACAATATTTCTTTCAGCTGCGCACCTAAAACCACATTTCTGTCTGTAGATTGCATTTCATACATGTGCATACATGCAGAAAAGGTTTTTAAAAATCCCCATGGAAGCAGCTACAAGACAGGGGGTGGGAGGGTGGAAGCAGAATCCAATTGGGAACAATCACTGAAGAAATTTAGTGAAATGTCATTATTTTTTTTTTAAACGGAGTAAACAGAGGAACAGTTTGCCTAGCAAGATCTTCTAGAGTCAGAAAACTTGGGTTTCAATCTTCGCTCTACCGCTCACTAGCACTGCAGTATGGGGAAAGGTTTTTTAGCTAAGTCTAGTCCTCTCTACTGCAAAATAAGAATTCCACTTAACTCCCAATTAGAGAGAATATATCTACAGTGTCTTGTCACATAATAGAAGGTCAGTAAATGGAAATTGCTTTTGTAATTATCTTTGCTATAACTGGAAGGAGGGGGGTACCTTCCCGTTTTTATTAATAAGTTTACGGTCTTAAACTGACATATGAAGTTCTGAGCAAAGGCATTACCAGTCATTCAGCTAATAAAAATTGACCAGCAGAAACTACTTCACTTGAAATCATTATTAGATGACAAGTTTAACAGAACTCTCAATAAATTACATTTAACACATTCAATAAATAAGACTTTAGGAGGCTACGCCAATAGTTCTTTTCCGGAAGGAACTGTGAGAACCCCTTTTACGTGTATATAGTAGATGATCACAGTATAACCTTTCCATAAAAGTAATAAAGAGCCTTCACAGGCTGAAGACACTAAGGATCTCTATGTCGCCCATCAATGAGCATTCACATTGGTCCAAAGGTGTTCAAACACATAGGTATTCACTGTGGCAGCATGAGTTGCCCGTGAGCTTTCTTGTCCTTATTTCCACATTCACAGCCCAAGCAACTAAGGCCGTGGGAGATTCAAGCAACATGTGAGAAACAGTGTGATAAGATGCAAAAAGAATATTATCTAAGAGACCAACAGATCTGCTTGCAAATCCTGGCCCTGGCACCTCCTATTCAGGTATCCTCTTTCAGCCTCAGTGTCCCGAGTTGTCCAAATGCAATAAAACCAATCTCATGGGATCATTTCATGGAGGGTCTTCAGCGCAGAATGGTGGGACCATCATTCTGCTGAGTGAAGCTACCACTTAACTCTGATTTCTCACCCCACCAGATTAGGTCTCCTTCCCCACAAAGGTGTTTCCTTGCTAAGTGTCTCAAATGAGTTGGCTAATGCAGCCATTAACAAGACATCTCCCACGGTACGGGATTAGATCCCCAGAAACTCAGAGCTGCAGAGAGCTCTGAGACCACCAGACACTCTAGTTATAACCAGCTGCATCCACTGCAATTTAACATCTTTTACAGCATTTTACAGATCATCAGTATGATGGTGGTTAACTGTTAAGGGTCTAGAATAGGAATTCTCAAGCCTGACTGCACATTACAATCTCATGAGTAGTTTAACACACACACACACGCACATGCCCAATCTCAAATCAACACAATCAGAAATTTGAGACCAAGCACAGGCATCTATATTTTGTACAAGCTTAAGACTCCAGGTGTAGCTAGGGGATGAGACCACCACAACAGAAGAAAAGATGAAGAAACTGTCAGTACTTAGTAATCAAAAAATGGCTTTAATAATTATGTGGGCATTTTTTCTATCCTACTGAAATATGAAAGAAAAGTCAAGTGAGAAGCAACTCAAGAGATCCAGACTGGGGGGGGGGGATATATATATAGCTCAGTGGTAGAGCACGTGCTTATTAGCATGCACGAGGTCCTGGGTTCAATCCCTAGTGCCTCCTCTGAAAAAAAAAAATTAGAGCGAGAGATCCAGGCTGTATTTAAAGAATTTCATGATCAAGAGAGTCAGCTGATGTGCTGTGCACCAGAAATTGACACAACACTGTAAACTGACTATAACTCAATAAAAAAAATAATAATTTTAATTATTAAAAAAAGAGTAAGCTGAGATAACGGAATTAGAAAAGATAAAATTACCTCCTCTAGAACAACGTATTTCATGTGAAGAGCATATTTTGGTACTGTCATGCTAAGAAAAATAAATGGAAAAATGGAATGACGCTGCTTTCTCTCAGGGCTCTGCACCTTCTCTTGTGATTTTATCCAAATCCAACAGGGCATTAGCACTCAAAATGTCACACTGTAAATGATTCCATGTCATAAAAGTGTTCTTCAGAAAAAGTAGAATCAAAAGCATGACTTTTCTTTTGAGGTAGTCTCCATTTTGTACAAAATATATTTCTACCCAAGTCCTAGGGATTCTTGCTTTATTTTGCCAAATTTCTCCTCTAGAAAATTAGTTGTTACCATAGTAATATTTACCCACCCTGATATCATTTCCCGCTTGCTTATTCTAGGGCTTTTGCACATAGCAACCACACAGATCTCCACTGCAAGCTGCTCACAGCGCTCGGGTCCTTGGCAACATTCAGGAACAAATATATCTTTAAACTATGGGGACATTTAGCTGAACGCCATAGTTTCAGACGTCTCTAAAGTGCTATTTGTGCTGAATGTATCCCAGATCTGTCAATTCTTATGAGTAACATATCTCTCTTCATCTTCATCCAACTCGATTGGTGAGAGCTACGAAAGAATAATCTGGTTCATAATTTTGCTCATAATTCCTGTATTTTGGAGCTAAAGACATTAATTCCCAGCATATCTAAGCAATTGATTCTTTAAGACACAGGCATTTTATCACTTAAAAATTACTGTAAATAAATGATATCATCTTTCTTCCAATTTTGAGAATATTCTAGTCTTTAACGTAAGAACTTGGCAGTTACTAGGGTAGTGATTTGAATCAATGGAATGTTGGTGGACTGATGTGGCATGGTCAACATATTTCATCTAGAACTAAGCGGAAAGTCAGATAATGGATAATGCAGTTCTTTGCATGAAGTTTCTCCTGTTTGTTGACTAAGAAATGAGGGATGGATTAACGCCCACCTGAGGAAAACTCATCACAGTTGGGCAGGGGTCCCAACACAGAAAGAACCTGTATCTCTTTCAGGAACAAGGTTTACCAGAAATGAGACTTGGTTATACACATGCAAGCACACACAAATACGTGGATAGAGACATAAATGTATATATGCATATTATTTTAATATTATCTAACTATTTAAAAGTATTTATGCATATATAGTATGTATAGTATTTTAAAAATATACCTACAACCATATAGAACAAAGCGTTAAGGAAATTGAACTAAAATGTAAATTAAGATTAAATCCCCAAAAGTCCTAATGAGAAATGTCTTTTTATTTTTTTAATGTTTACTCTATGCCCATTTATAGTAGGAGGAAAAGGGTTTCGAATCATAATAGGGGACTTTTTCCAAATTGTATCCACCAGCAGGTCGTCCCAGTCTAATGATTCATGATCTCTTAGGTACACGATGGGGTTTCTTACCCCAGAACGGGGTTTGCAATGAGTCACCCCGTGGCTGATTCACTTTCCTCGATGACTAAGTTGTGCAGGAGTTTGTCAGTGAAGGGCCCACGGCCCACCACAAGGCGGCACCCCAGGGAAGGAAGAGCCTGAGATTGGCAGGTTTGGAAGGGAAACAGTCACTGGGCTGCAGGAGAGAGCTAGCATACATCCACGAAAAATATAAAAACATACACAGTTCATTGATGAACTACTACACTGTGTAGGAAAGTCAGCGACAGAGCAGCATCTTCAGTCCTCTGAAAAGGAGTGGTTGAAAGATTTAACGTTAAGTCCAAAAAGTGGCAGTTAATTTAACCTATGGTCAGGGCCCTAACACAAACAGATAATTCGGAAGAAGAGAAATAAAAACCTCATCAGTGTTAGATTGACTCCTTTTTTATCTAAAGAATCAAGACTCTTCCGACACCTTTGCTCAAGAATTTCACACACGTCCAAATAGCTATCTTTCATTACTGATACCAGAGGTTGACAAATCTTTCCCATAAATGGTCATACGTAGTCTCTGTCACTCTGCTGCCATTGTGTTGTTGAAATCAGCCACAGACCATCAACTAAAACGGCATGGTTGAGTTCCGATAAAATTTATATCGACAAACACAGGTGCACATTTGCCCTAAAGCCAGGCAAACACCTCACATAGGTTGGGCATCTGAGTTTGTAAAGGATTTTTAAACCCCACTGCATTCAGCGCCTCCCTCCAGTGAGTTAGATCCGCTGATATCTACACATAATCCACACATAAGGAAACTCAAGGACAAGATGACCATCAAAGAACAGGAACAAGCAGCACAAAAGATTCTTTAGTTCAAGAATCATCACTTTGTTCCAAAGACTCAAGATGTTACATGTTAGATTACTTGTAACACTGCTTGAGTTTCATCTCATAAAAACCTAAGACTTCCGAGATTCAAATAAGCCAAACAAAATATCATGGCCCAATAGCTTGTAAGCAAGATCAAGACTTCCAGATAAAATAACATCGCTTTTCTTAGAAGTTAAAAAGGAAGAAAACAATGATTCTAAATAATTACTGTTCTAACTATGCCTATTTTAAGTAAAGAGGTATACTTTAAATTTTTTTAATTTTACCTAATTATTATTATTATTGATGTATTCATCGGGGTCAAATTGAAAGGCAAATAATTCAAAAAGAAAACTTCTTTTAAAACAGCATTTCTAAGGACCATCTACCTCAGTGCTATTCAGCTTCTAATACACAAAGGAATCCCCTGGGGATGTTGCTGAAATGCACACTCTGATTCAATAAGTCTAAGGGAGGAGCCCAAAGTCCTGCATTTCTAACAAGCCCCCCAGTTGCTGGGAAGGCTGATGGCCCGTGGACCACCCTTTAAGTAACAAAGAATACATAATCACCGGGGAAATGTTGATATTCGCCCCTTGGGGATTCCTAGGGACCAGGAATTTAAAATTAGCTCCCCCCAAAAGTAATTATGCACTTTTTAAAGGAATTTAAGGAGACTAATGCACAAATGAGGCGGATCTTTTCTTTAAACACTAGAAAATCCACAACGGTTGTGTATATTTGAGTTAAAACTCAAGAAAGTCGAGTTCCATCCAAACAGGGGCACTGAAGTGGCTCATTCAGTAACATGGTACTAACTACTATACATAAAATAGATAAACAACAAGGTCCTGCTGTATAGCGCAGGGAACTATATTCACTATCTTGTAGTAATCTATAATGAAAAAGAATATGAAAACGAATATATGTATGTATATGTATGACTGAAACTTTGTTATACACCAGAAATTGACACATTGTAACTGACTATACTTTAATTTTTTAAAAATTACATCTTTAAAGGAAACTAACATTGGCTAGCAGTTGATTCCATGTCAGGCAAAGTGATGCTTTCAACACATCACTTTTTAAAATCTTTCCACTTCAGAGGAAGCACCTGCAGACAGAGCCTCTGCTTGAGGTCAGAATCTGGATTCAAAACCCACCAGTCTGTCTATATTTACTACTTTTATTTATTTCTATTTTTGTGTTTTAAACCTCTCTTTTCCCTTCCTGGTAGTAAATGGGATCATGACTCCCAATTACTTCTCCCTCTCTAAAATCGGGTTGCTCAACCTGTGGGCCGTCATGGGGGAGAAGTGTGTGTGCCCACCTGGCGGACTCTGGGTTTGGCCCCAGGACACACTTTGATCACACTTTGAAATGTGAGCAGATATGTCACCAACCACCTGCAAGCAGAGGTTTTAACTGTGTTGCGTGGTTTGGATTGTGTTCCTGCTCTCAGCCAAGAGAACAGCATGTCCCAGATAGTAACTGTTCTCTCAGTATTACTTTTAATCAAAAATTGGAAACAATCTACGCCTATTAAAGATAATAAAAACACATGAGAGGAAAAAATACATAATGTAAAATGCAAGAAGTACAATGTGACTATGATTATAGCTGTGGGAAAGGACGACATACATATGCATGGGAACAAAAGGACTCCAAGGAAATATATCAAAATATAATCAAGATTTTGGTGAACTTTCGGTCAATTTTTGTCCTCTGTTGTCTACGTCTGTTACAGTGTCATACGGCTTCGATAAAATTCCAATTCATCCTCAGATTTGAAGGCAAGGCTTCTTAAAAATTAGTATAAATCACGAGTATGTGTTGCAAAAAAGGGAAGATGTCACATCTCAGAATTTCTCTCTTTATGTGCAGTGAACCCTCAGGGTCACCAGTTACTAGCAGTGTGACCTTGTGTAAGTTAACCGCTCTGTGCCTGCTTCCTCATCTAAAAAGGACTTAATATCTATTTCTTGGATTATTTAGCACATTCCATATGGTGACAGGCAGAAAGCGCATGACTCAGAAGGGACCTCTCTTTCACTACAGCTAAGATCACAGAAAACCGATATGATTATATCTGTTATAGAAAAGAATTTATCAGTGAAGCATTAACCAAAAATAATATTCAAGACAATCTGAGACCCGCAGCAATCCATGAACTTTAGCTCTAAGGAGATCCTACAGCACATACCACTTTTAAGGACCCTTGTGATTACAGAGGGCCCACCCAGATAATCCAGGATAATCTCTCTATTTTCAAGTCAGCTGAGCACTCTTAAATTCCAACTGCAACCTTAATTCCCCTTTGCCATTTCACATGTTCACAGGGTTCAGAGATTAGGACACAGACATCTTTGGAAGGCCATTATGTGACCTAACCTAGTACATTGTGGTACTTGGTGTAAAATAACTCAAGATTTAATGACTAGCTGATGTCACAGATTCCCACAATACAGCACAATGTGCACCTCTCTTTTCTGATTTTATATCTTGATGTTCCCTGTGGTTGAGCAACATTCAGCCTCTTAAATCAGAAAAGCACTTCTCTACATAGCAAGTGTACTTGAATGAACGAATGCGTTCCTGCATGTATTCAGCTGCGAGGGCCAAGTCTGAGCGAGAACCGCAGTCCCTGCCCAGGAAGCACTCTCTGAACACGGAGGGGGCAGGGGACAAAACTGGAAATCCCAGTGGCACTGAAATCGGGGCTGCGAGAGAGACTGCCGAAGTTCTGTGGAGCTGCCGCTGAGGATGCTGGTAAAGACTTCCCTGAGGAAGGCACCCCAGGGGCAGAATGCGGATGGAAGAAGAGAAGCAAGGGGCCGGAGGCATGGCTCAGCTGGGTGTGTCAAGGGTGCGAGGAAACAGCCCCCCTCCGTGTTGGCTGGAAGACCAGAGAAGGAGAGCGGGCGGGGGGTCTCTGGGTTGCTGCTGAATTGCCCTGCAGAAGGACATCATCCAAAAAAAAAAAAAAATCAGACGAGGAGAAGAAAGCCAGCCTAGATCCCCGAGGAGGGATCAAAGAGGCCAAAAGGAGGACGAAGTGCCCAGGAGCTGGGGAGCAAGTTGTCCCTATGAGAGGCCAACAAACAAATTGCAACCATTGGGGGAGTGGGCGGAGCAGGGGGCAAGAGAGAGGCAGAGAGTGAGAAAAAGGAAAGAAAAAGAGGAGCAAGAGGGAGACAGAGGACAACAGGGAGGGCGGGGAACTTTTCTGGGGTACCACCAAGCCCCCCCATCACTGTGCTTGCATACCCCTGCGTAAGGAATACATGGAAAAATTATATAGACAGTAAGGGGCACGGCGGTTGCCAGGGGCTTGGGGGAGATGGCCGTGGGGAGTTACTGTTTAATGGTGGTAGCGTTTCAGTTTTGCAAAACGAAGAGCATCCTGGAGACGGATGCTGGTGATGGTTGCGCGACACTATGGATGTATTTAGAACCACTGCCGTGTATAACGTAAACACGGTACAAGCTAGCAAGTTTTACGTCCTGTGTATTTTACCACAATAAAGAAAATGAAAAAAGAAAAAGAAAAAAAGAAAAGGAATGAAAGTAAACGGCTTACCCATTTCTCTTTCTAGTAGCCAAGTACTGAAAAGAAGTAGGGTGTGGGACAAAGTAAAAACAAAACAAGAAATTCTGTGACAAGCTTGGGTACCTCCGTAGGCCAAAGAGAACCAGCAGAAAGGGAAAGAAAGATAAGACACAGATAGGATAAGGGCTGGAATAAATCCTGGAGGAGGCAAACGGGGTCAGAATCAAAAGCACATGTTGTTGGGGGGGGCGGGGAGCAGCTTCGGGTGAGAGGTGGAGAACTCTCTCCTCTGAAGCGGGAGGGGAGGCACCACCACCAGGACGGGAGTGGGGGCTGTGAGGCAGGAGACAAGTGAGCGATGTCAGGAGGTTAGGGAGAAAGGAAGTGGAAAATCCCAGTGTTTGAAAGCAAAAGAAATCTCTTTATTTCGCTCCTTGACCGACATTGTAGAAGTAATTGTCCAACTCGAGGTTTAAACAGAGAGCAAACACTTACTGGTCCGAGTTGTGGGCTTCACCGCGAAGCAGCTCTGTTCCCTTAAGTCAGTTAACGTCTCTAAATTGCATCTTTAAAGGAGGAGGATTTGCGAAAATAATCCTACCATCCCAACCAGCTCTGCATATCGAGGGCTTCAAAGAGAGAGCTTACACCTTGCATACAGTGTCAGCTTACCTAGACCACTTCCCTCCCACCCACCCTCCCACAAAAAGTGAAAGGGGAACAAAAGTCAAGGTGAATATAATTTAAATACCCTTGGGCTGTTTTCCCATCTCACTTCTGACAGTGACAGCCACAACAAACAGATGGTTACTGCTGACAAGGTGTCGTTCCAGTCCTAATGATAATGGACGTTTTTACAGCTCCTTAGTGTTTATAAAGAGCCTTCATACATGAAGTGAAGTTTTAGTGAATCGTCACAACAGCCCTGAGAAATAGGTAAGAATGCTCTCCTATTCTACCCATTTCCGGTTGAGAAAACTGAGGCTTTATAGACATTGAAGATGTGCCCGAGGCCCCCAAGCAGATGAACGATAAACCTGGGATTTGAATCTAGGCACTCACAACTCAAAGGTACTTTTTTTTTTTAATTGTTTCTTAGAGAGAGACACATAGCTTTTGGTGTCGCAAACAGAAAATCCATGAGTCAAAAGAAATTGGCATGGCCGTATTCTTTTCATTGATCCTGCAATATAGTTTACTGAAATGCAAGTACAGTCTTAATTTCCAAGTGAGGAACGACTGGAAGCCAAAGGGCAGAGAAGGAGAGGACTAGGATTCAACTATTTCAAGATCCTCATCCTCAGGATGAGAACACAGGCGTCTCCTGGGACAAATGACTTGTGGCAGGCAGAGCTCACACTAGACCTCAGAGCTCCCACTAGCCCCGGGGCTCTCGGCACCAGCCACGTCTCACACAGCTTCAGAGAAAAGTCAGCAACACAACTGCTCCCTAACAATGAAATGGTTCCAATTTCAATCATTTGAGGGGCTCTTTCTCTCCTTTAACATGTGCAAACCATATGGATGCTGTCTATTCATGGTACTAGAATTCTTTGCAGCAAATTCGTCTTACGAACGGGAGGGTCTGTAATGACAGTCGTGCCTCATTTTAACACAAAATAGAAGAAAATGTATCCAAGAAGGAATCCATCTGAGAGAGCTTGAAACCAACGGAAACTACCTCCATTACCATCTTCTACCTACAAAAAGGTTTCTAGACAAATTAAAACTGAAAAAAACTGAACAAATGCAATGGAAGTATTTTGAAGGGGACCATATTGTTTAATATATTCCCATTTTCCTCCTTTGGAAGGATTGGAATGAGTCAGCAGGTGCTTGCTACCAAAATTACTTTTATCACGAAGCTGAAAAATGTTTCACGTTTAAACAGAAGACCTCATGAGCAGAATAGATGAGGACGTGAAAATGATGCATTCTGAAATTGCAGATCCCATTTTATATGTTTCATGCAGGGAGGAAAAAAAAGGATGAGTCTTCCATTAGACCATAAAGGACTCCAAAAAAGATAAAAATGTTATTTACAAACCAGAAATAGACAGACACAGAAAATAAACTATGGTTACCAAACGGGAAAGAGGAGAGGGATCAATTAGGCACTTGGGATTAACAGATAAACATTACTATATGTAAAGTAGATAAACAACAAGGAGCTACTGTATAGCACAGGGAGCTATATTCAATTTCTTGTAGTAATCAATAATGGAAAAGAATCTGAGAATATATGTATATATATATATGTGTGTGTGTGTATATATAATTGTACACTTGAAACTAACATTGTAAATCAACCACACTTCAATAAAATTTTTTTTTAAAAATACTGAAATATTTTAAAAAAGAATAGTAAATGAAGGGAGCCCTTCTGAGGTGAGCAGATAATCACTGATCTTCCTGTGGGAACTTTGGGCTCATATGGATGAGACTTAACCAGGAGAAAGGATTTCTACTGAGGAAAAGAAACCAGCAAAGCTTTTCTGATGAACATGCAAAAGCCAGTGTGACAGATGGAAAATACTGCCATTTGTTCCGTTCTGGAGCTGGGAGAGGGAAGCTGAGCTATTAAGGCTGAAGATTTCTAAAAAGTCAGAGTGAAGTCTCCAGTTTCACAGGGCATCGGAGATGAAGTTTTTATCAACGTAGGAGTGTGGCCTCAAATACATAACCAGCTTTCTCCTTGAGACAATCACAAGAATTTGAAATTAAGGGGACAGGAGACTAAGCCCAAGACTGCCAAAGGGGAAAATTTAATCTCCCACGGTCTTTCAGCGCTAAGAAGGCAAAGATCCTCTAAAGTTTCAATCAAAAGTCCAGGAGCGAAAAAAAAAAAAAGAAAGACACTTGCAACCTGTACATTCAATTTCTGATGGAGTGAAGGTGATCAGCACCTCACTGTGATTTATCCAACAGAGGAAAATAAGGAAATCGTCTCTGGAGGAAGATGTAACCTACAACTAGTAAGATTCTTTCACCCACTGTGTCTGGCACAAAATTAACAAATTCTTAAGACATGAGAAAAGCTGCAAGTAAATGTAACCAATATTCAAAAGGAAAAAAAATACAACAGATGCAGGCTCACAGAACATTCAGATTATTGGATTCAGTATACAAGACCTTTAAACTAACTGATTATCTGGTTAAAAAGGAAGGAAATGGATGAAAAGATGGAGAATTTCAAAAGAGAATTAGAATCGATATAAAAAAGTCAAATGGGCAGCCTAGAAAAATTAAGTATCTGAAATTAAGAAAAATACAGTGTCTGATATTAACTCACTGGATGGGTTCAATACCAGACTAGAGATAGCAAAAGACAGGATTCATAAACTTAAAGATAAAGGTTGATAGAATAAACAACAAGTTTCTACTGTATAGCTCAGGGAACTATATTCAATATCTCGTAGTAAGCTTTAATGAAAAAGAATATGAAAAGGAATACATGTATGTATATGCATGACTGAAACATGATGCTGTACACCAGAAACTGACACAACATTGTAAGCTAACTATACTTCAATCAAAATAAACAAATCAATAAATAATTCCAAAAGAAAGGTTCAGGGAAAACATCCATATTAAAACTCAAATAGAAAAGAGGAAAGGAAAAAAAAAAAAGAACAGATCCTAAGAAACATGATTATGTGATTGGAGAGCCAGAGGGAAGTGAGGACAGAAGAGGACAAAAGCAATTATCTGAAGAGCCAATGGCTGAGAATTTTCCAATTGATGAAAGACATCAACCTCCAAATTCAAGGTCGGCAGACCAAAACAGGATGAATATAAGGAACACCATACCTGGATTAGTGAATGTCACATGCTTAGTACAAAAACTTGGCAAGCACTGAGGAAGTCACATAGCAATGCCCCCAAACTTAGTCCAATACAAACTTAGCCTTCCTATTCTTGAAAAGGTGAGGATAAAGAGGTCAGTGTAGGGGTAGGCACTCCATTCAACATTAAGTTTACACTCTTTATTAAGATTATAGTCACTCTGCTCTTGACCCACTACAGTAAAATTCTACAATGGCATAAATCGTAATATACTATGATGGATCAGTGCCTCCTGGTTTCCACCTAGCCACTGATCGCCTTTCATTAACCTTACTTATAATCATGTAATTCTACATTTTATGCAATCAAAAAATTTTAATCGCAATAATAGTTTTTAGAAGCTAATAAAATTAGGGGGAAAAAAACACAACCACAGCCTTAAGACTGATGGGGTGTCAAAATAAGACGGGACTTTAAAGATAAATAGTCCAACCCTTATGTTAGAGATGACATAACTGAAGCCCAGAGCAGTAAGAATGATGTGTCCAGCCCCATGGCTATTTAGAAGCCTACTGGGAACCAGAGCAGCAATGTTTCTCTCTCCACATAGTATAGATGTATTTATACATCAGTAAATATACACATTATGCAACATGTTGGGAATATGATACATAAAATGTTTTACAATATTGTCTATAATATCAAACTAGCTCTTTTAGAAAAACAAAGCATGAGTTAACCTATAAATGCTATCTCAATCAGCACCCTATTGCAAGCTGCTAAAATTCCTTGATTTGATAAATTTTTAATAGAGAAAAAATATTGATTTTCTAACTCAAAATTGTCGTGGCCTTCTGAAAACATTTCACTGTGGCCACTTGAATTTATGTTGTCATGTTAAATAAACTGCGCATGCAATCCAGAGATTTAATAAGAAACTGATCGATAAATAGGGTACAGTAAGTGAGATAAGAACTACATCTTTTGTTCGCTAAAAAACAAAAGGAAAAACATCTCATAAGAAAAAGCTCCAAGAAGATATTTTTATCACAAGTGAAAGTTCTATTTTCACCCATAAATAGTAGCACATCTGTTATGTGGACAGAGGCTTACTTGAGTTGTGGATTTTTCATGCCTCTAAACTGTGTCAATGGCCGATCTAGGAGTGGTGCAGAGCAGGAGAAAAACACGTGAGAGAGGTCATAAGGGGTCTTTAGGGGTCTTAAGGCCCTTTAAGTGCCTCCTATTCTTTTAGGCTTTTTGGCCGCCTATCAGTTCATCTGTATCTCTAGGATTAGTAGAAATAAGCTCGAACGATGTAAAATTTTTATCTGTTTTCTTAAACTCCTTCAACCAGCTCTCCCGAAACATACAGATGTGTACTAAAACCAAGTTCTGGGCAAACTCAAACCTACCCATGGTTACTATATTATCTCTGGAAAACTGGCCTCGCTCATGCTTTACTAAGAACATTTACTAGTGTACATTTCATGTATATTGCAGCTAGGTTCCTCCTTGTATAGAGTAAGGATGCTTCCTCCTAATGTGCTCTCTTCCTTCTATAGGATTCTTCAATAGGTAGTAGATCAGAAACATTTAGATTCATGTGTCCACTCTGAAGAGTTTGTAACAGCTGGAAAAGCACACAAACACGAAGACTAGGTAAACTGCTGCTATTTCTCAGTAGGAGGACAGCTTCAATTTTCTCACGTGGTAACGGAGAACACGGATGCACAGCCCAGATCAATTAGATCTGTTTTCACTTCGTGACATTCTCCTCTTCCAAAAATGCCTCTTAAATCAGATGCTAGAGACAAATCCGTGGCAAATTCTCAAGGGTGCTCCGTAACAAGGAGGTCCCCAGGGCCCGAGGGTATATACAGCAGAAGACAGCCCACAGCACCAATGGTACTTCATCAACGCCAGAGGAAACTGGGACTGTCTCAAATATACTTTGGATAAAAGGACAAGGAGAGAGGACTTGAGGGGAGCGCCGACGGAGGATGCTAAGAACCACGGGGCTATCTTGGTTGGGGCTCCTCTTAGATGCACACAGACGCCATTAGTCAGGGTCAACTTTTGTTCTCCCTGCTGGTGACCCAAGTGGAAGCAGCCCTCTGGCCCAAGCCTCATCTAATCTCATATTCCTGTTCCTAGCTAAGTGTAAAAATGGCTGTAATTAATCTCTCTCTCTCTCTCGCCATCCCTCTCTCTCTCTCTCTCTCTCTCTCTGCTCCTTGCGACATGACTGCAGCTCCTCCCTTCAGGAGAGGGAATCTATTTCCCCACCTCCTGAATCAGGGGTGGCTTTGTGACTTGTTTGGGATAAGAGAATTCAGAGGAAGTAACCTGGTACCCATTGCAAACCTAGCCCTCAAGAAATCCTGCATGCCTCCACACTCGCTTAGAACCCTGCCACCCACAGTGTTAACAAGTCCAGGCTAGCCTGGTTAAAGCTGAGAAATCATGTGGAGAGGAGCTGAGGCCACCCCGAAGGAGCCATCCCCCAACTCACCCAGCAAAAAAAAACGTGCCCAGATCCAAAGAAGTGTCCAGCTGAGTCCTGTCCAAACTGCCAACCCACAGAGTCAAGAGCAAACTAAATGCTGGTTGTTTTAAACCACTAACCGAACCAATATTGCGGTGCTTTGTTAAGCTTCTTCATGAATTATTTATTTAGTGAACATTTGTTAAATGCCTTCCATATCCGCAGCAGTGTTCTGGGGGTATAAGGATTAATATGCGCTAGTGCCTGCAATTACGGAATCATGCCTCTAACTGCACCGAAGGAAGTATGAATAACAGGGTCGACTTCGAGGAAAAGAAGGCTTGCTCGAAAGAAGAGGTCACGTGTGAGCTGGCTTTAAAGGGAAAAAACTGGGAAGTCACCAGTGGACAGGAACAGACATCGAAGTAGAAGCAGCAGTGTGTGCCAAAGCACAGACGCAGGAAAGAACTCAAGGAATGTTCTAGGAATGGAAAATAGTTTAAGACAGATGGCTTGCGGGGAGGAAACGGCCGATGACAGAGCCGGAGAAGCAGGTTGAAGGCAAATAATGAAGGGTGTCATACTGTAAATCAGGTGACGGGATTTGAATGCCTCTCGGGGGCGTGCAGAGCTACAAATCATTTTTTAGGAGGAAATGACATGATTAAATCTGTCTTTTAGGAAAAGAAAGCTGATGACAGGTGGAGGATTAGAGGTGAGAGGAAGAATCGGGGAGATCAATTGGGAGGCTATTATTACAAGCCCATGGGGGACCTGAACCACAAGGTAGCAAATATAGAGAAGAGAAGATGCCTTTGAATGATGTTTCAGAGACAGAAGAAGGACCCAGCAGCCTTGACAACCAACTAAATCTGGGCTATGAGGGTGATAGAAGTTGCATGGGAGGATCGGGGGCAGTGCCAAGATTTCTACTTTGGGATCCTAGATGAATAGCAAATATATTAATGAAGGCGTAACAGCAGAACAGCAGACTGGAAAGGAAAAAATGGATATCTTTTATAAAGTTGCCGGGGTATCTAGTGGGAGATGATTAAGAGGCAAGTAAGAACATGACCTGGACCTTGCATTGAGGGATGGGTGGTGGGAGCAGGAGATCTAAGACCTGGGGAATCTTCAGGACACAGGGCAGGGGGAGAGGGACAGCTCAAGACAAGAGCAAACGTGGACACGAGGCATTCAGGGGAAAGATGCAGATGGAGACGAGAAAGCAGCAGATATTTCAGAGGCAAAGGAAAGAAGTAGCAACAAACAAGGGTCAACCCTCCTTTGGGGATGGAAGAGAGGCAGAGAAGGATCATTCAGAAAGTCTGGATGACAATTAAGGAAAAATTGGAGACCATCCATTTTGCCACACTCTTTCCTCTGGCCAAGTCATCATCCACTGGGCTCTTCCCTAGGGTTCCTCCCACTTTAGAGGGACCCTGAGGTCATAACTGGGGGGAGGAGAAGGCAACAGGAGCCACTAGAGTCAGAGCATCTGTGTCCATGTATTTTATTGAAAAACACACTTTTTTCCAAACCCCTCCTGGCACCTGCTGCAGCAAAGAACATCACTAACTTTCATCTTTAGGGTGCTTTTTTGGAAATACACTTCTGGTTAATTTCCTGCATCCAAACTGATTGCCTTTATATATTCTCAGTTAACTAAAAGGGAAGGTTTTTTTTAAAAAATAACCCCAAAGGGGTCAAAGATTTTATGCAAAGAACACAGAAAGCAATAGCCATAAAAAATGGATTATTAAAAATCATCAAAAAAAATACCATGAAGACAATGAGAAGAAAAGCCAGATTGGGAGAAAAAATCTGCAATACATACATCCAACAAAGGACTCATGTGCAGAAGATAAAAGAAGTCTGACAAAGAACAAAGAAAAAGACAAAAGATTTTAACAGGAATTTCACCAAAAGGTATCCAAATGCCAAGAAGTAACTGAAATGGCATTTAACAACATTACTCACCAGGAAACATGAAGTAGGACCACAAGGACCATCTCGCACCCATTAGGATGGCTACCATCAAAGAAACAAAAACAAAAACAAAAAAACAAAAAAACAGAACATAACAAGCATTGGCAAGGGTGTGGAGAAACTGAAACCTTTGTACGTTCTTGGGAATGCAAGATGGTGCAGTGGCTATGGAAAACAGTATGGTGGGTCCTTAAAAAATTGCAATAGAATTACCATGTGATCCAGCAATTCCACTGCTAGGTATGTACCCCCAAAATAAAACCAGGGTCTCAGAGAAATATCTGTACACCCATGTTCTTAGCAGCATTATTCACAATAGCCAAAAGGCAGCAGCGACCCAAGTGTCTGCCGACAGACAAATGGAGTAACAGAATGTGGTGTAGAGTCATGCGATGGAATGTTATTTAGCCTTAAAAAGAAAAGAAATTCTGACACATGCTACAACATGAATGAATCTTAAGGATATTATGCTAAGTGAAATAAACTAGTTATCAAAGAACAAATATTCTATGATCCTACCCATATGAGGAACTTAAAGTAGTCAAATTTATAGATAGAAAGTGGAATGGTGGTCGCCGGAGGCTGGGGGAAGAGATAATGGAGAGTGATTGTTCAATGGGAACAGTTTCAGTTTTGCAAGACAAAAGGAGTTCTGGAGATGGATGGAGGTAATGGCTTCACCACAATGTAAATGTACTTAATACCAATAAGCGTACATTGTTAAATGGTTACAATGGTAAATTTACGTTACGTCTATTTTGCCACAATTTTAAATTTTTAAAAAGTTTAAAGACCCACAAGGAGGTAGCACTATGCCCCCACAAAACTAGCTAAAATTAAAAAAGACTGATAAAACTAAGTGTTAGTGAAAATGTGGAGCAACTGGAACCCTGGTACACTACCGACGGAATTTAAATTGTTACAACCCTCTTGGAAAACTGTTTGGCAGTATCTGTTAAAGCTAAATATAAGTCTTCTCTGTGAGCAGGCAATTCCATTCCTAGGTATATGCTCAAAAGAAGTAAGTGTGTGCACCAAAAGCCACAAGAATACTCATAGAGCCTTTACTCATTTTAGCCAAACACTGGAAATAATCCAACAAACCAACAGAATGGTTAAACACATTGTGGTATGTCCATAGAATGGAATTACTACTCAACAATAGGTGAGAACGAACTACAAATACGCATAACATGGATGAATCTCAAAGACATTATGTTCTGTAAAAAAAGACACACACACACAAGAGTCCCTTCCATGTGATATTATTTATATGGGGGTTAACAGCAGATTAAACTAGTGGCTGGAGTTTGTAAAAATCACAATGTGAAAACAAAATCACAATGTGAAAACAAAATCACAATGTGGTTGCCTTCAGCTTGGCAGTGGGATGAAAACTGACCAGAAGGGGAAAGAGGAAGAACTCTTCTGGGGTGCTGGAAATGTTCTCTATCTTGACCTGGGTAGGGGTCCCATGGGTATATACACATGTAAAAATTCATTGAGCAGTACACTTTAGATGATTGCATTTTGTACACTTTATTGTGTATATGTTATATCTCAAAAATAAAATAAAACATCTCTAAAGCACCTGGTGTCTCTATCATGAGAATGCTCTAATTCCAAAAAGGAATAAAATCTCAACGCTGTGCTTTTTCTTTCTAACTTGGATTAGACCCTACTCCTCTTAGACCCACGGGGCGAGGATGAGTTACTGCCCAGTTTACTGAGTCAGATAATGAATTCAAATCCCACAAATTCCCGTGCAAATTCCCGTGTTCCTAAAGGTCTGTGGGCTTTCCTGAAGCCACTCCATCTCCATGCGATCTTTCCAGTAAACAACCCTTTCAGTCTTTAGAGCCCCCAGCGTGCTTTCTATTGGTAAAGTGTCCCATTTGATCTTTAAGTTAAGCGTCAAAAACAGTATCTGATTTGTTTGACACTCTCACTGGCAGGGGCTAAACAAACCCCTCCACAGCTGTAAAGGCAGAATGTCAAAAAATCACAAGGTATCACCACGTTCTGGCAATGCATGAAGGCATACACCCCCCCCCACCCCAGGAAAGAGAAAGCTTCATTCTCGTAACTGCCATTTTGATCCCCGCCGCCCATGCACAACCACCATCATAGTAACTTTACTTTCCCTGTGAAAAAAAAGGCACCATTAGCTCTGGCCCACAAATTTAAGGAAAGAAAATAAAAATCCACAAAGGTGAACTCTGCCCTCTGCTCTGGCTTCTTTTACTATTCATAATAGTATGCTAGCCAGTGGGTGAAAAAGGGTTTTAATAGGCCAAACTTTGTCATTTAATGATGACCCAAGGCAAATTCTTTTGAATTGCGTCACAAGGAAACACTTTCTGAAATTGAGACCTTGATTGTCTTTGATCCCATATTAACCCCGCCGTTAGCTGAGTCAAGTGGGCGAATTAGGAAGGTATCTCTGACACGCTGGGCTTGGAAAAGCAGCAAGGTAGGGAAGAATGACAAAATGCATTAAAAACAGAAGGGCTGGTTTAAAAGAGGCCGCCTAATGCATCGGTATTCTGATAAGTGAGATGTGCAGTCAACAGTGAGACACCGTTTTTGGAAAAAGCAAATACCATTCTGCTGGCTCAACCCAGTGATTTTGGTAACAGTGTCCCAAAGTAATTTATTCAGAACAATAAAACTGGCAGTTTTATACAGTTTCCGGGGAAGTGCCTTTAAAAGCAGGGACCAAGAAACAACGGGTTAAATGCAAAGGCACGTGGGCACCTCTGTTTTCGAGCAGTCAAAAGTAATGCAGTTTAATAACAAGCAGTATTTGTATTTAAATACACTGTCTGAAATAAAATACACTTGTTTTCTCCTTTGAGAAGACCTCAAGATACATTACACTTCATAAAAGTCTATGTAAATGTCAAGATTCTGGAATGCAATCATTATAAAGCTGGATAGATGGATTAATTGCTCTACATACCTGTGGTTTTTCAGACCCCTGTGCTTGCTTACTCGGGTATATTCACTCTTATTTTTCGGAAGCCACTTCTGGAAGCTCCCGTCTTGGCTTCTACACTGCCACCTGTAGACGTAAAAGCGAAATAAGCCATGTATTATTCATCAACCACGAATCTTTCCTAGGCATCTGTCAGGGACAATTGGAGGCAAAGTGGCAAAATATTTGCTCCAAGAGATCAAAGTGTTCCTTCTCCTCTGTGTGGAAAACTGGTGAGGTGTCCCTCTCCCGCAATGGTTTGATAAAATTATCTAGAAATTGAACCATAGATAAGTCTCAGATCAACACCACTCTGATCAGGTCATTAAAGAGACGGAGTCACAGAACCATTTTCACGCCAACCTACAACGCATTTCAAGACCCTTCCTTTAAAATTAGAAGACAACTTGACGATTTTGTTAATCGGGTAATTAAGAATTCTGTAAATTGCTGCAAAGACAAAAAGAGGGAAAGATCTAGGCAAAGATGACTTTGTCACATGGTGGTAAAATGTCTATTTAAAATAATATTAATGCTAACACCAATTAGAGCTTTGTCCAATCTAAACAGCAATTAGGTGGGGCATTTTCATCATAAGGCCCTATTCTTGATTTGAATGTGGGTGAGTGCTGAAAGGTCTTTCTGACACCCCACAGATTTTAATACGGGTAGGTATTTTATCTTAAAAAAATGGGGGGT
Source organism: Vicugna pacos (assembly GCF_048564905.1). Lineage (NCBI taxonomy): Eukaryota > Metazoa > Chordata > Mammalia > Artiodactyla > Camelidae > Vicugna > Vicugna pacos. The sequence goes on from NC_133023.1 coordinate 37,633,886, forward strand.
GGGTAGAGCTCAGTGGTAGAGCTCATGCTTAGCATGTGTGAGGTCCTGGGTTCAATTCCCAGTACCTCCATCTTAAAAAAAAATTTTAAACGTAGATGAATAAAAATCCATGAGCAACAACTACCAGTCAAAGCAACCATGAGATGAGAGGGATGTGTGGAGAGGGGAGGAGAGACAGACAGACACACACACTGAGATTCTAGAGTTAATTTAGAATAACAGATCAAACCAGGCTGTGTGTGGTGCGGTGTGGATGTGAGTGAGAGACAGAGACAGACAGACAAGCAGACTACGCCAGGGTGGTGTGTGTGTGTGTGTGTGTGAGAGAGAGAGAGAGAGAGAAAGAGGAAGAAACAGAGACAGACAGACACTGAGATTTCAGAGTTAACTGAGAGTAACAGACAGCACCGCACAGCTGTTGGCCTCCTCCTAGTCCCACAGTCTACCCAGGACAAGTGTCCCAGCTCCAGCACCTTAAGCCAAAAACAACATGCAGCACCCCCTACCCCCCACCCCCACCCCCTAGGCGAGGGAGGGCCAGAAGCCACCCAGCCAGCAGGCCTGCCGAACCCGCTACCCGACCAACCTGGGGGCCGTTTTAGCCCCACCAGGGACCCGTCCCCACTTACCAGTAATTTACTTTAACGCCCCGAAAGCCTGGCTGGGTTTAAGGAACTGCAGCAAATCCAGGAATATGAAGTCTCCTTGAGCCACGCTCCTCCTCCGCCTCCCTAGGACGGACATTCACACACACTCACACTCACACTCTCCCTTCCTTCCCAACCCCGAACGCGCGCTGGGCCATCCCAAGAGGCTCTTTTGGGGGCCCGCCAGCGACCAAGCCTGCTCCCACGTGCCTCCATTAAGCCCTGGTCCAAACGTGCACAAGGCGCCAAGTGCGTGTACGCAGTCAGCCTCCGAAGATAAGTTCAGCAAACCCATTTCCCGCCCCCCCCTTCCCCCCAACACCACCACCTCTGGCCCTGAAAGCGCGAGGGGAGCGCGCGGACTCAGGCACCCGCCCCGGCAGACAATACTCGAGCAACTCCTGCCTTCCCCGCACACGCCCCGGCTGGTCCTGCCACCCCTCTCCCCCGCCCCCAAGGTTCCTACAGTCCCGCGGGCCCGGAGCAGGGGCGTCCTGATGGTGGCTGGGTGGGGATCGCGAAAAGGGGGGCGAACCGCACACACCAGCGAGACTGCAGGCGAGGGTAGGGGGAGGCGCAGTCTTCCCAAGCCGCTCGGGTGGTCAGCTCGTCCGAAGAGGGTTGGGGTGGCGGCAGGGAGCCCCAAGGGAGTGAATTCCGAGGGAGGCAGCTTTTCGGCACCTCTTCCCCACCTAGCACAGCGCGCGCGCACACAAGCGTGCACACCCAGGGGCCGTGCGCCGTCCTCCGGCCCCCGAACCTGGCCAGCCCTCGTCCCCGAGCTCAGTGGCCTGGAAGGGATGGCATCCGGCTCGCGGCGGCCCGGGAGGGGACCGAGCGCCGAGCTCGAGGGTGCCCACCTGCGCGCAGGGTAGCCGTTGCGGCTGGTGCGCCCGCCGGCTGCGCTGTCTCGGCTGCAGGAGGAGGCGGCGGCGGCGGCCCGACCCCCGGCCTCCCAGCGGCTCCTCGCTGCTCCGCGGCGGCGCTCCTCGCTTCCCTTCCTCCCCGAGGGTGAGCCTCCCACCTAGCCCGCAGGTTCTGCCACCGTCCCTCTGCCCGCCGGAGCCTGAGCTGTCCTCCCCGCCCCTTTCCCGCCGCCCCGCGCAGCGCCGCGCTGCGCTCCGCCCCTCGTCCTCCCCCCCGCCTCCCATCCTCGCCCGGGCCCTGCCAGGGGGGCCGTGGGCCCCGCGCCTCGTGCCGCAGATCCCCAGTCCGCGGCGGAGAAGGGTGGAGGGGTTCCGCCTCCACCCCGCGCTCCTAACCCGCTCCCCTCTCCCCCGGCCGGCGGCGGCCGCCCGCACTCGCCCCGCCGCCAAGGGTGTGGGTACCAGGCGCTCTGCCCTCGCTCTTCCGGTACCTCTTCACTCCCCGCAAGGCACCTTCCACGGCCCCGAGGGTGCCTCGTGTCTGGGGTGGGGGGGAGGAAGGGGGTTGGTGAAGCGGGGTGGAGCGTGCCGGAGAGAGGAGGCGAAGAAATTAGCATGTCAACTGCCACGGGATACAAGTTGCTGCCTGTGCCTTGTTTCTGTTACATGAAATACCTGGATGTGCTGCTTCCCGTGTTACCACCGCAGCGATATTCAGAAGCATGACTATAAGATGTCCACGCTAACTGGTTGTGGGGGCTTTTTTTTTTTAATTCAATGATGCAGAAGACAACAGATTCGCTCTTTTTAAAAAGTTCCTTGATATGTATGGCCACATCTCTAATTTTTAAAAATAGCAAAACATAAATAACAGAACAGCTGTGTTTTACAGAAACAGATCCAGCGTGTATGCGTTATTTAAGCCTTCTGTAATTACATTAATTGGATTCGTTTTAAAGTGTATTGTAGGTCTTGCTTAAGAAAATGAGTTCAGATTTTAGGGCTTAGGAACCCGCAAGTTTTAATTTGGCTTTTTGCCATAGTTCTAAAATGTCAATTTCATGGAAATTATTAAATGTGGTTATGTAGGAAAATGGATCCTTTTTCTTCCAGGTTGGCAACATTCTTAGATTTGGCAAAGGACAGATTTATTTTTTTTTTAAGCCAAGAAATAATAAAATTCTCATTCATTTTCTCGTGATGGAATATCTGGTCTGGCAGCTTTTTTTCTTTAGCGTTTTTCTCTGAGACAAACTTTCTTTCTGTTTCCTCTTACACTTGTTTTTTGCAAAAATTTCTCCCTACATATAAAAAAAGCTAGAGATGCCATGATTCTTGAGCTTGTGTTTGCTTAAACGAATAGGAAGATTAATTCTAATTGATTATCAAAATCAACCTTCGGCTCACAATGCTCAATTTCGCACTGATTAACCCTATTCTTCAATTCTGCTTTTAGTAATTTAACCGAACGCTTGAGAACCAAGCAGTTTTTTTTTTTAAGTTTTATCCTGATAAGAATGAAATGCACACTGTTTAATTAACATTTTGAACCAAAATTAAATTCATTAAATTAATGAAAAGCATATTCGGAGTGTCTTTGTTGCTGGGTAAATGAAGACAACGTGCATGATAAACAGCAGACTGAAGAAGAGGCTCCCAAGCAAAGAAAACAGTCTTTAGAAAAACTGATGATCCCCTCTTCAAGGCAAGGATGACAAATACCAGTAATTATGCAAAGAATTGACTGCTGCCTCTCTTCTCTCTGCTTTGGTTTTGTGGCCGGGCCTGCATTTATCTCTTTTGATCATCATAATAAAAGTAAAGTAATTCAGCATTCCAGTGACATTGCTTAGTAAATTAGCAATTTGAAAATGCTTTTATTACCTAATTAATCCAAGCAAATGCCTCCGATAAATCCGATTTTACTCTTACATTTTTGTGTGTGTGCTCCTCCGGAGAAACACTTGCCTGAAATAAAAAAAAAAAAGCTAAAGCAAGCTGGAGAACAATTGCCAACCAGATTTTTCTGCGCTTGTGCGTTGCAACACCGTTGATATTAAGTGACCTTTGGTTCTTAAATTATATATCAGATATTGGTTATGAATTGCTCACTGCTTGCTTCTTTAATAAGTTCCTGTGTGTTTGCTTTGCCTTGCTTATTCCCCAAAGCATGTTTTTTGTCTGCCTCATTGAATCTACCTTTGTCTAAACTATTTTCATTGAACTTCTATCAAAAACTCAGACCCTAATCCATAGTTCACTTGACAATCATCTTTGTCCTTCAAGTTAAGTCTCCCTTGAGCTCTTTGGTAGGAATTCAGCATGATCAAACATCCAAAATTGGAAGGAGAACTTCATCAGGCATGGTTCTAACTAAGAGATAACAATCAGATTTCTCAAAACCAGGAGGGTGTGTCCTATTTGAATAAAAAGAAGAAACAAAACCAGCAAATCCGTTTTGTTCAGGTCAAAACTGAGCCAACAAAAATCACAGTTGAGATCCTTTCTAAGCCCGAATTATGCTGCTATATAAAAAGCACAATTTAAATAACTTTATCCGTATTTTGCTTCACCACTACAAATCCATTGCTCACTGACCAAACATCACTGCTTTTCACATTTGCCTTTTCATTCCTGTACTGTTGAGAATTTTTCACTGATCTTGAAATAAGAAAGTGCAAAACAATTTTTTAATAAAAGAATAATAAGAAAGTGCAACTGGACACAAGTGCTGTCTCCAAAGAATCCTGTGTCACTCGTCATTTGTTTTTTAAAACATTTTATAATGTCATTGATAAGGACAGATCTGAACATCCCATGCAGACCCAAGGAGAGGGGGTTCCAATTAAAAACATGTTTGTTGTAGCAGCTTAATCCTACTGGCATCTCCCATTCCGATCCTCACCCCAGTATAAAGAGTTTTATAAGGCATTAGCTTTCCCCCATGAGAAACTTACTATTTCTTTATTCATTTACTCTTTGGGCTGTGTTATCATTTATAGTGAGCCTGAACATAGTGCAGAGTCTTCTCTCCTTTCTTTCCTATGAGAACTGGGAATTGCGGACCTGGGGATGATTTACAAGGGAAGGGAAGATGACAGGACAGCTCTTTTGCCAGAGCTTCCTCTTCTGGTTCTAAGAAAAGCATGAACTCAATTCCTTCACTTTGGTGGATTGAGGTTAGTGAGCAACATCACTGGCTCAAATTTGCAGAATGCCAGTTACTTTCATTGGTCTCCTTGTGCTAGGGAAAAATGGGACCTGTTATCTCACAAGACAATGGTGACAAAGACAATACCACCCACATAATGCTCAGATTGAAATGTTGATGCTGTGAGCCAAATAAAACTGTGCATGCGTGTGTGTGTGTGTATGTGTGTGTGTGTGTGTGTGTGTGTGTGTGGATGTGCGTGCATATAATTCAAAGCTAAATAGAAACCTGAATACTGTGCTAGATCCTTCAGTTACAAAACCCTTGGTGAGCTCTCTCTTACAGTTTTGGGGTATGTGATAAACTGTTGAGTACCTCAATATTTACCATACTCACAGGAAAGTACCATTTCAGATCCAGATCTTCCCATAAATTTACCAGCTCCAAATATTTAACCATATCATTATATGATAAAAGAAAAGAAAGAACCAAAAACAAAACAAAACAAAACAAAACAAAGGAAGGAAGGGCCAACGTGATAGGATGAATACATGTAGAACTGGTTTGTACGACTGATAAGCACATCAGGTGAGTCAAATCATGGTTGCCTCCCCTATGGACCATTTTGTTTTGGTCTATTTATGGCTGCCAATCAAAGCCTTATTCCTAGACATAGACAAACATTGTTGGTCACCAGATGTTGTGGGTGGAATTGCATCCACCCAAAACGTAAGTCCTGACCCACAGTACCTGTGACTGTGACCTTATTTGGAAGTAGGATTTTACAGAGGTGATTAAGATGTAAGTTAAGACGAAGTCATCCTGGAGTAGGGTGGGTCCTTAATCCAATAGGACTGCTGTTTTCACTGGAGGAGAAGAACAGATACAGACACAGGGGGAAGACACATGTGAAGATGAAGGCAGAGGTAGAGTGATGCTGCCATAAGCCAGGGATCACCTGGGATGCCCAGAAGCTAGAAGAGGCAAGAAAGCATCCTCCCATGGAGGCGCTGCCAGCACCTTGATTTTGGGCTTCTAGCCTCCAGAACTGTGAAACAATACATTTCTGGTTTTTTTCAGCCTTAGAAAAGCAATTCACCAGGGAATCATTAACTCCTGGTAATGCCAGCCCATCCTCTTCTGCACCTAGCACAGAGGAAATGTTCAAGTGTGGGATGTTCAAGAATGATAGACAGAATCATTTCAATACGTGAAGGACAACAGCAGGATAGAATCTTCCAGAAACTGGAAAGAATCTTGAGAATTTACTTAATCTAATTACTCCTCCAAGATGGGACTTGGCTACAACTGAGAATCATAAAGTCACAGAATCTTAATCTGTTCAAAGACCTTAGAGATTTTTCTCTTCTTCTGAGATAACATGATACCTAGACGGTATGTCTTTAAAAGGTGCAGAATGGGATCCTCTGTACACATTGTGCCCTCCCCCCATTCAATTCCATCTCCAGTTGTTGGGTTAAAATAGCTTCCACCTTTTGTCTTAAATTAGCTTTTGGTCTTCAATAGTCCCAAATTAAAATGTAAATCAGTCTGGAAGACTTCCCAGCCTAAACTCTTGTCAGTTCCCAACTTGTACCCTTATCAGTGCGTTGTTCTGTCCCGCCGTCACCTAGGAGAATGCTGAGGTCATACAGTGTCCTCTGTAAGTATTTGCCAAGTTGAACTGAGAAGCCAAGGTTAGCTGGAACTAAATGAAGGATTGAGTGAGGTGGATAAAGGAGAGAGATGGAGAAGAGGGAGAGAAGGAGAGCGCAAGACAGACTTGATTTCCGAGCTCTATGTAGGAGAAAACCTGACAGGGGGCTGAAACATAGGAGTGAAAGGTCAGCTCAGAGCTTTTTTCCTTTGCTCTTCCCAGTCTGCTAAGCGTTTGTGGTGAGGAGGTGAGGCAGGGGGATTTCACCCTCTCTAATAACCTCCATCAGCTCTCACCCCCTCTCCAGCCATCCCCCTAAAATATCTAAGCTGAATAAAAATGATGGACTTGAAATGGAAATATAGCTTCAAGCAAGCCCCACCACAGATCCCATTGCCTGCCCCCACCTCCAAATTCCACTTAGATGCAGTACCTATGTCCTTCCGGAATAGAAATGCTGGAGCTGTCACTGCGAGTGAGGAACTCATTTTGAAACGTATGCCTGGGTGGGTAGCAGGGTATAGCTCAGTGGTAGAGCGCGTGCTTAGCGTACAGAAGGTCCTGAGTTCAGTCCCCAGTGCCTCCATTAAATAAATAAATAAACTTAATTACCTCCTCCCCCCTCCCCCCCCCACAAAAAAAAACCTAAAAAAAAAAAAAGAAATGCCTGGGACAGATCCCAATATAAATCCATAGTCAATATCACAAATCCACCCACTTGTCAATATCACAATTCCCCCCCCACTTGTCAATATCACGAATCCTTCCCCCTTGTTATATTATCCATAAAAGAGAACCCAACACATTTGAGAGAAGTCGGCCCCACTTGAAGATGAATAGAGAGTCTTTAGTCAGAAGTGCCAGGAGGAATACTAAAGAAAGTGTCAATTTTCTGAAGAAAGGAAAACTGGAGTTAATTCTCTGTATGCCTGTTGTTGGATCTTGATACCTAGACTGCACAAACTTTTGAAAAACGTTTGACACGGTCAGGAGCTGCTTGAGGCCTCCTGGATTTATTTCTTCATGAAAATGTGCAGGAGTAATTTAACTATAGCCCACAACGGGAATCAAAGCATTACAATCGAATAAAAACAATTTTTATATTAGATTTTTTTTAAGTTGGGCTTATGAAGAAAAGTCTAAAATGTACTAGTAATCGACTCATGGTATTTTTTTATTAAAGTATAGTTGATTTACAATGTCGTGTTAGTTTCAGGTGTACAGCTAAGTGGTTCACTTATATGTACATATATTCTTTTTCAGATTCTTTTCCACGATAGGTTATTACAATACTCATGGTATTTTGTTACGATGTCTTCAGTAAAAATCTCTTGTCTTTACAATGCACATAAATTCCATCAACCACTAAACTACTTGATGGTATAAATAGGGTGGCCGACTCCTTCCCTGCAAGTTCCACTCAGCAGTTGGGTCCCAGGTCACCAAACCTACTCTGATTCCCTAGGGAGCCAATTCCAGCCAAGAGTGAGGACAAAACTTCCCCAGTGCCCCAGACCAAGGTGATTATTTAGATGGTACCTGAACCTTCAACCCCACTGACCTTCTACCTCCAACACCTCCATTCCCTGCTTTAAATTTCTCTGTCTCACCTGTTTTCATCAAGCATCCTTTCTTTCTTCCTCATCTATTTTTATTGACCACATCTCTGCACTGGAATACACATTCCCTGAGGCCAGGGATTTTTGTCTATTGTGTTTACTGCTGTGGCCCCTGCACTGACAACAGTGTCTGACACATGGTAAGTGCTCAATATATATTGGTGGAAAGAGTGATTGATATAAACATTATGACTTCATATATTTCATGGAATGTTCAAAGCATTCACCTGTTTATTGATAGGAAAGGCAGTTCATTTTTTTTTTTTGACTAATTTTATTCTTTGGAAGCAAAGACCTCAGAATGAAAGGTAGTGTCCAACATTCATGATGGGTACTTCATGTTTTCTTTCCTTTCATCAGCTCAATTTTTATTTCTGAATATATTAACAAAGATATGCCTGATCAGTTTTGAATCATAAGATTTGTCCACCCAAGACCTTTTTGTTTTGCATAAATTTTGTCTTCCCCTGGTTTCTGTGCAGTAGCCCATGTTCCAATGGTAAAGATGGGGAGGAAGGGATTCTGTGATTCAAAGAACATAAGATTCAGCCAAAGGCTGCCCTGGAGAGTGAGGACCATAAGGAAAGGCTCTTAGGACTGTGGGTTTTCTGCCTTCTTTGCTCTCTAGCTTCTGTCCTGCAAATGTCAGATCACACCTTTTGGTGTCTATGGCTCAGAGACTTCTGCTAGTGGATGACTCGCAAAGGGTCTCATACAGAGACTCCCCTTTTTTTGTTGGAAGTAAAAGTATTTATTGATGTGTTTAAACCCTGTAAGTTCTCCACAGGTTAGATTAAGGAGTTCATAGGTAAAGTTTATCTGTGTATAGTTAGTGGGAAAAGGCATGGGGAGGAAGAAGGAAAACATCTGTCGCAGGGCAATAGGAAAAAAAAAAATACACCATCGGTTACCAGAATGAACAACTTGGGACATCCACGTTGGCTCAAAGGAAAACCTAATGGTTGTTCTCCTACCTCACCGACTCAGAGGGTACAAAGAAAGCCAGTCTCTCAGCCTGTTGACTCAAAGAGCAGTGGACCAGGAAAAAGGCAGTGACCATCCCTATTTTGCCTGACCCTGGATGTAGACGTGGTGATGTTTGTTTCCCTCAAGACTCAACACTACTTGACCTTTTGCAACTCTGCATTGAGACAGGGGAAGTGGGCGGGGTCACGAGGCCCTGCCTACTTCATGGGTCCATGAAGCCCGCCTACTCAGACTCTACCCCCAGCGATTCAGATTTCATTGATCTTGAGTGGGGTCCAGGGATTGGAATTATTTCAAAGCTCCCTAAATATTTTTCCCATGCAGTTAGAATTAAGAACCATCATTCTCGCTCTGGGGAATCATTAAATTCAAAAGATTCTTACAGTTACAATTGACACCTGCATACAAACTTCTCTCTAATTCAATAACTCAAAACCCTGACTCTGAAACATTTTCAGCTTATCCAGGGTGAAATCATCATGACAACATTCTTTAGAAAAATTCTCAACCCATACATAAGTTGAAAACTGGAATCATGAATCACCCTTTGATTCCCTTTTCAAAAAACAAAAATGGCATGAAAATGGCATATTTTCTCATATAGAAAATTGATATAATTTGAAGTGTTATTACTCATCGTCATTCACATTAGACTTGAAACAAAGCTAAACAAGAATATTGCTAAATGGAAATTTATTATCACATCAATAGAGTTCACAGTAACACTTAAAGAAAAAATCCAAACTCATGTCAAACATCTTTTCCCTCATCTCCTCCCTGAAGAATAATGAGTGTGAAAGCACTATTGTGGGAATTTTATCTGGGAGTAAGCCTCCAGGGAAGGTCAAAGGAGAGCGCAGCCCACTCCTATGAGGCTTAGGAGAATCTTAGCATCCTCTCGTATCCCAGGGAACCAAGGTCTTCCTCAGAAGCGCACCTTTTTTTTTTTTGGTTGTCAAATAACCCTTTATTAAATTTTTTTTTTGTAGTTCTTAACTTGCTGGGCATTCCACCACACTACTGTTGATGTCCTGTATGATGGCATGAGGGTGGTGGCCATCAACATTGCAGTCCACAGACTGAGCCGTCCCAGGGTCCCTTTAATGGTCCCAGAGAGTTCTCCAGCTAAAGATCGCTGCTGCATCTGTCGGGCAATGTTGACAATCTCATCAAAAGTGATGTTTCCACTGTGCTTAATGTTTTGCTGCTTCTTTCTGTCTCTTCGTGGTTCCTTGAGGGCTTTGATGATCAGGGCAGAGGCAGAAGGGATGGTTTCGATCTGGGCCTTTCTGTTCCGAACGGACAGTTTCACTGTAATCCTCAGACCCTTCCAATCACCAGTTGCCTTGGTGATGTCATCACCAACGTTTTTTGGAGACAGACCCAGGAGACTGATCTTGAGGGTCAAGGCAGGTGTGGCACTGTCTTCCCCACTGGTGCACCTCACATGGACTACTTTTATCTCGCTGGGGTGAAACCTAGGTGGCATAGTGGAGGTGGAGGCAGCTGGTGTCAGATGAACCCAGATTTGGGACTACAGAAGAAAGTTGCACCTTGGCCTCCTCTGAGCCAAAAGCCAGAAATGCATCTTGAGAAGGGCACTCCATGCTGCCCTGGGTGATAAAGGCCATTGTGGTATTTGAAAGACAATAAAAGTCAAAGCCTTCTCCCATCCTCTTCTGCAGCCCTACATCCCTTGTTGAGACTCAATTTCTTCCCAGATTTCCAGACACCTGCTCTCAGTGCCACTGTTGAAACCACTGAGTGTTCTATCAGGAGAGCTCTGCAGCCTTCCTATACTCAACTGGCTCTGCTTGGGTTAGATCTTCTGTGAGACCACCTGAGAGTCCTTCCTTGAGGGGCATTTCAGATCCAGGTAGAGTGACCAACCCTGGGTCCCAGATTACCCAGGACCATCTAGGTTTCAGCACTGGAAATCTGGTATCCTAGGATACTGTTGGTCACCTTAGATACAAGGCGTCACTCAAGAGCTCTTCCAAAGCCTCCTGGACCTAAAAATGTACCTATGAAGAAAGTTGTGCTTATTTATTTTTCCCTAGGATTTTGCCTAGCTGTGTGTTAAGCAGCTGCAGATATGTTTCTGGAAAAGCTCTGTAGCAGATCATGCTCGTGCTCTGGTCAGATCCCCTAGACGCTCTTTATGGATTCTACATATCCATCCCTTAGCATCCACGTGCTTTGCTCCTAACTACTCTCACAGGCAACTGTCTTCAGAGCCCCACCCTCGGGCTCCTGGATCCACTTTGCTGGACCTGATGGGAAGCTTATGTGGCTCCCCAACCCATCCCCCTACCCTGGGCAATGCATAAGCAATAACTAACTGGAACAGAAATATGGAAGCTCCCCCTTCCCTTGCCGCAAAGGAAACAACTCTGAGATGCAATTTACACTCATGAGCTCCCTGTAGGTTTAGGCTGAGGCTGGGGTATCACCAGAACTCACACTCTTGGCTTCTTCGTCTTCCTTGTCTAACTTGCCCCATTCCTATACTGGTTTCTCCCAGGGGCACCCCCTTCATTAATAACATCTACTTGAATTCTCTTCTTAGTCTCTGTTCTGGGGAACCTGACCAAAGAGAAGCTTGACTCAGGAAGGGCTTATATGATAAAGATATCTTTGCTTAGATGTCTGCTGGGGAGAAAAGAATATCTCTGGCTTTACAAAGTCAAGGGGAGTTAATAGATCATCAATCCAGCAGTGATTCCTTCCACATGTTGTCAATAGAGAATTTTCCTGAAAACACCAAGTGAACTTGGGTAATTTTTCCATTCTCCCATTACATTTACCAGTACTATAGCAGTTCCTTCGTGGTGTTATACTATTGTTTTGGTTCTTCTCATGAGGTTTTCTTTTTAATTTTTAAAAACTTTTAAAAAATTAAAGTATAGTTGATTCACAATGTTGTATTAGTTTCTGGTGTACAGTATAGTGATTCAGTTATACATATATATTCTTTTTCAAATTCCTCTTCATTACAGGTTACTACAAGCCATTGAATAGAGTTCCCTGTGCTATTCTGTAGGACCTTGTTGTTTATCTGTTCTGTACATAGTAGTCTGTATCTGCCAATTCCAAATTCCAAACTCCCAGTTTATCCCTCCCTCCCTGGTTACCCATAAGTTTGTTTTCTATGCCTGTGAGTCTCTTTCTGTTTTGTTAATAAGTTCATTTGTGTCATTTTTTTAGATTCCACATGTAAGTAATATCATAAGATATTTGTCTTTCTCTGACTCACTTCACTTAGTATGATAATCTCTAGGTCCATCCATATTGCTGCAAATGGTGTTATTTCATTCTTTTTTATGGCTGAGTAGTATTCCATTATATATATCACATTTTCTTTGTCCAGTCATCTGTCAATGAACATTTAGGGTTGTTTCCATGTCTTGGCTATTGTAAATAGTGCTACTATGAACACTGGGGTGCATGTGTCTTTTTGAATTAGAGTTTTCTCTAGATATATGCCCAGGAGTGGGATTGCTGGTTCATATGGTGTGTTATACTAGTTTGTGTGCTCAGTCTGGTAATCTTAGCAGACCATAAGCCACTAAAAGGCAGAAATAAAGCATTTTCTTCCTCATCACAAGTCACATGAAAGGGTGACTTACAGCACAGAATTCAGACTTACATAACTGGTAGCAACACCACACAGAAGCATTGAGAATTTTTGCCCACTCTAGAAAATATCCATTTCACAGACTGTAAGTTGGAGTTTCAGCAATAAGAAACAGAAGGCACACTCAAATGGAATTCTGAAGACGGGAATATTTACAGAGGTGACAGCAGAGAAATGAGAACCGGCAATGGATGCTGAAGCACCTTGGATTTAGTAAGGATGAGAAGCTACTATTATCCTTAGGCCTAACTAGGAAAGCGGGGAAGAGAAATTGTGGGAACCCAGTGATACCTGTAGGTTGGAAAGAGCCACTAGCCAGGAGCCAAGGCTCCAGCAGAACTCAGCCATTGCCCATCTGCAACTTGGTAGGGTAAGAATCAGAAACAAATAAATACTCTGATCTTGCTCTCCTCCTGCTCTCAGATCTCTTCCTGGAGCTTTCCGTTGGACAAACCCAACTGGAAGCCATATAATAAGGGAACCTGGGTGATGGAATCTGAAGGGGTTCAAATCAGGGCAAAAAAAGCTGGAGAATGAAAATGGAAGGGCAAATGGGGAATAACCTGAACATTTAACAAATTTCCAAACTCCCCACCATACACAGCTCTTAACAGCATGTAAAAGCAAACCATGGACATTAGCTCCTGTTCTAGGTCTTTGCTCCAGAATACTCTCCGTTTGCTATTTTCCACCCATTTCCATTTTTTCCTCTCTCTTTCTTAGGTTCCTGTCTCTGGATCTGCTTCTAGCTTTGACATTCAGGACATACTTTGGATTCTTCCAGTTTCTTAGACCTTTAGCTTTCTAGCACATTCTTGGCTCTCTATTACAGATTCCCATTTCTGCATCTCTTGAAATCTCTAATGAGAAACTTTCCACTGTTTCTTCAGCCCTGTGGAACCCCACTGGGCATGGCCAGTTGCCTGACCAGTTGGAAATTTAGTGTTCAAGGAAAAGTAGCTTTTATAACCAACCATTCACAGACCAACATAAGATGGTGGCTTTGACGTGGGGCATGTGCATAAGAATTACGGGGATTCTAGCTTTGAGAGGGTCATTTATCAGAAAGAACTCAGCCTGAAAGTTGTTTGTTTCTGCTAAACATTAGGTTGATGTATGAAACCCATCCATGCAGGCAGAGAATGGGCATAATTTTTCCAAAGGGAAAATGAATGTGGAGCCATCCATTTAGGATTCCATTTTTGCATGTATCTCCCCATCAGCAAGTGTATAGAACCATCAGCGATGTAGACGTTATGATGTGAATTCTCCACTCTGAGTACTGGCGGCTGGAAAACAAAAATTTCCTGCAGTTCACCTATCAGTTCTAACAAGAAAAAGTGAGTAGGGCAACATGACTCAGCACGGGTAGAGACAGGAATTGGCCACGATGTTCAATCAGTAGAAAGAAGGTGAAGATACACACAAAATCAGAATAGGGGCATTTGGAGGGGGGAGGGTATAGCTCAGTGGGAGAGCGCATGCTCAGCAGGCACGAGGTCCAGGATTCAATCCCCAGTACCCCATTTAAGTAAACAAACAAACAAACCAAATTACCCTCCACCCCCTTCCAAAAAACAACAACAACAAAAAAAAAAAAAGAAGGAAAAGGACGTTTACTTTAGCCAGACCTGGTCAAGGGTTTTTGTGAGGAGCAATTGAAAGTCAACATCAGAACTTCCCTGTAATTAGCTGAGATATTTACACCTTCCCCTTCACAAACACACTGTTGGGAAAAGACCTTTTATATGTAGCGAGTTTTATCATTTGTGATCCAGATATGAAAAAAAAGGCTTACTTCAGCAGGAGGTCAGTGTCAGATTGCCGCCAATTGTCTAGAAATCACTTTTATTTTAACACGTGACAGCGTAACACCATCTACCAACTTCACTAACCAAATGATTGTGCTCAGAAAGTGAACACTCTCTCAAGAAAACAGTCTACGGATTATTCTTTGCAACTTAAAGGCACCACCTGCTAAAGAGAGAATTCATATCCAACACACGTTACTGGAAAATTCACTCTGTGTCAGGCACTGGGGCTAAAGTCTGGATCATTGTTATAGAATTTTGCTGGGATGAATTAGAAAATCCGATCAGGAATCTTACACCTGACAATTAGAAGTTGTGCCAAGCTACTCTAAAGGCAGGATTAAGCCGATAGTCATGGGATGGATAGTAACATCCAACTTTTAATCACAAATTCAGAAGCTAAATGAAACAGGCATTGCATCTGGTTTCTTTAAGAGTTTCTCTTTGGCCAACAAATCATAAGGTCCACATTACAAAGCGGTACATGATAATCACAGGGTTAGAAAGGCAAATGATCTATTGCTTCCCTCAACATGGCTGTGGTAGGCAGAATAACCACCCCCACAAAGATGTCCACATTCCAATCCCCAGAACCTGTGGATGTGCTGTATTTCACATGGCAAATGGGACTTCGCAGATGCAAATAAATTAAGGATCTTGAGATGGGGAGATGAGCCTGGAATCGCAAGGGCTCCTATAAGAGGGAAGCAGACTTTTGACCTTCAGAATTGTAAAAGGATAAATTTGTATTTTTCTAAGCCACTAAGTTTGAAACCAAAACAATGGCTGACTGAGGAATGTCCCTTGGAAATGACAGTGAACTCACCTTTGTAGAAATCAGGGTGGGTGGAGACTACCTGAAGGAAGCACCGAGGCACAAATGTTGTTGGAGGATAGGTTCTTGCATCTCACAGGAAAGAATTCAAGAGCAAGGCACAGTAAAGTGAAAGCAAGTTTATTTAAAGAAATACACACTCCATAGACCGTCTCAGAAGGCAAGAGAGAGAGCCACCATGAGGTGTGGAGTTGTTAGGTTTTATGGGCTCAGTAATTTCATATGCTAATGAGTAGGAGGGTTATTCTGACTACTTTGGGGAAGGGGCGGGGATTTCCAGGAATTGGGCCCCGCCCACTTTTTTGACCTTTTATGGTCAGCCTAGGAACTGTCACGGCGCCTGTGGGTGTGCCATGGGTCTCAAGGTCTACCGGAAGTCAAATCTTCTGCCATCTTGGTTGTAACCAGTTTGTCCTGTCCTCAACTGCTATGTCATTCCTTCAATGGTTGTGCCCTGCCCCCTTCCCTCCTGTCTCCCAAGTGTCTCTCATCCAGTATGGCAATTGTGAAAAATGGTCATTAATTCTTCGTCAGATCTCCCCTCTGTACCCGACCCTTGAATCTGGCTTCCCTTCAAGACTGCTTCAACCCATACAGTGTGGAAATGCTGACATATGACATTTGAGGCCAGGTCACAGAAAAACCATGCCCTTTCCAGTGAGAAATGTGCGTATTCTTATGTTCTTTTTCACTCTGTGGAACTATCATTTGATAAATGTTCTCATCGTTAAGGGCAAATACCAGCAAGAGTAAACACATTTCATCAAAGAAAAGAAATTAAGCTGCACTGCGTTTAAAATTCCAGTTCAAACAAATTATGGGCAATTTTCCTCTGCTGTGTTTTGTTTTGAAAGACATTGTACCAGTCTTTGGGCTCATTTTCTTACCAGGTTTGGACATATTTCTTCTTTCACCCCGTGTTTTGCCATTCTTATGTAACAAGAATTATTTTAAGTGCCACTCTTCATGGGTTACATTGGGTGGCGGTGAGGGAGAAACAGTTTCTACTCGCCAATCTGGAACATAAGACTAAGGGCTAGCTCCAGCAACAATGACTTGTATTATTATTATTATTATTATTATTATTATTATTATTATTATTATTATTAATTATTATTCCCATACGTTCTTATCTCCAGCCTTTACCATGATTCTTCTTAGACCTCTCTCTTCTACCTTTTCAGCTTTCAAATATTTATAAAATTAAAGATTCATCTTCTAATGACACTTAAGATTGCTCTTCTCCATTCGTCTTTCTCCTTCCTTTCTAGCTTAGAGAAGCCATCATTTTCCTGGGGACAGTTGGCCCTATCGACAGGCAACTCCAAAATTATTTCTGATAAAATGTTTGTTCAACTTTGCATAATTAAAGAGAGGACCTTTCCTTGGAGCTTCCATGAGTATAATGAATTTTTTGTGAACACGTGGTGGCTCTCAATCAATGTATAAAGTCACTTGAAACCTCATATGTAGAATTCTAGTTGAGGTTAAAAACCCCTCAAATGTGATTTTTATAGGTAGATTACATGGCTGACCAGGAAAAGTATATGATTTAGACAGACATTTTGGGGGAAATGTTCAATTTTGATATCATTTCAAATTTAAGGGTCTCTCATACACCTTTCAGCCTGATTCATTACTAGTTTACATTTTGCCCCCTTTGCTTTATCATCCTCTCTGTGTGTGTGTGCATGTGTGTGTGTAATTTTTTTTCCTGAACCATTTTAGAGTAAGTTGATGACATCATGTCCCTTAAATCTTAAATTCTTCAGAGTGTATTTCCAAAAAGGACATTCTCTTGCATGACTATGATATGATGGTCAATGAGTTAGACAGACTTTTAATATCTGTTCCCTCTATAAAGTCTAGGTGTCTTTCAAAGGAAATCTCAGAACATTTTGCTATAATCAGGTCAAACCTATAGGTGCTGCGTGGTTTTTTATAATGGTAGCTCCTGAGGGTGGAAAAGTCCTCTCTCCACTGCTATAGATGTGCACATTTTGTCCAAAGTTCCTTTTGTCCCAGTAAGTCCTGGGTTGGAGGGGAGGGGACGGGAGGGGAGAAGGCTTCTGAATTCAAGACTAAAAGGAAGCCAGAACTTTAACTCATGAATCCACTGTGTGCATGCTTCCCCATATTCTGGTCTGATTAGCTTTGCTAAGTCTTTCTAGATTTTTCTGACAGTCTGATCTCAAATGGTCATAAACTGGACTTAGATCTTTGCTGTATCTACACAAAAATTAAGAGAAGGTCACTTTTATTTAGTGATGCAACTTGCACTTTAAGTTGATCTCTATAAGACTGATTTTTTTCTGGACTTTGAAAAGTCCACTTCATGCTACATCAGGCTTGTCCAAGTTTATGAGAAGCACATCTTATTATCACCTTCTGAGAAAACATTGCCTCATTTCTAATTTTCTACCGAGTTCCTACTTTCAGCTCAACTCCCTAATATGTTTATTTCACTTACTTCTATATTTATCTGGATGTATAAAATTCATTTTAATATCATTTATCTATTCTTTAGCTTCACTTGAGTAACTTAACCATCAAAATTAATAGACGCAACTGTTTATAGTGCCCATGTTTTGGGCTGTTTGACAAGTTAATAAACTTGATTTCCCCAAATGCCACGATTTAAAAATCATTATTTTAAATGTCAAAATATAGTTTAAAAATGTTCAGTAAGATATGTTATTACTGAATAAATTTCATTCTACTTTGTACAAGGATGATGCAAATTGTGTGATTAGTTGAAGGCATTTGATAGCAAAATACAATGGGGAACATGGAGTAGGTAGGAAATCCCTGGGTTGGAGCAGCTATTTCATTAGTGAAACTGTTGAAATTCATAAATACAAAATTGAGAGGGACTATAATCATCCATAGACTTAGATTTATTCCTAGGTTATGTAATGGCATCTGAAGCTATTGTAGTGACATTGTTTTTTGATTTCATTTTCCAATTGTCTATTGTAAGTATAGAGCAATACAATTTATTTTTGTATATCAACCTTGTTATTTTTGTATATTAAGCATACAATCTTGTTAAACTCACTTATTCTACTATTTTTTTTGGTAGAATCCTCAATGTTTTCTTGGTAAACAATCATCACATCCATAAATAATGACAGTTTTCTTTTTTCTTTCCAATCTTTATGCCTTTCTTTTTTTTTCTTCCCCAATTTCCTTGGCTAGGAATCTTTAAACAATGCTGAATCAAAGTAATGAGAGCCAGTATCTTTCCCCTTTTTCTGATCTTAGGAGGAAAGTGTTTAGTATTCCACCATTAAGTGTGAGCTGAGCTGTAGATATTTCATAGATGTTCTTTATCAGGTTGCAGAAGCCTCCTTCTATTCCTAGCTTGTATAGAAAACCCTGCATCTAACACAAAGCTAAGCAATTAGCCAAAAATAAAAGTCAAGACTGCCTTGGAAAAAATTCAGAATATGTGAGGTTTCTATATCTTTATCTTTTACCTTTGAGTCTCACACAAACCCTTCCAATCCTCTGAACTTGTTCTAGTACCCTCAACTCTGGAGCAAACAGCATCTCTTAAGCAGAAGGTTAATTCCCAGTCCTAAATGTGCCTCCAGGCAACAAGGTCCTACACCTTCCATTAAAAATCCAGAAAGACACCAAAACCACCTAAGACCAAAAGCCCTTCCAGTTCTTACAATCTCTTTAATTTTCCTACCAAAGTCCCACCCTCAATCTAGTGAAGGCAAGCAAAATCAAAAAAAGCAAAAAGACAAATGAACATAAATACAAAACAGAAACAGACTCATAGACATAGAATACAAACTTGTGGTTACCAGGGTGTAGGGGGGTGGGAAGGGACAGACTGGGAGTTTGAAATTTGTAGATACTGACAGGTATATATAGGATAGATAAACAAGATTATACTGCATAGCACAGGGAAATATATACAAGATTTTGTGGTAGCTCACGGTGAAAAAGAATGTGACAATGAATATATGTATGTTCATGTATAACCGAAAAATTGTGCTCTACACTGGAAATTGACACAACTTTGTAAAATGACTATAACTCAATAAAATAAATTTTTTTAAAAAAGCAAAAAGAGAGAAGTCTCTCAGCTTTTCTGCTTCCAGATGCCTCTCTAGATAAGGATCTTTTAAGTGAACATGAAGGGCACTGTATAGGTCTAGGAATAGGTGGTGAGGACACAGGTGGTGGTGGTGAAAAGAGCCTGGCTCAGCAGTAAGGACACCTGGGTTCTGTTTCGTACTCGGTTCCTTTCTAGCCACTTGACCTTGGAGAAGGCTCCCTGGCGACCTCCTTGGCTTCAGTGTCTTCACCTATAAAATGCATGAATTGAACCAAAACATGAACTCCAAGTGCCCTCTGATATTCTGG
The DNA here is from genome assembly GCF_048564905.1 of Vicugna pacos. NCBI lineage: Eukaryota > Metazoa > Chordata > Mammalia > Artiodactyla > Camelidae > Vicugna > Vicugna pacos. The sequence continues at coordinate 37,653,476 of NC_133023.1, forward strand.
ACCACTTGATTCGAGATTAGGACAACTAAACATACAGAAAGACTGATGGTTACAAAATGACGAATCTACTAGATAACAAATGCAAATACTCCGTGCAACTGTTTACTAGATAACTGGAGCCACATTCACCGCAAGGTTATCAACCTAGGTTGTGACCTTAGATATTGATTACTCTGTTCCACATTTATCTCCTCAGCTGGATCACAGCTTCCCAGCCAGTAAGAAATTTACAAGGTAAGGCTTACAAAGTAAGTAAGAAATTCACACAAGAAACAGAAAATGTTCCCCTGCAGCTTTGACGGGGAAGAAATGGGTAGAAAAATCTCAAGTTATAACACTGCCCCAGAAGGAGTGAAGAAGCAGGGGAGGGGACACTGGCAGCTGGAATGTCCCACCCCTTTTAATGGGGGAAAAAGCAATGACAACTCACCTACATTAATGAGAGTGCTTTATTTAGAGGAATTCCCTGGAGATCCAAGATGTCCCAAGACTACAGATTAAAATTAGTTGGGGACTTGGGGACCAGAGTATTATGGTTAACAGGCGTAAGTCAACAGTTTCAAGCTCCGTCATTGCTCTATTGAAGCAGACATGGTCTTGGCTTTCTTGGGACAGTGCACATTTTATGTAATAAAGGCCATTTGTAAATGCATAACTATGGTGATTTTAAAACATGGCTACAAACTCTTTGATAACTTCCATTGACAGGTGGGGATCTATATCCCCTTCTTTTGAATCTTAGCAGGCTTCTGGCTGCTTGAACCAGTAAAGTCCAGTAAAAGTGGTGCTATGTGACTTCCGAGGCGAGCTCAAAATAAGGTGATGCAGCGTAGAACATTCTCTCTTGGAGCCCTGAGCCACCATGTGTGATGGCAGACTATTTTGAGACACCAGGCTGTGAAGAAGCCCAAGTCACGTGAGAGGACCATGAATAGGTGCTCCAGTAATCATTTCTAGTCTTTGAGTCATCTCAGACCCAATGCCAGATATGTGAGTGAAAAAACTTCTAGATGATTCCAGTACTTAGGCCATTCAAGACACTTCCAGCCATCTGAATCTTCGCAGCCAAGGCCTCAGACATTTTGGAAGAGCGATAAGCCACACATGCTGTCCCCTGCTTGAATTCTTGACATACAGAATTTGAGAGCATAATAAAATGATTGTTGCTTTCTGCTACCAAGTTTGGGTGATTTGTTACACAGCAAGAGATAACCAGAATAATAACCAACAAATGCCATTTAATCATTGTACCAGATACTTTTCATATTCAAAAACTAAAAAACGAAATCTTTGCTCAGAGAAGGTCTCCTAATTTTTCACTTGGGAAGTAGGCTCACCGTTATCCGTCATCCATCATGAGATCCATCCCCCCAGATGAAAAGCTATTGGAGGATTCAATGAGTATATTGATGTGTGAGTCAGTTGATATCTACTTAGCACTCACTTAATACAGAAATCAGAGTAAGTTTAAAAACAATACAGAATACAAGACACATTCTGTCCTTTAGGAATTTGCATCTGAAGTGGATGGCTGGGTCAAAATACAGGACAAAGGCAAATCTGCTTACAGAAGGGCACATTATCCTAGCTCTATGCAGTAGGGCATAGTAGTTATAAGAACAGATCAAGGATCCCAACCACCTGGGATCTGGCTCCTCAGATTCGAATTCAGATTCAGAACCCACTCCCTTCCAGCTGTGTGACCTCAAGCAAGGTACTTAACCCCTCTGGGCCTCAATTTCCTCTTCTGTAAAATGGGATGATCAGTAGTACCTTCTCATAGGGTGTTCAATGAGATTGCACATAGAAAGCATTAGAATGGTACCTGGCACATCGTAAGTTCTCCCTAATGTTAAGTGTCAACATTACAAGAGTATTGCGAGGGTGCTGAAGACATACCTCACACAGGCAAATGCAGACTAAAGCAAAGTTTCATTAAAATGTCACTTAAATAGTCCAGGGACTAAAGGTTCAGCTGTGTCCCCAGGAGCATAGCGCTGCCTGCTAGAATCTCAGTGACAGTCCTGCATCAGTCCTTCTCTCCTCCCTAGTCCCTGACTTCCTCTGGCCCCCCTTTCCCACTTGGCTATGGGTGTGATGGAAGGGCTTGGATTTCAAAGTCAGACAGATGAGATGAGTCCCCGCCCTGCCACTTACCTTTGTGACCTTGGGCAAATGAGCTAGCATTCCTGAGTTTCTCCATCTGTCAACTGGAGAAGACAATAGCTCCATTTTTGAAGTGTTATGAGGACAAAAGTGACAAAGAACCTAGCGCATAAGAGGCAGTTTAGAATAACTCCTTTCAGAATGGGGAGAGGGAAGGGAAGGGAATTTAGGGAGGATGCCTCCCAATATGTTTTTATGAAGGTTTGCCTTTTTTTTAAAAAAAATATTTATTTACTTACTACTTTTTAAAATTTTTCTTAACGTTGTCAGGTGGGGAGGTAATTAAGTTTATTTACCTTTAATGGGGGTACTGGGGATTGAACTCAGGACCTTGGGCATGCTAAGCATGTGCTCTACCACTGAGCTACACCCTCCTCCCTTATGAATGTTTGTTTATACACAGTTCTGATTAGTGTATCCTCAGAACAGCCTTATAAAGCAGTGGCCTTACCACAGGTGAGTTTTTTTTTTTAATTTTGCTTTTTGTTTCATCTTTTGTTATTATGAAAGAATGTGATCTGATGAAAACGTGTTAATGAAATTTTGCTAAGATTCAAGTATTTGAAGCTAAATTTTTGAAAAGAGACACCTGTTCGGAATTACTTCTTAAGTATTTAAAACCATGATTTTAAAGTAATTGATATAGACTTAGTATGTCCTTAAACACACAGTGCCATTGGCTTGTAGACCCCATAGATGGGTGTTACTGTCTCCGTCCAAACAGAATCCAGACATTCAAGCTTTGCGGCATCCAGGCTTCTCGTAGGTCAGAAAAAGAAAAAAGTTTTCTGTTTTTGTGTTGGTTTTTATTCAACTTTAGTGTATTTAAAAGTTACTCTGAAGCTGCCATGGAGAAGAGGGGCAGGCAACAACATCTCTGAAGCTTGCAGACATCATGGTGAGAAAAAAAATAGACACAAAAAAGAGTACACACTGTATGATTCCATTTATGTAACATTTAGGAAAAGGCAAGACAATTCTATGGGCTTGAGGGCAGAATTGTGATGACCTTTATTGGGGTCCCGCCTGGGAGAGAGAATTAAGAAGGCTTTAGTGGTTCTGGAAATGTTCTAAACCTTGATCTGGGTTGTAATGCGGGTGACTCCATCTCTAAAAACTGTTATCAAGCTGACCGCTTAAGATTCGTGCACTTTACTGCATGTGTGTTAGACCTCATTAAAAAATGTCCCAGGAAGATGCTGCGTTACTACGTCCCTTTCATTTCCAGGTGGTGAGGATGAGGAAGAGGAGGGTAGTGTGGGGGCTCTTATGTCCGTCTCTGGTTGTAGATCAAAGCCTTCAGGTTGATAATTACTTTTAATTTAGCAGAAAAGTCCTGATGCAGCAACGAGAGTGTGATTCAGCTCCCTGCTTTCCCACGGCATTCTGCAAAAATGAAGACACGGCGGGGGGGACATATGTATTTCTTTTCTTCATATATAAAGGGCTTATAAATAGTAATACCAACCTCAGGGCCAGGCATTTCCTGGGGAATTAATAGCTAGCTGGGGTTAACGGTCCTTGGTTTGACTTTGGGCCATCAGCTCTTCTTGCTGCTCATTAATTCCCAGAAAGTACCCTGTGCCTTGATGGTTATTGCTTAAATACGTTAAAATCAAGTCTGACTTCATGTTTTGCTGTGATAATGTAAAACACAAGGAAGAACTCCCACCAGACACATTCACTGCTGTGTGTTTTTATTTAACTCATTTTCTTCTCTATTTTTGAGTCGCACAATGGAATGATGCATGTGGACAGTTTCACAGATGGTGTTGCTGGTGTGTGGGTTTGCGCTGAACGCTTATAACTAATAAAACAAGACCTGCCCAGATACCTCACGAAAAAAGACTTCACAATGGGTTCACCATTTCAGTGAAAATTTTCCATTTGGATCCAAGTGTTACATGAGAAAATAGTTTAAGAAAACACGAGTTAAGGAAATGATCAGTTCTGCGGGAATCTCGCATAAAGACATTCACAAAAGCGAGAACTTGGAACATGGGAAGCAGTTCTTTGTAACAGCATTTTCCCTGTGCCTCTTTGGAGGGTGGACAGAACCCTTCCTGGGGCTTTCTGCTCAGCAGAGGAGAATCTTCCAAGCAATTTTTGAGTAGGTTACACATTTCTAAATGTTTTAACTCCTGCCGGTTTAATTCAGTAAAATATGCATTTGTTGCAAACCTCCTTAGGTGCCAAGGCAAGGCAGGGGAGAGGTTGTTCACTGTGAATCGCTTGCCTTTGGTAGCTCACTGGCAAGTGAGAGAAATGGACAGACCCAGACCAGAATACAAGGCAGAATACGGCCATCTCTATATTCAAGGCACAGAGCGCGTGCTTCAAGAAAATAGTTCAGTGTGAACAGAGGAGGATTCTTGACGATCACCCACGTTGTGAGAAGCATTTGGACTAATTCTCGACTTCTATGAATCAGTTTCCAAGAAAGGATATGACTAGATGTGCAAGGCCCCCAAGCCAAGGATACTTCATTGGAAAACATCTTGAGGGCTATTTGGGGCTCTCCAGCTCATTTGTTTGAATGTGTGGAGTCGGGGGAGGTGGTTGCTTAAAATTCAAATTCATTGGCCCTACCTGAGAAATTAAATCAGATCACTGTATCTGGGGAGGTGGGACCCCAGCACCTCATTTAAACACGTTGCCCTGGCAATTGTTTTAGTGTGCTGAAGTTTGAAATTGCTGAATTTGGGTCTCTCAAATGTACAAAAAAAATCTATTCTGCCCTAACTACTACCACCATCGCCAAGAAAACGCCTTGTCTTGGGAAGAGCTAAATCCTTAGCATCCAAAATTTCCCAAGGACTTTACAGCTAGTTTTATGATTTCAGACTTGTGTTTAGCTTCTTGCAGGCCAGGACTACTTTTGATTCACTCTTTTTTTTTAATTGAAGTGTAGTTGACTTATAATGTTGTATTAGTTTCTGGTGTACAGCATAGTGATTTAGTGTTTTTTATATATATATACATATGTTATGTTTCATACTCTTTCATTTTTGGTTACTACAAGCCATTGAATATAATTCCCTGTGCTATATAGTAGGACCTTGTGGTTTATCTCTTTTATATACAGTAGTGTGTATCAGCCAATCCCAAATCCCCAATTTATCCCTCCCTTCCTCCTTTCCCCTCTAGTAACGATAAGTTTGTTTTCCATGTCTGTGAGTTTGTTTCTGTTTTGAAAATAAATTCATTTGTATCGTATTTTAGATTCCACATATAAGCGATATCATATGATATTTATATTTCTCTATCTGACTTACTTCACTTGGCATAATCATCTCTAGGTTACTTCGGATTCACTCTTAACCTCCTGGCCCAGAGAGTGCTTGGCACACCAATGATCCGCTTGATACATATTTGATAAGTGGAGGGATGGATGAACTAGTGCAGATAAGTTCCTATTTGAATGGCTAACAGCTTCCTTTCAAAATGTTCCCATAACTGAAACACTCATCCAAGATAGACATTAACCTGGAAATGTCTGAACTCTGTAAGATTAGCAATTACTGGGAGATGTGTGCATGTGCAAATCCCTGGTTTGGATGCTACACCTGGGAAAGGCAGAACCTGGTAGCTTCAGACATAGGATGCAAAAGAATGATGTGCAACAGCTATATCAGCAAAATTGAGAAAATCTGCAACAATTAGGAGAGAGACCACTGGGGTTTGCATTCAATTGAAACTTAAGTGTCTACATTTACAATTAAAAATAAAATCCTATAATTGATTCTCTCTCTCTCCACCCATCCATCCATCCATCTGTAACCCATCAGTGATGATTATATACACCTTTTCTACCTCCCAAGGTTGGGGAACATCTATGTGAAATTTATAAATTGTGTAGTGTTATATAAACATGTACTGTTATTATCACTTCTACTTTCTTTATGTAAATATTTCACTTGATATGGGTCTTCCCCATCCCAGCACACTCCAAGGAGCCTGTACCCCTCACCACCAGACTGAGGTGTGCCCCTTAGGCAAAGTGAAATGATTTTAATAGTTATTTCAGAGAAAGACAGCAGTGGGGGGGGGGGCATGTAACTCAGTGGTAGAGCGTGTGCCTAGCATTCACAAAGTCCTGGATTCAATCCTCAGTACCTCCATTAAATAAATAAACAAATGAATAAACCTAATTACCTTCCACCGCCCCCCCCCAACACACACACAAAAGGAAAAACACAGCAGGAAGGTAAATGTTAAATGAAACAGAATTTTTCAAATATTATCCTGTTTTGGCTCATTCACGTGCTTCATTTTCTTAGATAATCAAGAGTTAACTGCCAACACACATCGTGTCCAGTTTACTATGATAGCTTGGAGAGATCTTTACCAAAAAGAAAACGTTGGCCATTTATTTATTGTTTTAGAAATGGCATTTAGCTGATACACTTGACTCTTCCCCATTTCCCAAGCGGAGTTGTTTTTTTTTTTTCCCAGATAGCCAAGTTATTTTCATCATATTTCTTTTTATCTTAAGTTCATACAATCCCTAGAACCTGAATCTAGGACAAAAGAGGAGAGAGCAGACCTAACGCTATCGATTGATTGATGTAGCACTGTTGGCTTTGATTTTAGAAGGTCAATGCCCTATGGTCCAAATTTGTTCAAAGGACAAATACAAGATAATGATATAGTGCTTCCTCCCTTCAAAAACCCAACCACCACTGTTTAAACACAGCTGAATATCAGTGAGAAAATGTAATGTATATTTTTAAAAGTAAGTCTCTGTGTGGTTTAGAGTCATTCTATAATTGTTTCAAATAAATGATGACCTTTTAAAATATATAATAATAATATCATTGCTACTTCAGATAAATAGCTCCTGTTTCATTTTTAATATGTCATTAACTTGCCATTACTAAAAATTTAACCATGCTTTAAAGAATTCCCAGATGGAAGTGCAATTATATTAGTAATTTACAATAGAGCAATACATTTCTGTTATGCTCATTTCATAGTGCATTTATATCATGCAAATTCCTTTGACTATAAAATTGTCATCTGGTTCTACTGAGTAGTAGGGAGGAAATGAGAAAAAAATCCAAATAGGAGACTTGGGGAAAGATGACAAATATACAAAGTGGAAATTTTTCCCTATAAACAGGATAGCACCTTGAGGAAGAAGTTCTAAAATATATTTTGGAAAGAAGAGGGGACTGAAGGAATTGTGTGTGTGTGTGTGTGTGTGTGTGTGTGTGTATGCATGCATGCATGTGAAAGTGTGTGTGTGTTCAAAACAAAAATAATTCCTAAGAGCCTAAAATTATTCTTCAATGTTCAGAAATATTCATTTGTAGAAAGAGCCACTCAGGGCTATTACATTTATTGACTAACTAAATTCACTTTAATGACAGTCCTTACGAGAAAATGATGCTTTGGGGTTTTAAGATGTACAGAAGATGTGACCTACAGGTATGCAATGCTAGTTGTACATGTAGCTATAGATGGCAGCAGGGAGAGGATGCCATGTCGCTATTTCCACCATTGGCTAACAAACAACTTTATGAGCCTGTGGACCTCCGAAATCGTTCTGGGTCTCATGTGATTTCCAAGGCTCCCTTTTCAGCTATATGATCCAGTGGAATCTTTTAACATTCATACTGATTACCTCCTTGCCAAATTTATTTGAAGTTGTTTTTGTCTCCTTAAGGTGGTTCCTTGAAACCATTTTATCATTTGATTCATGGTAACAATTGGACTACAAATGCACTTATTCCTGGAGTTCTTGACCTGGAAAGCTTCAGGCATCATCAATGACCAATATGCGCATCTGTGCTGTATTCTGAGGAGAGGATTCCTAGCTTTTGTCAGAGTCGAAGACATTAGAAAAATGAGAGGTTTTCAGATCCATTGCAAGGTGGAATCATTGATAGGGCTAAAAGCAGAATGAGGAAAGAGAACAAAGTGTGAAGGGCAAAAGAGTAGGAAGGACAAAAGCACAACAAGAAGGGAAAGGTAGAAGAGAGGAGAAGCTAGGCAAGGAGAAGGAGAAGAGAGAACAAAAGGTTGGGAGCAAAGGAAAACAAAAGCAAGTCACAGGGAGGGACAAATGAGGGGTGTGGGATTAACAGATACAAACTACTATGTATAAAATAGATAAGCAATAGGGATATACTGTATAGCGCAGGGAATTATACTCATTATCTTGTAATGGAGTATAGTCTACAAAAATACTGAATCACTATGCTGTACACCTGAAACTAACATAATATGTATGTCAACCATACCTCAATAAAAGAAAGAAAGGACAAAGGAAGAAAGAAAGAAGAAAGGCATAAAGGAAGGAAGAAAGGAAGAAAGGAAGAAGAAAGATAGAAAGAAAGAAAGAAAGAGAAAGAAAGAAAGAAAGAAAGAAAGAAAGAAAGAAAGAAAGAAAGAAAGAAAGAAAGAAAGAAAGAGAAAGAAAGAGAAAGAAAGGAAAAAAGAAAGAAAGAAAGGGAGGGAGGGAGGGAGAAAAAAGAAAGAAAGAGAAAGATTCCACATATGAGTGCTATCATATGGTATTTTTCTTTCTCTCTCTGGCTTTCTTCACTTAGAATGATGATCTCCAGGTCCATCCATGTTGGGAGATCCTGACCAACATGTAATTTAAGTATTGACAGGAAGGAACCTCCTGGTGACTGACAGTGGTCAGTTTTGAACAGCAGCTGTAGGTTGAAGAAGAAGAGTTAGAAGCTAGGGGGAAAGAGGGCTAGCATGTGGTATAACAGAGAAATCGATTCCAATTCTGAAGAAAACTTTTTATTAAAAAACTTATAATGTTTCTTAATACATAGGAGTTAGCCATCTTATATTAGATGACTCTCATTTTTCCCTAAGTCTGTCTTTTTTTCACTCTTCTGATGAGTCTAAAAAGTCATGGGTCTTGTCCTGAATTCTCAAAGCTTTCCAGAGCCCAGAAGAAACAAGAGCATAAATAAAGGCTTTTCATCAATCTTCTGGACCATTGAAACATTACTGTTAAAAAAGACATATGTACATAAAAAAGAGCTTCTCATTATTCTGATTGGTTCCTGAACTCACAAGAGGGTGGGATAGACATTTTGGTTGGTGAGTAGGGATGGGAAGCCCTTCTAGAATATCTCCTAGAAAGTGGGCACCACTCACTCTAATCTTACTAATATGGTTAACTTTATGGCAACTTGACTCCACCACAAGGTGACCAGACAGTTGGTCAAATATTGTTCTGGATATGTCTGTGAGGTTAGCATGTGAATCTATAGACTGAGTAAAGCAGATTGCCCTCCCCAAGGCGGGTGGGCTTCATCAAATCGGTTGAAGACCTGAATGGAACAGAAAGTCTGAGTAAGAGGGAACTTTGCCTGCCTGACTACTTGAGCTGGGATATTGGTCTTTTCTTGCCCTCGGAGCGAGTCTTGTATCATCAGATCTCCTGGTTCTCAGACCTTCCAACTTGGAGTGGGAGTAAACCCCCAGCTCTCCTCGGTCTCCAGCTTGCCAACTGCAGATCTTGGAACTTCTCAGCCTCCATAATTATATGAGCCAATTCCTTTCTTGGTTCTGTTTCTCTGGAGAGCTCTGACTAATACACCCACTTTGGAGCAATCTGGGTTCAGCAGTGCATTAAGATACAGTAAAGAATAAGTGTGTGACCCACTGGAAGTTAAGAAAGTGTCTCACAGCACATAGCCCATGAAGGACAATCGTAAGGGGCATTGACCTGGTCTGGCCTCGCCGCAGCTGTAACCATGAACAGGCTGGGTCAAAACCAATGGGTCCCATGACTATCAAGTCACTGCTCTACCTTGGAAGTTGGACGGTCCTTGGTACTCATGCATCCTTAAACATCTTCTCAGCTATTTGATACTCTTTATGTTTGGAGTCCAATCCTTGGGAACAAATCCAGGACCATGGATAGACTCTGAACTCTGAGGCTGTCTCCTTGGCCGAGGCCACCGGAATGATCAAGAGGCCAAATGGGAAACTTTAGCAGATACACTGTCTAATGAAGTGCTTCAGAGAAAAAGCAAAGAGCCATGAAACAAAGGAGGAATATGATTGAGAGCTCACCTGGTCAAAAGGTCAGGGCTCCAAGTAGAAAATGGAGGGAAGACAAAAATCCTCAAATACTGCTACTCCCACCTCCATGATCCTTGGGTCCAGTTATTTTTGTTTCTGTTGGGACCAAGTAGATTGTTCCTCAAGGTACCTGGGCCTTGCTGGATACCTCAGAGGCATTAGCCATTCATTCTCAATCCCCCTTTATGGGTATTCTATTCTCATGATTTTGTCTCATTCTTGCCCTTAGGTACAACCATGAGATTTTATATCAGTTGGATAAATCCTCCCTGTATGCAGACAATCAGGGCCCATCATTATTAGCCATTTATTCCAAGGATGAGAGCATCTTTTTTGCATCTCTACCCCTGTTCACTTCTGAGGTTAAAAAGGCATCTGTAAATTTCATCTGATAAATTTTCCATTCATTCTCTTCCTCTCCTTCAATATGCCAATCAAGCTGTCAGCTTGCTTTCTCTGCAGATTCATAACACTTCACCTGCAGTCTCATTAACTGATTTGCCTTTTGTTTCCCATGAAGAAAACTCATCTCAACACTTAAAACCCTGGGAGTTACAATTCAGGACTTCTTCAGCTGTCTTTTGGAGTTTTAGCTCCCACTGCTTCTTCTTGATTTTCTGCCTTTGAGATTTAAAAAAAAAAAAACTTTCATTTTCCTTTCAACCACCTTTCGTTGACCCCATCTTCAAATAAGGAGTTAGATTTACACCCATATTTTAGCTTTTCTAGGTGCCATCTTTTATAAATTTCAAAACATAGTCAGACTTTCCTCATTTGGACTCTATTGGGATTTTGTGAAAATGAGGCTAAAATCTGGGCTATACCATTTGCTGAGATATACCTTTCTTCATTAGGGTAATAAATGGTACCCTAATAATATTTTATACACAAAAGATGGAGGATATAATCTGTGTCTTGGAGTTGAACCCAGATTGCTCTAAAGCAGAACTGGCCTTAGAAGTAAGTAGAAGGAGTACAGATAATTTTGAGAACATTCGTGCATGTAGGTGACCTTCACTGGTGGTACTTGCTGAGCTCAGTTGAAGTTAATGCAGCCACCTGAGTGCTGAAAACAGTGATGTTTCTAAAAGGTAAACCTTGAGGTTACGTTGAAGGATGCAGTTGTAGCATCAGACTGTCTAGTTTGGAATCCTGCCTTCGCCATTAACTTACTGTATGATCTAGGGCCAGTTACTGTCTTCTCAGAGACTCAATTTCTTCTCCATAAGACACGGGAAAAGAAAAGAAAAACCTACTAAAGTTGTCTTGAAGATTAATTGAGAGGAGGCATGTCAAAGGCTTAGCATATTGTCAACAAGATGGTACTCTCTCTAGGCAGCTGACTGAGTTTGTGTTCTCCCTAAGGCCCACCTTGGGACAAGGATGAGAATGCAAGTCGTTTATCTGGAAGATGATCCCAGGAAACACGAACAAAGGATGTGGAAGTGAGACAGGGAAGGGAAGGCCGCCAATAAAAGGTGCAGTATCAAGTTGGTTATCACTGTGGACAACTGGGGCTTGGTTCCACTGGGGACCACAGGGAGGCTGTCCAGCCCACCTCTCAGAGCTATGCCCAGGCCCCCTGCCAAGGGGATGGGAAGCTGAGATGTTTATGATTTCCTGATGACTGTGCCAGGAGTATGCTTGGGATGAGGGAGACATTGGCTTTGCCTTTCTAGACCTTGCATTTTAGTAGGATTCAAACATCCTGGAGTTCCTACGGTAGGCATTTAACAAAATTGTCTGGGTCTTGTGAGGACATCTATGGTTGATCAAGGGGCAGCCATGCTGGTGGAGGCAGAGTCAGAGTAGGTGCTGGACACTAGCGTGGAGAACCGGAGCTGCTCAGAAGAGCCCAATTTGTAACCAGGTTGTCAACAGTATATGTCAAACGTGTGGGGTAAAGCAAAGCCAGAGTAGGGAAAATGGGGAGTACGGGGTGAGAGTCGGCGTATGGGCCAAGGCAGGTAGGTCAGGGCAGGTCTTCGCACGGAGAGAAGTGCTGGGTAGCCACCTAAATGAGGTCTGGAGCAGGCCAAGCTGGCTTGAAAACTTGTGCTTTGGAAAAAAATAATGTAAATCTGTAAAATTTAGAGGAGTTTCCTTTTAGCCTGGGAAAGGAATTGGGAAAAGAATCATTTTCTATGTAAATGTCATAAATCTTCCAAATATGGGGGACATGCCAGGCCTTTGGGAAACCCAACCAGCCTATCATTCAAAGTTCAGCTGGAATGTCACTCCCTCAAGAAAGCTTTCCCCAGGGTGGAGGGTAAAGCTCAGCCGTAGAGCGCATGCTTAGCATGCATGAAGTCCTGGGTTCAATCCCCAGTACCTCCATTAAAATAAATAAGTAAATAAATAAACCTAATTACCTCTCCCCACCAAAAAATACAAAAAAAGAGAAAGCTTTCTTCAAATAGCCCTCTCCCCTCGCATTGCCATGCTACCATGTCAGTCTCTCTTGTAACTCAGATCTCGATAAGCTTGATCATAATTCAATGATCGTGTCTGTCACTTTGACCGTCTTATCCCAGGACCTTTCAGAGTATAGGCCAGAGTTGGTACTCAGTAATTATTTGTTGGATGAAAGAATAAGTTTGTCTGCATGAGGTTCATAAAATATCATGTCTGTTAGTAAATAGTAGCCAAAGAAACCCCAAAACAGCCCCTCCTGGATGGTTTTTGCACGGTTCCTCTCAGCAGTGTCTGTCTGTAACTTGGACTAGTCCCAGATCCTTCTGTTGTCCAGCGATGTGTACCGTTCCTTTCTCAGCAAAAGCCTCGGTGGGCAGCTGTTCAGGAAGACCCCTTAGTCAATGAATGGGATGCTGTGAAGCTCTTTCAAGAAAAGATTCAAACTTGAGACAGTGGCTGAGCCCTAACTGTCTTCTGCAGGTCACAGATACCACCGGATACTGGCCTCATGGGAGCGCGCATCCTTTTATTGCAATACTTTCAGGAACAGGCTTTAGTCTGGAATTTGCCTCTTCCTTACAAGTGTTTAGTCTCAGGTAGGTAAAGACCTTGGTCACAACCCCAAGCCATCTTCCCTTCCCATGGGACGAGAGGAGCATGGTATAAGAGTTCTAGATACATCTTGGATCACCTTATGGTTGCCACATTACTTGTGTAAATTAAACTCTGATGTTAATCCTGGAGAAATTCATTTATTCAGGGTTGAAGACAGTGGCTATGGAATCTCATGGCTTTCCTATACAGGAAGTCCGTACTTAGCATGATTTTGACACGCAAAAATTTCAGATACCACAGTTCAGTTAATAACATCAGACCCCCAACAATATGATTCAAATTTCAGTTACCAGCTCTGTTAACACTGAGTAATTGCATAAAGGACAATCTTGGCTGCTAGCTCTTTGGTCCACAAATCACTATGTAAATAACAGATGTGCATCAGAACCAGTCGCCAATCACATCACTTCTTTCAAATCTGCCGATGACTGGTTTCTGCGAATCTGTTATTCAGTTCACACATATACTTGTGTTGCCTCCTTGTTATTCAGTGATAAAACCATGCAACATTTCCCAAAAATGGATAATCAAAAGAGGAAATTGGCCAAGCAAGATGAAAGGGAGGCAAAGAAATGAAAAGTGGCAATACTGGAAGTTAAATCTGAATCCAACACAAACAGAGTGATAGAAGAAATAGCTGACTGTGAGAATGTCGACCCTGTCCTCAAGGCACCCCAGACGTGCAGTCAGAAGAACTTAGTGAAGGGGAACTCAACACATTTATAAGTCAGGAAAGTGGCTGTGATGAAAAGCACGAAGATGTCCCAGAGGAAGTGACCCCGGCAAAAACTTCACATTAAAGGAACTCTCAGAAATATTTTACAACATTGGAAGTGTGAAGGATGAAATGTTGGAAGCTATTCATACTTAGAAAGTAGTACAAGGCTTTGCCAAAGCATAGAGAAGGAGCTTGCTCTGGATCCAACATCATATGATGGGAATAAAGCGGCAAGAAGGCTCCAACTACACTTGGTAAGTTTTTACAACGAAAACCACTTCGATTCTCAATGTGTCTCATGTTTTAAATTGCAATGTACTAAATAGATATTAATTTTACTACTTTTAATTTTCCTACAGATTTGTAGCCAACAGTAAGAGAAATCTTAATGCTTCTGATGACAATTTTTAAAAGTCACAGAACAGCTGTCATGTTTCCCATAGGTTAAGATTGCTTTGCCCAGTTTGCAAAGCCAAAACTACCTATAATTTATTGCAGTGGAATATGTCCAGATATTTTGACAAGCCCGTTGGTATTATGATAGTATTAGCAAGCTAAAAATTATATGAAAACAAGTATTCATATTCTGATAGTGGGACAGAATATTTAAATTTGAGTCTCTCCTGCAAAAATTGAGTTACTGAAAAGTGGTATAGAATATCAGATATCTGGAGCAAGAGATTGCAGCTTCATTGTCTCAATTTTTTTTAAGTTAAGTTAATTTTTATTTATTTTATTTTTTAATTGGGATACAGTTGCTATACAACATTACATAAGTTACAGGTGTATATAATAGTGATTCACAATTTTTAAAGATTATATGATAATTATAGTTATTATAAAATATTGACTATATTCCCTGTGTTGTATAATATATCCTTGTAGCTTATTTTATATCTGATAGTTTGTACCTTTTACTCCCCTAAGCCCTCATCACTGGTAACCACTGGTTTGTTCTCTAAATCTGTGAATCTGATTATTTTACGTTATATTCACTAGTTTGTTTATGTTTTAGACTCCACATATAAGCAATATCACACAGTATTTATCTTTCTCTGTCTGACTTATTTCACTTAGCATAATGCCCTCCAAGTCCATCCATGTTGCTGCAAATGGCAAAATTTTCATTCTTTTTTATGGCTGAGTAATATTCCACCATATGTATATACCACTTCTTCTTTACCCATTTGTCTGTTGATGGACACTTAGGTTACTTCCATAACTTGGCAATTGGAAATAATACTGCTATGAACATTGGGACACGTGTGTATTTTTGAAATTAATGTTTTTGGGGGGTTTTTTGGATATATACCTAGAAGTGGAATTGCATTGTTTCAATTCTTAGTGCCACCAAATCTGGCTATCTCCAGAGCCCCTGTTTTTCTATTCAGTAGAGAAACTTCAATTCCATCACTTGATCCACTACTTAAAAGGGACACTTGAACATGTTCCATTATCTTCCCACACCTCAAACCCTCCAATTGTGTGCCTAAATATACTCCTAGGTCTGTTGCAAGGACTGACAATATTTTTAGATAACTTTGAATGGTGTGTGATGCTAATAAATTGAATATTAAAATATCTTTGACGGACAATACTAACAGAACTTATGGTCAGGAATGTTCTCCCTACTACAAAACTTCCCTCTAAATTGCAATGATATTCTTTAATAAAGTCTCTCTTTACCAAGACTGAGAAAAAAATGTATTTTATGCATATTTATTACCTAATGATCCTTATGTGTACATACCCATCGAAAGCTGAAATCCCGAGCTCTAACTTGAACTGGCCAGTGCCTGCCAGACATAGGAACCTCTCACTAATACGAGCTGAATCTGGTCTACAAAGTTACTGGAATTTCTTTTTCTATCCAGCGCAACATCTCCAGCATTCCACAGGGCAATCTGTAGTCTTCTCACAGCCATGGCTTGGGGTCTTCCTCCCTGGCTTGATTGGGAACCCAGGGAAGCAGGGACAATCCCCTCCTTCCCCAAACATGAGCTTGCCCCAGGAAACACTCTGGTTTCCTGTTTTACGTGTAGTCATTGTTTAATAAAAATTCCTGGTTTGACCAAACAGTATCATTTGATGCTTGGTGGGGACAGAGTTTTAGGGCTCTGAGGAAAGAGGGACAGAGACACCCATCATAGTGGCCCTTACCTCTTGGCCGTGATGGTGTGACATAAGCTGGGTGGTTAAAATGGGTTTACACATTGCTTAAAATAATCACAACCTTAATTTCTTCTGGGATATTTTAGACCAGTGGTCATTAGGAAGCCAGTGAGCCCAGATGGCTGGCTGGTTGTGAACAAAATGATGTGGAGGGCACAATGGAAAAGGGGGAACAAAGGGCGAGATGGTCCCAGAAATGCACACATTGGTGTGTCCCATAGGGTATTTCATACAGTATTTACCTTTCAACCCTGCTCCCAACAATTTTCTTTATGTTTATTGCTGGAAGTTTGTAAACACAGATAAAATGCTCCCTCTAAACAGATCTACTGTTTCAGTGGTATTCTTTGAATAGACCTACTGCCTCCATTTTTGCTGTATTCTTCCAGTCTTTTTTTATTTTTCATATTTATTTTTTTAATGTGCTGAAATACATATACCAGAAAATGTACCTTCTCAGCCGCCTTTAAGCGTACAGTTCAGCAGTGGTAGGTACATTCACATTGTTTTGCAGCCAATCTTCACAACTCCTTTCATCTTTCAAAGCTTAAAGTCTAGGTCCAGTAAACAGCTCCTTAATCCCCTCACTGCCCCTGGCAACCACCCTCCCGACTATATTTTTTTTCCTGCACTGTAAAATAGGGACATTATTTCAAAGGGATTGTTATGAGAACTAAATGAGATAATGCATGCAAATTGTTTGCTCTAGTGCTTGACACACAGTTAAGTGTTCAACCAATGTTAGATATTATTATTATTTATGATTCTTTATGATTCTGTCTTACGATTTATTCTGAAAACACCATGAATCAACTTGGGTGAAATTGGGTTTACATAAACACAAATGCAGCCTATAATTAGAGAAAGATGAGCAAAAAGGATGCAGGCAACAAAGGACCTTATGTGGAAGAGGAAGGAAGATGGACACCCTTATCTCGGAGACGGGGAGTTGAGATGGGGGCTCTGATCTACCTTGGCTTAACTGGCAGCTGTATATGAACCTCAATTTCCTTTTGGCACCTGTGGACAAACAGCTAAGACCTGGGCTATTTTTCATTCATTCTAATGCAGAGGGGGCGCATAGCAGTGGGCTTTGGTATTGCTGTCTGTGTGAGGTATATCGGATTTCATTCGTTCATTAAGCAAATATCTATTGCACACTTAGAATGATAAGAGATGTGCTGGGCTCCTGACATACATACTTGAGAAAGATCCGCTCTTTCAAGGCTCTGCGTCAGGCAAGTAAATCACCACTTACATACAGCACAGTATAACAAGTGTCATCTGCGGGCAGAGGAGGGGTAGCCAGCCTGGGAAGGTGGAAGGAGAGAATGGGGGCCTTCCTGGAAGAGGACTCACTTTAGCAGGACCCTGAAAGAGGAGGAGGAGTAAGAGGGAACGAGAAGGGAGGAGGACCAATCCAGGGTCTCTGGCAAGAGAGAAGAGGAGGGAGAAAAAGAAACGAATAGGTTAAGCGGGGAGGTCATGAATTAGTGGACCATGACGAGAAACTTGGATGGACTCAAAGGCGATGTGGGAACAACCTCAGAGACACAGAGACCATTTCAGAGGCTTTTGCAAGCATCTAGGCATGAGATGGTGCTGGCTTGAAATCAAGTGTCAGTTGACATGGAATGAAGAGGACCCCGCTGAGTGATATTAAGGAAGTAGAATTGATCCCACTTGGAGATGAACGTGGATGAGGCAGTGAGGGGACCGAGAGGAATCTAAGATTGCGCCCAGTTCTTGGCTTGGGCAACTGGATGATTGGTGGTGGCGTCAACCAACATAGAGAACAGAGGAGGCGGAAGAGAAGAGAAGGAGTTCAAATTCGAACACTCTGAGTTCAAGGTATCCATAATCCAAATGGAGAGCTCCAGGAGATAGATAGATAGATATGCCATATCAAACCAAAATATTATTTAATTGCTAGGATTATATTAGTACTCTTTATAATAATTTAAAAGTTAACGATTTCAGCATATTAAATCATATGCAAATCAATACTATCAGACAAATATTATATAATAAGAAGCATATAATTGTTCCCAAGTAATAGAGAAAAGCCAGCTAAAAATACTGTGTGGGCATATATTAAGTGGGCAAGTCATAAGCCTGGATATAAACCCAGGGTACTTAACAGTGTGCTCTCTTCATATTCAAATCAATCTTTTAAGAAAAGGAAATCGCACCTCATTTTAAGTCAAGGTGTCATTTTCACTGTAACTGCAATCGATACATTGCTAATGCACCATTTGACAATTTGTGATTTAAAAAAAAAAAACCCCAGTAGTTCACTATATCACAGTTAATGATGACTAGAGCTTTCTTGGGGCATATCATACACTTTTGAAAAGCTGACATTTACCATCCAAAAAGCCATGATGAAAGCATTAATTTGGCCTCTGATGTTGTCGTTACATTATTGCCAGACCAGACTAAAATTCCAAACTGCTAATGAACTGAGTGACTTTTAATTTCTACAGGGAATCTTGTAAGCATGAAACATTCTCCTTTAAATACTGCATATTTATTTAATGCTCTCAAGAAATGAAGTGCTTTCCCCCAAATCCTCCAGTACATATTTGTCACCATCAGTGAAAACAGAAATGAATAGGACCAAGCATAACTGGATACCAATTTTCCCTTCACTCATCACTAATGTTTGCAATCCGTTAAAATCATATTTGCCTTTTTCGGGGCCATGCTATGGTTCATTTTCCCACAGGCTCGCTGCGGAAGCATTAACTAGTAGTGAACTACTCACCGCATCTCTGTCATGACTTAGTTGCAGGGAAAAGGAACACTGTGTTTTCTCGCTGAAATAGCAACGCAAATAATTCAGATTTGTCAAATGCAAGTTGTACTTCCATCAGACAATCACTGTTTCAGACTTTGACTTTTTATTTACAGGGCTTTTTTTTTTCCCTCCATATTTCAGCTTTAGTAGGACATGTCTGCATTATTTCCACTCCTGATTTTTTTTAAAGCCACCACTATAGGGATATTTTGAGATGCTTGGAATGCTAAATGTTTGTTTCCAGTTCGATGTTATAGATGACAGGTTTTCTCCTCCTGAAGAATATATTTCACACACTTGAGTACCTGTTAGCTATACTTCTTTCAATTCTTTTCTCTCCATCTTCCCTGGAAACAGAAAAAAGCAAGTTGAAGTTAGAGCATGGCCCTTGGAAAGCACTATGATGGAAGAAAAGGGGAGGGAAATGGTCCATTTTCTCATGCATGTTACTGGGTAATAAAGGATCATTAGTTGAAACTGGTTTTCATTTCAGAACCAACCAACCATTACATTCTTTGATTTTCCATATCTCCTCACTGAAGTTGAACGACTCCATAAAGGTAAGCGTTTGGATACCTGATCTGTGGTTTCAGTCAAAGCCAGCAATAATTCTGCAGATCGTTCCATACAGAGCCTGCCAGGGGCAGAGTAAAGCTTCCCCATCCAAATCATTGTTGTCCCTTTTATGCTTGGAGAAATTGGCTCCTGACAGGCCCCAGATTCCAGAGGCTTAGCCATGATTATTGTTCTGGTTTCATTTGAGAGCAGCTTAAGTCTGGGGGCGCCCCCGGATCTTCATGGCTTGAGTTTAATAGGTCTGGGTTATTAGAACAGATTCCAACAACACCGTGCAAAAAGAAGAAAACTGGGGCTGCAGAGCAGAGTTTAGAGGTAACGTCATCCTGTGTTCTTATGATACAATGCAGAACGCTAAAGTGTATTTCCAAGAGAGAGAAAGTCAGGTAGAGTTTAAGGTATTTTTTTCCTCCAGCAGTATGATATATGCATGGGGGCGGGGACTGGCAATTTCAGGTTTTTCTCCTGTCTGTACTTATCCTTTGCTAGGCATTCCGTACCCCGTGGTACCTTCATCTCCATGAGGGGGTGATGCTCCCACACTTTGTTTCTGTCTCCTGGCACCAACAGGGTGTAGCAGAGAGCCTCTGCTCCATGTTAGGTGACCTATACAGAAGGAAGTGATGTGGGAATTCCAATGGTGATGATTGCTGAGGTGAATGAGATTGATCTAGAAAAGTTGGATGCTTGGCAGGCGATGCTGGTTAGACTCTGAAGCCAGACTCTCTACGTTTGAATCTTGACTTTGCCACTTCCTAACTAGGACCCAGAGAGCAAGTTATTGACCTCTTTACACCTTAGTTTCTTCATCTGTAAAATGTATCAAAAGTACCTACCTAACAGAATTGTTATGAAAATTAAATGCTTTATCATTTCAGTATGAACCCATTCAGGTTCTTATTGATGAAGCATTTAGTGCCTGGCACATAGTAAGTGCTATCCTAGTGTTAGTTGAGTAATAAATCCCTTTAAATGCAGCTTTGTTGAGTTCTCAGGAAAAAGACATGTGCTGCAATTGTACACAGAACAATGCATTTTTATGCTCATTTCACATCTCGTATCAGCAGGTGCAATCATTTTAGGGTGTTAAGGGAATGTGAGGAAGCCTACAGAGAAAGTGACACAAAGGCGTAACCAGAAAAGAAAATCGTAAGAGAGGTAAAAAGGTGAGGCTCCTACAAACCCCAGAATCCAGACTGATGCTCCTGGTAGCCACCAGCCACATGTGGTTATATACATTGAAATTAAAATTAAATTACATTAAAATTCGATTTTTGTTTTTTGTTTTTTTTTAGTTACCCTGGCCACATTTCAAGTGCTCGGTAACCACATGGGGCTAGTGGCTATCACATTGGACAGCACGGCTCTAGAAATTTCCATCATAACAGAAAGCCCTATGGGGACAGTTAAGATTGCTTATGATAGACCCATTTCACATCATTCAGCTTGTATATATTTCAACCAAAGCAACTTCTAAATGTGCGATTCATCAGACTCGCTACATAAAGAGGCTCGCAAATTTTTTTTAAAAGTCTTTTTCTTAAAATTGAAGTATAGTCACTTACAATGTGTCAATTTCTGATGTACAGCATAATGTTTCAGTCATACATGTACACACATATATTCGTTTTCATGTTCTTTTTCATTGTAGGTTACTACAAGGTGTTGAATATAGTTGCCTGTGCTATACAGAAGAAATTTGTTTTTTTATCTATTTTATATATTGTAGTTAATATTTGCAAATTTCGAACTCCCAATTTATCCTTCCCTACCCCTTTTCTCCCCAGTAACCACACGTTTGCCTACTATTGCTGTGAGTCTTTTTCCATTTTGTAGATGAACTCATTAGTATCTTCTTTTTCTTTTTTCAGATTCCACATACGAGTGATCTCATATGGTATTTTTCTTTCTCTTTCTGGCTTACTTCACTTAGAATGACAATCTCCAGGTCCATCCATGTCACTACAAATGGCATTGTTTTATTTTTTATGCCTGAGTAGTATTCCACTGTGTAAATATAGAACCACTTCTTTATCCAGTCATTTGTTGATGAACACTTAGGTTGCATGCAGTGACTGTGCTGTGAGGATGACTGTCAGGGGGATGGCTAAAGGTGGCCCTGAAAAAGTCCCCAGATGTACTTTCCCTGATTTGGCCTGATCCCGCTGGGCCAGTGAATAAAGAACTTTTCTGTTGGGAGAAGGAGGCAGAAGTAGAGGTGTCGCTCAACTTTGATATTTGTCTAGCTCTTGATTATTACAATGGTGTAGGTATAATGAGGAAATATAAATAAGAATCAAATACCAAGGGGACAATTTGTGACCCTAGTTGGGCTGGTTTTTGCCAGCAATTTCCTGATCCCTGTCTGCAGGCACCGTATTTACCAGGCTCTCTCTAATGGCTTTTTTTAAAGACTCAGCTCCTTTCTAAACTAACTCCTTTGTTAACTTCATCAAGTTCGGAGCTAAAGAAAGCCTCTAGGAATTGTTACAGACATGCACCTGGACTGGGCTGACCCCATTCTACTATTGTGGTCATGATTTCGGTGCTCACACTCAGAAAAATCCAATAAACAGCTTCCTCTACCCATCGCCTGTTACCTTAGTAAGATTGATTTCTGCCGAGAACACGTTATAGTACAAAGGGAGTGACAATACGAAGGAACTTATCATTGTGCTTGGAATTCTACCCTTATGGATTCAAGGTTTGAGTTACAGACTACCTTCTATTTGCATAGAGTTCATGTATTGCCCAGCATTTTTATCGACATCGTTTCACTTAATCCTCACAGCGGTCTTACGATTCAGATCATTATCTACATTTTTACCAATGAGGAAACTGAGGTTTGGCAAGAGAGAGACTATAAGTCACTTGCCAGAAGTCCCCGATGAGGGGAGTAGATCTGAGACCAGGACTTTATCATGACAAGGCTCTCTATCACCCGAAGCCATCTCTTGGTTGCATTTTTAGTGTCCACTTTGAAAAATGCAAATATCCTTAGGAGGGCTAACAGATCTCACTTTCATAAGCCATTCACATCATAGTATAAACTGGAGAATTGCCTTGATTTTCTATTTTCTGTGACAAGAAGTTTAGAAACAAAAAAAATCTCAGGATGAGGTTTTGGGGTTTTTTTTTTTGGTGTGGAGGAATTAGGTTTATTTATTTATTTATTTTCTGTTTTGTATTTATGCTTTGTTTGGGCTTTTTTTTGTCTTTTGTTTTTGTTTGTTTGTTTTAGATTCTACATATGAGTGATCTCATACAAAGGAAACCATAAGTAAAACAAAAAGACAACCTACAGAATGGGAGAAAATTTTTGCAAATGAAACCGACAAAGGCTTGATCTCTGGAATATATAAGCAGCTCATACGACTTAATAAGAAACAACCAAACAACCCAATCCAAAAATGGGCAGAAGACCTAAACAAGCAATTCTCCAAGGAAGACATACAAATGATCAATAGGCACATGAAAAAATGCTCAATATCATTAATTATCAGAGAAATGCAAATTAAAACTACAATGAGGTATCACCTCACACCAGTTAGAATGGCCATCATTCAAAAATCCACAAATGACAAATGCTGGAGAGGCTGTGGAGAAAGGGGAACCCTCCTACACTGCTGGTGGGAATGCAGTTTGGTGCAGCCACTGTGGAAAACAGTATGGAGATTCCTCAAAAGACTAGGAATAGACTTACCATATGACCCAGGAATCCCACTCCTGGGCATATACCCAGAAGGAACCCTACTTCAAAAAGACACCTGCACCCCAATGTTCATAGCAGCACTATTTACAATAGCCAAGACATGGAAACAGCCTAAATGTCCATCGAGAGATGACTGGATTAAGAAGTGGTGGTATATTTATACAATGGAATACTACTCAACCATAAAAACTGGCAACATAACGCCATTTGCAGCAACATGGTTGTTCCTGGAGGTTTATTTATTTTAATGGAGGTACTGGGGATTGAAGCCGGGACCTCATTCATGCTAAGCACACACTCTACCACTAAGCTATACCCTCCCCCCTAGGATGAGATTTTAAAGGTCATTTCTGCCAATGCAGTGCCCTCAAGGAATGAGTGTGGTGTGGATGAGCCGAGGAGAGTCATCTGAAGCTTGAAGAAAGGGTCTAAGTGCAATGCTGCCTGTGACTGGAGGCTTCAGGGAGTCAAGGCAGCTGGAGGTGGCGGGACACCCACAGAGTGACAGTGGAAAGACAAGAGGGTAAAGAAAGAAGAGTGTAGCAAACATATTTGCCCCTTTGGCAATATTTCTCTGCCTCAGCTCATAGCTGCTGGAATATTTTGTGTGCATCTCAGTTTTAAATATTGAGTGACCAGTGCTGCGGGCTGTGAGCAGGGCTTTACAGGCAATGGGGCGTGTTTATATTTTCTCACGGGGTCCTACATGGCTTCCACATTTCATTTGCTCCGGTTGCTCCAGAGTCACTCCGGCCTCTGGACCTGAGCTTTCTGTCTCTTAAGAAGACCAGTCCAACCCGGTCACACAGCTATGCCACTCAAAAGCGGACTGAATTCTCAGACCCACCCAAGTGCTAAGTACTCAGATGGGCCCCCAGTGACATCCTAAGGAACATTCTCTGGCATTTCCTGGGACGCTAGCAGATTCACTCTAGTCTAGAACATTAAGCAATCCATTTCAGCCGTGCGTTCCTCCTGAGACAAAGCATGTGTCTATAAAAGGCCCGGCGGCTGAGTGGGGGGAGGGCGACCTCACAGGGTGCAGAAACCAATAAAGCACTTTGAGCCTGGCAAAACCCCAGCCCGTCGTGGCTGCACAGATGTTAGTTTTCGTGAAAACAAATTCTGATGCATTTGCCCAGGAAACAGCGATGGAGGGTCACTGTAAGTCTCTTGTTTGTTTTTATGGACATTGGTTGCTTAGTCCCCGTGACCCCGCCAGCCAGCCCTTCTCACAGCTCCGCCCCCTCCATTCCCGCCTTGTCACCCTCCGTCTGTGCCTCCTCTCCCCGCCAGCTCGAGCTCGCCCTCCCACCCCTCCCTTGTTCTGCCTTTGCATCCTTTACCTGAGAAGACATTCGTTTCACGGAAGCTTTCCCGGGAAAAGGCAGTGAATATTGTTTTTGAGGCGGCAAAACCAGTCCTTAGTCTCAGCCGGAGAGGGGTGCTGGAGGCAAGCAGGGGATCTGAGTCTCGTCCCAGCTCTGTCCCCAACTGGCAGGTTGACTTGGATCAAGCCACTTCTCTTAGGGGCTCAGGGCGCCTTGTCTGTAAAACAAGGGAGTTCTCCCCTTGTGGAAACTCAAGGAATACTGTTTGCAACCAAGAAATGAGGCTGGGCGTTAGAGACCCAGTTGTCCCGAAAATCATCTTTTTATAAAGCCTGAAAATAAAATAGTGCAATTTTTTAAATGATAAAACTATTTGCTCATTGAAAAAAATGAAATCAACACACACAGACACACACACACACAATAAATGTCAGAATTACCTAAAATCTCGCCAATCAGAATGAGCTTAGGAGAGCTACCAGAGAAATCTTCCTTATGAGGGCACCACGCCCAGAGAGGACTTTAGCATCCCAAAGTCACAGGTAAAAACTTGACTTGCATGAATATTGAACCCATTCTATGCAATAAACATCAGCAGAAGCAAAATAAAGATTTATGTGTTATATTTATCTTGGGTCTAATCAACCTTCCTTGTCTCCTTTGCCCCTGGAGATGGACCCGCATGGATGGCATCACTCATTCTTCATTGCCCCTGGCTTTTAGTTAGGTCTGATTAGGAGGAGGCACCAGCAGGAGACAGGAGGATGGGAGGAGTGAAAGGTGTATTTATACTCCTCCCTCCTTCGCCATGTGATTTTGGCAGTTCCATGTTCCTATGCCTATAACCACAGCGCATGTCAGGAGCTCTTCGTTCCAAGGTGGTGGCTCTTATCCAATTCTGGTAATACAGCATCCTCCCCTTGCCCTTGCTGGTCCGGGGAAGGTGAGTCCCTAGCAATTTCCTACCGTGCCCTGTCAGTTCCCTTCAACCCGCCTACATCAGTGTAAACAGCCTCTTTGTTCAACTTTCCTTGGTTCCCCTGTAGAGTACACCATCTGTTTCCTGCCAGGACCTGCCTGATAGAGTGGAGCCGGTAAACAGAATCCTTTTGAGTGTTGAACATGGAGCACTTTAATGCAGGGAGCTGGTTACTCAGGTAGAGGGGTTGCCGAGAAGCCAAACAAGCCACTTGGCAACTTAGAGATTCGCAACAGCAGGAGCACACAAAAACAGGGGGTGACAGGGAACAGGCCACGACACGGGCACCGAGGGATGGGAGCCAGCCAGCCAAAGCTGCCACCAGGACAGGTCTGCCCAGCAAGAGAAAAGACGCAGTCCCTGCAGGCAAAGCCACCTGAAACGGGAAGGGTTGGGGTGGAGGGTGGCTAGCTTCTTCCTCCCTCCACCCAGAGCCTCCTGAGAAGTTTAGCTTGCAGGAGTCGACCTCCTGGTCCTGCAAAGCAGAGCAGGGGCAGGAAGAGGAGAATTGACCGAGAACAAATAGGTCTAGAGCCAGCACAATGGCTGTGACTCCTTGGATCAGTTACTAAGCCACTCTGAGCTTTTGTGCCCTTCTGTATAAAAGGAGATGGTTAAATGCTTTCCCTGCCTAGTAGGGATGCTCTGAACCAAACCTAAAAGACAGAGTGTGTTGGAGTGTTCGGGAAACTGTAAGGTGTTTTATAAAATAAGGTATCGGTCTGAGTGCCCTGGAGTTTATAGGCCTGTCAGTTTCTGCTGCTATGGCTTTTGTTCTCAGGCGACTGCTTTTAGTGTAATACCTCAAGCAAAGAAATGCCTTCCCCAGATCGATTCTCTTAAACGGCTGGGGAGCCTGTTTTGTGAGGAGAGGCAATTACAGCGCAGGCTCCGGAAGTGCAATCGAAATGATTGTGATACGGGTCCGTTGGTTACCCGATCAGGGGGTCTGCGGGAGTCTGCACCCCGTCCTCCCGGCTCCTGTCTTTAGCAGCCCGGCTGCGTCCTCGAGCCCACATATACCCAGCGCAGGGTGGCCCACGGAGAAAGTGTGCCCCATTAGCAGCCCCCTCATCAGGCAGTGTTTTGGGAGGGACAGCAGAAAGCCAGATGGAAAACAGACACCTCTCTGCACAGCACTGGCTTTCGCATCTCCTGGGCTCTTGTGAAGCCAGAAGCCAAGATGGGGAGTTAGCTGCTCGCACAGAACCGTGGCCCCACCAGTAGGATACATCTGTTCAGCACCTGCTTGCTTGCTTATTTATTTATTTAGACTTCCAGTCGGTTTCCAATGTTGTGTTAATTTCTGGTGTACAGCACAGTGATTCATTTATACATATGTATTCCTTTTCATATTCTTTTTCATTATAGGCCATTATAAGCTATTGAATTTGGTTCCCTGTGCTATACAGTAGGACCTTGTTTTTCTATTTTATATATGGTGGTTAGTATCTGAAAATCCTGAACTCCCACATTATCCTTCTTCATCCTTTTTTCCCCCTCGTAACTACAATTTTGTTTTCTATGTCTGTGAGTCTGTTTCTATTTTGCAAATAAGTTCATTTGTGTCATTTTTTAAAATACTCCACATATAAGTGATATCATATAGTATTTTTCTTTCTCTTTCTGGTTCATTTCCCTTAGTGTGATAATCTCCAGGTCCATCCATGTTGCTGCAAATGGCATTGTTTTATTCTTTTTTATGACTGAGTAGTATTCCATTACATAGCACCTGCTTTCTCAGGACAATAAAGATGGCCTCAGTACCTCCTAATCCTTCCTCCTCCCATTTATTTGTCCTTTGGTCTTCTGCCCAGATGATTCATTTCTTTCTTCCTCCTTTCTTTCACTATCCATCTTCAAGAGGGATCTTAGGCCAGTCTTTTGAATCACTGTACGAGATGGCCTTGACGGTGGTCCTGGAATCTGCCTGCGTTTGGAACCATCTGGGAATCTTTTGAAAGTCCCAGTGCCTTTGCTACATCCAGGCCAATATCAGAATCTCTGGGGGTAGGACCCATATATTATTATTTTTTTAAATTGAAGTTTAGTTGATTTATAATGTTATGTTGTGTTAGTTTCTAGCGTACAGCACAGTCATTCAGTTATACATGTATTTTTTCATATTTTTATTACAAGATATTGGATGTAGTTCCCTGTGCTGTATATAAGGTCCTTGTTGTTTATCTATTTTATATACAGTAGTGTGTATCTGTTAATCCCAAACTCCTCATTTATCCCTCCCTAGATATTATTTTTTAAAGTTCTCCAGGTGATGTGAATGTGTGGCTCAGGTGGAAAACTACTGTGTTAGAAGAAGAATTTAACCTCATCTCGTTGTGAACTTAAAGCCATGCTCTTCCTGCTGAAGGAACGTCCGTGGGAAAGCCTTGCCGTAGGTCAAAGAATCTTCCCAAATCCCAAGTGGGCTGCCTGAGAGGGAGCTTATATGGTAATAAATGGTGAGGTTCTTCCAGGGCAGGAAGCAACCCCACATCACTGTGCTTCTGAAGCAATTGCACGACCCATTCCAGTGCCCAAACCGTGTTCTCCTAACAGCTAACCAAGCCTTGGAATGGGGCAAGGAGGGGGGATCCAACTCTCTTGATATCATAGACTCTTTGAGCCATGGAGGCTCACTGGACATTAGACATGATCTAAAATGGGAAGAGGAGAATATGGGGGCCCAAGAGGTCAAGTGACTTTTACAAGGTACTACAGTGGACTTCTGGTCAAGCTAGATGGACTTCCTCGCAATCCTGCCACAGAGCCTTTCCCTTCTCCCCCAGCCCCCCATCCTCAAACTCCTGCTGGAATCTGAGCCTCTTTAGTGAAAATTTTGAAGATTTTTCAAAATGATGATTTTTGTACTAGGAGCCAGCTAAATCAGGGGAGACAGGGATAATGATTGGGAAATCTTTATATCTTTTGTGCATGAGGCCTTCGCATGCTGATTTGTTTACTTGGCAAACAAACTGGAGCCTGTGATGTCACTGCAACATGGATGAAAAGTTTAAACATTCATCTCCGCAAACAAGGGAAAGAAAACTTCTGTTAGTGAGAAACAGGGAAGATCACATTAGTTTGAATAAGGCTCCCTATTAAAGCATAGCATGCCACTCTGGATGATTTTTCAGCACTTGGGGAAGACAGATACAGTCACTTGGTTGAAAATGATAATGGAAATGTTCTCATCAAGATTGTAAAATGACTATAACTCAATAAAAAATGTTTAAAAAAAGATTGTAAATACATTAGATACATGATAGGTGTTTTTGATAAGTAACATGAAATTGTATCATAAAGATGTCTTACAGCTTCCAAGTTTTAGGAAGGGGGTTCAGTTTGAGAAAAAGACTAATTACTTTTACTTGTGAAACAGAAATGAACAGACAAACACAGAAAGGTACTGGAAATTTAGGCACTGACCTAGAGCTTCCAGACTTGATTTCTCCTCACCACTATGCCCCTTAGCTCCAGTAAGACCAGTGGCTCCTCTGGACCTGGAGCTAGGACTTGGGTACAGCAAGGGAGACCTGGGACACAAAATGTATGGAGTTGTCTCTCTCAAGGCTGAGCCTGAACTTGTGTGATCCTGAGAGATGATGAGTTTTGCTTTCAATGAGTGAAATTGATAGCTTAGGAGGGTGACTTTAAAGGCCAGGAATGACGCCAGGATGACACAGATAGCTTCGTGAATTAAGGTGTCGGTGCCCCAAAAAGGTGCAGGAATATAAAGGGACAGGAAAAGACAAAAACTCCATTCAGAATGATACATGCACCTCAGTGTTCATAGCAGCACTATTTACAACAGCCAAGACATGGAAACAACCTAAGTGTCCGTCAACAAATGACTGGATAAAGAAGCTGTGGTATACTTACACAATGGAATACTGCTCAGCCATAAAAAAGAATAAAATAATGCCATTTGCAACAACATGGATGGACCTGGAAATCGTCATTTCTAAGTGAAGTAAGCCAGAAAGAGAGAAAAATACCATATGATATCACTCATATGTGGAATCAAAATTGACACAGATGAACTTATTTACAAAACACATGCACTCACAGACGTGGAAAACAAACCTATGGCTACCAAGGCGGGAAGGGGCAGTGTGGAGGGATAAATTGGGCATTTGGGATTTGCAGATACTAACTACTATATGTAAAATATATAAACAACAGGTTTACATTGTACAGCACAAGAAACTATATTCAATACCTTGTAATAGCCTATAATGAAAAAGAATATGAAAAGGAATATGTATATGTATGTATATGTATAACTGAATCACTTTGCTGTACACCTGAAACTAACATTGTAAATCGACTACACTTCAATAAAAATTTTTTAAAAATCTTTTTATATGCCCACAAGACTGTGTGTGTGTGTGTGTGTGTGGATGCGTGTATGTGCATGCTTATACACAGGGTTTTACTAAGATACTCTGAAATGTTACTTTCAGGAATGCTTATGTAGGTCACTCAACTGATTCAAGAATCAAGTAACTTTGTGTGGTGGGGGTAGAGGTGTCTCTCACTGTGTCTCTGTGCCAAGACGAACAAAAGAAGTTCAGTTTTTTTGGAGGAGAATCCGGTGTGGTATGAGGTTAAAAGCAGCATCGTTTTTATCAGTCTGATACACACTGTTACTGCTCAGTGAGCAGGTGGCTATTTATAAAGGGGCATTCTGCATCAGTTGCACAGCATTTGAAGACTTTTCTGAAAAAAGAAAAAGAAAAATCACAGTTCCTCCCAAACTTTATTCGGGTCATTGAAGCCAAGGTTTCCGTGATACTTGAAATCTTTTCTGGGATGAAAAGTATATAGAAGTCCCCCAACAGAACCATAATAAAGTCTGGAAATTGCTTCTTGGCTGGGGTAGAGTTTTCATGCGAGACTTAAAAAGCCTTAAGTGTGTGCTTAGCTGGCTGTAAGGGAAATCATGTGCACCCCAGCAAAACAGAGCGGTACACAATGAAACGTTTCATGGCCCACAAACTGTCCATTACTAATTTGGGTAACTGGGCCACAGAGTTTATTTTTCCTTATTTTATTTATTTATGTATTTATTTGTAATTTTTAATATTTACTTAGTTTTGTTTGGCTGAAGCCTGATGGGCCACTGAGGCACATCTCCCTCACCTTTAGCATCCTTTCTCCAGGTTTTCTCACATATCTTCCTTCTCAAAACCCTTCATTTCTCTGACCCCTTGCCCATGGTTCCAGCCATCTTCTTTCTTCGCCTATTACCAATCTATAAATAACTCGGCAAATATTTAATTAGATTGACTTAGCATTGACTAATGTTTACTAACTCCAACGAGGAGGGAACAAAGAAACAAGACATACAGTCTCTGACCAAAAGGAATAGATAAATTTGAATCTCCTACTCCTCGGAATAGACTCTCCTTTTTCAATACCCACAAAACGTGCCTTTCTGAAGATTGTAGTTATTAGGAAAAGCAACAACCAGTAGCTTGCCTGGGGCCACCCTGCAAGGTAGAAAAGAGGCAAGGGCTGCCTCTGGTGACAGAGAGTGGAGAAGGACACGGAGGGTCACAGAGGCCAGGAGGTTGCATCCTCGGAAGGAAGGAAGTGAGCTCAGGAGCACAAACACAGAGAGACTTTCAGAAAGGAAGGAGATAGTTGCCCTTGCTCACAGCTGCAAATGGGAGAGAAAACGAGAGAGAGGATGAGCAGAGATAGTCAGATATTCTGTAAGAAAGATGCGAGTAAAACAGAAGAAACGAATTTACATTGATTGAAACCATACAATGTCCTGGGCACTTACTAGGTGCTTTGCATACAAAAATCTCATTTAATCCTTTTAACAGTCCTGCGGGCTAGCTATGACTCTTGCCCTTCCCTATTTGAAGAAATCCCCCAAGGTCATAGAGTTAGAAAATGGTGGACTCGGAATTCACATCCAGGTACTTCTGAGCATGGAGTTTG
The DNA here is from genome assembly GCF_048564905.1 of Vicugna pacos. Taxonomy (NCBI): domain Eukaryota; kingdom Metazoa; phylum Chordata; class Mammalia; order Artiodactyla; family Camelidae; genus Vicugna; species Vicugna pacos. The sequence goes on from NC_133023.1 coordinate 37,684,973, forward strand.
CGCTTTTCCATCATGTCTCACCGATGACCCAGTTTGAGATGGGTAAGAATGAGCTGTAGGTATTTATGTCTGCCTTTCAAGCTGGAGACCGTGCACTTCCATCAACTTGCATATCATCTTTCAGGGACGTTTTGTGTGTGAGTGAATGTTTTATTGTTATTATTATTATTGGTACGATTCTAGAGGAAAATATCTATAAAATTTCAAATGATGCATGACTCATTTTTTGACGTACACTGTCAGAATGATTTCTTTTATGAAAATATTGAATGCAGGCTCTGGAAATAAGGTTTTTCTACTCAGGCAGTGTAGAATAATGCTTAACTCAAAAAAAAAAAAAAGCAAGATGGTTACCTTATTAACCCAGTTCCTTCCACATAAAATTCCCACAAACTGGCAGCATCCCACAGGGTCCCGCCCACCAAGCAAATCCTAGCGCAATACTTTGAACAAAGACATTCATCTCAGTAACGTTCCATGTGGTGGTTGAAACCACCTTCAGGAGACAGAACTTTCTTTACGGGCTCTGTAATTAGATGTAAAGCTGAAAGAGTCTTGTGGTGCAGATGAGGAGAATCTTGAATTTAGTGTTTCAGGACCATGCCTGGGTAACGGGTGCGTGATTCCACTCTGGAGGCAAAGCCGTCTTTGGAAATCAGATGTAGTGATGTACAAAAAATGGCGCGTGCCACCACCCACTCAAAGTGCACCTGTGGCAGATACCTGGGAGGGAGACCAATGCTTTCCTCCCAGCTCAGAAGCAGTCTTAGCCCTTCTTCAGGCTGGGCACCTATAGATTGGAGTGGTCACTTGAGATGAAATCCATTTGCCATCTCTGACCTAAAAATATCTTTTCTGGGGGAAAAATAAATCATGCAGACGCAATTCAACCATAGACTGCTGTTGTCTTTTAGAACCACGTCAAGCGCACCTAATTTGACGAAACCTTCTTTTAGGACCTCAGCAACTCCTGACCTCCTGCAAGGTATACTGTTTGAAACTTAGACTGGCATTTACCAGAGACGGCTTGGGTTTTTACTAATTTTCTTAGAGATACACGATGGATGGTAAACCCCTCACCAGTGGGGGCCACATCGCATCATACCTCTCTATTATGCAGTCCTGGAGTACTGGGCTTGGCTTCTGGAAGGTGATTAGAGTTGTGCAGGATGATAAGATGATGCTTGCTGGTGAGGATTTGGAATTGGGAGCCACAGAAGGACTCAGACGGCACCGATGGGCCAAGCATCAATTCAGTTCACCGCTACAGGAGAACAAGTCAGTGCCCATTCTTGCTGCTCATGGCTGAGCAGCATTGCTTTGCCCAGGAAAGCTAAAGTGTTTTTACAGAATGTGTAGTTTTATTCTAAGCAAACCACAGTCTTATCTAGAGGAAGAGCGAGGGAGGCAGGCCCAAGACCTCTCTACTGGTTGCTGTGTGTTGGAGAATGTGATCACCCATGCATGACAGGACCTCTCCCAGAGAGCTAGGCTCATGGGGATGCTCCACGGATCTCTGAGATTTGTGAAGCTGTTCCTTCTTAGTGGCTTGCTCCCAGCTTTCTCTGCTCTATCAGGTGCAGCCCAAAGCCTGAATTAGAGATCTTAGCTGCCGGACCCTCTGGCCAGGGTGGGGTGTCGTATCTTCTGCATCTCTCTCCACGAGGCTTCCTAATCATCTTCTGTTGTCTTAGCTCTCTGCCTTGACATGTGGACTCGGCATAGTTGTACAGAGAGTTTTCTTTTGGTTACTTCCTCCGTTCTTAGCCTGTGATTAGCAGTTTTAGTTCTGCCAGTATCTTGAGTAATCAGAAGAGGCATAATGATCATATATACATCATATATATCACATTATCATATATGTGTATCTATGTATTTTTATTCACATAACACTCTATTGTATACTCTCTTTTTTAAATTGAAGTATAGTCAGTTTACAAAGTTGTGTCAATTTCTGGTGTGCCGCATAATGCTTCAATCATACATGTACATGCATATATTCCTTTTCATATTCTTTTTCATATAGGTGACTAAAAGATATTGAATATAGTTCCCTGTGCCATACAGTGTAAACTTGTTGTTTATCTATTTTATATATAGTAGTTAGTATCTGCAAATCTCGAACTCCTAATTTATCCCTTCCCACCCACTTCCCCCCACTGGTAACCATAAGTCTGTTTTCTATGTCTGTGAGTCAGTTTCTGTTTTGTAAATAAATTCATTTGTCTTTTTTTTAATCTCACATGTAAGTGATATCATATGGTATTTTTCTTTGTCTTTCTGGCTTACTTCACTAAGAATGACAATCCCCAGGTCCATCCATGTTGCTGCAAAAGGCATTATTTTATTCTTTTTTATGACTGAGTAGTATTCCATTGTATAAATATACCACAACTTCTTTATCCAGTCATCTGTTGATAGACTCCTACACTGTTGGTGGGAATGTAGTTTGGTTCAGCCATTATCAAAAACAGTATGGAGATTCCTCAAAAGACTAAAAATAGACTTACCATATGATCCAGCAATCCCACTGCTCGGCATATATCCAGAAGGAACTATTGTATAATCTTCACACACAGCAATCTTTAATCAAATGTCTCCACAGCAACTCTTGACCAGATGTAGTGTCATTTCAAAGTTCTGTGAGGGAGAAGGGCCTCCAATGAGTAAGTATGAATACATGTGGTTCTCCAAACCCTTTCCACCTCATGCAACATGTTTATTTTATGACTAGAGCACATTTTTAAGTACAGAGAATAATATAACAATCAACTGTGCAAAACATATCATTAACTTTTGCCATTTGCCTCAGATTTTTAAAAAATACAAGAACAAAATTATAGGCAGAGTTGAAAGCTTCTTTGTATTCTTTCTCCAGGGCCGTTTACCTGTCTCTTTTCACGCTTCTGAATTTTGTATCTTAGTATCTTTCCAGTTTGTGTTCTTATAGCTCCATCACATATATATTCATGGTGTATTTCATGTATATTCCCATGTATGTTTACATAAATGGCATCATACCGTTCACATAATTGTACAATTTGCTCTTTTATTTCAACATATCTCAGTATACTTTTGGAGGAGAGTCAGTTCATTTACAACAGCTGTGCAGTACTTCATTATATAAATATATCCCAGTGTGATGAGCATTCACTTGTTACTAGTTTTTGCTATTTTTCTATTATAGCAATCGTGCAATGCACAACACATGTCTCCTTGAACGTAAGTGGAAGTTGCTCTGGGATACATACCTTAAAGTGGAATGCTAGGCATTTTTAGTGCCACATTATACTTGCTCCAATTTATACTCTTGTTAGCAGTGTTTGAGTGTTCCTAGCTTGCCAGAGATCCAGCAACACTTGACATTATCTGACTTTTTATTTTTTATTAATCTGAAGGTGTGAAATAGAATCTAATTTTGTCTCTTTTTTTTTTTTGCATTTTCCTGATTACTTGAGAAGCTGAAACTTTTTTTTTTAAATGTTTATGAACCACTTGTGTGCTGTCTTCTGTGAACTGCCTGTTCATATCATTTACCCATCTTTTTCTGATCTGTCTACTTCTAATTGATATCTAGAAGATCTTCATGTGTTCTGGATACTTATCATTTGATGGTTATACACATTGCAAATATAGTCTCCCAAGCAGTTGTTCAAGTTTCGGTGTCATTTATGACATATTTTTATACAGAAGTTTTACATGTTAATGTAGCCCAACTAATCAATATTTCCCTTTTTGACTTGTGGTTTTTTTTGTAACCTATGCTGAGGACATGAAGATATTCGCCTGCATTTTTTTTCTTATAGTTTTAAAATTTTGATTTCACATTCAGGTACATGTATTCAAAATTTATCTTTTGTCAATAGGATGGGTAAAAATCTATTGTTTTCCACATACAGATAATCGGATGTCTCGAAAGTACTCATCAAATAGTTTAAGATTTCTCCCAAAGATTTATCAAGCTATTTTAATGTTAACTCTCATATATCTGGTATGTTTGGGTGTTCACCAGTCCAATGATCAATTTGTGTTTTTTTTTAATTTTATTTTATTGAGTTATAGTCAGTTTACAATGTTGTGTCAATTTCCAGTGTAGAGCACAATTTTTCAGTTGTACATGAACATACATATATTCATTGTCACATTCTTTTTCACCATGAGCTACCACAAGATCTTGTATGTATTTCCCTGTGCTATACAGTATAATCTTGATTATCTATTCTATACATACCTGTCAGTATCTACAAATTGATCAATTGTGTTTTGCTGATTAGTTGGGAGATCGAACCTATTTTTGGTTTATTAGCCATTTGTGTGCTCCCTGGTTTTTTGCTTGTTTGTTTGTTTGTTTGTTTTGAACTTTCCTGGCCTTAAACTATGGACTCTGTCTCTCTGATCGTGTGTGGCCACTGATGCCTCTTCTCAGATTTTTGTTCTTGTTTTTAGTTTTTAGCCTGGTTTTCTAGGGATAACCTGTGTTTCTGTGGGATCTTAGTGGGCAAAGGTTATGCTGAAACTTCTCAAGCCCGTTAAGCCTTCCATCTTCTGCTGATTGATTTGTGTGTGGGTTGGGGGATACAGTCAAATTTGCTACTCATTTTCAACTCTCCCTTGGCTTTTACCCTTTGCTGAGTTCTCTTGGTTTCCTCTCTGCATGTGTGCACTTTCCCAGATATTCAGATATATGGAGATCTAACCTCAGCCCTTTTATGGCTCTGTCACTTCTAGGATCTCCCTGTTAAATGCTTGACTTCTTTGTTACTCACCCCAATCAGGACTGCAACCTCAGACTAAGAATGCTGGGAATTCTCATTTGTTTCCTATCAAATTTGTCACTTACAGCTCGTTGAGCCATGATTAAACCACGCCCATCCCAAATGGGGTCTTCACCCTCCAGTAGCAGAGCTGCTGGCCTTCACGGCCAGCTGCATGCTGGTAAAACTCAGTTTTTACCAATGAAGCTGGAAGCAGTGACTGTAAGCAGACCCAGGAACGAAAGCCACAGACTCCTGCTGTTCTCACCTGATTCTTAAGCAATTCCTCAAGAATAAACGCTTCTCAAATTGTCTTCTACCTTTGGCCAGTTCCAAAGCTCTAGAATGGCTGTTTTTGACACTTCTCTTCAGTTTTCTGCTCGTTCTTTGCTGAAAGGGTTCACCAGTGTCTTGCTGCCTTTACAGCATAACCTGAAATGTTTCCTTTTTTGTTTTCTTTTTAGTGACATTCTTAATTTAAATGCTTAAAATGTTTTTGTTTTTGTTTTTTTTTGTGGGGGAGGCAATTAGGTTTATTTATTTATTATTATTCTTTTTATTTGATGGAGGTACTGGGAATTGAACCCCAGACCTTATGCGTGTTATGCATGCATTCTACCACTAAGCTGTGTCCGCCCCCACTTTAGTGACATTCTTAAGGTTTCCTGTGGTCTCCCTTATGCTTTCTGGTGCCAGCAATATTAGAAAAATCTGGATCTCATCTCTTGGCTTGACTGGATTCCAGGATGCTCTTAATTCTCCCCAGGCAATTCATTCCCTTGAACAGAACTTCCACCCGACCTTCCTCATCCTCATCATGGAGCCCGGAAGCTTCATTCCAACAGAAACAAAGTTTCTCTGCATAGAGTGAGTTTTCACAAGCTAAATCTTCTGCATGATAATGGGATTATTTATATATCCAATTAGTAAAACATTTTTTATTTGACTGGGACAACCTAAAATTTGGAACAATTGCCTCCAAGACTGGGAATCTGGCAGTCTTAGGTGTGAACAGGAGACACATAGTTTACTTGGATTATATGGGGCACATAAAATTTGGGGTTGAGTAATTTACAAGAACCTTTAAATGATGGGTGCTAATTAATGAAGGGCTGTAAAGTCTTTTATTACAAATCTCAAGTCGCAAGGCAAGAAGGTACCCACAGCGTCTAGCAAGGGTGTGGCATGAGTCCCAAGCAGTCCAGAGGAATAATATTTACTGTTGCCCTGAAGCAAATTAGCAAAGTTTGGAGACCAGAAAAGTCATCCTGAAGGTGGTAGCTGTAGAATTAGGAGGGGGCTTTGAAACCAACTGTAAATCATTGTATCATGGTGGGTTTTACCAATTTAGGAGAGGCAATGTTGTATGGTAGTTTTATAGCATATTCTTTGGAATCAAACACATTTAAATATAGTAGGGAACCAGAAAGAGTCCCTGCCTAGATTCTCCTGCTCACACCATCTTTACACAACTGGTATTTTTTGTGCAGGGCATCTGGTAACCCCATTCACAGAGATCGGTTCTTATCTCCCAATTCACAAGTAAGGGGAACTTTAGGTCTGATGAATTTAAAAATTCCAAGGACCATAAAAGGATAAGGGTTCCTTTTTTTTGAGGGGGTGGGATAGTATCCCGGAAGTAACAACAAGATTGTGGGTCATCCCTTCTCATCCCACAGTCTTGTGGCTCCTACCAGGACTCTAGTAAAATCAGAAGCAAGGTTCGTCTGGGCTAGCTTGAGGTTGTAGGCCAGGTCAAAAGTAATTAGGATCCGGCGGGGAGGATATAGCTCAAGTGGTAGCATACACAAGGTCCTGGGTTCGATCCCCAGCACCTCCTCTAAAAATAAATATATAAATAAACCTAACTACCCCCCCAAATAAATTTAATTTAATTTAAAAAATGAAAATTAAAAAAATAATTAAAAGGGGGAGGAGCAAGATGGAGGTGGAGGATTAAAAGGTACAAACCATCAGGTATAAAATAAGCTACAAGGATGTACTGTACAACATGGGGGAATAGAGCCAATGTTTTACAATAACTATAGATGGAGTATAACCTTTAAAAATTTGTGAAACTGTATTGCATACCTGGAACATGTAATACTGTACATCAACTATACTTCAATTTAAAAATATATTGTAAAATAAATACATAAAAATTTTTTTTAAGTTAAAGGGAAAAAAAGAAAAAAATTTAAAAAAAGAAGCAGTGAGGGTCCATCGTAGGATGAGTGACATGGGAGTGGATAGGGTGAGGAAGCTTTCAAGACTGGGGAGGAGAGCTGTTTTTTATTAATGTTTCCTGAAGGCATTCTTTAAAAACAAACATAAATTACAAACAAAACCCTCTATGTTAGAACTATAAAACCTTATTAAAAATTATCTTGACAACTTTTCAGGTCAGTTTGAACCCTTTGACATAGGTCATGTGGATGGTGTTACTTATTCACAGGAGCACAGGAAGTTTCTAATTCCAAAGGGTTATGCACTGAATACCTGGAATCTTGGGATCTTTTCAGCACTTTGCTAAATGCCATTAATACTACACTTCAGAAGTTCTCTTTGTCTTTTTGACATCAGCATTCAAAGGAAACTATAAACCATGGTGCCAATATGATGGACCTCATTTTCTTGGCCTCTTGAGATACCCATTTTCCTATTCTGAAATTGAGATACATTTTTCAATCAACGTATGCATTTAATGTGGTGCTGTTCCTTATTTCTTTGAAGAACTCATATTAAATCGAGGGTGTAGCTTACAATCTATGGGGTTTTAGAAAAGACAATGAAAGAGCTAAGAGCATGAGCTCTGGGTAGACGGAACATTTGAATTCTTGCTTCCTGAACTACTGGTTCTGTGACCTTGGGCCAGATACTTAATTTTTCTAAGCCCGAGCTTTCTCATCTGCCAAGTGGGGATAATAATATCTATTTTGAGAATTAAATGAGATAATATACATCAGCTAGGAGTGAATGGTCAATTGATAAAAACTGTTATCATGATATATTCATTTTTCCTTCTTCTTTTACCCTTGGATGACAGGTATCCAGTTTACACTCCAGAAATCAGGCTGAGGGAAAATTTATCCAACCACTAGTATATATGGAGGAAATTTTATATATTCAGAACCATATCAGGCACTCTGAGGAAAGTTACAGAATCATGGTATGGTTTCTGCCCTCAGGGAGCTTATAACCTAGTTGAGGACAAAAGATAAACTCAGATCAGAGGATATGTTTTAAAATAATTGGTATTATATAATTTAGCACCTAATTAGGTAAATCAGAATAAAAGTGAGTCAGGACTCCTTAAAGGAAAGGATTTTGATTCGTGGGAGTCACACGGATTCTAGAGTCAGATCAAATTCTGATTCTATCACTTACTATGTAACCTTGGGAAAGTTATTTAATTTCCCGAAGCCTCCACTTTCTAGTTGACAAAGTGATGGGAAGAATATCTGTGTTACAGGGTTGCTCTGGGAAGTAAATATAAAGTCCGTGGCCTCTATCTGGTACTTAATAGGTAACAGTGATTATCTGATACATCTTTGTTCCCTCCACAACCCAGCACCTCACTCGGTGATCTATAGAGAAATATGTAATCAGCAAATGTTTACTGAACTGAAAAATTAGCATTTGTTCTGTATTTCCTTCTTCAGACTGTTTTATTCACTGCAGTAATACGTAGCCTCGTGGGATCATCCAGCTGAAGTAAATTGGTGGACAATTTGCGGGCTGTTATATTTTCAGAACTCATCTATGATCTGGAAAAGATTCATGAATTCAAATTAAGCGAAAGGTCATTTTCTTCCCTAGCTCCCTGATGAATATTCTAGCAGTCAGTTCTAGCAGGAAATGGGGTAAATTTCCTCCTTGATATTTACCATACTGTATATGTGTTATTTTATGCCAAATACTCTGTATGGGCGCATGTGTAGCTTTCCATATTAGATGTTCTTGAGAAAAACGGCAAATTACAAAGTCAATCAGTGAGTTTTCCCATTAAGGAGATTCCTTTCTGGTTACCTTGTTAGGGGTACATTTGCTTAATCAAAAAAAAAAAAAACCTCCCTATGAACTAAAAAGTATCCTAGGTTTAATCTTGCGCTAGAGCTGGATTTCCTGAATTCATTTCACAAACCTATGTTAACTCCCACAATGTGCAAGGAATTGTGGTGGGGGCTATGGGGTTAAAAAAAAAGATATATAAGAGGATTCTCTACTTTCACAGGGTTTTGTACCAGAGGGAGGTACAAAAATAACTATAACATAAGGCAAAATATTACGAAATGACTTAAGAGAGGCACAATGTGCTTTAGGAAACTGAAAGATGGGGAGATTGATTTCTGTTGGAGAAACTTTGAAAACTCCGGGAGGAAATGGGATCTGACTTCAGTTCCTGAAACAAGCTGAGACCTTCTTAAGCTCTGTTGGCTACCAAAGCTAGTAAGTTTTTTCTAATTCTTATGTCCACCTTGGGCAGAATTATTTGCACTTTTGTGACTTTTGCAAACAAGGCTGATCCCTAGCTTTGACATACAACTTCAACTAACACCTGCTTTCTTTCTTAAGCTCTCCCTTTACCTCCCTTCCACAGGCTGGCACCCTCCACGAGACAAACCCTAAATATCCCAGCCTTCTTGGTTCTTGATGGAAGTCAAAAATCTATTATGTGGAGTTTGTGTTTACTAAGGGTATTGAGTTACGAATTGGCTCGCTGTTCCTTGCGACCTATTTTGCCTCATAAAAATATCAAATTTGTCAATAAAACAAATTTCAAAAAGAAGATGCAAATACATGTTACTTTGACATATAAATATTTATGAGATATGTAAAACCAAGCACTTATAAAAGCTGTGTTTTACATGCCTTTTTTTTGGGAGGATTCTTTTCCCCCTAGGAAATAGGTAAGTTAAGGCTTCTTAAAATAAATGTTTAATGAAGTTTGGATTAAAGTCCCCTTCTTTTTTATTTCTTGGTAAATCTTCTAGTAAGCATAGGGATTTATAATTAGGGTCATCTGTCTCCGTTTTTTTGTTTTTTTGGTTTTGGGGTTTTTTTTTTTTTTTTTTTGCTGCTGCTGCTGATTTGTTGTGGATAAATGCTTCTAAAAATCTCTGAAAGGCAAATGCTAGTGGGAGGCAGTTTCCATGGTGACTTCAGAGTTTGTATTGTTGTTTTTAGACATCATAGATATGGGGGTTGCTTTTGCTTGTTACAGTGCAGATCTTACTCCTGGTAAGAAAGGGAGCAGGCTGAGGAGGGTATGGCCAGTCTGATGGTCTGGGCCGTCTGTAGTGCACTTGCACAATCGTTGTGTCTCTCGTGTCTGTGTGTATCATTTGATGCTGAATCTGATCCGGGGTGGACCCGTAACTCAGCTACCCAGAGGAGCCCCCCCCCCCCAGAGAGAGATGCAGGCAGCAGACACGAAGGAGTTGGGGGAGGGGTTTCCATACCAAGTAAAATGAAAGTTGATGAACGTATCTTAATAAAGCAGAAAATACATTCCTCATTTCCCCGACAAACTCATTCTCTCTCTAAGCAAAACCATTTTAATGTTTGCAAGTAAAAGGAGAGGGGAGGGTGTAGCTCAGTGGTAGAGTGCCTGCCTAGCATGCACAAGGTCTTGGGTTCAATGTCCAGGACCTCCGTTAAAAATTAAGAAATACACCTAATTATCACTTCCTCCCCCCCCAAAAAAAGAAAAAAAATTAAAGTGAAAGGAGAAAGAGGAGCCATTTCTGCCTTCAAAGTCAAATTCAAATTTATTTTCCTTTACCAGCCTAATAGACATATTTATAAAACATTAATATTAAGAGAATGAATCTGTGCATCATATAATGTGTGTAATAACTTCATTTACATTAGGACAGGCATTTCCAGATAATATATCCTTATGGAATTGAGATCTCTACTTTTTTTCTTTCCAAAGTCATCTTACAACCTGCATAGTAAAGCACTCAACCTTGCTCACAAAGAAGTCTGCCCAATGTCCTATGCTCCTGGGAAGTGATTTCTAAGCCCCTAGAATGTCTGGCCTGATGAAGGTGCCTTTGTTGACCTGGGGGCTTTGAGGCCACTTCAGATAGTCTAATGACATGACTTAGGGTAGGGCCTTTGGGTCACGTGGTATCAGCTGGAGACCAAGGTCAGTCATGTTAAGTAGCAAACCAGATGTATGTGACTGAGCTCCAATAAACCCTCTGAACATGGAGGCTCAGGTGGCAATATTCTGTGTGTCATCAGGAAAGTCAGCACCGTCTGTGACTCCACTAGGGGAGGACAGCCAGAAGCTCTGCATGGAGAAATTTTCTGGACTCAGCCCCGAGCATCCCTTCCCTGAGCTGATTTTCATCCATATCCGTTCACCGGCATAAACTGTGAGTGTAACAGCTTTCAGTGAATTCTGTGTGTCCTATTAGCTAATTGTCAAACCTGAAGGTGGTTTGGGGGAGGGACTCATGAACTTGCAGTTGGTGTCAGAAGTGAGGGTGGTCTTGGGGACTGTTGCCCACCTCAGCACAACTTCAGCTAAGTTAGGATGCTAAAACATGGAGAGGATGGTGGAGTTCCCTTCTGTCACAAGCTGGGTCTCCCAGGAAACAGATTTTGAGATTCTGAGATCCGTGTGCAGGAGATTTATCGGGGGATGCTCCAGGAGCAAGCCTGTGAGGGAGCAAGGGGAGCAGAAGAAGGAGGTGAACTGTGATGTCATCACAACAGGAGGCCTCGGTGGTGGGGGGCTGCTCCCGTGGGAAACTCTGGACCTGGGATGGCCTTTCAGAGCTGGCGTGAACTGAGGCCAATGGACTGGGCCTTTATACGAACCCTCTTCACCTCCTCCACTCCCTACCAATTGTTTAGATACAGGTTCCACCCAGGGAGGGTGTGTAACCATGAGCTGAGGGCAGGGCTTGGGGACTTATCTGTGATCATCAGCCACCAACACTCCTCCCAGCTGGAGAAATGAGTGCCTCAAGCATAAAGAGAAGACCCGGATGTGGTGCCAGATTGTCCACTACACCTCCATTTTGAATTTTCTCTGGCTCCTACTGAGTGGCTGTCAGGGACAACTGAACTGGCTCTCCTTTTGTGAAGATCACGAAACATGCCACATGGGGATATCTTATTTGGAAAACCTTATGGAAAATTACGTGTCCCTACAAAATAAGATACTTGAGGAGACATGGTTTCAATTTCCCTCTCTACTGTTAACCTTGTAGGGAAGAAAGAGATGACAGAAATCTGTGGGAGCAAAGACAGAGAGATGTAAAGAAATAAATCCAACAGAAGTGCAATCACAAGTGAATACGAGACATCACTGAAATTCTCATATGTGTTTGTGGAGAAAAAAGTTTGGAATTTAGAAAAATTCCAGAGCAGCCGATGCTGTCAGTGCCTTAACCCACGTCCCCTGTGCCTGCCCTGGAGGGTTTCATATATAGTTTCCTGTGTCTCTACCTGAGGGTGCTCTCTGACCACTTTGACCAGAACTTGAGACAGTCCAGAAGTATCACAGTGTTCATGCCTCAGGGGTCCCCTTCAATTGATGTGGGGTAGAGTTAGTGAGTATACATACCCCACTTTCCTTGATCCTCAGAGAAATATTTCTTTTTTTTTCTTTTTTTAATTGATGTATAGTCAGTTACAATGTGTCAATTTCTGGTGTGCAGCATCACGTTTCAGTCATACGTATACATACATATATTCCCCTTCATATCTTTTTTCATTGTAGGTTACTGTAAGACATTGAATATAGTTCCCTGGGCTATACAGAAGAAACTTGTTGTATATGTGTTTTACAAATAGTGTTAATATTTGCAAATCTTGAATTCCCAATTTATCCCTTCCCACCCCGTTTCCCCCTAGTAACCATAAGTTTGTTTATTATGTCTGTGAGAGAAATATTTCTGAAGCGTGTCCTAAACTGCACCGTTCAATACAGTAGCCACTAGTTGCATGTGGCCATTGAGCATTTTAAACTGCAGCTAGTCTGATCTGAGATGTGCTATAAGTATAAAATACATACCAGATACTAAAGTCTTAACAGGGTAAGAGACTAGAAATATCTCATTGAAATTTTTATATTGATCACACATTGAAATGATAATATTTTAGACATAGTGTGATAAATAAACTCTATTATGATCATTAATTTTACCTGGTCCTATTTAGTTTTTCAAATGTGGTTATTAGAAGATTTTAAATTACGTACGTGGCTGACATTTTTTTTCTATTATACAGCGCTTTTCTAAACAGGCTCTCAGAAAATCCCCAGAAGATTGAAGCCCACTTGCTCATTAGCAAGTCCTTTATGGGTTTCTCCCTTCCCTGTCTTACTTCCTCATTCTCTCGGCTTCCTAGGATCACCTCCCAAATAAACCACAGGTGCCCAAACTCTTGACTCAGGGTCTGCTTTGAATGCGAGTTTGAGCTCCTCTTTTACGACCTCAACCCAGACGGTTCTTGGTTCTATTAGAGTTAGGATCCCCTCCCACCTCTTCTCATCAAAAATGTCTGTTGACTCTTTAATGAGCAAAGGATAAAATTCATCCTTTAGCATGGCATGTGCGCTCCTTCACCATCTGCCCAAGATATACCTCGCCCCGAAACTCATAGACTTGCTACACTGCACGTTTCTCAGATTTCCTTACTCTTATAAGTTCTTTTCTCCAGGCCTGAAATTTGATTTCCCTTTCTTTTCTGTCTCCCCCTGACAAACTCTCATCCAGATTTCAAAACCCAGCTCAAATGGCAACTATCATGTTAGGTATTGCCTAGCGCATCTGATCTCTTGAAATCTTAGTTCTTTGTAATCCCACAATTTCCTCATCCCTGTATTAAAGCTTAACAAGGCATATTATAGTTACCAGTTTTTGTCTATCTCCCACTTGCTACGTGTTCCTAAGAGCACCTATTTCTCCAGTAGCTGCTTAATGAAATGTGTACTAAAGAGTCTTAGGGGATCTTAGAACAGAACTTCTCAAAGGTTTCCATTTAAGAAGCCATAACCAGAAAGGATGATGGCGTGGGGGTGGGGCACGGGGGAGTGCATAGCAGGAGAGTATTCACTACCAGATAAACTCGTGGCAGTAAGTAAAATTTCGTAGCTAATCTAAAAAATCCACATGGACTTTGCCTTTTACTCCATAATCTATCACTGTATTTTAAGCATAAAAATGTTTTAAATTGGCCCTAGGGAAACAAAACACACAAATTCTTTCCTACTTGTCTCATTAGCTAATAGGCAAGATGCTTTGGAGTTGAGTTTATTAATTCAAAAAAAAACTGTGCTGAACTGAAGCAAGCAGAAATTACCTGACAGGTTCAGTATCAGGTGAACCCCTGCGATGTCTAGCAAGCCACAGTATATTGGAAGCCCAGATGCACAGAAAGCCATGTACATAAATGGCAACACTTCTTTCTTGTCTTTTTTCCTATCTTTTTCTCTCTTTTCTTTTCTCTTTTTTTTTCAAGCTACTGTCCTTTCCTCAGTGTGTGTTCTTGATGCCTTTGTCAAAGATTAGTTGACCATATCTGCCATATATGTGTGGATTTATTTCTGGGCTCTCTATCCTGTTCCATTGATCTCTGTGTTTGTCTTTATGCCAGTACCACACTGTTTTGATTTCTATAGCTTTGAAGTAGAGTTTGAAGCCAGGAACTGGGATACCTCTAGCTTTGTTCCTTCTCAGGACTGCTTTGGCTCCTTGAGATCCTTTGTGGACCCAGACAAATATTAAGCTGGCCGCATGCGGTTGCACAGATGCAGGGAGTAGCTGCGGGCACACCCCGTGATGGCAGCCAATGACAGGAGTCAGGGCCAGATCCAGGCCAGCAAGCATCCGTGGGGACTTTGGCCGTGTGCACGCGCACACAGCTGCAGCGGCTGAGAATAGCTGCCACTGTGGGGGTCTGGCTCTGGTGGGGAGGTGGGGAAAAGGGAGTGGGAAGGAATTTGGGCAACCAGCATCTGCAACCACGGCAATGCGTGGGACAAAAACCTCAGCAGTGAAATCTGCAGGGGATGGGGGAGGGTCTGTAGTGGCTTTACTTTTTTTTTTTTTTGGTCTCTGCTCTAATACTCAGCATTTTCTGCTCTGTCTTCTTCCTCATCACCGCTTTTTATGCTATGCTGGTCAATGCCTTTCACACAGTGTGGACACTGTAAACATTGGTGGAATATGGCTACTTCACAAAGGGGTCCCTTTTAAGATTAGTGTACTAATGTGGTAATGGAAAGAAGTGAGTTTTGTGCTTTATTTTTTTTAAACATTTTTTATTGATTTATAATCATTTTACAATGTTGTGTCAAATTCCAGTGTTCAGCACAATTTTTCAGTCATACATGGACATATACACACTCATTGTCACATTTTTTTCTCTGTGAGCTACCATAACATTTTGTGTATATTTGTGCTTTATTATGACTGAGTTAATGCTATTCAATCGTTAATGGCATATTTTTTAAAAAAGGAAAATAAAAAATGCAAAATGTCAAGGTCCTTTTATAAAGTGGGGTGCTGGTCTTCCCCCCCCCTTTTTTCCCCTACAACTGCCTAACAAAATGTGTTTCCAAGTTAAGCCAGCAGTAGATTCCTCAGCATTATCACTTAGTGGTAATTTTCTGAGGTTTTGGTTTCTCGACCTCATGTTATAAAATGCGGTGCTTTTCTGTTGAATCCAAGATGCCAATTACTCTGGCTGCCTTGAAAGGCATGACAGCAGTAGCTCCTCAGTTAGCTCAGTGCACTGAAGTGTAACATCACTAGGGAGAAATAAGCCTCTTATTCCTTATACTTCAGGCAAATTTGAAAGCATCTGTAGGGAATTGGATGAACATAGCATAGGCACAAAGGAAGGGGTCTTCTTAATTTCGTTTTTATTTATTACCATTATTTTTTAATGGAGGTACTGGGGATTAAACCCAGGACCTCATGCATGCTAAGCATGTGCTCTACCACTGAGCTATACCCACCCCCCTTTAATTTCATTTTTAAAAACTAGGTTACCCTCATATTCAATCTGGGATCTGGTAACGTCTCAGCTCCTCCATCAACACTACCCAGATCGAAGGTAGTATCATCTCTTACTTGAGTCCCTGCTGAATCTGCCTTTGTCCCCCCATCCCCCTATGGCTTATTCTCCACACAGAAGCCACGTGATCTGATGATGTCATTCTGCTCAAATCTCACTGAGAGTAAAATCCAAGTTTCCATTCCATGATCTAATCCCCTGATAACTCTTTAACCTTGTCTCCTACTACTCCAACTCTTCATTCCAGGTGTATTGATATTGTTGCTATTTCCTGAACTCATCATACACACCCCTATGCCAGGGCCTTTGCACTTGCAGTTCCCTCTGCCCGGAAAACTCTTCCCTCGATAACCACTTGTTTCATTCTTCACTGCCTTTTGATGTCTGTTCAAAGGCCCTACTTTATCCAAGAGGACTCTCCTTTCTGATAACAAAAGAATATTCTCTATATCCTTACTACACTTTATTCTGCATCTGCATTGCAGGATTTGTCACCACCTGGCTGTATATTGTTATATTTATATTTAATCTTTGTTTGTTTGTATATTGTCTTTCTCCCCTAACTAGAATGTCAGTTCCGTGAGGTCAAGGACTTTGTTTGATTTGCTCTCCACTGTATCTTTTAAACACTTGGTAAATGATTGACACCAGGTACTATAACTACTCCTGCCTAACAGACTTAGCCTCGGGCTCACATAAGCACGCACTGGGCTCTATTTTCCTTGTATTAATACTTAACGATGTCTAACATGATCCTTTCATTCCTCTCCAGGAGTGTATAAGGTTTTCAAGGGCAGGAACTAGGTCGTGAGTCACTGGATGATATGTAAAGGGCTAGGACCAGAGGGAAAGAATGATCGTCGATATATTACTGAGCAAGTCAAAAGGCAAAGTAGTAATGGATGTCTACAGTCCTTTTCCATCCCACACAATCCACATTTCTGCCCAACACAATGGCAACTAAGACGAATGTTGGTAACATATATTGTTTAAAAAAAAAACACCACTGGATTTTTAAGACCAGAGAATTCCGGTGGCAAGTTCTTTATTGTGTGATTTACCAGCAAGTCCATTTTGACAGTTATTTCTCCACAAAGAAGAGTAGGTAATGGAGAGTGGAAAAATATTCAGGTAAATTCTTTTTTTTTTTTTGAAAGTTTGATCAAAACACTCGGAGGGATGTGAAAGGCAGTCAAGCATTCTTTAATCTGTTGGCAACAGTCAAGATCTTTTGAATTTTTAAACTGATCTGACCAACTCTTCAGAAGAGCTGGTACTATTACTACTAAGGAAAGTATACATACTAAGGAAAGGTGTGATTTTTTTTAAAGTCATATGTTTCTTCCTCAAGATGTTTTAGTAGCTGCAAATCTATATATCAGCATACATGATAAAAGCTCTTTTCTCCAGACTAGACAATAATGATATAAAGAAATAATGGCATAATGACAATAGTGATATAAAAGTGTGGCTGTCCAAGAGGCTCACCCAATTTAAGGTTTTGCAAGTCACTATTGACTGACACAGTTGTAATGCTACAAGAGCAATCAATAGGTATACTGTTTCAATGTCTCTACTTAAAGGAAACACTGAAAACCATGGTGACTTGAACAGTGAAAAAATAACTTTGTAAGATTACTCTCAGAATGCCCTGTTTGCACCAACATTATTAATGGAAACAGAGAAGCATTAACTAAGGACCGCAGGTGTTATCTCATGGGATTGGTAATTAATTCATGCAGTAAAGCACTAACTTACCTTTTCATGGGTAATTGCGATACTGAAACACCAATGAAGGCTAATAATACTTCAAATCTTTTAAGTTACTACCAGATGTACAAGCTTTGGAATAATTCCTCTCAGTTTCATACCAATAAATACGTACTGTATATTTTCTTCATTTCATTTCTTCTAAAATGAAGTTGAGTGGCAATAAAATGGTATCCATAAAAATAAAACCACTACTTAATGCACGTTTGAAAGTTAGGGTTTGGTCATCATAAAGTCTGCGTTAGTGGTGTCTCAGATTTATAATTTCTCTAATACACTGAACATCTGAAATTTAGCATTGAAAAGACCCTAGGAAGCAAATACAGAGTTTTCCCTTGAGAAAATTGTAAAAGAGAAAAAAAATGGCTTCTTAATATGTTTCCCCACATTGATTTCCCTTTGAGTCAGAGAATCCATATCCACAAGACTGACCACTCTTCCAAGGAATATTTACATACAGAGTCCTTCCTTGACCACCCGGGCTCTCCTTTTCTTACCCATTGAATTTTATGGGTCTCTGTCCTGTTAGGATGGAGTCACTTGACATCACAGAGATAGACTTGAGTATTTTGGATAAGTCTTGTATAGTTGTTTCCAAATTATTCGTTTTAACTCTTTACTGTATCTCAAAGCCAACATTAGTCATTAAACCATCCATTAAAAAGTGAAATTGGGGACTTCAGGTTTCCGGTTCCACACATAAGGAGCAAGGAAGTCACCACTCACTCCTAACAGTAAGTGAAAACTTAAACAGATTGAAAAAATCAACAGTTCTTTTCAGATCCATAAGGGAGGAGAGGACACGGGGCAAACTGCTGCCCTCCAGATTGGAGACATAGACAAGCGAATACAAGGAGTCACAGTTCACCTGAGCAGAGATGCCCAAGTGGAAAGCACCATGGGAACCAGTGCCAGGATAAGAAAATTTGAACTGTAATTGACAAATTGCTATAGGCTCAGCTGGAACACTTCCGAGAGTTATAAACTCCAGGGGAATCCAGTCATGGAGGACCTCACACTATTGTGAGATATACCTCTAGGAACTCTACCAGATGCCCACAGTAAATACAGAGAAAAATCACCTTGGGCTTCCTGCAGGGGGAGGGGAAAAGGAATCCATCTGAAACATTCCAGAGCGCTCTGTTCTTAGGGCCTGCCCTGAGCCAACATGAGTTAACCAGAACCTAACTAGCTGGGGTATTACCAGAGCCTAACTAACCTGGGGAAGGAAAATTTCCAACTCCGGCCCCCTCTAGCCATCTTGTCCCTCATAAAGGGAGAGAAAAAAACTGAAAAACACCTGTGAAGTTTACAGTCCAGAGGCACAGACTTACTAAAAGATTGAGACCTAATCATAGGACTGTAGACCATTTCCCCTTCTCTCATGCCTCACTAACGGCTTATTTACTAAATAAGACATTATTTTGCTTTATTTACTAAAGGCTTATTTATAGCAGTCCCTTTTACCCAGTATATCCTGTTCAGCTTTTAGGAGAGAAAAATACGAGGCAAACCAAAAGGTGAAAAACACAACTTGAAGAGACAGAGTGAGCATCAGAACCAGACTCAGATATGGCTAGGATATTGTAATTCTCACACCAGTAATTTAAGACAGCTGTGATTAATATGCTAAGGGTTCTAATGGATAAAGTTGACAGCATGCAAGGACAGATGGACAATGTAAGCAGAGGGATGGGCATCCTAAGAAAGAACAAAAAAGACATGCTAGAGATCAAAAACACTGTTTCAGAAATGAAGAATGCCCTTGATAGACTTATTAATAGAACAGACATGGCTAAAGAAAGAATTTCTGAGCTAGAGGATAGATCAATAGAAAACTCAAAACCCAAAAATCAGAGAACAAAAGACCGAAAAAATGGAAGAGAATGTCCAAGGACTGTGAGACAACTACAAAAAGTATAACATACATGCAAAGAGGATACCAGAAGGAGAAGAAAAGGAGAAAGAAATAGAAGAAATATTTAAAACAATAATGACCGAGAATTTCCTCAAATTAATGTCAGACAGCAGATCACAAATCCAAGAGGCTCAGAGAACCAAGCAGAATCAATGTCAAACAATGCCATATATATATATATATCCATATCCACATATATATATATTTTATAACAGAAATCAAAGATAAAGAAAAAATACTGACAGAAGCCAGAGGGGGGAAACACCTTTTGTCGTATAGAGGAACAAAGATAAGATTTACATATTACATTGCCTCAGTAATCTGCAAGCAAAATGAGACAGGAGTTAAATATTTAAAGTGTTGAGAGAAAAAAATCACTAACCTAGAGTTATGTACCCTGCAAAGTTATCCTTCAAAAATGAGGGGAAAATAAAGGGTTTCTCAGGCAAACAAAAATTGAGGAGAAAAACAAATACTGTATGATATTATTTGTATATGGGATCCAGAAAAGCCAAACTTGTAGAAACAGAGTAGAATGGTGGATACCAGGGGCTAAGGAGTGGGGGAATTAGGGAGATGTTATTTGAGAGTACAAAGTTACAGCTAGAAGATGAATAAGTTCTGGATATCAAAAACACAACATAGTGATTATAGTCAACAATACTGTATTATAAACTGCAAAGTTGCTAGGAGACTTGATATTCATTGTTCTTACCACAAAAAAGAAATGATAATAATGTGACATGATAGGGCTCTTAGCTAACACCTCAGTGATAATCATATTGCAGTATATAAATGTATCAAATCACCATGTTGTAAGCCTTAAACTTACACAATGTTATATGTCAGTTATATCACAATAAAAAAATTAAAGAAATTTGTTGTCAGTATAGACCTACCTTGCAAGAAATGTTCAAAGAATTTTTTAGAGAGAAGGGAAACAATATAGGTGGGAAACTCAGATCTACATAAAGAAAAGAAGCACTTCAAAGAAGGAATAAGTAAAGCTAAAATAAAACCTTTTTCTTACTCTTAATTTGTCTAACAGATAATAGTTCATAAATATAACAGCAACAGTATACTCAATTACGTATGCTTATGTATATAAGCTTAGGTATAATTATATATAATTGAAATAAATGACAGAAATAGTACAAAGAAAGGAAGGGAGGAATTATTATAGTTCGGTTATTACAAAGTACTCACAGTAACTGTAAGTGGTATAGTGTTGATTGAAAGTGGACTTGGATTACTTGTGAATGTATATTGCAAACTCTAGGGCAATCACTGAAAAATGTTTTTTTAAGTATAAACAACATACTAAGAAAGGAGAGAAAAATGGAATTATGTAGAATGCTCAATTAAACAAAAAAAATGCAGAAAAAAGAGTAAAAAGAAAAATAGTAACATAGACCAAAGGCAACAAATAGAAAACAGTAATGAATATGGTAGATATTAATCCAACTATTCCAGTAATCACTTTGAAGTTCAAGGGCCTAAATGTTTCAGTTAAAAGAAACTGTCAGAATGGATCAAAAACATGACCCAACTATATACTGTCTTCAAGAAGCCCATCTTAAATATAAAGACACATGTAGATTAAAAGCAAATGGATGGACTGAAACATTATGCTGTACACCACAAATTGATGTAATGTTGTAAACTGACTTACTTCAATTTAAAAAAAGTAAATGGGTGGAGAAAAATATACCGTGCTAACACATTCAAAAGAAAGAGGAGCAGCTATTAATTTCAGACAGAGTAGACTTCAAACTTAATTTCAGACAGAGTAGTAAGAAATATTATCAGGGATGAAGAGGGACATTACATAATGACACAGAAGTCAGTTCTCCAAGATGACATAAGAATCCTTAACGTGTCTGTGCCTAAAAACAGAGCATCAAACTGCATGAGGCAAAAACTCACAGAATTGCAAGGAGAAATAGATGAATCCACTGTCATGGTCAAAGACATCAGAAATAGACATATCCAGCAAGGAGAAAACTCTAAAGACATAGGCGAAATCAATAACACCATTAATCTACTGGGTATAATCTATCTATAGGCTACTTTATCCAGCAACAGCAGAATACACATTTTGGGGGGCTCACATGAAACATTTACCAAAATAGACCACATGCTGAGCCATAAAACACACCTTAACAAATTTAAAAAATAGAAATCACACAATGCCCCCATTCAGACCACAATGGAATTCAACTAGAAATCAATAACATAAAGATAGCAGGAAAATCCCAAAATATAGGGTTAAACAACACACTTCTAAATAGCACCTGAGTCAAAGAAAAAAAATCTCAAGAGAAATTTGAAGTATTTTGAAATAACTAAAAATGAAAACAGAGTTTATCAAATTTGTGGGATGCAGTGAAAGTAGTGGTCAGAGGAAAATTCATAGCATTGAATGCACACATAAGAAAAGAAAAAATATCTAAAATCAGTAATCTAAGTTTCTACCTTAGGAAACTAGAAAAAGAAGAGAGAATTAACTCCAAAGCAATCAGATTAAAGGAAATTACAAGAATCACAGCAGAATCAATAAAACTGAAAGCAGGATATCGATAGAGAAAAATCAACAAAACCAAAAGCTGGCTCTTTGAAAAGATCAATACAATCAATAAGCCTCTGGTCAGGCTTAGAAAAAAAGGGATAGAACAGAAATTACTAATATCAGAAATGAAAGAAGGACATCACTATGGATGTCATGGAAATTTAAAGGATGTTAATAAAGGATAATAAAGTAATATTCTATGGCCACAAACTTGATAACCTGGGTGAGATGGATCAATTTTTCGAAAGACACAATTTGTCAAAACTAACACAAGAAGAAACAGATGATCTGAATAAGCCTATATCTATTAACAAAATTGAATTAATGATTAATAACCATTCAAAATAGAAAGCACCAGGCTCAGGTAGGTTCACTGGTGAATTCTACCAAACATTTAAGGAAGAAGTTATACCAATTCTTACAATCTCTTTCAGAGAATAGAAACAGCATGAATACTTCCCAAATCATCCTATGAGGCCAGTATTACCCTAATACCAAAACCAAAGACATTACAAGAAAAGAAAATTACAGGCCAATATCTCCCAGGAATACAGACATAAAAATCTTCAGCAAAACATTAGCAAATTAAATCCAAAAAATTATAAAAAAATTATATACCACAACCAAATAGTATGTATCCCAGGTATGCAAGGCTGATTCAACATTAAAAAATTAATGTAATTCATTACATCAACTGGCTAAAGAAGAAAAATTATATGATCATATTAACAGACAAAGATATTTTGACAAACTCCAACATTCATATATGATTAAAAACTCAGCAATTTCAGGCAGAAGTTTAGATCCTTGATTTCAGATCTTTCTTCTTTTTCAATACAAGTATTTACAGCTATAAATTTCCCTGTGAACAATGTTTTCCTGTCCATGAGTTTCATTTTTTTTTGTTTTCATTTTTGCCCATTTCAATGTATTTTCTAATTTTCCTTCTGATTTATTCTTTGACTCATTAGTTATTAAGGAATGTTTTCCTTTCTACATATTTGTGAATTTCCCATTTTTTGTTATTGATTTTTAGTTTCATTCCATTATTGTCAGAGAATATATTTTGTTTGATTTCAATCCTTTTAAATTTATTAACACTTTTTTTTTTTGCCTACTGTATGGTCTACCTTGAAGAATGCTCCATGTGCACTTGAGAAGAATACATATTCTACTGTCGTTGAGTAGCATGTTCTATGATGTCTGTTGGGTCTAGTCGGTTTCTAGTGTTGTTAAGTCTTCTTGTTAAGTTTTCTTGCTGGTCTTCTGTGTAGCTGTTCAATCCATCATTGAAGATGGGGTATTGGAGTCTCTAACTCTTATAGTTGATTTGGCTTTTTTTCCCTTCAATTCCATCAATTTTTTACTTCATATATTTTTGGAGCTCTGCTATTAGGTGCATATATGTTTATAATAATTACATCTTCCTGATGGACTGACCCTCTTGCCATTATACTTTGTCCTTCTTTTTCTCTAGTAACAGTTTTGTCTTAATTTTTTTTGTCTGATATTAATACAGCCACTTCAGCTCCCTCTTGCTTACCATTGGCACAGAATATTCAGTTCCATCCTTTTACTCTCAACCTATCTGTGTCTTTGAATCCAAAGTATGTCTCTTGTATGCAGAATATATTTTGACCATGTTTTTAAATTTAATTCTGCCAATTTCTGCTTTTGTATTGTAGAATTTAATCGATTTACATCTAGTGTAGTGATTGAGAAAGTAGGATTATGTTTGTCATTTTGCTATCTGTTTTGCACATGTCTTTTTTTTTTTGTTATTGTTGTTCCTTCTCAGTTCCCCCATTACTGCTCATTTTGTGTTAAATAGATACATCATAACATTTTGATTTATTTGTCATTTGTTTTTCTATAATTTTGAGTAATTTTTAGGTTGTTACCCTGGGGATTATCAATAACATCCTAATTAATTATACCAGTTTAGATTAAAATCAACTTAATTTTAATAGTACATAAAAACTTTGCTTCTATACACATTTGCCTCTTCTTTATTTTTTTATTGTCATAAATTACTTTTTTATATATTATGTGCCCATCAACTTAGATTTATACGTATTAAATTATGAATTGTCTTTTAAATCATATGGGGGAACAAAAAGGAGTTACAACAAATAACACATTTATGTTGTCTTTCGTATTTACCTATATAGTTACCTTTACCAGTGCTCTGTGTTTCTTCATGTAAATTTTAACTATTGTTTAATGTCTTGCTTTTCATCCTAAAGAACTCCCTATAGCATTTCTTGCAGTGCAAGTCTGCTAGTGACGAACTCTCTCACTTTTTGTTTATCTGGGAATGTCTTAATTTCTCCCACATTTTTGAATGGTCATTTTTCTAGAAATAGAAATCTTGATTTACAGTTTCTTTTAGCACTTTGACTATGTCATCGCACTGCTTTCTGGCATCCATGGTTTCTGATGAAAATTAGCTGTTAATCTTATTGAGAGTCACTCTTACATGATAGGGGGGGCATTTTTTATTCAAGTGTGTGTCTACTCCTTCCTCTTTCTCTTTTCCTCCTGGAGCGCCCATTATGCATATGTTGGTATGCTTGATGATGTCCCACAGGTCTCTGAGAGTCTGCTCATTTTTCTTCATTCTCTTTTTTCTCTGTTCCTCAGACTGGATCATCTTAATTGACCTACCTTTGAGTTCTCTGATTCTTTCTTCTGCCTACTCAAATTTATTGTTGGGCTCATTTGTCAGTTTTTCATTTCAGTTGTAATTTTAAATTCCAGAGTTTCTATTTCACTCCTTTTTATTATTTAGATCCTTTTATTAATTTTTTAATTTGGTGAGACATCATTCTTGTATTTTCTCTTGGTTCTTTGGGCATGGTTTCCGTTAGCTCTTTAAACATATTTAAAATAGCTGCATTAAAGTCTGCCTAGTAAGTCCAATGTCTTGATGTCCTCAATGACAGTTTTTATTGATTGCTTATTTTCTTGGATATGGGTCATATTTTCTTTTTTCTTTGCATGCAACCTAATAATTTTTTTGAAAACTGGACGTTTCAAATGTCCAGTATAATGTGGCAACTCTGAAAATCAGCCCCCCTCCCTGGGCTTTGTTGTTGCTGCTGCTTTTAGTAGTTGTTTGTTTAGTGATTCTTCTAAAATAATTTTGTAAAGTCTGTATCTTTATCATGCGTGGCCACTTAAGCCTCTACTTGGTCAGCTTAGTGGTCAGCTAATGATTGGACAGCATTTTCCTTAGATGTTTGGGACCAATAAGTCTTCCAATCTTTGCTGTGTGTGTGTGCATTAGGGATGCCTTCAGCACTCCACCCAGTAGTTTACCTACCTTAGCCTTCAACTCTTGCTTGTGAAGACCCTGAAGTTGAGAGATTATGTCCTTCTAAGATCTTTCATGACCATTTTAAAAGCCCTAAGCATGTTTGTGACTTTCTAGAGTCTCAAAAATATATTGTAGCTTTCCAAAGCCTCTGTGGATATCCCAGTCCTCAACTTTTAATTTTAAGTTCCCTGGCTAGTCTATATTATAGTTTGTCTCTACTGCCACCCATCACTTCAGGCAGATGTGATGTTAAAATATTTGAGAAATTACCCTCCATCACCCAGGGAGAAATGTTTGGTACTGGCAGAGTTTGAGTGAGCTCAAAAAAAGACAAGCCTTTCTAATGGTGTCTTCCAGGGAACTACTTGATAATAACTCCTGTTTTGGGGTGAAGTCTTAAAAGATTTCCAGCCCTCCTCTGCTTTCCTCAGTACTGAGAATGCAGGCTGTTATTTTTCAAGACTGCTGTGGAGATGCGGAGAAGTGGATGGGAGTGGGGTAAGTTAAAATGCCACAAATCTTGCTGTTCTTATCAAGATGCAGCCATTTTCTTGACTAAATACTCCCCCATGTTGCTTCAAGCCTTTAGTTAGTTTTCAAAGTATCAAAAAAGTTGATTTTGACAATTTTTGTCAGTGTTCTCATTGCTTTTATGAAGGAGCAAAATTTCAGAGTTCCTAACTCCAACATTCTCACTGATGCCCCCCCCTCTTATTTTTTGACAATTCATCTTGTAATGGAAAATAATCCATTTTTTAAAAAGCAAAATTTCAGCGTTCCTTATTCCAACATTTTCACTGATGCCTTCGCCTCTTATATTTTGACAATTCATCCTGTAATGGAAAATCATCCATTTTTCAAAAAGCTTTTTTTATTTGTTCACTTTGTTAGCCCAACTGTGGCTAAGATGACTTTGTTAATGAAAGCCTTTACTTTTGAAGCCAAATTTTATGCAGCATATTATTATTCCTTTAGACATTCTTGCTAAAAAAAGAAATCAAATTAAGAAATCAAATTTAAAAGTCTGAATCAACATTTCCAGAATCATAAATGTACACAGTGCTTTAAAATGGTAAATTATATAGAAGCAAGCAAAAAGAAAAAAGCAATTTCTGCCTAGAAGAGTTTAGATTGTATATAATGCTGAGATTACAACACATAAGCTATTACAAATCAAAATTAAGATTGACATAGCAATGAACCAAATTCTATTTCATCTTACTTTGAAGATGCTGTAAGTATGGGATAAAGTGTCAACTTGCCCTAATTTGCACTTCTTTATTATCTTTAAAAGTTAACCTGAAACATGTGAGTTCTACAATTTAGAACTGAGTTTTAGACTATTTTCAATTCTTATACACTCTTCCTAAAGAAAATGATAAAAGCTTTTGTGAAAATTTTACCTGCTAGTTCAGTAATGAAACTAATTGAAGTGCAATTGAAATCTGAGTCATTTTAAATGCAAAATATCTGTGAGTTTCTCACAGAATGTTTATATAATGATATAAGCATTAACCAGATCTGAAGTAGGATGTGGATTTGATTTCAAAATCTTTTATAAATTCTCTATCAGAATATGGAAGTGTGTGTGTCTGTGTAAAAAAAAACAGCACGCCTTTTTTGATATTTAAGCATGTCATATTTTCAATTAACAGTAAAGGAAGCGTTGGCTGAAAATTGATCAGATTAGTGGCATGTGGGTGGGATTCTGGTAGCATCCAAATATTCACATGAAAAATAAATGCAAACCCTGGAGGGAAAAATGCTTCCTTGCATGGAGGACTTGGCCACATGTCATAGCTGGAACCTGAAACGTATGACATTTCAAGTCTCTGTACTTTCAGCACCCTTCAAAATATTCTCTCCAGTGCAAAATGGTGATATGAATTCCGTTGCCAATATTTAGATTTCAGATGGAAATAGAAGCTCTGAGGACAATCCCTGAGTCCTTTATCCTTAGGTCTCAGAGGCAGACAGTGCTTTGAGGTACCAGTTTGGGGTCTAGAATTTTTTTTATTCTAGTTTGTTCTGTAAATAGGTGTTTTACTTCATGGAGGAAACAGAGGGAGTGTTATTATTGTGATTTTAAAAAAAACCAAAATGTACAGAGTCTCCATGCATGCAAAGCAAGTCATCAAGTCATCATACAGGAAGTTAACATTCACAGCCATAGTCCTCCAGACACTTCGAGTATGAAGTAGACAGCATTGCCATGGTTACGCATAAAGGAGAGCTGCACAAAGCAAGCCCATTACACAGTGTGTGCACATACTGTGGGTAGTGCAGGAGGCAATTAGAAGGCTGTATGTTTAGAGGATGTAGAGCTATGAAAACATGCCCCATCATGTAATGGTCACGCCTCTCTAACTCAGTATATGTAAGGTCTGATGTGGTCTCCTTCTTCAATGGTTCAACGCACAATTAAGCTGAATTCTGACTACACAGTGACTCAGAATAATTCATTTATCCAAGTATCAAATATTAATTGAGCAGCCACTGTGTGTCAGGAATGGTTTATGGAGAAACCATTGGGCATTGGGGAAACAGAACCACAAAGCACTTCCCAGTGAAGATGGCATTTAGAAGTTCTCTACAAGCTACCCAGAAGTAGAATTTTGCATGTGAAATCTGTAACAGAATAAACGTGAAATTCAGTCATTAATATGTACTAGTATGTTCCTCCCCTGCCACACTTCCAACAGTGGGCCTTGAAGAATGAATGGCATTGAGATAGATGGACAGGAAAAGCCTTTCTGATGAGGGGAACAAGATGGATAAAGGCATAGAGGCAGGACTATGTGGAAAACAGTGAGAAACCCAGACTTCTCAAAACAAAATAGCTTGAAGATCTGAGTTATCTGATAAAAAGATGGGCTGGGTTTTTTTGTATAAATTTAATTTGTTTAAATGAGAAATGCAAATATAAAACTGCCACATTCTACCAGTAGACTTCTCTAGAAACATAGTCCAACATTTTGATCAAATGAGACAATGTATATAAAAACATTTTGAAAAATCTTAAGTGCTCTAAATATGCATTATTTAGTCTTATCTTTCTTACCTACTTTGTCAAAGGAAGCAAGAATGAGAAGAAAACTGGTTCATTGGCCACTGTTCAGCTGTGTCTTCCTGAGTCTGTAATATTTCTTAAGTTTTCTTTTTCTTTCTCTTCATTTCTTTTTTTCTCCTTCCCTTTCTTTTCCTTCCTTCCTTCATTCAAAAGATATTTAATTAGTTCCTTATTTTTGCCGGGTTCTCTCCACTAAGATATAGAAGTAAACAAAACAGACTAGAATTCCTGTCCCCATGCATCTTAAGTTATAGTGCAGGGAGAGAAACAGTTTATTAGATGATGATACTTGCTGTGAAGATAAATTAAGTCGGGAAGAGAGTAGGAAGTACGTATGGAGGGTGGGGAAGGGAGTTGTAATTATAAAGAGATGACCTCATTGAAAAGGTAATATTTTGACAAAAACTTGAAGGAGTGATCCATTTAGTTATCTAGAAGAAGAGTGTTTTAGGCAGAGGGAGCAGCTAGTGCAAAGGCCCTGAGGCAAGTTTATGCCAGGATGTTCAAGGAATGGCTAAGCAGTCAATGTAGTCACAGTGGAAGTTAGAGAGAGAGAGAATTAAAGTCAAAGAGGTGTGGGGGGGTGGGCATGGGTGTGTGTATACTGTGCATTGAGGGAAGTGGGTGCCAATGGTGTAGGGTCTTGTAGGGTTTTACTCTGAGTGAGATAGGAAGCCATTGCTCATTTTGTTTTTGAAGTGGATCTATTTGATAATGCAATCCACAAAAAAAAGATTTCTAGGTTTTTAAATGCTAAGAGCATAAACAGAAATACACCAAACAGTGACACCAGGGGAAATATGGAGCTTTGATTTCAGTTCAGTGCATTCAAATCTATTTGCAGTCTATCTTCCGCAGAGGAAGACCTCCCCAATCTACTACTTTGCGATTAATCTATCCATTTCCCAGTTCTACCAAAGATAAGATATCATTCAATGCATATTGACACTCCATTGTCTGTAGCCCTTCCGAATGTGAGGGGAGGTAGGGAGAGACCACCAGCATGGTTCTTCCCCAAGGGGTCCACTCAATTTCTCCATCCCCTTTTACTCCCTGCTCCACTCCTAGTCTGGTGATCGAAGAGCTTTTCCTCTCCCCCATACAAACATGTAAACTCCAGAAAGAGCAGGAGCCTTGTCTGTCTTCTTCAACAAGGCATCCCAGAAGCTAGAAGATTTCCTTGACCAGAGGACTTTGTTGTGTTAATTTATAAAAGAAAGAGATAACTCCTCAAACATAATAGTTAAGAATCCCTAATCCAGGAGGACTTATATTTTAATATACCTTCAGGATACTTTCTTTGGTCCAAATAAATGATTCTACTAAACGGTTTGTATTAGAGTTCTCCAGAACAGAACCAATACCTAGCCTATATATATATATATCATATTTATTATAGATATATATGATTTATTAGAATTGGCTTATGTGATTATGGAGGCTGATCCCACTAAACAGTGGTTGTATTAGTCAGGTTCTCTGAAGAATACAAAGAAATCACTATACACAATAAATCATATCTATACAGTATATATAATAATCACATATATATAACCAATAGTATATGTACATATATAAATATATAATAGTGTTTATAATATTTAAAATCAATAGTGTGTATATATGTATGTATATATATACACACTAATGTGTATGTGTGTGTATACATTATATATACACACATTATATATACATTATACAAATAATGTATACACACATTATATGTGTGTGTGTGTGTGTATATATACATATATATATAGACACATATATATATATATATAAAATGGAGGGTAAGAAGTCTAAGATCTGCAGTCAGCAAGCTGGAGACCTAGGAGAGCTGATGCGTAAATTCTAGTCTGAGTTCATGTCCACCTCTTAAGGCAAAAGAAGACCAGGGTCTTAGATCAAAGACAGTCAGACAGAGAGAATGAATTCTCCTTTACTCAGCCTTTTCATTCTATTCAGGTCTTCAACTGATTGCACAAGGTCCACCCACCCTAGGGAGGAGAATCTGCTTTAGTCAGTCTACCAATTCAAATGTTGATCTTATCCAGAAACATTCTCACAGACACACCCAGAATACTGTTTAGCCAAATGTCTAACCAAAACTGGGCACCCCATGGCCCAGTCAAGTTGGCACATAAAATTAACCATCCCACAGTGTTGTACAAAGGATGGGGTAGTGGGAAGTGACATGCTGTGAATACAAGCAATAAGGGAGTGTATGGTCTGTAGAGAATGTAAAAAATAAACCAACTGAAAGCAATTGACTTTTATTATCACCATCTACTAGCAATTCTATCAATGTCAGTAATAACTTAATTCTTCCTCCTCCAAACTTTTGTCTAAATTCTAAAATATTACTGCAGTTATTGATGTGGTTTTTTTTTCATTGTGGTAAAATATACATAAAATGAAATTTACCATCTTAACCATTTTTAAGCATACAGTTCAGTGGCATTAAGTATATTCTGCCTTACTTCTGATTTACTTTTGTTTATATTCTATAGATATTTTCTTTGTGGCTACCGTGGGGATTACATGTAATTTTGTCATATAGTGGAGTGGGATGTTAAAAAATTATCCACTCTGGATATCAAATATGCGAGGTTTGCCACTGACATTTGAGTCGAACTGTATTCAGCAGTGAGCTGATCATTTAGAGAATGATATTCACACCCAGTACTCGTATTCATTCCTAGAGGAATCCTCACCCTCTCAAATGTTAAAATGCAGACCTTCTTGCCTTGGAGTTGTGGCAGAGTTTCTAAAAATGTATCAAACTCTAAAACAAGGTGCTAGAAAATCTATGGGGGACTTGCAGAAGAGGTGGCAAAAGCCAGTTTGCTCCTCTCAGGTCATCCCATGTACAAAGCATACAAAATTAATAAGGAGAGAAGGGCGAGGGTATAGCTCAAATGGTAGAGCGCATGCTTAGCATGCAGGAGGTCCTGGGTTCAATCCCTGGTACCTCCATTAAAAAATAATAATAATTAAATAAACAAACCTAATTACCTCCTCCCTCCAAAAAAATAAAATAAAATAGAGCAAGGATCAGCAAATGTTAAAAAATGAATAAATAAATAAACCTTAAAATACATTAAGAAAGATTAATAAGGAGAAATTGTGTTGATGGAGGAATTTTCTTTAGAGAAGGATTCAATGAAGTTATTATCATGTTTCCCTATTTTCCTCTTCCTTAGTTGAGTGGCTTAAGAAAACCACCTGGACGTCTGTGCCCTCTGAAATTTGGAGACTACAGGGATTGGGATGGAGTTGGGCTCACCGACTTTCCTTAGAGCAAAGCAAGAAGAGAGACTACCATGGAAGTGAGCTGCACTCTCACGAGCGGGATGGGGAGGTTGGTGGTGTGGTATGGAGGGCGTAAAGAAAAAAGATTTCTTGAGAAACTCATGTCATCTTCAATCACATTCGACTCAGTGCCCTCTTTTTCTAATAAATATTTTATTATACTCTTTAATA
The DNA here is from genome assembly GCF_048564905.1 of Vicugna pacos. Taxonomy (NCBI): domain Eukaryota; kingdom Metazoa; phylum Chordata; class Mammalia; order Artiodactyla; family Camelidae; genus Vicugna; species Vicugna pacos. The sequence continues at coordinate 37,716,899 of NC_133023.1, forward strand.
TTCTGAAATGAAATTTATAAATAATACAACCTACCTACACACATAATTTAAAAATAAACGTAATGCCAGAACTGTAATATGAAGGAGAAATAAAAGAAAGGAAAGCACTTTATATAATAAAATAATACACATTTCAATATATAAATACTTTGGCATGACTACCCTAGATGACAAAATGAATCAAATACTTGCAACCACTTATAACGAACAAATCTAGATTGAAGTGAAGTAAAACTATTCAGTTGAATATAGTCCATGTTTTTTTCTTTATACTTAACCATTTGAAAGAAGGACTAGATAGACAGGTAGATATAGAGATACAGAGATAGATAGATAGATAGATAGATAGATAGATAGATAGATAGATAGATAGATAGATAGATAGATAATCTGCTATGAATGCAACAGCCACTAAAAAAGTCTCATACAAATGTGTTGTATTGGTTATTTATATGGCATAAATAATGTATCTATTAGCAAAATGATTTTCCAAATGGTGAACAATTCTTTGTAAAGTTCTGAACAATATCCAATTAGTCCTTTGACTTACTCAGTGTTTGCAATTTTGGAAAATTGAGTACACAGTAAACAATGTAAAAAATACTTTGTTTTTATATTTTTCATGTACGCGAATATCCAGCAAGACATTCAAAAGCCATGTAGTACCAGGAATAAGCGTTCACTTACTGGCAGAAGCCCTATTCTATCCGGCCCTTATCTAAGCAAAGGGCATTAAATCTCACCTCTCATCAGTGCAACAACCAGAAGTTCCCCATGAATTTTTTTACATTTTTTTTATTGCGTTATAGTCAGTTTACAATGTTGTGTCAATGTCCAGTGTAGGGCACAATTTTTCAGTTATACATGAACTTACATATATTCATGAATTTCTAATGCCACCCCCCAACCCCAGTGAGGGGTGCCTCATTTGTTGAGAACCAAGCTTTAGAATTATTGGACATTTTCATATCTGAAAGCCATCAAATAAGCCATGGGATCTGTCCAGGATTCCATTCAGGACCGAGGAAGAAACAATTTGACAAAAGAGCAGTAGTAAGAGAGAATAAAGCTGTTTTCTGCTTGCACTCTATGGAATTTAGCTAGTTCAATGAAAATCTCTTGTATTAACAATAATGCCAGCAATACTGGAACACTGGTTAGTTCGAGTGAGCAGCAAATACAAGGACTCGGAGGTAGAAATATGCTTGCCATGTTTAAGGAGAAGTAAGTTGGCTGGAATGGCTGGAGTGTAATGGTAGGAGTATACAGAGAGCAAGGGGAAGAGGAAAAGGATTTAAGGTAAAAGTGATTACAGCATGTAAGACCTTGCGAAATTTGTAGATACTGACAGACATACGCAGAATAGATAAACAATATTATACTGTATAGCACAGGGAAATATATACAAGATCTTGTGGCAGCTCACAGTGAAAAAGAATGCGACAATGAATATATGTATGTTCATGTGCAACTGAAAAGTTGTGCTCTACACTGGAAATTGACACAACATTGGAAACTGACTATAACTCAGTAAAAAACAAAACATGTAAGACCTTGTAGGCTTTGGAAAGGGGTTTCAATTTTACTTGAAATGCAATGGAAGGCACAGAGAGGACATGAACTGATCTGTGCTTATAAAAAAGTATCAAACTTATACTAAGCTGAGAAGTATATAGGGAGGGGCTGAGGCTAGAATAATAGAAGCAGTCAAAATGAAAATACTAAAGGAGATCTAAGAGGTTGAAGTGATTGTACTTGCTGATAAATAGGCAGAAAGGCGAGGGGCGGGGGGAACCACAATGACCTTGACCAGCTGTAGGGATGATGATCTCCTTGACTGGGATGGGGGAGACACTTGAGAACAGAATTTGATAGGCTGTTCAAAAGACAACATTTTTTTCCTCTTTCATCAAAATATGTCTTTTCAGGAGAAAAACAAATGTGTGAAGTAGATAGTTAAGGACTTCCAATTAGAAACCTTTACCACCATGGTCACTGATTTTAGGCATAAACTGGCCTGACTCTAACTTTCAGGAATTTCCATCTGAGTTCAAATCTCAATTTTGCCTCTCTCTTGTTCTTTTTTGTTTGTTTGTTTGTTTGTCTTTTGATTTTTTATGGAGGTACTGGGGATTGAACCCAGGACCCGGTGTGTGCTAAGTATGCACTCTACCACTGAGCTCTGCCTCCCGCCCCCACCTCTCCCTTGTTCTTAAACCTGTATTTCAACATAATTTCTTTATCCATAAAACTATCATAAGGATAACTAAATCCATCAAGAGATGGTGAGAATTAATTATTGAATGATCACACAAACCCTCAGTAAATATTAAAACTGATATTGTAAGAGCGGCTCTTGAAATGGAAAAGTGTTTCTTGGTGTCTCTATTAAGAATGAGGAAATCAACAATCATGTGCTCATTCTCATTAAGTCTGGGGAGCAAACACAGAACTCCATGTGCCAGACACAGGTGTTGGAGGCAGGGATCGTGGATGGGTGGTCATGATGGGTCAGATGGGTATGGTTCCTCTCTCAAATAAGCCCCCAAATTATTGTCCATACGTGGAAACAAAACCAGAAAGCAACCTGAATTCACACTAAATTTAGACCCTAGTCAAGGCGAGCAGAAGGGTCAAAATGTTGTGTCTGTTCAGTTTGTTGGATCTCCTTCAAGATCCCATTCTTTTCAGCAGTGTACAGATACCACTGCTTGAAAGTGACTCTTACAATACTGTACACAAGAAATTGATGCAGCCTTGTAAACTGACTACACTTCAATAAGAAAAAGTAACTGATTAAACTGAAAAAAAAGAAAAAAAAAAAGAAAGTGATGCTTACAGGGCTCCCAGTTTCCTGAACACGCCAAAGTGCAGGGCCGGGGCTCCTTTGGGGTGTTGCTAGAGCAAAACCACGCACATTGGCCGAGGTTCTGTGGGGGCAAAGCTGAACAACGGAAAGAAAAGTCCAAATCACAGGATGGAATGCCATCTTGGTAGGTGGCAAAGGGAGAGGCATAGAATGAAGGCAATTGGGGTTCAACATTGGAAAAGGGGCTAAAGATGGATGGGAGAAGTAAGTAGAAAGGCAGATGAGGGCACCGGAGATCATATCACCTATTATTACACTGTTTTTCTTAGGGCTGGCTGATAAGAGAGATGGCAGTGGAGAGGTTAAGTTGGAGAAAACGGGGTTTTGTCATGAGACTAAAGTCATAGAACAGTGTGAAGGTTTTCATCCTCCTAACCTCCTTACTATCCCGTCACTAGCCACCCCTTACATCCATCCCTGCCTGCTTCTTTCTGTGATGGAGCTGGAGTAATAAAAATAACCAGTGGATAGAACCCCCCAGTTGTGGTGCCCACTGATTGAAATCTTCCCTAGTGAGCCATTGGCCTTCACACTTCAGCTCACACTCAGAGAATTTGAGCCTCGGGAACTCCGTGGATAAACTGGTTTGCTTTTGTCTAATTGACAGCAACATGGGGAGAAAATAGAGATTTTAGAGGGAATTGCGGTCTATTCTTAACATCTTTTGCAGGACTGTTTGCTTGGGCAGAGCGTCTGTTCTGAGCTGCTGTATTGGGTTTAGTTGAAGAGTGGCCATGTGCAAAGGGGGAGTAGATTATCTAAACAAGTAAGTTTCCTTTAATATTTCTGAATTATTTCCTCAGTTGTATGAGAAATTAATAGCATGCTGGATTTGTCCGAATGATTAGGACCGTGGTATGGCTGAAATAAACCATTAGAAAGAAAGTACTTGCCTCTGGTCAAAGTTCATCCTGGGCTTCCTGCTTCTTGCAGAATATGAGACCACAGTAGTCCGCTTTGGTTCTGAAAACCAAATGAATCTTTTTGTATCTACGGGAGCATGTGTGGATCTGTATTAGCAAAATTGTTAGAAGTTATTTGACGTTTCAATTAATGTTCTCTTCCTCCGGAGGGGATTTATGTTTGATTCCATCAAGTGGATTGTTGGCATGAGCAATTAGGGATTATTTCAACCCAAGTCTAGGAGTTGAGATAATGGTTCAAAGCTGAACCAGAGTCAGAATGACAGCCACTTTCTTCAGGCCCACTCTTCTGCTAGAGTACATGCTTTTCAGAGTGAGAATCTCTAGTCCTTACCTTCCCCCATCCCACCTTTGGCAGTCCCAGGACTACCCAGCCTCGCAAAGCTATTAAAAATGCCACTCAACGTCTCAACTACACAGTCTCCTCCTCTGAAATGGGAAAACACCCCCAGAGAAAACAAGGTCCAGGTGATGGTCTTAATTTCTGCAACTGTGCCCTCACCACATCCTGGCTCTGTAATTTTCACTCTCTTTTTAGTTTTCTGATGACATTATAAAGATGGTTTTTATATTTTGCTCAGTTTTTACAGTTGTCCTCAATGGGAGGGTTGGTTTGACTTCTCCAGGCTGCGATTACCTGAAATGGCAATGACATTGTATCATTCCATGTCCTGCTGGCTTTGATTCATAGAGAGTTTGACAGCTGTCTCTCTCTCTCTCTAAAAACTTACAGTGCAAACTAGAGACCACTGACAGCTCTATCATTTGAAGGATATAATGAAGCCCATATTGAAACAATATATACAAAAAAATTGCATATATGCTAATACAGTGCACCATGATTTCCACTGACCTCCACCTTGCTCTTAGTACTAGCCTCCTTTTCTCTAGTTATATTAACTCTTATCTTACAGCTTTGATTAATGAAGTACTATTTTGCAACCAAAGTGTTGGTTACTGGTAACCACCTGCCCATAATATTTAAACCTCATGGTCCAGTTTGCAAAATATAAACACATTTGGAGGATATGGCAAATTGAGAAGATTTTTGTCAGGGATCACTGGTCCCAAATGGGCTGTAAGTCTTCTGCTTCAAGGCACTCGTAGGCTATGAGGATACTGGTAAAGAGTATGGAAGATGTATGACAGTTAATCTCCATTAAAAGTACATTTAGATCTGAGTTGGAGTAATAGTTGAAATTCTGGAATGGAAAATCTTCAGTGGAGATAGTAGAAAGGTTACTAAATTTGGAGGTCAATATCTGAAATGACTTTGCCTTTGGGTAGATATTAAGTTTTTTTAGTATAAACAATGTGTGACTACTTAACAGCACATTTGGTTTAAAATCTGAAAATATTTATGAAAGTCCATTTGGATTATTTTATTTGACTATCATTAAATTTCCTTGTAAATATTTATGATCAGTATTACATACCATTACAAGAGAGGATATTAAGGAAAAACTGTCCTATTTCTCAAATGAGTCTTTCTCTCTCTCTCTTCTCAGATTCTAACTCAAAACTCCAAGACTGCTGGACTAAAGTACTTACCTCCTTTCCTTAAAAACCACAATAGCTCCTACATTTAAGTTCCTGAGGGCTACTAGAGAAAATCTTAGAACATACAGATATTTGCCACTGGAAATGCGAGACCTCCAGCCTCAACTGGATCATTAACTAGTTGATCGCTGGTTCACTGCATTTTTCATTCCCAGAACAGCTATTTCAGACTTTTACCATCCCCTTTAAGCCCTCAATCCACAACCTTAACTTTCAGCAGATTTGACCCTTTTCTCCTACTTCACAGAGAAATGTAAGCCATCTTCTGGGTAGTATAGCAATCTTCTACCCCAAATTTCTTTGTTCATACATTTCGGCTATTTCATTATGGGAATTTTTTAAAATATTCAAAACTAGACAGAATATAAAATGAACTGTCATGTCCATATCATCCAGTTTCAATAATTATCAACTCATGGCCAATATTGTTTCATCCTTTGAAAAACTGCATTTCAAATCATTCTTTCTTTCTTTCTTCATGTCCCTCTAAAAGAAGTTTCTTTTCTATCGAGGTTATTCTCCGAATCATGATCTGGATCTCATCCCTTCCAGCCTCTTCAAACCCTTGCCCTATTATCCATTTTTAAACACTCCCTTTACATTAAGTGAATTATTCAATTGTATTAATTTATTTTTATATTAGGAAACACACACACACACACATCCTTTTGACACTATATATCCCTTTAACTAACATCCTACCTTTCACCTTCCATTTTCTGCCAAGAATCTGGAAAAAGTATTCTGTACTCACTGTTTCTATTGACTTATTCCCTCCCACACCTCAATCCAAGCAAAAGGGTTTCTAGCCACAACACTTAACTGAAACTGCTCTCATGGAATTTACTGATTCTCTCTCTCTCTTTTTTTTTTTTTTTTGGTACATCTTCTCAACCCTTCTCCAATGTGCCTTATGAAGAATTTGATGTTGTTGGTCCTTTTCTGTGATGAGAAAAGCTTCTTCAAACTCTTGCTTCCCTTCGAGCCCGTGAAAACACTTTCTCCCATTTTTCCTCCTATGTCTCTGGGCTCTCCTTCCTCAGTCTCCTTCTTTGACTCTCCTTTGTCTCTTTCATGTGGGTGTTCCCTGAGATCTGTCTTTGGCTCTCGTCTCTTCTCATTTACACTATCTTGGAGCAATCCAGCCCACTGCTTATGTCATCACCATCTGGACAGTTTTTCTCAAACATTTGGCGTCGAATGGGATAATGACACATGCAAGGATGAACAATTTTTTTTAATTAAAAGATTCATTTCTATTTGTAAAGTGAAAAAAATAAGTCCATATTACTAAAGAAATCATAATGGGAATGCAACAAAGAAAATAACTATATTATTTGTAATATTTCTTTGCTGTATCTCTATCTGGCTTGATGTGGAATAGCTTGACTTTTAGGTCAAGTTTCATATGTATCTGCTTCTTTTTCCTCCTCTTTATTTACACTAATTTAGAAGGCCCTAACTCACAATTTTGAGTTGTAGGAATGGTATCAAATACTTGCTGCATTTACGAGATCTGTTTTAGATATTGGATTAAGCATAGAACCAGAAATTATGAAGATAAGCTAATGAAAAATTCATGTTTTTTTTCAGACGCTAGGCTGAATAGCATATCACAGAAAAAAGCTAGATAGATGAGGGTTTTAACTTGGAAAATGGTAGCAAATGGATTGTTGATCTATTCTTTGGTTATTTTCCATTCTGAAAATATTTCTTCATATTCTAATGTGGTACATGGAGGTGATTTAAAAATATGCACCATGATACATCAATTACTTATCATGTTAGAAAAGTGTCAACTCTTTTTTTTAAGTTTTTTTGGGGGGAAAGGTAATTAGGTTTATTTATTTTTCCAGAGGTACTGGGGATTGAACCCAGGATCTCATGCATGCTAAGCATGTGCTCTACCACTGAGCTATATCCTCCTGCTTAAAGTGTCGATTCTTGATGGTTGAGAATTTTGTATCACAGTTTAGTCTTCTTAAGGCATCCCAATATATTATTCTCAATGGAAAACCATGACCTGAAATGATAGGATGAAATTATTGAGTCTATTTCTAAGTAATTCAACTTCAGCCATCCACTTATCCCTTCCCCATAAATCTGGGCTTTGTGACTGCTTGATCGATGGAATATTATGGAAGTGATGTGCTAGTTCCTGGGCCCAGGCCTTAAGAAATTGTCAGCTTCAACTTCTTGTCCCTTGGGATGATCAATCTTACAATCCAGCCACCGTGCTGTGAGGAAGCCCCAGTCACCGCATGGAAGAGGCCAACGTGGAGAGGAACCAACAGCCAGTACCACTTGCCAGCTATGTGAGCGAGCCATCTCGGAAGTAGACGCGCAGCCCAGCTGAGCTCAGCCCAAATAAAGCCACCACAGTTGGCACTGCATGGCGCAAAGGCCAGCCGCCCCCAGTGAGCCCTGCTCAAATTTCAGATTTGTAAACAAAACAAATGATTGCTGTTCTTTTAAGCCATTAAGTCTCAGAGTGGTTTTGTGCGAAGCAATCGGTAACCAGAACATCTCCCTTCTTTGAACACTCCTCTTCCCCTCCTTCCTTCCTTGTTAATTTCACTTGTTCCCCACCACCCCCCAAACCTGTCACATAATCAACACACACATTTTAATCCTTGGGGAAGGATATGTTCAATATCATCATTCTTTTTAAAAGGTAATGAACAACAAGGATTCTTATTTTGCTCATTTCTGTGCGGACTGAGTAGAAGCACAGTAAATTTTTTTCTTAGTCCATTCGGGCAGCTGTAACACAACACCATAGGCTGGCTGGCTTATAAACAGTAGGAATTTATTTTTCACACTCTGGAGGCTGAGAAGTTCAAGAGCAAGGTGCCAACGGATTTGGTGTCTGGTGAGAGCTCACTTCCTAGTTCATGGCTGTCTTACTGCTGTGTCTTCACATGGCAGAAAGGATGAGGGAGCTTCCTGGGGTCTCTCTTATAAGGACACAAATCCCATTTATGACGGATCCCACCTTGTGACCCAATCACCTCCCAAAGGCCCCACTTCCAAGTACCATCGCATTGGAGGTTAGGGTTTCACACGTGGACTTGAGGACACAGTCTTCAGTAATCTTTTTCAATTGGATTGATTGATGGCAGTCACTTTAATTGGTTTTCCATTATTTTTATTAACAGGTGTTTGGACTACAACTCAGACCTACTGAACCACATGTTCCAGAGTGAGGCTTGGGAAGCTACCATTTTTAATAAGCTTCCCAGGTAATTTCTACGTGTATCATTCTACGTGCATCAAAGTTTGAAAACTTCGCCATATTGGTCATTTAAAATTCCTTTGGAATGAGGATTATTGTGAGATTTAAACTCAAAGAGACTGTAAATGCTACTAAGCATTTAGCATGGAGCCCGGCATATTATGAGGTAAACCAATGTCGGCTTCTACCATCACCGCCAACATCATTATTGCTATTTTTAAAGGTTATCTTTAATTTTGCAAGCTATCTTACTCATGTGTCTTTAGGGGCAAGCAAGAGTTGTCTGTGTGCTAGTTAAAGAAAATAGACACTTGTTGCCTATGGTTCAGAATGTTCTGTGCCCCAGGCATCAGATGTAAGCTAGAAGTTATCTTCAGGAGATCAGAGTAAGTTTAGACAAAACTTATTTTTCAGAGTGTCTACCGACCTGGCTCAGACACACATACGTACAAGAGACAGGACATAAAGATTCATCTGATACATGCCCTGACAGTGGAGTAAATCATTGTAACTGGATCTTTTCAGAAAACTCGAGACAGAGGGACTTCATATATTTGGAAGAAGGTGCCCACAAGGAAATTCTAGTAAACACTAGAATTCCCCTGGGTTCCTCTGGGAATCTGTGGGACTTGATATCAGATGTACTAGCTTATGGGCTGAAGGCCCAAGAAAACTGGACAGACTGATTATAAATCAGCAGCAGTTTTCAAGAAAATTCAACGCGCTCTACAATTGATTTTCCTCTAGATGTGGTTTCTAAGGGCATCTGTTTGGTGGAAAGCATTCTGATTAGGGTCTTAAATCTCAATTAGGCTGAATGCTTAGAGTATGGGATACTTTGACATTCAAATTTATTAATTAACTTACTGTTAACAAGGTCACATTTTCTTCAAAACCCTTGTCGTTAAAAAATAACAACCCTCTACAGTGTTCTGTCTTAGTAAGACACTATAGTGAATAATTTGAATCTGTGTAAATTACTTAACCTCTCTCTGCCTCAGTTTCTTCATCTGTGAAAAAAAAGGGATAATAATTGTACCTCAAAAGATTGTTCAAGATTAAATCAGATTTGTATAGGTATTTGTTATTATTACTATTATTAGGAAAGAAACCACATTAGTAGGCGATTTTTCTCTTGGTACGGACCTATAACTGAAAAGAAAGATGAAACTAAAAGAAATATAGAAATCAGGCTGAGGCCAGGACACCTGACTATTTCCCTAAGGGTAAGATCAGGATCTTTCTTGTTCACCTCTGAACTTGAAGAATCTTGCATCATGTCTGGCACAGGATTGATGCTCAACAACATTCCGTTGAATAAACGATGGTTCCTAAGAGATAAATAAATACTTGTTGATTATTAAGATTTCTTCTTGAGGGAGGGTATAGCTCAGTGGTAGAGTGCATGTTTAGAATGCAGGAGGTCTTGGGTTCAATCCCCCGTACCTCCATTTAAAATAATACTAATAATGATAATAAAAGAACAAACTTTGGTTTATTCGATTACCTGCCCCCCCAAAAAACATTTTTTAAAGGTTTCTTCCTATCTTTTGTCCTTCCACTTAGAGCTTGAGTGTGACTAGAGTGCTCTTTAGTTGATGGTTATTGTTAGATTCTGTGTCATAGAGTATGGCTATTTTTGTTTCTTATCTCTTGTTAGAAGAACTTGATGGAGAAAAAGAGAAGAAAAAAATAACATAAGTGGTCCCCGAAACCAATAAAGAAGGTGAAACAGCTCACTGCGAACTTTATAGTCCAAAGAATTTTGACTTCTCTTTGAAGTGTATTTAAATGATAAAAAGGCAAGCTCTTGACTGACCAGGGTGTTAATTACAGGGACTAAATCTATAAAACACAATAATCCCCTCCACCCTCTCTTTTCTGAGAGACAGTGTAGGCATGGAATGGCAACAGTCAAATATCCAGCTTCGTGTTTTGCTGTGCTGCAGAGCCCGGGCTCCGTGCTTCGTACAGTCCCGTCAAATTAAATATCAAACGCGATCACACGATCAGATCACCGGATGCTGAAAGTCCATGTGACTTCAGCACCTAATCAGGCAAATATGGACATTTTTCTATAAGAGTATTTTTGTTAAGAGTTAGCGGGTATCAAATGAAAGATTCCATGGAAATGAAAAGCTATGAGTAATAAATCCTTAGAGCCTCTGATGGGAGTGGGAGTTTTCAGCCTGTTCATCTGTCATGCTCCAGGTCAGGCGTCTATTCATTCTGCATCATTTTCCTCATTGCGTCACTTGGGGAGATGCTTTTGCAGTGCTTATTTAGAAAGCTCCAGGCTGGAGTCAAACTAAGAAAAATAGTCACTGCTGTGTCCTAATTTACAGTGGGGCTGCCTCCTTACTTCCCCTTCCCATCACCACCACTTTTCTATCATCTTGATCCATATATATACAGATCGTCATTGAGTGCCTTGAGATGCGGACTGGAGAAGCGGGGATTGTTGGTAAAAAGAAAGGGCTCTACTAATGGTTTTTTCAAAGCAGATGGCCTGCAAAGAGCCGTCCATAGACTTACATGTCCAAAAAATGTGCTCTATAAATTGCTTCTTAAAGCGTAGATATCTAAAAGAAAATAATAAAACAAAAATTAAGACAGGAAAAAAATACACTTCCTAGCCTCTTGATTCAAGAAACCATGAGTCATGAAGTATGATTTCCTCTAGTGGAGTGGGTTATCAGCACAATACAAAAATGAATGCATCCATTAGCTTCTAGAGAAGGTCCTGCCGTGTGTACTTCCTGACCTCAAATAAATCCACTCTATTCCTCTGGGCCTCAGTTCAGTCATCTGACATGAGGGGTTGGATAAGGTAACCTCTAAAGTCTCTTTTAGATTTCCAAGGACCCTAAGAACTCACCACGCTTCCCAATTTTCGAAGGCCAGATTTCTTAGTTCTCAGGATCCCAGGAGGATGGTGCAAACGTCTAACATTTTATTTTAACTTTGTGACTCTTAATTTAAAAGAAAATTATATAATATAATTACCACCAAGCAAAAGTACACTTATGAAAGAAAAAGTTTAAAAAGTAATGGCAGGATGAGAGGATTTAGGGTTTTAAACATTATATTAGAGATTAAAAAAATTTTTATTATGGGGGTGAGTCTAACTCAGGGGTAGAACGCGTGCTTAGCATGCACGAGGTCCTGGGTTCAATCTCCAGTACCTCTATTAAAAGGATTTTTTGTTACTATATTGACTCTTCAATAACAAGGAATAAATGTTTTTCACACACTATCTCTAAGAAGAAAACTGTCACCAGATCAGCAGGATCATAGTTCTTACAGCTTCCGGAAGCAACAAGCGATTCATGAATTGCTTGTAGAGCCTTTTCCATCCTCCAGGACATGAACACTTAAACTTTGGATTGGACGTGATTTCCCCTCAAATTGATCAAATTTTCAAGACAAATATAACCTGAGAAGTAAAGAAAGGAAGGAAAAGGAAGGATTTAGTTAAGGAGTTATCCATTTCCACTTTTAGCCAGCCAACGGTCACCACCAATCTGCTATTGCTCAATTTTCTTGGATCTTTTCAGGTTTATCTTACTTGACCACTCAGGTGAGTGAGATCTTTTTGACCACTCTCTTTTTCTGGGCGGTTCTTTCTCCCTTAGTTCCTGAGACACCATTCTGACTTCTTCCTCACAGACTTCTTTTCCAGGCCAGTCGCTTGTGTGTGGGTGATGTCTAAGCTTTACAATGACATCCCTTAGGCACCTTAAACTCAACACATTCCCAAACTCCTGTATCCTCAGCTCAGTGGATTACCGTCTGCCCAGTCACCTGAAGTACAAAACTGGGAAACCACTTTCTCTCTTCAGTCAGTCAGGCCTATATTCCTTCAGAATCACTCCTTGCCATTCTCCTGCTCTACCCAGGAGGACCCATCCCCTGTGGGCTGCATCCGTCAGGTTTTCACATCGACCAGCTTCTGGTGTTAAGAGACTAGCAAGACTCAACAATGTGGACTTTTTCTTGCCAAAGCTGATCTGCCACTGCCAGTGCTGAGCCCAGCCAATCAGGGGCCAGTTTGGCACCACCAAGCCCCCAGTTTGGCACCATTCTCTGGGGGCACCAGCCAGCCACTTGGTATCAAGTTGATTACATTTCACATCATTGAGGGGCCACACTTTGTTCTTACTATTATGAGTATAGATTTGTCTTCTCAACATTGCTATCCATGGGCTTCCGGAATGCCTGATTCATCATCATGTTATCACAACGATGCGTCTGTCTAGGGGACATTTTTTATTGCAAGGAAAGTTACAGTAGTAAATCATGCCACTACAGTTTGCTGGTGTTGGCTTGTAGCCCATCACTCAGGAGCTGCTGGCCTGATAAAATGGAGGACTGTCTTAATTAAGATTCAGTTATGGTACCAACTGAGAGGTCACATTCTGTGGAGATGGGATGTCCTCCCTCAGGATGTGGCATATGCCTTGAACCAGTGACCAACATATATGGTATGTTTCTCCCTTATACGGAAGACATGGGTCCAGGAATTAAGGGGAAGATGTGGGAATGGCCGTTCTCACGATCATATCTAATAATCACCTTTGCTTCCTGTCTACTGTGTTTAGCTGTGCGGGTATCACAAGTCTTGGTTCCCAGAGAAGAAATGCTTCCACTCAGTGTCATTATAAACTGGAAGTTGACACTGTCACCTGGCATTTGGAGCTCCTCATACCACTGAACAAGCAGAGAAAGGGTGAGTATATTGGCTGAGGTGATTGATCATGATTAACAACAGAGATTGAAGGGATTGTGTCTGAATCCCAAGAGATTCATGGGGGCATCTTTTAGTACTTCTGTGTCTGACAGTAAAAGCCAATCAAAGTCTATAGGAACCCAATTTAAGTACAGGAGCAGCAAGGATTCTGAAAGAAAGTTCCTGAAAAGGAATGAGGGATTTGGATCACCCGCCCTGGGTAAATAACTCCAACCAGTCAATGTGCTGGTTGAGAGGGCAAGAAGAACAAGACATGCGGTAGAAGAAAAAAGTGATAAATGTCAACTATGGCCACCTGCCCAGTTACAGGAACAAGAATCGTAGCAGCCAGACATCCTTGTATTCACCAACAATTTCTCTTTTCATTTCATTTCTCTCCTGCTACTATTTTGTATGTGGAATGTTGGTAATAAGCACCTGGTAATTTAACTTACTGGTCAACAGACTACAAGGAGCCACTTCTAGTATTTATAAGAGTGATCCCCTAATTCTTGGAAATCTTGGACTTGAGATAGGAAAATGACTAATGAAACGTTCTGCCCACTCCCCCACCTTGTTGGAGAGAGCTCGTGAGTTATATCATGGGCAGTTGTCTCATGTCTGGCAGAAGCATGAATTTGTTAAATGTGGGTATGAGGTAAGAATGGAGGCTGGCTACTTAAGAAGACTGATTATGCTCATCATTGGCTTGTTTGCCCCCACATCTGTTTCTTGCCTTTCCCCAGCTCTGCTCTCTATCTAGGGAGTTGACTCCTATGGGCTACATTATCCAGACTCTCAAGTCATCTGGCTTGCAACTGGACTTGGCATTGGTAGGAGATTGGAAGGTGGGAATGAGAAAGAAGCTAGGGTGTTTATGTCCTTTCTCTCTGAATTGGACAGATTTTCCAGCTGTGGCTACATCTGTGGTTTCAGTTATTGCCAGACAAGCTACTGGATTTTCAGCTTCCTCTGGGTAATCCTGGCCCCTGAGCTTCAGTAACATGGCTTCATCCCTTGTCCTTCTGGTTGAGGGGTGGTGGGAGCGTCTTACTGTTGACAATCTCTGGGGTCCCTCAGTGTGCTCTGTTTGGCTCCCAGCTTCTGCCTCGCTTGTGTAATCAACTCTCTGCATTAAATTCTCCAATGGATACGATCAAATTACTATTTTTTTTTGAGAATTTTATTTCCTGAGGGTAGAAACTGCAAAATTGAACAGAGGAAAAACACAAAACTAAAATCCTGAGAATCTTATTTAATATTTAATCCTTCTAAGAGTTACTAACTTTAAATATAAGTGCTTTCATTTTATATTCACAAAAACTAATTACAACCATATACTATCATAAATTGTTGGGGTTTTGTGGATGTGTGTGTCAGAGGATGTAAACCTCCTTACTACAATTTGATTCTTCTGTCTGTTCAACAGAAACTTTTTTCCAGCATTTTTTATTGATTTATAATCATTTTACAATGTTGTGTCAAATTCCAGTATAGAGCACAATTTTTCAGTTATACATGAACGTACATATATTCATTGTCACATTTTTTTCTCTGTGAGCTACCATAAGGTTTTTTTAAAGATCATTAAATTGTAGTGGTCTTTCCAAAACATAATAGGCTTGTATCCTTTTGGTGAAAGTGGAATTGTTGATTTCAGGGAAATTAGCATCCAGTCATGTATTTCATTTCCTTTGGCAACTACGAAATGTTAAAGTGCTTAAAAGATAGACTCTACAACAATGTTCAGAGAGAAGATGTATTACCTATACAAGTACCACCAAAGATATTTAGGAGTTAGAGTAAGACTTGCATTGTTAAGATTTGTAGATTTGCATTGTTGAGATTTATCTTAAACTTTGCATAGTTCTATACTCATCATATTGTTCATTTGTTTGTTAATGATTGCTCATTCCTGGCCACTTCTTACAACCACTGTCTTACATATATCAGTTCTCATTACCTTTCACCTGGGTCTCTGGTCTCACTTTTTAAACACCACTCCACCACTCCTCCTCATTCTTAATTACCACACATAGGCTCTATCTTTTCAGTTTCTTCTCCTATACTTCAAACAAGAATAACTTTCAGAAATGTAGATCCACCAACCATCTTGTTTTAAAAACTAGACCTCTTAACATTACAACCTAGTGAATTGTCCTTCTACTTAGTAGCGGAGCTGTCTTTAGAAACTGAGAAACTAAGAAAAGTTGGCAGAAATGATATCAGAAGTCCAAAACTCTCTCCTTTCCATCCTTGCTGAAATGTAAATATTACTAGAATTAATTTGTCTCTATAGCTTCAATCTTTCTCTTTGTACATTTCTAAAAAAAAATTGTTACCTTGATGCTCAGATGAAATAGTTTGTTTTTCTGAGAGTATCATCTTTAGATATTCATCATGAATATTTTAAAAGTTCAGAATAGTGTAAAAAAGAAATAATCATCCATAATTCCACAACCCCAAAACAATCATTGTTAACAGATCGTTGAATAACCCTCTAGTTTTTCCATGCATGTAAAAAATAAAGTTGAGCTCTTACTGTTCATATTACTTTTATTTGCCTATGGATGTCCAATTGCTTCAGCACTATTTGTTGAAAAGGCTATCATTTCCCCATTGAATTACTTTTGCACCTTTGACGAAAGTCAGTTGGATGTATTTGTGTGGGTCTAGTTCAAGGTTCTCTATTCGTTCTGCTGTTCTGTGTGTCCATCCCTCTGCCAATAACACATAGTCTTGATTATTGTATCCATAAGTAAGTCTTGAAATTAGGTAGACGGTTTCTTCCTATTTAACTCTTCTTTTCCAAAACTGTTTTAACCATTCTGGTTTCTTTGCACTTCCATACAGAACAATCTTGTCTGTATCTAGAAAAAGAATCTGGCTGGGATTTGATAAAAATTGTATTAAACATGTATATCAATTTGGGGAGAACTGACATCTTCCCTATGTTATCTTCAAATTCATGAACAAGACATGAATTTCCATTTATTGAGGTCTTCTTTGATGTCTTTCATCAGCATTTTATATTTTTCAGCATATAAATGCTATGCATTTTTTTGGGGTGAAAATCACTCTAAATACTTTTTTTAAGCAATGGTGAATGATATTTTTTTCTTTTTTTCTCTGATTTTGTAAATGATCTTTTTTAAATTTCAGCATTCACATATTCATTGATAGTGTATAGGGGTACAATTGATTTTTATATATTTATCTTGTCCTGCAATCTTGCTGAACTGACTTATTAGTTCTAGGAGTTGTGCTCTTTTTGTAGAATCCTTGAGATTTTCTACATAGATTATCACGCAATCTGCAAATAGAAACTGTTTTCTTTTCTTCATGATTTGTATGACTTTCTTTCTTTTTCTTGCCTTATTGAGCTAGCTAGACCGTCCAGCATCCTGTTAAATCAAAGTGCTGTGAGCAGATATCTTCACCTTATTCCTGATCTTAGGAAGAATGTACTCAGTCTTTCACCATTAAGTATAATGTTAACTGTAGGGTTTTGGTAGATGCTTTTTATCAAGTTTCCTCTATTCCTATTTTTCTGAGAATTTTTTATCATGAACGTGTGGTGAATTTTTTCAAGTGCTTTTTCTGTATCAATTGATATTTTCATATGATTTTTTGTCTACATCCTGTTGATTGATTATTTGGTTATCTGAACATTGAACTAGCTTTGCATACCTGAAATAAACCCTATTTGATCATGGTATAATTCTTTTTATATATTGCTGAATTCCATTTGCTAATACTGGGTTGAGAATCTTTGTATCTATATTCATGAGAGATATTGGTCTGTTTTCTTATTTTTAGTCATTTTCTGGCTTTGATATCATGGTAATACTAGCTTCATAAAATGAATTGGATATATTTCCTTCTCTTTTATTTTCTAGAAGAAGCTGTGTGGAACTGATGTTGATTCTGCTTTAAATATTTGGAAGAATTCTCCAGGGAAGGCATGTGGGCTTGGACATTTATTTTATGAGAATTTTAAAATTATAGGTCCAATTTCCTAAATAGTTAAAAGGCAATTCAAATTTTCTGTTTTATATGGGTTAGTTGTGACAGTTTGTGTTTTTCGAGGAATTGGTCCATTTCATAGAAGTTGTCAAATTTATGCCTGTAAAATTGTTCGCAATAGTCCCATAGTATCCTTTTGATGCCTACAGCATCCACAGCCGTATCCCTTATTTCATTCCGGATATTGGTGTCTTCTTTCTTTTTTCTTTGTGAGTCTTGCTAGATGCTTGTCAATTTCAGTGACCTTTTTGAAGAACCAGCTCTTTGTGTTGTTGATTTTCTCTATTGTTCTTTTGTTCTCAATTTTGTTGCTTTCTGCTCTTATCGTTATTATTTCCTTTCCTTTGCTTGCCTTGGGAGTACGTTCCTGTTCATTTTTTCAGGTTCTTGAGATGGGAGCTTCGACTATTGATTTAAGACTTTACTTCTTTCCTAATGTAAGCATTTAGTGCTATAAATTTCTCTCTCTACTGCTTTAGCTGTGCCTCACAAATTTTGACATGCTATATTTTTATTCTCATTCAATTCAATATATTTTCCCATTTCTTCATTGGCTTATGGATTATTCAAGAGTGTGTTATTTTATTTCTAAATGTTTGGAGATATTTGCTTTACCTTTCTGGTAATTCTAGTTTAATTCCACCATGGTCAGAGAAAACACTCCATTATGATTTCAGTTCTTTTAAATTTGTTGATGTTTGTTTTATGACCCAGGATGTGGTCTATATTGGTATATATTCCATGGGCACTTAAAAAGAATGTGTTTTCTGCTGTTGCTCGGTGTAGTGTTCAATGAACGTCCAGTGCTTTCCATTGGTTGATAGTATTGTTGAATTCTTCTATATCTTTCCTGATTTTCTGTGTAATTTTCTATCAGTTATTGACATAGAGATCAGAAGTCTCCAATTATAATTGTTGATTTGTCTGTTTCTCCTTTTTTTAACTCTATCACTATTTGCTTTATGTATTTGAAAATTCTCTTGTTGAATTTAGATTTGTTATATCTTCCTGGTGGATTGATCCTTTTATCATTATGCGATGTCCCTTTTTGTCTCTAGTAATTTTTATTTGACCTGAAGTCACTTTATCAGGTTTTAATATAGCCACTTCTGCTTTTTCATATTAATCTTTGCATGGTTTATCTTCTAGTATCCTTTTACTTTCTACCTACCTGTGTCACTGAATTTGGAGCGAGCTTCTTGAAAATAGCATAAAGTTGGGCTGTGTTTTTTTTTATGCCGTCTGCCCATCTATGTGATTTGATTGGTATACTTCTATGATTTATATGTAATTATTATATTACTACTTCATTAAGTTTGTCATTTTGTTATTTGTTTTTTATTTATTTCCACAGGGTCTTATTCCTTTGCTTGTGTGTTTTGCTTTTTTATGGGTTTCTTGAATAGCTTTCAGGATTCTATCTTGATTTATTTTTAGTGTTTTTTGATGTATCTCTCTTTATAGTTTCTGTAGTGGTTGTTCCGAGTATTATAATATACTTATGTGACTTATAACAGTCTACTTGTATCAACATTTTACCACTTTAAGTGAAGTGTGGAAACCTCACTTCAATTTAGGTAACTTTACCTTCACTACTTTTAAATATCATTGTCTTGAGTATCATAGGTACTATAATTTTTGTTTCAATCATTAAACATGAGTTATAAAACTCATGAAGGAAAGCATATTCTATTGTATTACCCATAGTCTTGCTCTTCTGTTCTGGATGCTCTAAGCTTCCTTTTAAAAATTATTTCCTTTCTGTTTGAAGAATTTCCTTCAGCCAATCTTTAAAAGTAGCCTTCTAGCAACAAATTCTTTTAATTTTCTTTTATCTGAGATTATTTTTTATTTTCCCTTCATTCCTAAAGGATCATTTTGCCAGATGCAGAATTCATGGTTGACAGTTCCTTTTTTTCAGAAGTTCTTTCTGGCCTCCATGGTTGCAGATGAGAAATCCCCTGTCATTCAAATTGGTGTTTCTGTGCAGGTAATACATCATTTTCTCTAGCTGCTTTCAAGAAGTTTTTTTTTTGTCTAGTTTTCAAAGTTTAATCCTAATGTGTCATGGCATAGATTTCTCTAGGATTTGCTCAACTTCTTTGTGTCTTTTGCTAAACTTGGGAAGTTTTCAGCCATTATTTCATATTATATATCTAGGAAGGCTTTGCCTACTGGTTTATCTTTGAAGCTAAGAACATAGTACCATGGCTGGCATATGATTGATGCTCTCTTTGTATTTATCAAATAAATAAATGAATAAATAAATCTAAGATTAAATAAATGAATAAATGAATTTTTGAATGGGTGTGATGAATGGTAAACTATAATTTGGAATTTCAAGTCTCTTAATCAAAATGGTTCTTTCTCATAAGGAGCTGATCCAGTCTTACTTGTCTATTTATAGATTGAAATCATAGGTGAAATGTAGTTCCCTAAGGAGCTAATAATCTCTTTCATCCTTGGTTATTTGCATCTTCACATTCCTAAAGCAATTAATGTCATGGATTGATTGCGGAAAAGAATGAAAGTGATGGGGGAGCTCATGAGAACTCTTGAAACTCCCAATAGGGAAAGGAAGGAGTCCAGGAGACTGAAATCACTAAGGCCCTACTTTGCCATCTACCTTGTTTTTTTCCCATCATTTGTATCCTTTAAAATACATCCATTAAAAATCACCAATAAGGTAAACAGGGATACATTCTCAGGTATGTTTTTGGATATGTTCCCAGATGCCCAGAAGGACAGCATTCTTGACACTGTGTCCCAGCAGTCATTCTTACCTATAGCTTACAGGGCTGAGTGGTAGTGCTTTGAATATCCCTCTCAGCTTAGCCTGGAAGCGGTAACACACTCACATTTGATTTCCAAACCAACAGTGACAAACCAAACGTTTGATCCATAGATTTTGCCAGAGGCAGAAGCAAGTTTACTGTGGTAGTTTATTGGAAAATTCTCCTGCTTGTGGTAAATGCCTCATTGCTTATATGTGTTTCTCCTGTTTTCATTTTTTCCTTCCTGCCCTCCCTCTCTCCCTGATAAATTCTTTCTTTCTTTTTCTTTCCTTTCCTTTTCTTTTCTTTCTTTCTCTTTCTTTCCTTCCTTCCTTCTTTTCTTTTTTCTCTTTCTTCCTTTCTTCCTTTCTTCCTTTGTTCTTGTCATTTAAAGACTACATTCACATACAGAGTACATCCAAAAAATAAAACTTTTAATGCTTGTTGAATTAGTGTCAATTTAACTATAAATTTAACCAAAATACATTTAGACAAGAGCTGTACATTCTCTGGCAAATGATTTTAAATGTACTGAAAAGCAAAACAAATGACAGTAAGTCAAACAATATGTATATATCCTGGTGAACACAACTTAATGGAATTTTCCTCAATTGGCAGCTGAAATGACTTATAATCCTAGCTGTGGTAAGGTTTTTCAGAGCACAGCCTGAAACCTGTGGTCCTTTACCACTTGGGATCAGTTAAGCATTCCTGCTCCATGACCATTTTCCAAATGATCTGGGGAAACTTAACCAGGCTGGGGCAGTGTGAAGGTCAAGGGTCCCCTGGGGATGCTGTGGCTGTTACTGCCCACAGACAGCCCAAACCTAACTCCAGGCTCACACAGGTCATTCCCAAACTTCCAAGACTACGCGAGTATAAAAAGGGCTCTTAAAGAAGTGGAGCAGGGATATATGGTCAGTTTCAGTCTCTGTTCACAAGAATAAATTGTAACCTAGAATTTTAACCAAGTTCTGAGCATGTCCAAAGGTCTTTCATGTTTACCATAATTCTAGGTGAGAGAGCCAGGATAAAGGAAAGCCACAACCATAGTGGGAACAGGATTATTTAGAATTGAAATATTTAATGTTTATAGAAGGAGTGAGGCTATTTTGTGTCTCTGTTAAGTGTTCTTCAAAGTTGTTGGTTTGGTTAATATGCTTTCTTTATTCGGATGAAATACTGGGTTTGTCTGCCAAATGATTGTCTAATCATATGCTACTTTGTCTTCCAAAATGGTCCCAAAGTTTTGTTTTGCTGCTTCTATATTTGCTTTATAGACCTGATCCTCAGTGGAGTAGGGGCTGTTTCAGGGATTAACATGAATAACTAAAACACAGAATTAACCCTTTTTTTAAAACTTCTTTTTATTGAGTTATAGTCTTTTTACAATGTTGTGTCAAATTCCAGTGTAGAGCACAATTTTTCAGTTATACGTGAACATACATATTTTGTCACATTTTTTTCCTCTGTGAGCTACCACAGGATCTTGTATATTTTTCCCTGTGCTGTACAGTATAATCTTGTTTATCTATTCTACATTTTGAAATCCCAGTCTGTCCCTTCCCACCCACCGCCCCCTTGGCAACCACAAGTTTGTATTCTATGTCTGTGAGTCTGTTTCTGTTTTGTATTTATGTTCTTTTTTTGTTTTTAGATTCCACATATGAGCGATCTCATATGGTATTTT
This sequence comes from Vicugna pacos, assembly GCF_048564905.1. Lineage (NCBI taxonomy): Eukaryota > Metazoa > Chordata > Mammalia > Artiodactyla > Camelidae > Vicugna > Vicugna pacos. The sequence goes on from NC_133023.1 coordinate 37,738,705, forward strand.
TCTTTCTCTTTCTGGCTTACTTCACTTAGAATGACATTCTCCAGGAACATCCATGTTGCTGCAAATGACATTATGTTGTTGGTTTTTATGGCTGAATAGTATTCCGTCATATAAATATACCACATCTTCTTTATTCAGTCATCTGTTGATGGACATTTAGGCTGTTTCCATGTCTTGGCGATTGTAAATAGTGCTGCTATGAACATTGGGGTGCAGATGTCATTCTGAAGTAGGGTTCCTTCTGGATATATGCCCAGGAGTGGGCAGAATTAACCCTTTGTTTGTGATATAAATTGCACTTAAAAAATTTTTCCCAGTGTATCCCTTCCCACCCCTTCCCTCCCTGGTAATCATATATTTATTTTCTGTCTGTAAGTCTGTTTCTGTTTTGTAAATAAGTTCACTTGTATCTTTTTTTTCAGATTCAACATATAAGTGATATCATATGATATTTGTCATTTTCTGTCTTACTTCACTTAGTATGATAATCTTGAGGCCCATCCATGTTGCTGAAAATCGCATTATTTTATTATTTTTTATGCCTGAGTAATATTCCATTATGTATATCTATATATGTCTATATATATAGATAGATATCTATATCTATATATCTACATACATCTCACAGCCTATCCATTCATCTGTCAATGGACATTTAGGTTGCTTCTATGTCTTGGCTGTTGTAAATAGTGCTGCTATGAACATTGGAGTGCAAGCATCTTTTCAAATTGTAGTTTTTCTGGATGTATGCCCAGAAGTGGGATTGCTGCATCATATGGTAACTCTGGTTTTAGCTTTTTAAGGAGCCTCCATACTGTCCTCTATAGTGGCTGCTCCAATTTACATTCCCACCAACAGTGTAGGAGAGTTCCCTTTTCTCCACACCCTCTCCAGCATTTATTATTTGTAGACTTTTTAATGATGTCCGTTCTGACCAGTGTGAGGTGATACCTCATCATAGTTTCGATTTGCATTTCTTTAATAATTAGCAATGCTGAGCATCTTTTCATGTGCCTGTTGACCATCTGTATGTCTTCTTTAGAGAAATGTCTATTTAGGTCTTTTGCCCATTTTTTGATTGGGTTGTTTGTTTTTTTGATATTGAGCTGTATGAGCTGTTTGTATTATAAATTGCACTTTCTTCTTAGCTTTTCCATGTCTTTTCACTTGATGATTTTTAAGCAGAAATCTTTCTTTTTAGGTAGTCAAAAATCAAATTTTTAAGTAGATAAATAGCTACTTGTTATTTATGCCTTAGATGATTGATTTCTTGAATATTTGTAAGCACATTTGATTGTCCTTTATGATTGGATTACTGCATTCTGTTGATTCTTATTTTGTAGTTGGTTTTATTCCTTTGATAACTATGTAGATTTAAAAAGCTAAAGCTCTACTCTGTTCTTAGAAACAATGATCAGTACATATATGTAAACTAAAAACATGTGCAGTATACTGTATGTATGTATTTACATGCAATAGAATGTGTATGTGCAGTCAAACTGTAAAAATTCTACCTAATAAAACTGAAAAAGGAAAAAAATCAAATTTTTAATGCTATAGTTTCTGAATTTTGAAATTGAAAAGACCTTCTCCACTCTGAGGTGATCAAATCATTTCTCCATGTTTTGTTCTAGCACTTAAAGGGTTTGATTTACATCTCTGATCTACTTGAAATATATCCTAGTAGATGGTGTGAGGTATAGAGCCGAAGTCACTATTTTCCAGTTGCCTAAAACAAAATGTAAAATGTCTATCTTTTCAGCACTGATCTGAGAGGCTACCTTTATCATAAATTAAAGTATTGTATGTATTTCAGTCTACTTCTGAATTTTATCTTCTGTTCCAATTGTCTGCCCTAATATTTATGTGCTAATATCTCATTGTTGAGGCCCTATAAAATAGTTTTCTGATTGGTATAGATGGTCTTCCCTGCTTGACCCTATTTCTAAATTTTCCCCACTATTCTTATTTATTTTTCCATTCGAGTTTCAGAGTGACTTCGTCTTATTCTTACCCACATCACCAAAATTAAACAATAGAATCTGCTGTAATTCATATTGCTATCACTTTGAATTTATGAATAAACCTAGAGAGAATTTACAGCTTTTGCAAATTGAGTCTTCCCATCCAAGAATATGGGTTCCTTTTTCAATCATCTCTTTTGTGTACTTCAAAAGTGATTTAAATGATTTTTCCCATGTTTTTGATGCTTCTTGGTAAACATAATCCTTGGCTTTCTCAATGTCATTGTCATTATTGTAAAGGTGGTGCTTTCCTTCATGATAAATTGTAACTAGTTGTTATTTAAGCCAAAAAAAAAATTTTGTATCATAAAATCTTATAGTTTTCTCCAGACGGAAATTTCAGAGATGTCGCAGAAGCTCGACTGTGATTCAATGATACTTCAATTAACAAATTCCCAATAATGAATTTTCATCTTAATATCATATACTATGCTAAAACAATGTTTCTGGCAATACGGCAGTGCATAAAAAAAGCCTTAAAAGTGTCTGTGCCCTTTGATTTTTAATTACTTACAGGCTATAAGAATAGATATGATGATGCCAAGATCGGCTGGCTCTGTGTAGAAGGGTTTGTGGAAGAGGTTACATTTCCTTGTTTTCTGTTTGTTTGCAGGTTTCTGAGTTTTAAATCTCAAACACACATTGCTTTTAGGAAATAAATGTCTTTTTCAATTAAAAAAATGCATCTTCATAAATCATAGAAATTACGCACGGAGACACAGCTGCACATCAGCACCATGCCGTCCTGCACAGCTTGGGTGTGCTGATGCATAGACAGCGCAAGCAGCTCTGCTGAATAGGACAGAGAGGCGGGGGCGGGAGGGAGCTGCGCCGCCCGGAGATCTAATCCCAGCTCTGCCACCTGCTAACTTTGTGTCCCCGGACAGGTTACTTAAATCTCTTTGGACTTGGAATAGCCTCACCTCTAATACAGGCTGGTTGTTAAGTTATAAAACAGTGTAAGTAACACAGCATTTATCACACAGCAAGAATTTCAGAAAGGGTATTTGCTTCGGTGATTCAGCAGAATCCAGACGAGCTTAGGTAACGTTGTGAAGTCTGAGCAAGTTTCCCCCTCCCTTGCTTCCCTCTTAGCTGCCTCCCTTACCTCCTTCTCAGTAACTCTGAATATTCAATATATACATTTTCGTTCTTCATTTCTTCCTCTTTCCTTGTGAAAACCCCCTTCCTGCCATCAAAACAGGAAGTGATTTATCACTCTTAATAATTTAGCTGATTGCAAACAGCATTCTCAAGTAAATATTTTATCTTTCATGTAGAATGAAAAATAACTGTTCTCAGTTAAAGGAATTTCACGTCAGGGTGATTTTTCCCTTCCCACCACCCAGGACCAACCCAATATTTTATATTTTCCAGAACAAATTTACGTAGTATTAATTGGTATTGGGTCACCTATGCAACATTTATTATTTATTTTAATTCATTATGAATTATAGCCCTCAATGATGCTGTTAAATACATCTTCGAGCCTCCTGTATTATTTCTCCCAAGAGCAGTGAAGTTTCTCAACAGTTATGTGCTATCAGAACATATTTGTGTTAATATATACTATGTTAGAATATGCTTATATTTAAGATTTATAATGCAATGAAAGGAATGCTTTAGTAGCACATTCTTATTATTTTATTGAATAAATCTGACGTGTAACGTTGTGTAAGTCTAAGGTGTACAGCGTGTGGCTTTGATACATTTATATATTGTAATCTGATTGCCAACGAAGTGATTATTTATCACATTACATAATGTCCATAATTCGGACTCCTTTGGTTCTGTGTTACCCGAATGTGTTAACCAGAAATACAGTGCAGAATCCCTAAACAAGAAGAAGCATCATCAATAAGTAATATTTAAGTAATATTTCAGGAGTTATGAACTGGTTACAAAGGTTGAATATCAAGGTCTCAGAGGCCAGAGAGAAGCAAAATTAAAGACATAAAAAAGACTTCCCCCTTCTCAGTGGGAAGACCAGAAAGGGAAAAGGGAACCTACTGTGCTAAATAAAGTTGGTTCCAAAGATTTGGAGTTCTGTGATCCTGATGTTGAGTGTGGTGATGCGGGTCACCCCGGAAACGGATGGAGAAAGGGTGAAGGCAAATCAGGTCCATCAGGAGAGCTAAGGCAGGAGGTGCTGAGGGGAAAGATTGAGGTGCGGGCAGCTTTGAGCGCAAGAGGGATGCAGGCATGCGCAGATGGGAGGAATGCCAGCCTGGCTTACACCGAAGAGGACCCCGCCCATCTTTATATAGAAAGGAAAAGAATTTCGAGAGATAGGCATACCATGGCTTCGCAGGTCAGAAATGCCAGCTTGAGCTTCCTAAAGCTAAAGAGAAGCAGTGGAGAGGAAGGCAGACACCAATAAACAAACCAGATTACCTTCCTTAGGGACAAATCTGAGACTTAGGGCGGCTTGTGTGGTACAGGTGAGGCATCAACGTGTAAAAATCTCAAAAACAACCTCTGTGCCTCAGTTTCCTCATCTATACGAGGGGGAAAGTAAAACTCCGTGTATCTCATAGAGTCACAAACTTGATTACAAGGAGGTAATCTATGAAAAAAGCTCAGAAGAGAGCCTGGCACAGAGTAAATGCTACACGTGTTTGCTATTATTATTCTGCCACTAACCCTGACTTCATCATAATCGGCACCTTCTAAGGGCAGCCCCAGCCTCTTTTGTGGAGGACAAGCACATCAGTGCAGCAGTAGGGCAGGGATAGAGCAAGATTCCAGGACCACATAATACACCATCACTTCATTATTTTGTGCCACATGAAGACTGTTTCCGGCTTCTCGGTAAGTTGAGAACATGTATGATGCTGGCGGTCGATGTTAGGACGGGAAAAGGTAAAGAAGGGAAGGTAGTGGGAGGGGGTGAGCTGAACTGAGTTTTGAAGACTGAGTCTCATGGGAATCTTATGCGGACTCAACTCTGTTAAAGTCTTCACAATTTTCTTCTTTCACTCGGATTTCCCTTTCTTTTCATTTACCCATCATATGTAACCTTTAGAAAAAGGCAATGTGTGGGTTTGACCATTTCCATGTTCTGTTTAACATAGCTCACCAAGACAGCACCAAGCAGGTGCCAGGATGGACTCACGGGGGTACTTACTGGCCCCTTCAAAACAATTTAAGAAGCAGGCAGGTGGCCTCCATAGACCAACAAGTCAATTCTCCTTTTCTTTTTGGGGTTGCTCAACTCCCGGCAGAAGCTATTAACAATGAATATTTTTGCATCTCATTGAGCTGTACATTGTAAACACCTCCCTAGGTCCCTACTGCTCTCTCACATTTACCTTCCTCTGAGCACTATGTCTAAAAGATTCAAGTAGTTAATGAGCTCTGTGTTCCTTTTACTTCCTAAGAGAAAAATGCAAACTCTGTGAACCTTATTAGTAACACCGGGCTTGCTAGGGGAAAAAAAAAAGCAGTGTAATTTTAATCCATAATCCACAGCTAAGTATGTCTAAGATGTTTAGCATTATTGCAATTAGTACTTACTTAAGATAATTAAATCTTTCTCCAGCTCATCCATCCTTTCCTTCCCTCCTTCTAAGAAACAGCTCTGAGGAATGACCAGGAGCCCTCAGCTCTGAGGATTAATGAGTAATAGGAAATGTAAGTAAGATATTCAGCCTCCTGCTGTCAAAGAAAGAGACCTTTGAAGACTAAGCTCCATCATGTACAATGCTCCATCATGTACATTATGACTCCCACGCAGTTGCCGGCACTATCTTAACCACTCTCTTGATTCAGAGAATATGACATTCCCCAAAGGGATTCCCATTTCTCTTTGCACACCAATGGCGGGACCAGGAGAAAAGAATTGTAGAAGTTTTGGATTGTTTAGATACTTCAAAAAAGAAGAAGGAAAAAATAGCTGCTATGGGAATAGATAAGATCAACCTACTTTTTTTTTAAATAAACTTTTAATTTTTGAATAGTTTTAGATTTATGGAAGTATTGTAAAGATAGTACAGAAAGTTCCCATATGCCTCAAACCCAGTTTCCCCTATTATTAATATTTTACATTAGTATGGTGCATTTATCACAGTCAGTGAATCAATATTTATCTATTATTTGAACTAAAGTCCATACTTTATTCAGATTATCTTAGCTTTGCACTAGTGTCCTTTTCTTGTTCTAGGATCCAGCCAGGATACAATATCGCATTCAATTGCTGTGTCTCCTTAGACACCTCTCAGCTGTGACAATTTCTTAGACTTGCCTTGTTTCTGATGCTCTTTGACAGTCTTGAGGAGTACTGGTCAGATATCTTGTAGAATGTCCATTACTTGGGATTCTTCTGTTGTGTTTCTCTTGATTAGACTGGGGTTATGGGACTTGGGGATGAAGACCACAGAGGTGAAGTGGAATTCTCACGCCATCATGTCAAGGGTCCATACTGTCAGCTTATCACTGTTGATGGTGACCTGGATAATCTGGCTGAGGTAATGTTTGCCAGGTTTCTCCACTGCACAGCTCTTCTTTTACTTCTCCTTTTCCATACTCTGCTCTTTGAAGGCAAGTCACTAGGTACAGCCCATACTCGAGGGTTGAAGAGTTCACCTCCATTGCCTCGAAAGGCAATATTGACGTAAACTATTTGGGATTCTGTACGGGAAGTTTGTCTATTCCCCCCTCATTTATTTATTCATTTATTATTTCCCCCATTTATTTATTCAGTGTAGACTTATGAATAGTTATTTTATTATTTGGGTTATAACCCACTACTACTTTATTTATTTCGTTGCTCAAAATGCCCCAGCTTTGGCCATTAATAGTTCCTTCAGTTAGCTAGTTCCTGTATCCCTTTGACATATGACAATCATTGTGGTTTATTTGTTTGTATTTTCTTACTTTCTGGCACCTTGTTTATCTGTAATCTCTTACTCCTACAGTGAGAAACCTGGCTCCCACTATCCACCACGTATAGCTGTTTCGGAATTATTAGCCCATATGCCCCTGGGGGAAAAACTTTATCAACGAGAGTAGCACTTCTGTACAGTTCCTTTTGCCTTTAGTCTTACAGACTCCACTCACTTCCAAAATGACTTAAGTCAGCGCCTTAGTCCCCTACCAGCTTCAGTGAGGTTGTTTTATGCATTTGTAATACAGTTAGACTATTTTGTCACATCCTGCATCGCACCGTGGAATCTTTCGACTTTCTAAATGATTTTTTAAAATTTTGTAGACATTAAGGTTCACTCTTCGTATTGTAAATTCTATGGGGTGTGAGAGATACTTAGGCTTATAGTCACCATTACAATATCACACAGAATAGATGTACTGAATTTAACAATCTTCCTGTGCTTCACGTATACAGCCCTCTCCCCACGCCCCGAACTTCTAGTAACCACTGATCTGTTTACTGTCTTTATAGCTTTTCCTTTCCAAAACATCATACAATTGGAATCATACAATGTGTAGCCTTTTCAGATAGGTTCCTTTCACTTACTAATTTGCATTTAAGATTCATCTTAAATGTCTTTTTGTGGCTTGATAATTCACTTTGCTTTATCACTGAATAATATTTCGCTACATGAATGTGCCATCGTTTGTTTATCCACTCATCTATTGAAAGACATCCTAGTTGCTTTCAGGATTGGCATTTATAAATAAAGATGCTATAAGCATTTGCACGCAAGTTTTTGTGTAACCTGTTTTCAAATTAGTTGGGTAAATACCTAGTAGTGCAATTAGTGTTCATACGAGAATACTAGGTTTAGTTTTGTAAGAAACTGCCAAATTGTCTTCCACAGAGACTGTATCATTTTGCATTCCCAGCAGCAATAAGTGGGGGTTCCTGTTGCTTTTGCATCCTGGCCATCACTGGATATTGTCAGTTATTTGGATTTTAGCCTCTCTGATAGGTCTGTAGTTACACCCATTGTTGTTTTAATTTGCAACTGCCTAATGACAAATGATGTTGAGCACCTTTTCATATGCTTATTTGCTACCTGTATATCCTCTTTGATGAAGTGTCTGTTCACTTCATCAAGTGTCTTTTGCTCGCTTTTAATTGGATTGTTTCTGTTCTTATTGTTGAGTTTTAAGAGTTCTTTTACATTTCGAATAACAGTCCTTTATCAGCTATGTGCTTTGCAACCATTTCCCCCAGTCCGCGGCTGGTCTTTTCATTCTTTCAACATTGTCATTTGCAGAGCATTACAATTTTAATTGTAATAACGTCCCACTTATCAGTTTTTTCTTTATTGTTATATTTCAAGGCTCATCACAAAATCCAAAGTTATAATCAATTTTCTCCTATGCTTTCTTTAAGAAGTTTAATAATTTTGAATATTACATTTAGATTTAAGATCCATTTAAGTTTTTTATACAAAGTCTGTACCTATGTTCAGTTTTTCATATGTGGGTGTCCACTCGTTCCAGTGCCACTATCTTTTCTCCACTGAATTGCCTTTGCTCCTTTGTCAAAGATGAGTTGACTTTGTTTGTATGGGTTTATTTCTGGGCTCTGTCTTCTGCTACATTTATCTATGTGTCTATTCTTTTGCCAGTATGATTCTGTCTCGATTACTGCAGACTTTTAATAAGTATCAAGTAGGGTACTATAATTTCTCAAAACTTGTTCTTCTGTTTCAGTATTATGTTGGCTATTCTCGGTCTTTTGTCTTTTCATATTAATGTTAGAATTAGTTTGTCGACAGCTCCAAAATAGCTTGCTGGGGTTTTGGTTAGGATTGTGTTGGGAAGAATTCTATCTTCCGTTAAGAGAGGATGATATTGACTACTAAGAGAAAATAAGTCTTGCCAATAAAAGGATACTATATATGATATTATTTCTCATATAATATGCAAAATATATGCAAATTAACTTTTGAGAATGTCAGAAAATCGTTGCGAGGCAAATAAACCAAGCTGCAATGTGGTAACTGGAAATGACCCCTTTCTTGGATAAAGTGCCTCTAACAATTTAAAATCAAGGTACTATCCTCAGAGGACTGTAAAGCCAAAGCCATCCACTAACAAAGTGACTAGACTTTGTTTGCATATTTACTGTTAGCGTAAATTTACAATGTGAACGGCTCGTCAAATACAGCAGAGCAATTAGCTCTACTGAATATACATCCTTCTCTGATGATGGCTTAATGAGGCTTTTCTCCTTCATTGTACAAACAGCTTTCCCTTTCCAGACCTATCTCTGTGGGTCCTCAGAAAAGCCAGACATCATGCGACCAGCAAACTGACCAGTGCTTTGGATTCAGCTAGGAATGGAAAGATGCAGGCAGGAGAAGCAGGAATCTGTTATTTCTGGCTCAGAGGTCCAGCAGCTAACAGGTGTCTTAGCCTCCATGAGGTTCCCCAAATCTTGGCAGCATTCAGCCAAAATCAGGATTGAGCTCCTTATCTGTGTTGTGCTCACCACTGTACCCTGAGACCTAGAAGAGCTGAGCCCATTATGAATGGTTAATAAATCACAGTTGGGTGGATGGATGAGTCAACGAACAAATGCATGCATGAATGAATGAATAAAAATAAACTGCTTTCTCAGGGATCTGCAGTCCTCCTGCCTGCCTGCTGGACAGGTAGACTCCAGGCCAAATTCTGAAGTCCGAAGGCTTTGTCTTTGATTTCCTTTCATCTCGTTCTCTTGGTTATGACCTCATACATTCCAGCCTATGTCCCATTCCCACATTCTCCCCCAATCTTTTGTGATAGGACTATTATTATCCCTGTTAGGCAAATGGAAAAACAGGCTCGGAAACATATATAGAAGCTCTGAATGGTAATCTTGGCTCTGACTTTAGCCGACAGGATGATCTTGAACATTTCCCTTCAATCTCGGGACTCAGATTAATGCCTTCTATTCCTACACAGCTTAGATGACAGCTGCTCACCAGCTGTGTGAATTTGGTCAAATTACTTACCTTCTATTAGCCTCAGTTGCCTTATCTGTGAAGTCTGAGTAAATATCTGATGGGTTCATTTACCTGATGGGTTCATTTACCTGATGGACTGTTAAAAAAAAAAAGTAAATAGATAAAATAAGGCTCATAAACCACTTAGCACAATAACTACCATATAACAAAATACTCAATAAACATTAACCATTATCATTTCTATTATCTCCCATCTGTCAAACGGTTGTCCTATCTATGCTTAAAAATAATAATACTGCAATAATAAATAACATCTATTGAGCCAGGAAATGTGCAAAGCTATTTACATTATGTTATCTCACCTCATTCTTGCATAATAACATTCTCATTTTACAGGTGAAGAAACTGAACCTCAAAATGTGTAAGCAACTTGCCTAAGGTCACAACTGCTCAGCGGTAGAGTTGAGATTTGGAATGTGTATCTAATTTCAAAGCATGTGCTAGTTCCAGTATATTAAAAGAACTCTTCAAGTTCCAAAAGTCTATGACTTCCAACTATTGTTAGATATATAAAAATTTGGTGATTTCACAAAGAAATCCATCAAGGGTCAACCTGTGCATGGCTGTGTGCTAGGTACTGTGAAGGGTACAGGATGAATAGGATGTGGCCCTTAGCCTCTCGTATCCTGGCAACATGAAATGATCATTTCATTTTGGCCAGTTTTCCTTGGGCCTCTTCTGTGATATAATCCTAAAACTGAGTAGTCATTTCTCTGACTCCCTCATCTTTAGAAACTGTTAGTTTAGCAAATGTGTTTTTAAAGAACCACATTTGCTAAATTAACAGCGCTAACAAAGGCTGATTATCTCATCCCAGGAGACTGTCAGCATCAATGTTTGGGCTTTTTAATTAGCTTGAAATTATTATTACCAAGTGACCTCTTATGTAACACAATAACAAAGAACTTCAAAAACATTTGTTGACAACCTACAGTAAATTAGATGGTGTCAAAAAGCCCACAAAACACCCCCAAAAGCCCACCCATGTTTAAGGATTTGTTTTGAAGAAAGATTAAAATTTACAGGGGGTTCTCCCACTCTCCCATCTGTAAAAAGGTCTGTTCTTTGGAACGCCTGCTCTGATACATGGCGCTTGATATATAAGCTGATATAAAGTATAGGGTATGAGGTATGAGCCTTTTTAAAAAAACTCTAAATCAATTGAAAGATCACCATAATTGGTTTATGGATTGGAAAGAAAAAAAAAAAGGTCTGAGAAATCAACCTAACTGATCAACAGGAATCCAGTGCTTTCTGTTTAGAAGGAACAAAATTTTTTAAACTCACTTTCTATGCTAACATAAATTTATGCCAATGCTTCCTCCTACCCCTAAAGTGAAGAGACATTAAGTGTAATTAAAATAATTGGGCAATTTCTATTGAATTTATTCTCATTTCTCATGCTTCTGGTTCTCATGGTTTTAGGAATCAGAAAATGAAAAGTTTAATCACACTGTGTTCAACAAACTTATTGTTAGTAAAGGGGAAAGGGAGGTGGGGAGGGACAAACTAAGAATGCGGGATTGACAGATACAAACTACAGTACATAAAGGAGATAAGCAACAAGGACTCACTGTATAGCACAGGGGGTTTTACCCAATATCTTGTAATAACGTACAATGGAATGTAATCAGAAAAAAATGTAAAAATAAATAATAACATTGTTTTCACATTGGTCACAAAGGAGGATGTAGACAACGGACGTTTTTTGTGTTGAACCTGCACGTATCTACTTTCCTGCTCAGAGTAACTACAAAATTTCTATTTGAAGTCAGGGCAGAAATTTTGTTAACAAAAGAGTGTTTTTCCATCTTAGAATCTTTCAAAAACTAGGTCTTTCTAACTTTACCAAGACCTCTGCTCTTCATTTAGCCTTTTCATTACTACTTAATGTTTCTTTCTCTACTAGGCAAATAGGTATTTATTTACCTGTTGCTTGGGTTATTTGGAGTCAGACATTCTCCCTAACAAAAGAGCACTAAATTGTTCAGAAATCAGTTAAGAAATGGATGACTGAAATTCTGGGCCATGGATGAAATTCTGCTCAAATTGTTACTAAATTGGTCAGCTGGACCCACACCAGAGTCCTGGCCCAGGCCAAGATCCCCTAACTCAGCCAAGGGGGTTCCTTTTCAAATCAGATTCACACAGCCAATAATGAAACTGATGTTGAGACTGGACAGCACAAGCTTTATTCAATGGCCAAAGAATGGAGACGTTGAAACCCAGCTAACAAATCAACTTCTCAACCCAATTCAGGTGGAGACACCAAATATTTAGGAGGGTTGAGGTAAAAGGGAAGGAATTGGGAAGAATGGGAGGGACAGTCATGACTTATCCAAGAACAGGAGTGTGGTTTAGACCTGGAACTGATACAACACTCCTTTTCAGTCCTTGTATGAGCTTTTCTGGTTGTTATCATGGCAATCCTCAACTGTCAAGGTGCTGGTGGGTGTGTCACTTAGCATGCTAATGTATTGCAGTACATGTATAATAAGCCTCAAGGTCTAGTGGAAGTCAGATCCTCCGCCATCTTGGGCCTAGTTGGTTCTAACCAGTTCTTGTTTTTTTCTCTTTGCAGCTTCCTCCTGAAACTTAAATAAGAGTAATTCCATTCAAGGTAAGGGCAGGGGTATGATTCTGGAGCAATAGCCTTGGAAATCAAACCACTTGTTGATAGAAAATAAACTACCTTCACTAATAGATGAGGACTCACAAACGTTAATATATGGAGACTTATGACCATTCTCTCAGCTTTCAACAACATTTCCACATCCAATTATTCTGAGATTATAAAGTAACTTCCAAGTTATAGGGGTCAGAGGGAGAGGAATCCTATAGACCCAATCCTGTGGGTTGTCCTCTGTGGAAAACTATGCCTCCTTTTCCACATCTTCTTTGCCCTCATAGTAATATCTTTGATTACAATAATTTACAGTTCTCAGACTAGACCACCCCATAGACTGCCCTAACCCTCACCTCCATGCAAACTCTGCCCTTTTCCTGTCTTAGCCAACATTTTTAATCCACATTTACCAGATTTCTAGATGACTATCTGGGCAAGTGATAATCCTAGGTAACAGAAAAAGAACTGCAAAAGATCTTGAAAAGTTGGGGTGAGTGAGCCGAGTCACAGGGGATGAAATGTGACACGAATAAGTGTAAGGTTCTCTACTCTGGCATGAAGAACTCAACTGGGCAGGCTTCGGGTGGAGGAGTCACGGATTTGTAAGAATATGTGTAGCCAAAGATGTAGGGGTTAATGGAAATAGAAGGCCTAGTGTCTTTTTTAAGCCTCTGCTGCACTACATGGAATTTTGAGGAAAGAAGGAAGGAAGGAAGGAAGGGAGGGAGGAAGGAAGGAATGACGGACTTGTATTTGGAGCAAGATTAAGAGAAGGCAGGGGAAAGATCAAGGAAAATCAAAGGAGAGGAATAAGGAAATGAGCAAAGAGGAGCACTGGAGAAAGGAAAAGGAGAACCATAGCAACGGATCTGTATGCCATTTGAAAGGGAGGATCAGAGTTACAGTCTCAAAAACCACACTAGAGTTTGGGCCCCTCAACCGCTCTCTATCCCACCCCTTCCCTGCCAGGCTCCCTCCCATGTCAAGACCTGGAACCGTCTTCAGTTGAGGCAGTTTAGTTAGCTGAAATAAAAAGCAAGTAAAGGATAACTATGGATCAGACTCGTAATGCTTTCGTAAAGAGAGAAAAAAGGCACAGGTTTTCACTTTTCTTATCCAGTGGGCAAGTACAACCATTATATCAACACAGTAGATGGTAATGGATCTGACTTTTTGTTTTAGGGACCTTGAAACAAAGAATTTATACCAATAGGCAAAGAGATCTCAATCTATGCCATAATCTATGTCTCAATGGTTCTGAAACATGTATTTGCCTAATGTGACAAAAGAAGTAAAGTCAAAATATGTGAGTTTACACACTGAATCAAATGATGAACTTCTGACTCTCTTGACTTTCTTTTTGAATTGTGATTTTTTAACTGCTATAAATACGCTTATCTAGTATTTAAATCACACTAGAGTTTGAATTTAAATGGATTTCTTTGATATTGCTTTGGATTCTTAAAACTTTTAACAAGGAATAATGAGGGTGGATGTTAGCAGTATGGGGCAACAGATATTGAAATGATGCCTCACACTAGGGTTGTATTTTTAATTTTTCAATATATCTGACATTTACTTCTTTTAAAATCCCTGGAAGTTTATAGGAAGTAGACCACTTTGAAAAGGAAGAAATAGGGGCACTGAAAAAGTTGAGTGGCTTATCTTTGCTATCTCAGGTGGCTATTGGTTGACTTGGAACCCAAGTCCCTTGTGATCTTTCCACTATATTTCTTTTTTAAATTTATATATATATATATTTTTTAATTGAAGTACAGTCAGTTTACAATGTTGTGTCAATTTCTGGTGTACAGCACAATACTTCAGTCATACATGAACATACATATATTCCTTTTCATATTCTTTTGCACCATAAGTTGCTACACGATATTGAATACGGTTCCCTGTGCTATACAATATAAACTTGTTGTTTATCTGTTTTATATATAGTAATTAGTACCTGCAAATTTCGAACTCCCAATTTATCCCCTCCCATTCCCTTTCCCTGGGAACCATAAGATTTTTTACTATGTCTGTGAGTCTGTTTCTGTATTGTAGGTAAGTTTGTTAGTGTCCTCTTTTTTCTTTTTTTAGATTCCACATACAAGTGATATCATATGATATTTTTCTTCCTTTCTGGCTTACTTCACTTAGAATGACATTCTTCAGGTCCATCCATGTTGCTGCAAATGGTATTATTTTATTCTTTTTTATGGCAGAGTGGTATTCCATTGTATAAATATACTACAACTTCTTTATCCAGTCATTTGTAAATGGACATTTAGGTTGTTTCCATGTCTTGGTTATTGTAAACAGTGCTGCTATGAACATTGGGGTGCATGTATCTTTTTGAATTAAGGTTCCCTCTGGATATATGCCCAGGAATGGGATTGCTGGATCATACAGTAAGTCTATTTTTAGTTTTTTAAAGAATCTCCATACTGTTTTCCATAATGGCTGCATCAAACTACATTCCCACCAACAGTGTAGAAGGGTTCCCTTTTCTCCACACCCTCTCCAGCATTTATTGTTTGTGGACTTTTGAATAATGGCCATTTTGACTGGTGTCAAGTGATACCTCATTGTCGTTTTGACATTTCTCTGACACTTAGCGCTATTGAGCATATTTTCATGTCCCTATTGGCCATTCATATGTCTTCATTGGAGAATTGCTTATTTAGGTCTCTGCCTATTTTTAGATTGGGTTGTTTGTCTTTTTCTTATTAAGTTGTAATGAGCTGTTTACATATTTTGGAAATTAAGCCTTTGCCAGTCTCATCTTTTGCATATATTTTCTCCCATTCTGTAGGTTGCCTTTTTGTTTTGTTCATGGTTTCCTTTGCTGTGCAAAAGTTTAAGTAGGCCCCATTTGTTTATTTTTGTTTTTATTTCTATTGCTTGGGTAGATTCCCCTAGGAGAACACTGCTGAGATTTATGTCAGAGAATGTTTTGCCTATGTTTTCTTCTAAGAGGTTTATAGTGTCTTGTCTTATGTTTAAGTCTTTAAGCCATTTTGAGTTGATTTTTGTGTATGGTGTAAGGGAGTGTTCTAACTTCATTGATTTACATGCGGCCGTCCAGTTTTCCCAACGCTATTTGCTGAAGAGATTGCCTTTACTCCATTGTATGTTCTTGCCTCCTTTGTCAAAGATTAATTGACTAAAAGTTTGTGGATTTATTTCTGGGCTCTCTATTCTGTTCCGTTGGTCCATATGTCTGTTTTAGTACCAATACCATGCTGTTTTGATTACTGTAGCTCTGTAGTATTGTCTGAAGTCTGGGAGGGTTATTCCTTCAGCTTCATTCTTTTTCTTCAGTAATGCTTTGGCAATTGTGGGTCTTTTGTGATTCCATATAAATTTTAGGATTATTTGTTCTATGTCTGTGAAAAGTGTCCTGGGTAATTTGGTAGGGATCGCATTAAATCTGTAGATTACTTTGGGTAGTATGGCCATTTTAACAATATTAATTCCTCCAATCCAAGAACATGGGATATCTTTCCATTTCTTTTATTTCTTGAAGTGTGGTCCTGAGAATGTTGTGGTAGATCTTCTACAGGAAAGAGAACACACATGCACAGTTAAAGAAATTTGGGACATGCTGCATAATATAGTCACTTTAGAGATTCACAATGAACATGATCACATTAAAAGTTGTAAGAAGGCCTGTATTCAGGTCACATGTTTAACTTTGTCCTGCGAAACACATCAGAAAAAGTTACTCTGGATTTATGCTGCTTCTGCAGTGGGCTAGGTCTAAATTCTATATCTTCAATCTAAAGTAGTATCGTGATAAAGCAGAACAAACTGGAAATCAGTTTACTCCAATCTGGATATCAAAAAACAGGAGTATTTCATAGGGTTTCTTATACCTGCAGTGAGGTTTTGTTTTGTGGGTTTCATTAAATTCCGTGGTTCAAATCACTCATGGCAAATGCTAAGAGACTGTTTTAGCATGTTTTAATATGTCAGACTGTACTTGGCATTAAGCCAAGGGCAGGGCAATTTTTCTGTGCTTTCAGAGAGCTTGGTTCGCTGTAGAGATTTGAGGCTTTTTGCTTTTATGCAATGTTAGATTGGGATGCAGTGGCTGGAAATGTTTGTGGGAAAACACTGACTTTCCCATAAGGCAAGTTTGGTGCCTTCTGAAGGAGCCATGCCTTCTTAGTTTTATGCTTTGTTTTAGATTTCATTTTTCTACAAACATAAGAAAGAGAATTTGTACTTTTTCTTAGGCATGTGATACACTTAAGTATTAAGAGGGTTTTAAAAGAGCAAGATTGCTATCATTGCTCTTTGGATGGCACCAGGGCTCTTGGAAAGCTACTATAGTTAATAATATCACTGGAAGCTTTTTTTGTTGGTGGTGTAAGTACCGGGGATTGAACATAGGACCTCACGCATGCTAAGCACAAGCTCTACCCCTGAGCTATACTCCCCCATCAGAAGCTTTTTATTTCAAACCACTTTTCCATAAAAGCAGAAGACTCATCTACCTAGGGAAGGACATTGAGACTTTTCAAAAATCCTATTGTTGAGCCAGTAGCTTTTGTCTCTAAGGAGTAACTGATTCCTTGCTTCTTGGAGTCTTAGGGGAGAGCAGGGGATGCATAGCCAGGGCGAGCTAAAGATGCAGGGTTTAGAACCCTGTGGCTTCCAATTAGAATGCAAATTTCTTGTCATGAGTTCTTTCAGTTCCAGGGAGTGTTAGCTACCGTCCCAGAAAAGAGCATTTCACCATCCCCTTCCCTAGTAGCTGGAGGCTCAGGGTTTGGAAGAGCGTGCATTATCAGACAGGAAAAGTACATTAACAGCTAGCCATGATTCTATTATGTGTTAAAACCTTGGATGTCTGATTCCCGGGGAATCAGCAAGACTTTTTCTTACCCAGGCTAAATAAACCAACCTGCTCAGTGCAGGGAAGTTATTTCTAGTAGAAAAGCTCAGCCCTTAATTTGGCTCTTTTATTTTCCTTCCACAGTGGAGAAATATTTCCAAAACCTGAAGTGGTTCTGATTAGTGGTCAAGTCAAAAAGCCTTCAGCTCCAATTAAAATGTGCTTCAAGTCATTTTGTGTGGTAATGGCTGCAGTACAAAAACAAGTTAAATTTGCTTTATTTTTGATCATGGGTTTGGCTCTTGAATCCTTCTATTCACTAGCAAATCCTGGCACAGTTTTCTGGGCTGCCTGTGGAAGCGGTGTTCACGGGCTTCCCAATTAACACCCTGTTAAGCTGCACACCTGGGGTGGAATTCCCCTCAGATCACGATATTGAAGCTTTGAACTCCATGACACCTATATTATTGTCCTGAAAGTCAAGCTTAAAATGCTATAAAATGATCCCTGTTGTCTTGGCAAAGGCAATTTGTTTCCTTGGTGTCCTCGTGGAGCAGTCCGGGGTAGAGGTATATGTGTGGGAGTCATTAGGAAGCAATTTATTTACTAACGACTTCATCGAGGTAGCCTTGACATAGCATAAAATTCACCCCCTGTTAAATGTACAATTCAGTGATTGTTAGTCAAGCTGCAGAATTGGGTAACCACCACCACAGTCCAATCTTGGAACATTTCCATCACCATAAAAAGAAACCAGTACCCATTCGCCATCAGTCCCCATTCCTACACCCAGCCCTCGGCAACCACCAATCTACTTTCTGTCCTTATAGATTTGCCTTTTCTGGACATTTCATATAAATGGAATCATGTAATATGCAGGACTTCGTGTCTCATTTCCTTCATTTAGCGTCTTTTCAAGGTTCACCTGTGTTATAGCATGCATCAGTATCTCATTCCTTTTTATTGACAAACAGTATCCATTGTATGGTTACACCACCATTTTCTTTATCCATTCACCAGTTTGTAGACATTTGGGTTGTTTTCTTACCTTTGCTAACATGACTAATGCTGATTTGAACATCAGCATGCAAGGCTTTGTGTGGACATAGCAATTCATATTAAACACAGTGAAAACAGACTCAGCCTAAACCCTCATTTTTAGCCAGAACATTATTAGTGGAGCTATGGGGGGGGGGGTTGGCTGTGATATTTGCAGAGTAAATGGCAGTTATACAAAATTGCTATTAATCAGAATCCTAGTTAATATAAAAATTTGTATGAATTCCCAAGGATTTTATGAAAATTAGGGGTTTTATGAAAATTGCCATGTCCACGGGCCACAACTTAGCTTTTTCCAGTGATTGTAAAGAATGTCAAAGGTTAGAGTACTTGCTGGCCTGAGTTTAGAGGACTGGTCTGTCTGCCTTTTCTATGCTGCCGTGGGAAAATCTTGTCACCAGACAACTCAGTTTCCTTGTCTTTAAAATGGGGGTAAATGATTCCTAAACAGATCCCCAGGCAGTTATGAGGTTAAACATTTTCCAGGCATTCAAAGCACCTCAAATGAAAGGCTATACACTACATAAGCATAAAGAATTTTTGTTGGCAAAGGTGAAAGAAAGATTTAGTCGACCTTTTGTTCTTTCTGGAAAACCTAAAAAATAGATAAAACCTCAAGGTTTAATTTTGTACATTCGAACTGGCAAGAATGTAATATTCATTTCCTCCAAGGCCAAAAATGTTCATAGTTCCAGTAATGTTAAGCCCTTGATCGGAGGAACAGGTTTTCTGAGTTCCCCAAAGCTTTGCTCACTATTTTCTAAAATGAAATCTCTTTACCTTCTCAATGTGAAACAACAACCATTTGGTTTAGAGCAGAATATGAAAAAAAAATCTATAGAAGGAAATTAAACCAAAAAGTAGTTAACCAGCAAGTCCTCACTGAAAGAGATACAAGGTGTTTCTGGCCTTAAAGAATTTGCTCTTCTCTGGGGTTCAAAGAAAATTAACAACAAAGAAACTTTGCCTTATTTTATTTTCGTACTCAGTGTCTATTTCTAGCCAGAATGGTATCTGACCTGTTGGAGATAATTTTTTTTAAATGATAAAAGTTTTTTGACTCTCATAGAGATATAAAAATGAACATACGTTGAAGATTTTATTTAACTCATAATGAGAGAACGAGGCAGATGTTATAACCAATTCAAAGGGAATACAAAGAACAGACATATATATAGATCAGGAATATTCAAATGAATGTGCAAATGGAGGCTAAATGTGGCTTCTCCCACAGTGGGAAAGTGAAGTCAATTAAATCTCTACCAGACAGGTCTCTAGAGTGCTCAGAAAATATCTTTAAAGTTGTTGGACAAAATAACTAATCAGACAATAAAGGCTGCAGAACTCAGAGGAGGAAATTGATAAAGATCTGTAAGATTTATGAAAGTGGTGGGCAGGGATTATTCATTGACGATATTTGGTTAAGATCAGGGTGCAGGGGAGGAGAGGGATGGGCTGTTCTAGGCAGGGCAGAGATGAGATGATCTAGTCTATTGGAAGTCCAGGAAAGTTGGATGTGAAGACATAGATTGACTTCATGATAGGGAGTAAGAGACAGATCATCTACACACGAGTTCCCAAAGAAAGATCTGGCTGTGTCCTCAGTTGCTTTGTAAGTGTAGAATCAGCCCCTGGGAGCCCAGAGTTACATAAAGTGGTTTCTACAATGTGTGGAATTGCAAGCAGAGAATAGTGCAGAGAAAATGAATGCTGGGTCGTACTTGGTGAGCTGACTGCTTCACTCTCACTAGGGTGGGAAGAATCAAGAAGGAGCAGGAGTACTAGGGCTGATACTTAAGTGGTCTGCTTCCTACACTGTTGGTGGGAATGCAGTTTGGTGCAGCCATTATGGAAAACAGTATGGAGATGCCTCAAGAAACTAAAAATAGACTTACCATAGGATCCAGCAACCCCACTCCCGGGCATATATCCAGAGGGAACCTTAATTCAAAAAGATACATGCACCCCAATTTTCATAGCAACACTATTTACAATAGCCAAGACATGGAAACAATCTAAATGTCCATTGACAAATGACTGCATAAAGAAGATGTGGTAGATATATATGCAATGGAATATTACTCAGCCACAAAAAAGAATTAAATAATACCATTTGCAGCAACATGGATGGACCTGGAGATTGTCATTCTAAGTGAACTAAGCCAGAAAGAGAAAGAAAAATACAATATGATATCAATTATATGTGGAATCTTAAAAAAACAAAAACAAAAAAAGACACAAATGAACTTATCTACAAAACAGAAACAGACTCACAGACATACGAAACAAACTTATGGTTACCAGGAGGGAAAGGGAGTGGGAAGGGATAAAATGGGGGTTTGAGATTTGCAGATACTAACTACTGTATATGAAATGGATAAACAACAAGGTCCTACTGTAGAGCACAGGGAACTATATTCAGTATCTTGTAGTAACCTATAACGAAAAAGAATATGAAAAGGAATATACGTATGTGTCTGTATACGTATGACTGGAACATTATGCTGTAGACCAGAAACTGACACAACATTGTAAACTGACTATACTTCAAGTAGAATAAAAACAAAAAATAAATAAAATTAAAAAGTGGTCTGGCCAGACTAAGAAACTTTGAGCTTTATACTGAAATGGTGGTCCATTTAAGTGTTTTAAGCAGGAGACCAACACAGTCGTTTTTGTGACTTGAGTCGCTGGCACCTGTATGGAGAAAGGGTTAGGATAAAGGGAGTGAGACTGACTGTTCAGAGGCCTGTGGCCATTAAAGGGAGAAGTCCTATGATATTTAGGCAGTAAACTCAAAGAAAGGAAAACATATCCTGAAGTCCTGAGAAAATTAGTCCAGCAAGGTATTTTATTTAATCATTCTATGATCACAGAAGTTTGAAAAACACAGTCACCCTCTTAGATGTATACTAAAATATTTAAGGGCTCTGGTAACTATTTCAACAGGGAAAATCTATTTTTCTCTTATCCCAACAGTTCAAATTTTTATCAAACAACTTTTAATTTTGCATGCACCTATTAATATTTTGTACTGTTGGGTTTGCCTGTGGGAATTTTGGTCTCAGATGCCTTCCAGGGAGTTCTGGCTAGCTTGATAAAGAGTGGTTCTACTAACTGAGTTTGGGAGTATGTGAGTAACTGCAGATCTGTAAGATACTGAGTTTAGTTTGCATATTGATTTTCAGGAGGCTATCGCCAATAAACAGTCGAATAGATGGGCCTAGAACTTAAGGATGAGATCTGGGCTGGAGGAAGAGATTTGAGAATCACTAGTTGAATTTCAAAAGGCAGATGACATTTCTTAGAAAAGTACATCTAGATGGAAAGAGACAAAAGGACTGAGGCTAACCTTGACAGCGCTATTTACTGAATTCTTTTCCTACTGAGTTGCTGCCTACAGATTTCATACTTCACATCTGTAGGTCTGTTAACTGAACTCTCCTTTTGATTCCATTGCTCTAGTCTGTTTCTCTGCCAATATTATGTGACATTAATAGTAATTAGCTTTGCAACAAGATGATATCTGGTGAGACAAATTCATTTGCACTGTTCTTCAGAACTTTCTTGGCTGTCAGTGGCTCTTTGATTTTACATATATCCCATGTACTTGTCTTCTTTATTATATCTGATTAGCTATGTATACATTTTACCTCTATGTTCTAGAATGTATTTTGAAGGGATAAATGCTATCTATGTACATTGCGGTTCTATTTTTATTGTCCATATTCTTTTTCCCCCATCCTTTCTATTGTCTAATTGTCTGTAACAGGTGCCCAAGAATGCTACTGATTTTCATATGTTGATCTTGTATTTAATAACCTTGTTGAACATTTTTACTATTTCAAGGCATTTGCATCCTCTCTTGAATTTGTTTTGTAGACAGTCTATCACCTGCAAATAAGGGCAATTTAATTAATGTTTCTACTCCACTCCCTCTATAGCTTCTCTTTTTCTTGTCTCTTTGCACTGCCAAGGACCTCTGGTAGAATTTTAAATTAAAAAAAAATGATGACAACCATCTCAGCCTTATTCATAAGATTTATAGGTAAGCTTCTAATTTTTAAAATTATGCTTTTCATACATTTTATTAAATAAACTTTAATTTTCAGAGCACTTGTAGATTCACAGCAAAATTGAGCTGAAGGTAAAGAGATTTCCCTTATACCTCACACCTCCACACATGTAGAGCCTACCCCATTATCAATATTCCCCCATCCAAGTGGTACATTTGTTCTGTAAACTATGAACAGAGAAATTAATCTCTATTCATAATTCACAGAGAATTTTATCATGAATGGGTATGTAACCAAAGGAAATGAAACAGGTTACTGAAGAGACATATGCACTTCCATGTTTATTGCAGAATTATTCATAATAGTCAGGATATGGAAACAACCTAATTGCCCATCAGTGGATGAATGGATAAAGATGTGATTGATGTATACCATATATATATTGTAAATATATAAATGCATAAATATATGTGTGTATACACATACACACACATACATATGATGGAATGCTATTCAGCTGTGAGAAGAAAGGAAATTCTGCCATTTGACCTTGAGGGCATTATGCTAAGTGAGATAACTCAAACAGAGAAAGGCAAATACTGTATGATATCTCTTATCTAAAAAAATTTTTAAAAAAGAAGCTGTAAAAGCAGACAGTAAAATGGTGGTTACCAGGAGCCGGGGGATGTGAGAATGGGAGAGACGTTGTTTAAGGGTACATATTTGCAACTTGTAGATAAATTAAGTCCTGGAGATAACAGTACAGTGATTACAGATACCAAAAACTGTATTATAAACATTAAACTTGCCAAGAGACTAGATTTTAAGTGTCCTCAACACTAGAAGAAAATGATAATTATGTGACATGCTAGAGGTGTTATGTGACTTGACAGAGATGTTAACTGTGGCAAACATTGTATCCGTAAGTATGTCATAAAGGTATCAAATCAATATATTGTACATCTTAAACTTCCACCATGTTGTATGTCAAACAGAACGCAATAAAAATAATAAAGTGGGTTTCTTGTAGACAACATATATACATATATGTATATACACTCTGACAATGTCTTTTTAGTTGATACCTTTAGATCACTGACATCCAAAGTGATTGCTGATATAGTTGGATTGGTAGCTACTGTATTAGTTACTGTTTTGTATTTGTTGCCTTTGTTCTTTGTTCCTATTCCTGTTTTCCACTCTTTTTCTGCTGTTTGTGGTTTTAATTGAGCATTTTATATGATTCCTTTTTTAGCATATCACTTACACTTAAAAAAAATTTTTTTTGAGTGGTTCCCCTAGAGTCTGCAATATACATTTAGAACAAATCCAAGTCCAATTTGAAATAAAACTGTACCACTTCACTGGTAGTCCAAGTATCTTATAGTCACAAAATGATCCTAAATCCTCCCTCTTGTCCCTTGCATCATTGCTGTCATCTCTTTAACTTATATATAAACATAAATGTGTGTATTTGACTGCATTGTTGCTATTATTTTGAGAAACCTATTATCTGTTAGATCAATTTAGAATAAGGAAAAGAAAAGTTTTATTTTACCTTCACTTATTCCTTTTCTGATCCTCTTCCTTTTTCAATGTATGTCTCAGTTTCTGACCTATATCATTTTGCTTCTCTGTAGAGAACTCGCTTTTAGCATTTCTTGCAGGGCAGGTCTACTGCCAACAAATGGCCTCAATTTTTGTTTGCCTGAGAAAGTGTTTATTTGAATGATAATTTCACAGGGTACAGAATTCTAGGTCGGTGGGTATTTTTCTCTCAACACTAAATATTTCATTCCACTTTCTTCCACCTTCCTCCTCTGTGGATAAGGTGGCTTTTCCCCCTCCTTCTGGCTTCTTTTAGGATTTTCTTTATGATGCATTTTCTGTAGTTTGAAAATGATATGCCTAGATTTTTTTTTTCCATTTGTCTTGCTTGATGTTCTCCAAGCTTCCGGAGTTTTGTGTTTTGTTGTCTAACATTAATTTGGGGAAATTCTCAGTCATTATTCTTTCAAATATTTCTTCTGTTCCTTCCTCTTCTGTTTCTTCTTCTGGTATTCCTGTTACATATATGTGACACCTTTTTCAGTTATCCCGCAGTCCTTGGATACTCTGTTCCGGTTTTTCTATCTTTTATTCTTGGCTTTTCAATTTTGGAGGTTTCTATTGAGATATCCTCAAGGTCAGAGAATCTTTCCTTAGCCACATCCAGTCTACTAATAAACCCATCAAAGGCAGTCTTCATTTTTGTTACGGTTATTTTAACCTCTAACATTTCTTTTGATTCATTCTTTGACTTTCCATCTCTGGGCTTGCATTGCCCATCTATTTTTGAATGCTGTCTACCTTTTCCATTAGAACCCTTAGCAGATTAATCATAATTGTTTTAAATTACCAGTCTGAAAATGGCAACACTCTTGGCATGTCTCAGTCTGGTTCTAATGCTTGCTCTGTCTTTTCAAACTGTGTTATTTGCCTTTTAGCATGTCTTGCAATTTTTTCTTGATAGCCAAACATGATGTACTGGGTAAAAGGAATTACTGTAAATACGCCTTCAGTAATGTAGTAGTGAGGCGTGGGGAGAGAGGAAGCATATTGCATGTAGTCCTATGAGTAGGTCTCAGTCTTTTTTTGAACCTGTGTCTCTGGGCAGTGAACTTCACATGTGCTTCTTTGTTCCTTCCCCCTCCCACCGCCCCCTACACCCCCGCCCCTGTCCCGGGAATGATAAAACCCCATCAGGTTAATCACTGTTTAAATATTTTCTCTTAGGGTGGACTGTTAAGAACAAAATATTTTGGAGTATTTGAAGATTTTTTGCCATCCTCTCTGCGTCTAGCACGAGGGTATATTTGTCTAATAGTCACTGTGAGAACCTGATAGAGCTTCAGGAGGTAAAACCCACAAGAGCATTGTACACCCCTGACAACTGGGTGAGTGGAGTTTTTAACCCCTCAGATTTGTCCACACCGAGCCTCCAGCAACTCATCAATTACAGTTCAAGTTAACCTGGCCCAGCACTGGTTTCTGCAGTTTCTGCTCATGGGTTAAGATTCTCCGTATTCACTTGTGTGTCTCTCCAGTTTGGGGGGCCAGTGATTTGCCCTGTGACCTCACTTCTTTGATGGATCCAAAGAGAGCTTATCGTGAATGGACCTGACCTAATCAAGCTATCCCTTTAAAACAGGGTCTAAGTGGTTGGAGAGATTCTCCAGGTGGCCTTGAAGAGACGAGCCCTCATAAGCTCCACAGCTGCAAGGAAATGAATTCTGCCAATAATCATATGAGCTTGGGAGAGGACTCAAGACTCAAATGAGACCCTGGCCCGAGCTGACAACTTAATTGTAGCCTTGTGAGCCCCTAAGCCGACGATTCATTTAAGCTGGGTCTGAACTTCTGACCTACAGAAACTGTGAGATGATGAATGGGTGTTGTTTCAAACCAATACGTTTTGTGGTTGGTACACAGTAATAGAAAACTAATACTTTGGTATAATGTATTTTTTTAATATGCACGGTCACTAAGTAAATAACTTAGTTTTTAGAACTTTAATATCTATGTTCATAAGTGAGAATGGTCCATAAGTTTAATTTTTTGCACTATCCTTATCCCAATTTTAGTGTCAAGCTTTTATTAGCCTCATAAAATGAGTCCAATGGCTTTTCTTCTCATAATCTGTGGAACAGCGTGTATAAAATAGGGAGAATATGTTCCTTGAGAGTTGACACAACTTCCCTATAAAATCAACTAAGCATGATGTTTTTTGAATAAGATATTCAATTACCTGTTCCTTTTTTAAAAATTTTATTGCTTAATTCGTATCTTCTCTTTGAGTGAATTTTTATAACATATTTTCTCAGAAATGATTTATTTCATCTGTTTCCAAATATATTTCTACATTATTTTTCTTATATTATCTCTTAATGTTAGAAAATTGTAATGTCATGCCTCCTTATTGTTAATACTGTTTATTCATGCCTTTCCCCCCCTTTTTCAATGTTACCAAAGATATGTAATATATAGACTTTTAAAAAAAGAAACAAACGGTTTTTAGTTTTGTTGACCCTATGGATTTCTTTGTTTTTCATTTCACTTCTTTAACTCTTGTCACCTTTATTGCAACTTATTTTGCAGTGTTAGTCCTTTTATTTTTTATTTAGTATTTATTTCTATAAAAGTTACACACATGTATATTTGGGTAAGTCTTATACTCATGCAACTATTGTTTCATAACAAATAGCACATCTTTTGTCACATCCCTCCCATCCATGCTCTCCAGGAGCAACAATTTTCCACTCTTTTAGCTAATTCTTATGATTGGTGTGTGTTTTAAAATATGCCTATATTGCTACTTATTGCTTGTGAAATTTTAAACATTTTCCATTTATTTCCCAATACAGATTGATACCTGTGTTTAGTTATCCTTCACCATTACTATCCCCATCATACGTATCTATACGCCCCGTGCCCTGTCCTTCCCCGGGGCAGTTATGTGGTTACTTTGGTTAAATCATAATCATTTAACCATAATCATAAATCATTATTGGGGTTCTCTGAATGCTGTTTGTCTCGGAGTCTTCCTTCTGGAATAACTTTTTTGTTTTCCTGGAGTGAATATCTTTTTGTTGTGTTTTGTTTGCAACCGTCTCACTCTCAGATTCTGCTCCATTGTGTAAATAGCTTCATAATAGATGAATATATAGTAGAGTCTATCAGTTTCATTTTCTTGAAGAAATCTCTTCTAGAAACGAGTAGTTGTTCTCTCCGTGCTCTTCCTCTTCCCTGTGTCAGCCCTCATTGCCTGAATCCCATGTCTTCCTCTTTCTTGGCTGACTCCCTCAAAATGATTGAGATATTACACTTCTAGGGGAAAAAATATCTTTATTCTCCCCTCCCACTTTTTTGATGATTTAGCTCCTTGCTAAATCTTAGTGTAGAATTATTTTCTCAGAATGATGTTGCTCTGTTGGCTTTTGGCTTTCATGATTACTGGTAAGAAGATCAATGCTGTTGTGATTCTTTTACATTCCTGTTAAACCTTTTCCTTTTCTCCTTTCTGGACGCTGTCGGGTCTTCAGTGTCCTGCAATTATATGACGACATGCTGAGATTTGAGCCCTTCAATTGGTGGATCCATTTAATTATAAGACGAGTTATTCGCATATGGGAAATATTCTTGAATCATTTCATCAGTGATTTCTTTCCCTCTATTTTCTTGGTTCTTTTGCCACTTTGTCTTTCATTCTCTTTTCATCTCCTACTTTCTTAAATTTGTCTTTTCACTGTTTTATGGGAGATGTATCTCAACAGTATACTATAATAATTTCACTGAGATTTTTCCACATTTTTATTTCTCTGTTCTTATTATTCCTGAATATGTCTTTTAAGCTTCCTGTTCTTATTTCAGAGAAGCATTTTTAAGTTTTCTGATCCCATAAAGTCTCTGTTTCTTCTATGTTAATCAAAAGTCTGTCATTTCTTTTCTAATTCTAATACTTTTCTAATAATTAACTCCCTTATTTTCAATTAACTAACTTCAATTTTTAATCTTTTCATTTTAAAATAAATACATTTTAGACTGTAAATTTCCTTCTAAATGCTCTTTTACCTGCATGTTACACATTTTGAAATGTAGTACTTTCATTATCATACAGTTCTAAATTTCTATTCTCTGATTTTCATTGTGATTTTCTTGTTAATCATGAGTTAGTTCTGAGAGCATTTTAAAGTTTGCAAATATTGTTGTTTTTAACCAGCTTTTCGTTGGTGCTTGATTTCTAATTCAATTTATTGTTATCAGAGGAGAGCATGGTCAGTATGGCAACAGATCTTTTATACTTTTTAGACTTCCTTTAAGTTCTAGCATGTGACAAATTTTTGCAAACACCCATTATATTTGGAAATAATGTATTTTTATGTTTATTGACTTCTAGTTAATTTTATTATTTAAAGATTCTATATCCTTAATTTCTTATCTGCTCGCTCCATAAGCTTATGATTGAGACGTTTTAAAATCTCCCATTGTGATTATGGATTTTTGATGTATCTGTCTTGAGGCAATGTTGTCAATTTCATACAAATTGAAGACTATTATATCTTTCTGGTAAAATTTGAATTATATTATTGCAAATATCTCTCTTATTCCAACTAGTGCTTGTTGCTTCAAATTCTAACTTAATATAGTTTTAGCATCTTTTTATGATTAGTACTTGATTGGTATATATTTGTCCATTCCTTTATTTTCAACATTTCTGTGAGGTGTTCTTTGATGTATGTCTTATATAGCTGAATTTTTAAATATTCCACTTTGTAAATAAAAAGTGTAGTCTGTTTCATTTATTTTGATTACTAATGTTTTTGGACTTATTCTGTATCTTCTATTTGACAATTATTCTTTGTTCCTTTTCTTTCATGCCTTCTGTTCAATAGATGACATTTTCTACTTGCTGATTTATATTTATATTTTTTATTTCTTTCTTATTATCTTCAAATGTTAACATACATATTCTTCCTTAAGTTTTCTAACAAAGATCAAAGTTATTCAATAGCTGTATCTTTATCCAAACCATGACAAAGTCTTTGATCTACTTTTACTACCTAAAGAACACACTTTCCTGATCTTGATTTTGTTTAGTGTTTTAACTTTATATACATTTAAAATACAAAAGTAGTTCTAATTATTTTAAATTAATAGCTAATTATTCACATATCTTACAGGCGGTGCAGTGTACTTCCATTAGGAAGCATGTAACGTCTGGTTGTCTTTTTATGTCGCTAACAGTAACTGGGGAACATTACTCATATCCACTAATTAAATAGAGGTTACAAAATGGTGATGTCTTATTTTTGTTATTCCTTCTTCATTTATTAGTTGGAACACTTATAGAAACTTGTACTTACCAACTATTTGTTTACACTGCGGTACAGTTCATCTAAGAAAGGCATAATTAATGTTTTATTTACCCCTTTTATTTGTCAGCTCAAAACAGTACATTGGCGCTCTAGTATCATCTGAGGATGAACAAAGAGCATTAAAAAATATCCTTATAAACACATGGATTTAAATCTACTGCATCCTGCATGATGTCTAGACAGACCCATCTTTAATCAGTGAGAGCTTTTATTAACATTGGTTTCTGAGTCTTAAAGACACAACCCTAATATTCTTTGACAGCTTCTTGCTTTGTGATATCACATGATGTTCAGGCTGATCTCATAAATTTCTTGTCCAGGAGCTCTATTCCTTTTAATTGAAAATTCGATACCACAATCTGGGCTCTTAGGGGGTGCTTATTACTTTTGGTTTGTTGATTTTTGTCTCTAAAACGTTTTAATGGATAAAGCTAAGAGTTTCTTTTTTTAAAAGAAAATACATCTTGTGTTCATAATGATGCTTTCAATTCAAAATCAGGGTTATACCTAAAATCATTGAACTTGCACCTGTATTTTCTTTCTCCCATGCCCCAAATCCTAATGACACAAACTAAGTACTCATTCGTTTTAACAATAAACATGTGATTACCAGGCAGTGGGGGATAAATTGAGAGTCAGAGATTTGCAGATACTAACTGATATATATAGAATAGATAAACGAGAAGTTCATGCTGTCTAGCACAGGGAACTATATTCAATATCTTGTAGTAACTTATGGTGAAAAAGAATATGAAAACGAATAGATGTATATTCACGTATGACTGAAGCATTATGCTGTACACCAGAAACTGACACAACATTGTAAACTGACTATACTTCAATTAAAAAATATATATATATATATACACAAAAATGCAATGGTCTCAGAATAATGATACCAACACTACCATCAACAATATAATTACTAACTAGTTTTAGATTTATTTTTCAAGTTGTGGTCATCATTGTGTTGTTTTGTTTTGTTTTGTTGCCTTAGGTTTTGTCTTCACTAAGGATGTATGGTCAAATTTATGTGCCTTAAAGTCAGTTAGTGTAATTCCTCTCTGTGTGGTTATGCCACCAACTATACACACATAAAGGTTCACTTTTGCCACTGAATTTCAATTTTAGGAATTGCTTTTTAAAAATCGACTTTTGCTTTATTAATGTGCAAAATATTTATATAGTTTCAAAGTCAAATATACAAAACAAGGTATATTCAATGAAACCCAGCTCCTATTTCCATCTCTGATCTTAGTCTCCCCATGAATACCATAAACAGCCATTTTATATGTTAGGATTTATCATTTCATTTTAAATGTACACATGAACATAAATACACACACTTATATAATTACTATTTCCCCTGTCCTAGATAAAAGGTGGCATCCTCACTATCTTCTTCTTCTTGCTTTTCTCCCCTAAACCACATACCCTAAAATTACTTCATAGAGATATTTTCTATTTCTTTTTGCACCTGCATGGTCCTTTATTTTTTTTAAACTTCTTTTTTTATTTAATTCTTAAAATTGTCTTGTCCAACTATTTATTTTATTTTATTTTATTATTTTTCATCTTTTTGTGGGGGGGAGGAAATTAGGTTATTCATTTTTTAAATGGAGCTACTGGGGATTGAACCCAGGACCTCAGGCATGCTCAGCACAGGCTCTACCACTGAGCTATACCCTCCCCCTGCCCTTTATTTTTTTTTAATACCACCTTTATTTAACCAGTTTCCTATTGATAGACATTTGGACCACTTCCTGCTTTTCCTATCATTATAAATAATGTTTCAGTAGATAGCCTCATACATACATCTTTTTGCTTTTTTTCTGGGCAGTGTATCTTTACTTAGAAGTGAGGTTCCTGAGTCACAGGGTAAATGCGTATATAATTTTACAGTCCAGAGAGAGAGGAAGATGGCGGAGTAGAAGGACGCTCGTAAGTCACCCTCTCCCACAAATACACCAAGACCCACATCTACAGACCCACTCAGCCAACCAGAGCACCTGCGGAACTCCGACAGAACATCGCCCTCTTCAAAAGATAAAGACGCCAAAAATCTGGTAGGAGAAAAGGAAAAAAAAAAGACAGTCCAAAACTAGATTTAATAATGACACTTGGAGGCTCCTGTCTCACAGTGATCTTGGGGAACCTGACAGATCTGGTCAAGCAGGAAGTTTGGTTCAACACCAGGTCCAAGAGATGTATATCTGTCCTTTTGCCTTCCTGAGCCTGCAGATTTATTCTAGCTCTATCCTTAGACAACATTTGGGGGTCATTTCTTTAGGCTCCTTTCAAGGGGATGAGCTGACATCCACATCCTGGCCTCTGGCTTCACATTGTGAATCTGCCCCTGTTTCCCTGACTTATCTGAATCAGTCTGGGCTCCTTGGCTATGCAGGGGCTAAATCTCTGACTACCACTGCCTATTCTTGGGCCCTGAATTAGGTAAGTCCATAGTCTCAGCCCATTTCTTGTTCATGGATATGTGTCTCTTGGATTTGATCTCAACTACATCTTTTTTATTTTTGCTTTTTATATCTTATGAATTATTGCTATATGTTTGGATCACAGACAATTTCCAAAGCAAGGAGTCACTGAAGAATTTTAATCGGAAGTTCACCTGATTCTTTTCATCATTTACACTGGCTTTACCATCCACTGTGGCTGTATACGATTGTCTGAACCTAGGTCACATGCCTGAATCAAAGCTTTTAAGAAATCGAAAAAGTATCTGGTACTTTCAGCTCCTGTAAGGAGAGAGAGCTCTGCTTTCCACCAAAAGTCATAATTTAGTGATTTCCCCAAACTTGTCAAGGGGATTCAGATTTAGGCTGGCCAAACAAAATAACTATCTAGTGTGACATATACCCTTGAAACCTATGAAGAGATATCCTTTATCTAACCATTATATACATTTCTTAGTTTCTGTACAAAACCACATAACTACTCAAACAGCAGCAAGCTCAAGTTTAATTTCCATACAGTGCAGAGCTGCAGGTCCTACAGGTCAGCATGACCGCACGAAGCAGAGCTTTTTCTTAAAAGCTATGACTAAAATGCACCATGGCCTGATTTTAGACTTTATAATAGCTTTTAATCTGCATTGGTTGGAACTCTAGAGGCCCATCTGTTCTAACAGAAGACTTTGTCAACTTTATATTTTTATGGCACTTACTGTAATTGCAGGTTTTTGTGATATTTGTAGTGTTTGAGCTGAAAATAATGAGAAAAATAATCTATAAAAAGGTTTGGGATGCCATCGAATTTCTAGCCGTTACCAGGCGATCACAGATGCCAGGGACATTTAATGATTTAATTATATGGAACTTGAGGCTCTTTCCAGTTTCAAAACTTGTGGACTTCTAGTATCAGAGATAATGGGGAGAAGAAAAAAAGAAAAATGGAGTTTCCAGATTCTTTTTCCCCTCACGTCTGAGAAAGTATTTCCTTTGCCTTCTGCCCACTGGAAAAGATTAACACTCCTTTGGTCCTGTAAGAATCTCCTTTTACAGCTTCTGTATTGAAAATGAAGGTGGCCAAGGAGCCTTCTCTGGGACCTTTGTCAGTGACTCTGAGCCTTTTCTTTACATACCATGTGTGAATTAATATATGGCCTCAGCAATGGCCAAAGCCTGCAGGTTTTCTGGAAAGATTTTGGGAGTTTTTTTGGGGGGGGTGATCAGGTTTATTTCTTTATTTTGGGGGGAGGTACTGGGGATTGAACCCAGGATCTCGTGCATGTTAAGCACGCACTCTACCACTTGAACTATATCCTTCCTCGCATCCCTGGCACGATTTCAGAATCATATTCCAACACAATGTTGGGTTTGCGTCCATGCTGATTCTCTTTAATGATTAAGACCACATTTGATTCCATATTATGGACACTGTGACCATTTTAAAGTCTCTTCACCTTAGAAGATAACTCCCTTGTAAAGCCTGTCTGTAGTCTCTGTAAAATGCCTGATCACTGCTTCAGCATATTCTTGGGATATTATCCTCTTTTTCTTCTTGACCCTCATTTGAGGGATACCCTAGGACATGATCAAAAATTCTCTGCATTCACCAGATGAGAGATTTATTGATTGACTGGAATTTGGTGTTGATCTATCACCTTCTTCTCTGAATATTCACCCCCAATTTTTTAACCATGTGATGTCTCTGCTTAGACATATTTTTCCCACCTCAAGCTGTATATTGGTTAAGACTAAGTTCTCCTTACCCTGAATACAACTGGTAACATTTTGACTGGAAGAGGTAAAGGTAGAGTAAGGAGACAAACAGGTCTGGAGGTCAAGCTTGGGAGTGAATTAATAAAAGTGTGTTTTCCATCCAGGAAAAAAACAGTTAAACATGCACCCATTTGCTGGTCTTGACTCCTCAAAAAAAAAAAAAAGTCCTTGAATTAGCTACTCGTGCGCTTGTGATCTTCTCCATGGTACGTGGTGTGCTGTGAATGTTCAGAAAAGGCTACACTTGGCTTCTCTTTTATATCCCATGTATTAAATTCAAGGTTAAAATGAAAATATAACAAATGTAACAAAACTCAGTAAGCTTATATTTGACTATTCATTGTGATCGGTCAAGTGGTAAAAACTGCACTGAAATTAAACAGTTGAAGAAAAACACAATTCAGATTTGTGAGAGAGGAAGAAATACTTAAGAGCTTTCTAAATAGTCATACATTTATAATGGAATAAACATTTTAAATTATTTAGTTAAACTCCCATATCTTTATGGAGATTCCTTCTGAAATTATTAGGAGCAGAAATGAGTGCTAAGAAAGATACATTACCGTCTGGTATCAACAAAGTCAAAAAGATCCCTATTGTACCACCAAAATCTTATTCCTTGGCTTCTAGTCTTTGAAGCAGTGATTACTGCACATTTACATCAGACTTAAATCAAAGAAAATGACCTAAACACTACACTTGTCATTTTACCCAGTTCCTTCAGAATTAAAATTAAGCTATTGGTTGGGGACAGTGGGGTGGGAGGAAAGGAATAGGTTTGCATTGTGAGATTGCCCCCTTCTCTTGCATTCAGGACAAGGCCCTGGTCACAATACAGTAAAAACAAGATCTAAAAACAAATGAAAATAGGCTAGCCTCAAAATCAAAAGTTAATATTAACACAAAAGTCATGGGCAGGCAAAGGTAGAACTGGAAAGTAATTTTGAGCACAACGGAGAATGAAAGCGAATGGTCACCCCATACACCTCACACTCA